>NC_068974.1:37424589-38627676 GCF_016808095.1 Vigna angularis
ATCCATGCGTAGGTTAGACAATCCTAGAACATAATGTTCCCTTGACATTACTAATTAACCAATTCTTGTATGAGTATGTTAACTTTTGGAAATTACAGACTCCTTAAAATCTCCATAAAGTCATGCCCTTTATATTTCTAAAGGAATCATGTTTTGATGTTCCAACTTTCGGTTGTGGTTATTAAATCTCTAAAACTTCGTAAGGAATAATATCAACATGTTCTTTTTGGGTAGTGTTGGAGGTAATATCTAATTATTTAAAGTTTAAACCGTGAAGGAATTAAGGCTTAAATAACCGTGAATCACAGCCTAAGATTTATTGAATGTGCACAAAATGCATGCTCACCTTTAAGTTTGTGTCCCAACTTCCTGTACACAAAGCACTCCCATCAGCTGACAAACCTAAACAGCTGATCCTGTCGTCATGAGAGTCTTGAAGAGATCCTAAATCCAAGACCACCTGCAAAGAAGCAAACAAATGTTCTTTTAAAATACTACACCGATTTCATTCATAGCGCAACCAGAAGAATGGAACCTAAAGTTGTTATATGTTTCACTAGAGTACCAAGTACCTTTGCCAGTAAAGTGTCCCAAACATAGCAATCTCCATTTGTGTATCCAGCAAAAAGAAGTCTTCCTGATGCAGAGAATGCAATGGAAGTCACAGGCGGGATGTCATTGTCACTGTGCTGCTGATAATATACTTGAAGTTGGTGTCCAGTCCTAATGTCAAACAATCTGCAGGTACCATCATCCGAGCCGGTTCCAAATCTATTTCCATCCGGAAAGAATTTAACTGCATTAACATCTCCCTCATGCCCATGAAATGTCCGCACTGCTCGACTTGCCACGCGAGTATCCCACAATCGAGCAGTTGCATCACAAGAACCGGATACAAACATTCTTGAGTTGGATGCATTAATGGAGATACTGAGAGGATAATGAAATAATATATTTCTCAGAAAAGATTTAATATTAACAAGTAATATTGGAAAGAAACACTAATTAATCAAGATTTCATAATTTGTGTGTAGAAAGAAAGTTATAATTTTATGTAGATGCCTTGCATTTTGAAGCAGCAGTGGTCATCCTTTTGTAGATTAATTTATTCAATAAAGTAAAAGCAACAAGAGTAAGTTACTACCGCCTCTCCTTTATTTTTCATTAATAGCACAGATTGCTAGGAGTTGAAACTGAAGTGAAGGTGAAATACGTTGGCAACAGATAAAGTAGTTAGTCCACATAAGGGGATCAATTACTCAGATAGAGGAAAGAAGGTATGCAGGCAATTAGCAAGTTCCTAAGAAAGGGGAAAGCCTTGGTCCTTGGAGGAGAATTCTTTTTCCTTATTGCTATTTAATTTCATTCAATCAACAAATTCATTCTTTAGATCCCTAACACAGACATCCCTTCATTCTGAAAGCAGGCAAAGACCTCCATTGAATTCACATAAAGGCTGAAACTTATCCAATAAACTATTATGTCAAACAGATTCTTTAACTAACATATTATCATGAATGTGTTGTGGTCAAATCCTACTCTTACTCAAACTTATATAACAAGAAAAAGGGAAGGGAAAAGATGCAAGATTGAACACTGATAACATTATCCACTGCACCACCAAATGAATGAACTCTTACCTTTTCTTCATCAACTGAAAGGTTGAACAGTGTATGAAAAATATTTGATCATAAAACAGACATTCATGATCTGACCAATTCGCTAGTCTTGCCAGTATTATGAAGTTAGTTGTACAGTTTCGTTTTGTACAGAGACAATAATTCCTTTTGTAGGTTTTCATAATAGATGGATGGTAGGCATATTAAAAATACAAAGGAAGAGATAATTAATTACTGAAACAACAAAATTTGGTTCACACTAATACAGTAAACAACTAATCAATCACCTGTATACATCTGCAGTGTGTCCAGACTGGAACTCCCCTCCAAAGACAGATGTTTTAAGGCCAGTAGTTATATCCCATAAAACACATGTCTGATCACCAGAACCAGTAATTAAATGAGTATCTTCATCTGGAACATACTGACAAGAGGAAACATAACCCTTATGTCCACTAAGCATCCGGGAAACAGGTAGATTCCCATCTTTGTCAGTGGGTGAATTAAGATGGAAAATAGAACACACACTGTCAAGACCACCACATGCAACAGACTGACCAGTTGGTGAAAAAGCACATGTCATGACCCACGCACAAGGCAGCTTTATGGCATGGATTTTCTGCCTAGTTAGGGCATTCCACACTATTAATCGTCCATCTTGAGATGCACTAACAATCTGACTTTTTTCAGAAGTCCAATCCAACGAATACACCTGCAAATTTGAAACAAATTTCAAGTCAACCTAAAATCTGCAAGTTTGATAATAAGAATAAATCTACAATAATCACTAAGCATTATATCAAAAGCATGATGATTCCTCTGTGTATACAGGAAAAGGCTATCTCTCCGGTCACAGCTGACGAGGAACAGGTAAAAACAAAGCTAGATAGCATTTGATTTCATACTGACCAATATCCATCACATTCTAGATATCATTCAGAACTAGAAACAAAATGCAAAGGATTAGTCTAATAAGTTATAGTCCTCATCTATGGTTGGATAAACCTCTCCACAAATGTTTACTGAAGAAAATAAAATAAGAAGAAATCGAAATAAACTTCTCTCAGAACTTAAAATTAACTTGGGGATGATCTAATGGTAAAAACCTCTCATTTTAACATTTCATATAAGTAATATCCTCTTCTACAATGCTTAGAGAGAAGTTTATTCAAGTATTGAGAGGTAATTGATTCCATAATCAGTCAAACAAGTAAAGAATTGTCTAGCGATAAGCAGCAACCATGATGTTCTTGAAACTAAGTCACCCAAATTTAACAACCAAAATTGAGGAACAACCATGATGTTCTTGAAACTAAGTCACCCAAATTTAACAACCAAAATTGAGGAACAAGCGAACTCATGCATAACATGTAAAAGAGAAAAGCATAAAAAAGGCACCTTTCCCGTGTGACCCTGCAAGGTTCTACAGCAAACCAGATCCGTAGGTCCAAAGGTCACAGGTGTTCTACCCTGAGACCTCGCATACTCACAGACTGAAAAATACCCATCAAACAAAGTGTTCAATCAGCAAGATCTAAGACCAATTATTAGCACCAAGTTGTACAAGTTGAACCTCCACAAAAAATTATCAATAACCCCAACAAAAAAAATGAAAAAAAGGAGAGAAAAGGGTTATACTATCTGTGTCGAGCAAAGAAAGACGCTTCTGCTTCAATTGGTGCCTGAGATTGTTGACTGTGTCGACGGCAGAGGAGTGGCGCTCTTTGAGCTCCGCAACAGACATTTGGACTCCCTAAATAAGCACACCAATTAAGGAAGAAGGGAAGAGGTTGTTGTTGGGAAGACCATGTTTCTGAACATGCTTTTTATTTTAGTTTTACAACAAATTAATGGGAAAGGTTAATTATTTGTAAGATGAAGTTGGGTTGAGGATGTTGGAGTTAAGGGAGTGTTTGGTAGCCTTCAAAATAGAGACAGAAGAAGACAATGGAAATGACAGAATATTGTTAGATCCCGTGAGAAGTGAAAATAATTCATCTTTTTACAGAGACTGACTGAGATCTGCACAGTGAAAATTTGGCACAAATAAAATTAAATAAATTTAAAATACTTTTTATTATATTTATTTTATATTTTTTAAGTGTATTAATTATACTCTTTTTTTTAAGTTTTTCATTTATTTATTTTTTCCTTTCTTTCTAACTCGTTCTTGACCCAGACATTATTTTGCTTCATTGAAACTCTAACATAAACATAAACATGTACATGTATGTCCAAGAACATTGATTATTTTTTATTTTTGTTGTTCTCAATCTTTGAATTTTAGTTTTGAATATGAATAACATTTCAATGATATGCCAATATTTGTAATTCGTTTAAAATGTCCATAATAGTTTTTGGTGACTGAGGTTTGTTAACTAATTGATATTTTTATTATTTAAAAATTAAGATATTTATTTTTACACCTTCTCCAATATGAAACATCAAAATTACCAGCTCAAAAGTAATATAAATAGGCCTAACATGGTCAAAAGATAAGAGATTTCTCTTCAATTTTAGAGTTCTCAATTTACATACTGTATACCTGTATCCTTCAAATTCAACCCATTGCAAATCTAAAAGGTTTCATTCCAATATTTGACTTGCACAAATTGGGGGCATAAAATATTATAGAGTGTTCAACTTGGTTTCAAACCTATGTTTTTGTTTTGAAACAAAGTAAGATGTGAGAAGGTTATACTCTATAATTGTCTTGTCTCATTCCAAAAGTCAAATGTGAAACCTACCCAATTAGGAGAGGAGACTGTGTGAAAGTGCCCAAAATTTATATACATATTTTATGTTGTGCTGTTATCAGGAAAAACAAACCAATTTTAATTTGTAAAAAACAAGGAAAAAATAAAAAAATTCCGTTGCCGGGAATCGAACCCGGGTCTCCTGGGTGAAAGCCAGATATCCTAACCACTGGACGACAACGGAATTGATATTCATTAAATTGAAAATAACATAGTAATATAAACAAATTCCTAGTAATCCCAAATTCACTCCTCCATTAATTACATTGGATTGAGTTTTATCTACATTTAATTAATTGATTGACTAATAAGTTATAAATTTGAGGTACATAATAGGGTCAACACATTACTTTCTTTAGTTATTTTTATTTGCTTTCTTTAAATTTTTTTGAAAAACAAATTCTATATTATAATAAAATATTTGTGTACTTTTTCTATTTTACGTTCTCTTTTTATCACATGTAATACAAATGTACAAGCAAATTATTAAAGGTTAAGAGACACATAAATATAATCAACTAAAGAAAAATTAACAGGATTTTAACTATGTCAAATGAAAAATATATAGAAATAAAAATTCTTCACACTTAAGAAACAGGAAGGAATATTTTTCAAATAATATTGTATTTTATCATATGAATATTATTTATGTATGTATTATAAATACTATTTTATTTTATAATCTTTAAAATAATTATTTTTGAGGTATTTTTTCTTATTGAATAATTATTAAAACCATTTAAGTCTATTTAATGATAATTAGGCTGCAATATATTATTTACACCTACTTCACTTAATATAGTGAAATAATTTGAGAGATAAGTTAATTAGGATGGATATTTTGTAAAAAACATGTTAATGCATATTGCAGAATGTTACAGCCTATCTTAAATATAATTAAAAAAATGTATAAAAAGGCATAGATTATTGTGATATAAGATAATTGACAGGAACATAATTATGAACTGTAACTTTCATTAAGTTAATGTGCATCTTGCTTTCTAAACTCACATTTAGGTTACCAACACACTGAGAGATATCAAGCACAAAGAAGGAAGATTGACATCCATTTAAATTGATTCATTGAAGCTATTTGAAATTGAAATTCCATGAATAAAAGAGGCCAAATGATTGACCCTTATTCCTTGATCCAATTCTAATGTTAATAAAACTTTTAGCAGACAAAGTTTAAATCTTTTCAGATACTTCCACCAGGATAAACACAATCACTGTAACCTACAAGTTGGAGGAAAATGAAGTTAGATAGCTCAGACATAGATGTATAAGAATGGTTAGATTCCAGAAAAAAGGCAAGAAAACTTACTTGGATTTTGAGAAGTAAGCATTGCGGTTTGAGAGAAATCACAGTTCCATGGATTTCTTCCAAAGTTCTGGTAGTAGAGATTCATAGCAAAGGCAGCATGAGATAAGACAGTGTTTGGTTCATAACAAGCACCTCCTGACTGAATCGGTCCACAATCTATAACTTGGCTACCACATATATAATCAATATTTCTCTGCAACTCAGCCTCACCCACTTCCACTTTTGATATGCACCATTGTGTTTCCCTTTCTGGAGTAACAGGACTAGTAGGTGGATTCTGGGAAAACACAAATTACCATGTTACTAAAAAAGAATTAAGATTGTAACATGTTTTTAGTCTTGTTGGAAACTTTGATACATCTTAATATCCAAATTGTTTGTTGACCTTATGGGTTGAAGCAGAGTTGTGTAGGCCAACATCATATGCCATGGTGAGATCAGTTTTGAAGAGGCCAAACGCTCTCTCAGATTGTGGACCAGGTTTGAGATCCTCATCATAGAGTGCAAAGATGAATGTGTCGACAGATTTGGCAGGCATGGAAGGAGTTCCAACCATTGATCTAAGGTGTGCAATGAGGTTTCCATTGTAGGCTCTGGCGTTTTCAACAGTAGCTCCTGCTTCATTTCTGTCCCCACGGGAGGGCCATCCTGTCTCGGCAATCACAATCTCCACCTCCTCAAACCCCATCCTGCTCAATGCACTATGCACAGCATCCACCTATGTTCATACTTCCAAACATCAATCAACAATACTTTTCTTATTTATTTATGCTATCTTACTTACCATTTCCTATTAGATGTCTTGTTAAACTTAAAATTTATTGATTAAAAATAAAAGTCACACTTAAATTTCCAATAACTTGGAAGTTGAATCATAACTTATTGTCATTAAAACTAAATAATTTGTCATCATGTGAATCTGATATATAAAAGTTAATTATATTCGAATCTGATAGACCGCCGAAAGTGAAGTGGCATGAGGTGGAGAATCTGATATATAAAAGTTAATTATATTCGAATTGGTGACGAAAGTTAAAAAAGGAATATTAAATTGAAATTGTGATATACCATATGGGATGCGTATGTAATTTTTTGTTAAAATATTAGAAAAAGAAAAAATAATAATTGACTAAAAAAGGTCGTAGATGATGGAATAAAGGTAAACTGGAGGAATAATTTGTACAACCAAACCCTTTACACTTAAAAACCAATTGATAAAAAGATTTGAAATTTTAAAGTTGGTTAAGCATCTTACATTTTACGATTTTTTTTACAACCTAAATGAAAGTGAAGATTATCGGACACGTAGAATGCATGTAAGTGGGTACGTGGAGAACATGCCAATTTACATCGTATTTCTTGCATGCTTGATGAAATTACACAAAATAATTTTCTTATCGTTGCATTACTTTAATCTATTTTAATTCATAAATGTTTTATTCCTATTATATTATATTTATGTAATTTAACAAATAGGAAAAAAAAGTTGAAATATTTACTTGATAAGAGGTGGTGGGTGTGAGTATAGTTTGTGGTGTCAAATTTATTAAAATAAGAAAGGGAAAATAAGTTGCTGACCTGGGCGTCAAACATGTTGGAATAAACCTTCCCGCTAAACTGATCGACCCGACCCGAATTTGGTCGAAATAGACAGAATGCGAGTGTTTCGGGTCTCGGGTCGCTCCGGTAAGCGAAGAACGGGTATGGGTTGATGGCGAAAGGTGACTCGTTATTCTTCAAAAACGCTACCAACGGTTGGAGGATATCCATCAAACCTGGGTCGAACGACCCGGCCGAGGGAGGCTCCGACTGAGTCAACACGGCCATAGAATGCACCGTGGAAACTTTTATTTTGCCACCAAGTGAGGCCGAGTTGAGGGCGTTCTGGACATTTTGCATCGCCGGGAGTAGCTGCGAGACGAGGCCATCTTCGCCGGAGCTCATGATCTCGTTGCCGACAGCGATCATAGTAATGTTGCTTTCGGGGTAATGTGGCATCACGTTCGCGTTGACCCATTGAGTCGCCGAGTCGGGATCAGATGCCAAACTTGGAATGTCGCCGTTGGCCACGCCGATGACGATTCCAATGCCGGAGTTCGCTAGCGCCTTTATGATTGCCGGATCCGCGCCGTAAAGACGTACTTTCCCGACCGTCGTAGACTTGAGAAGCTCCGCCGATGCCTCCGGCGCTGGAAGATTGTCGGCGACCTGGCCGTAGTTGACGCCGATGAAGGGTTGTGAAACTTCAGTACGAAGAAGATTCAGTTTAATGACACAATACTTTATACATATTTCTTTAAAAATGTATTTACTAATCAATAATGACTGTAATTGGGTGAAAGCAAAACTCATTTTCATGGCTAATATTCACTGATACATTACATTCTTCAAGTGAGACCTCTGACCATGAAGCCAAATCAACAACAGAATTATAAAAACAGTTTAAAAATGGAATCAAAATCCAACTTTGAGTGAAGGGTCGTGGTGCTTGAAAAACGCTGAAGAAGTTGCACTTGAAAACATGTTGTTCATTCACAGATTTTCCCGAGAAGTTTGAAACATAAAATGAAAAAGAAAGAAAAATTTAGAAAAATGGAATGGTTAGAATGGATATGGAATTGAGAGAACATACCACCAATGTAGAGTGCATTGATGATGAGGGAAAGGTGGAGGAGGAATGAAGAATTGGAATGTATAGCCATGGTAGTTCGAGAATATGTTCTTATGAAAGGCAACATGAAAATGAAAGCCAAAACCAATGTACTCAAGAGAAAATATATCATACATCACAGGCATGCAGATAAAGATGTAAAGAAGAATTTCTAACTATAGAAAGAAAGTGTTTTGAAAAACGACTTTAATACTGATGGGACCAAGGGTAAATATTAGGGTAGGATGGTGATTAGTAAGACAGATAATTCCAAATTATTAACATGTAATAGCAATGTCTTTTGTTTTGAATTTTGAGTTTTCAAACATCAAAATTCTATCTTTAATGTTTGATGAAATGTTTTAGTATGCATGTATATACATTAAGAGGAACAGAACATAAATTCTTCGACAGAAGGACAAGGGCGAAAAGAGGGAAAAAGATTCGGGATTTGTGGTTTTAAAGCTGGTTTTGCACAATGCTTCGAATCCGCACGCTCCTTCGAACCAGATAAAAGGTTCCTATAAAAGAAAGAAAAGACTAAAGAAAAATAAAGAAGAATAAGCTGTGATGTTCGTAAAGAAAAAAAAATACTTTTCATAAGATTATAGAAGACGCTTTAAAAAAAATGTCAAAGACATTGATACAAATATGTTGCAACCTGCATATAGAGTGTGTGAAAAAAACTTTGAGCAAATTTTACAGTTAGAACATTAATAAATAATTGCCTCATACAAAATTAACACGAACAAGGAATATAGATATTTTTTTTTTACTTAAAAGCTGGCATAAATTTTTGTGATATTCATTAGTTTTATTAAAAGACATCATATTTTCTTTCTCAATAGGACATTTCTTAGAGAGCAATTCAATTTTTACGTGAATTTTAAGTACTATTAATCAAACTGACTTGTTTAAATACCAAATCTAAAGACTTTTAAACAATGGAAACATTGATATAATTTTTTAAGCAAATCGGATGAATTTAAATCATATCTTAAATGAAAAAATAAATCATAGAACACGCAAAATAAAATGTAAATACATAAAATATATTACCTAAAAAATATATAAGTGTGTATATATATATATATATATATATATATATATATATATATATATTATTTATAAAAATTGAATTCAAATACAATGAAGTTTATATTTGACGTTCAACAAAACGACTACATTATTCTTCCATTTTTTTCTCTCTCACGATATTATGTTCTGACAAGAAAAGTAGATGATCAATTATTTAAAATAAAAGGAAAACGAAATATGAGATATTAAACCATAATTGGCAATTACATATTTAACATGATAGGATAAAATTGCAAAGGGGAAAGTGATGAAATGTAATAAAACTAAATGAAAAATGATTTAATTTGTTTCATGTATCAATTTAAGTGGACTTTGAAAGTGTAAGGAAACAAGGGATGTAAAAACGGAGAAAAAAAATAATAACCGATATCATAAGAAAAAAAAGTCATGAATTAATTAATGAATATGAAAGAAGAGTCAGAGTCAAAGAGGTCAACACTTATATATACTTAAAAATGAAAAGTTTGTGAGCCTTGAATTTGTAACTTTACTTCGTTTCTATTTGCCTTTAGAAACGTACGTATAAGTCATCTTGAAATCGTTACGAGCTCCGTATGTGTTTTCAAACTCAGTTCCAGGAATTATATTAAATCCTCGTCAGACAACAAAAATTCATTAATGTACCAATCAAAGCTAGTTAAAAAAAAGGAAACTAACAGCACTTTAAAATTGATAAAAATAACTTATTAAAGGTTGATAAAAATATCATGGTAAAATTATATAAAAAGATAATAAAAGAAAAAACAATTTGTTGAGTTTCATCTTCTTAGTTAAGACTCTCTCCAACAAATTTATGGTTCAAACAATTGAAACATTGAATATCTTAGATATTGACGAGCATTTAAGAGGCCAAGAACGTCCATAACTCTTCTTTTCTCATTACAAACTGAGAACAAAATACCTTTCTGAATGAACCGAGTACATCATCCTTGCTCTATCCTCAAATTACGCAAGACACCAGAACAAACCAAGATATTCAAATTGTAATGGTCCTCTGAAAGCTAAAACCCGATTGCATGATGCAACTTAAGACAGAAACATGCTCAAGCAGAACCAAACTATCAAAACCAAAAATCACATGGAGGATTCCAATGGTTCAATAAACCCATGGAAAAACCGCTAGCATAAACCTAATTCATATGACTGTATTTGTAAATGAATTAACGAAACAACAAATTGAAGCCACTCCCACAGCATTCCAAAATAAATAGAAACTTCAACTTGCGAGTCAATTTAACCTCCAGAATGAGAAGCAGGTGTTGTTTCAAAATGTCCATCCTTGAACACATGAATGTATTGTTGTGGCAAAGAATGCTCCACCTGAAACAGAAGACGTCGTTACAATATGGGTGCCACTTGACTTAGTCCACAACTAATATCTAACCAAGATCACGCTGTTTAACAATTTTACAATTTTTAAATAAGATTCTAAATATAGACGGATTCATCCATCGCTGTGTGAAACGTGAGGATATGTAAGCAAATTCAGATCGCCAAGTCCAGTTGAGGTGGGAGAAAAACAACTTCTAAAAGTAGTCAATATCACACGCTATAGTTTTGTTTTGTGGTAAGCTGTTTCTTCTTCCTTCATACCCTAATTTTTATCTACTGCATTCTATTTTATTTTTCACCATCTTTAATTTTTAACTTTATTCATGTGTTCTTATTGCTCCTAGCTTGACGGTGATTGTGTATTGTAACCTATGACCTATATCATGAGATTATTTAATTTTGGTTTTTTGGAGTAAATATTTAAAAATTATTCAGTTCGAATAATAATATTTAAGCTGGTAATCATCCCACTTTCTACTCTCCCACTAGAGCATTTTCGGGCCAGGCCGCCTCACATTGCTATTTTTTAAGTTGTAGTAAACAGCATCTATAACAATCATAAAAACAGACTCTAGTATTTAATTTTCAATTATTAAGACATAAATTATCTACAAGAAATTAGGGGGAATACAACTCTTTAAGTAGTTTTTGCTCAGATGATGAGGAATCAAACTTTTAAACATCAAATATAGAAGAGGAAAACTAAAACATACCCAGTCACCATCGGTTTCAGCACTAGGAACCAAGACATTGATCTCGCTTGACTTTGCTGTAGTTATGGATGTTTGTAAAGAGTCTTTGCTCAGATATAGCTGGCAGCCAGAAGTGTTGTCCACTAAAATTGTAGGAGCTGCACCCTATGATTAGTAAAAGAGAGCAGAAGTATAACTAAATCAGTTTTGACATATGAAGTATTTATTTAGTATTAATTTTAAACTCTTATGATGTGCATCTTATCAGCTATTAAGATATTTACTGGGAAGAATAATATGATATTCAACCTAACACGCCAACAGCATTGGAAGACGTTATGGATTGAGGGGAAAAAATAGAAAATGAAGTCTAGGTACCTGGCATTGAACCTCAACCCCACTACTGTTTACAATCTCAAATGCTGCAACAACATCCTACATTTTAAGACAAAAAAAAAATTAATTTTCATCTCTCAATGAATTGATTCCGTTTCTAATATTATTAAATATCAAATTCTCATGTTTCACAGACCTTAAATACAACTCCCATCTTTGTGCATTTGTCAATAGTTATATTGTTGACCTTGCCTGCGAATTGTTTAGAAGTGATTACTTGCAATATTTTCACCAAGTGATAAGTTGGATACCAAATAGGAAAAGAAATGAAAAAAGAACTACCTGGAATCTGCAAAACAGAGTTTTTGCACCCATAAACATATACAGACTGTTTTGCATCACAATCTCCAATGACCAAATCTTTCTTCTCAATTTGATTTTCAACAACCCATCTGCATTGGCAGGATAAGTAGGATTCGGTTAGGGAGATTGAATAGTGAAATTATTGGCATTAACTTCTATACACATAGTAACTAAAAGACCCAAACACACATAAACTTACTTGCGGCCCATTTGAAGTTCAAATTTTGGAGGTCCTGCTTTAGAAGGCACGCGTGAAGTTGCATGACTTTCTTTTTCAATAGTGCCAACAACTCCAGTTCTATCGGCGCGATTCTTAGTTTTCATATCAGCCGTAACCTTTCTCAAACCTATTAGATAAAACTTATAATTCATAGATGTTGACTGCTGAATGCTCAATCAATAATGTACAAGAATAAGCTACCTGAAGTGACGTTTCCTTCACTGATTTGCTGAAAAACTGCTGACATACCCTCTTTAGGTTTAGAAGATGAAGCCTGAGATGATTGAGAACTAAATAGAGAAGCAGATGGAGGGGGAGGGGCGGCAGGTGCAGCAGGAGCAGAAGCTTTTGATGGAGCATATACTTTTCCTTTTGGACTCCAAACAGGGCCCAAAGAATGAAAGCTCTTGACATAATCTCTCAATCCAGGTAGATACATCTCTTTAAGAGCTTTTGCCCATTCAACATGATTTGGGTCTTTGTTTCTGTACTCTACAAGCACCTAAATATTACAACCAAGAGTAGGGAAGATCATTATCTCAACCCATGAAATAGCAGGCAATATGAGATAGGAAGTGCAAAATAAGACTAATAGGCCAATGCCTGATCTAATACACACCCTTCCATACGTAATTGTTACCAAAACTAAATGGTAAGTCAGACGTTTAAAATCAAATTTCTGAGACTAAGAATACAAACATTAAGGTTGCTGATCGTAACTTATTTCCTTTCTCATCCATAAAGCTTACGTAACGCAGCAAGTGACTACACCTATACATTTGATTTCAAAGTAAAAATGAAACTTTTTAAATGGAAGGATATACTACAAATTACTAAAATTATAAGGGAAGATCACTAACGGGGACTTCTTTATATGCAAGACAAATTAATAAGATTCTGACAGGTATCAAGAATACCTTGTTGCAGTAAAACTCAGCCATTTGCCAGCTTTCTTCCACATGCGCAATTGGCATACTCATGCCTTGAAAAAACAGAGGAAACATAAG
Organism: Vigna angularis; assembly: GCF_016808095.1. Classification (NCBI taxonomy): domain Eukaryota; kingdom Viridiplantae; phylum Streptophyta; class Magnoliopsida; order Fabales; family Fabaceae; genus Vigna; species Vigna angularis. The sequence continues at coordinate 37,437,987 of NC_068974.1, forward strand.
ACACTGAAGGATAAATATTCATCCAATAAAAGAATCATTTATCACTTACCACAATCCTTCCCTGTATATGCAATCCATGCTAGAGCTGAGAGACTGTCAGCAGCAGCCTTCAAGTGATTAAAAAAATCAGATCTCCTTCCCTCTGTCAATTTGGCAGCTTTTGTGATCACTTCATTCAATGGTTTGAGAAATGACCCCAACCCAGCAAGGTCAGGCTTCTGCACAGTAAATGATGACGAGAGATGCTAACTCAGCATTTGCAAATACAGGTGACATACAGTCCAAAAAAATAAAACATCACAGCACGAGCAACTGTATGCACTCCCTTCTCTACAAACTAAATTCGATCTTTCTTGGCGGTAAACCTCTTATTGCATGAGCAATTGCTTCTGAATTTCGCTTTACAAGCAATTGTATACTCAAATACCCCACGGAACATGGAACCTTCAACATTTGTCAAACATGACAGGTAAAACAAGCATCGAATCCACAACAACCACCAGAGATTTATATTTAAAAACATACGTAAGACTCCCATAAAAAACCACACAGAGAATGCCACCACATTTTGTTCAATCGGTATCAGACTCTATTCCATCAATATTCTCACTATTTTTTGGACATGACAATATTATCACACACGATGCAAACACACAAATTCTTCAACCCCGCGCCAAAACAAACAATCCTCGGGACACGCAAAAAAACGATAGAGCAATGACGAACCTGTGTTTGTTTGAGCTCAACCAAAAGTTCTTTCTGAACATTGAAAGCTTCCTGCACAAGTTTCGACACATCCAAGACCTGTCCTCCGATAACCTCCGCAGCGCGGGAAAACCTAGCGACGTGCTGGTCGATCAGATCGGCGAACGCAACGACGGACGGATCGCGCGCCACATCGTCGGCGGCGCTGGCCGGCGAGGCCGATGGGTGGAATCCGGAGGAGAGCGACTCTAAGCGCGACACCGCCGATTCTAACCGCTGTATGAGCTTCTCGTCCATGCCTCTGCGGTTGGAAGAAATGGCACAGATCTGATAGCACCCTATGAAGATGATGCTTGAACCGTTAACCTTTTTAAAAAGAAAAACTAAAATATATAATTATGGGAAATGAGAGGGATAAAATTAAAGGAGGGAATTATTGCCCCCACGTGTCATTTTCTTTAGTCCAATTCTTTTAGATAATTAGATAAGTAAAAGTGAATGAAAGCAAATTGGTTCTGCTTTCAAATACTTCCCATTTCTATCATTAACTAGTGAAATTTATTGAAAATTATAATATTGCAAAGATTCTAATTTCAATATAGAAAAAATAGAAGCTAACAATACATTTTAAGCATTATTAAAAAAATTAATTTGTTTTCATTGTATCTATTATCAAATAATAACTTATGCTTTAATTTTTTTTATACATTTTTTTTCATTCTTAATTTTTCTTCTATAATTTCTATCATTTAATAAATTACTAAAAAATAAGTTATATTTAAACTGCTAACTTTCATATTACTTTCTCCTTTTTATGTTTTGTATTATTAATAAATTCAATTCTATGGTAAATCAATTTAAAGAAAAAACAAATGAATGAAAAAGTAAAATAATTCTTTAGAGATACAAATTTGTATATGAGAGTGTACATAATTTATATTATTAATAAATATATATTATTTTCTTAAATAATATATTTCAACTCTAACATTTAATATCTAATAAAGTATTATTTTAGTTCTTAAATAACATTGTTAGTTTCTCAAATTTAAAATTTACATATCAATCTTTAAATATCAATTAAGTCAAAAATCTAAATTATATTATAAACCAAATTGATCCACATATTTCTAAAAATAATTATTTTTTCTGATGTGTCCTTAGACACATTTTAATGGTCAATAAAAGTTTTTTTTCTAACGTGTTTTCAATATGTCTATTACTAAAGAATAGCTCATATTTATAGTATTATTTTTTTTTCTATATATATTTTTTTAATTTTATCTTTTCATAATTTCTAATTATTTGATCATTTAATAAATTATTAAAAAATAACTTCTAAGAAAACAAGTTTTAGCATTCGATGTAAAAATAAATTATTTTTGGAAGAAAACAAAATCATGCAAGTAAACATTTTTAACAGATAATGTTAATATCCATGAAATTAAAATAATATTTAAAAATATGAATATATGTTTTGATATTGTGTTCGGAAATTTCAAAGAACACTACAAACATAAAGAATGTTTGAACTTTCCTGACATGAATTATTATCCTAATAATAACTGTGAATGATTTTCTTGTTGAAAACAAGAGGCTAATGATGGCCTGATTTATTTACTTCAACTTGAGTTTTGAAGAAGTTTAAAGTTGTCAATGAAGTGTTGAATACAAATTGGGCCTGTGTTGTAATTCCTGAATCAGAGGCACAAATATAGGTAGCATCTGTCAATTCTCTCATCTAGGCAATGAAGCGTGTATGAGGAACATGCGAACAAAACACAAGCTAACGAAAGTGTACCAACTCTTTGGTGGCGTTATGCTAATTATGCATATGATGTTCAGTACTGAAAGAAGATCAATACCTGCCCCGACAACTCATGCATCATGCAGGGGTAATAATTGGTATGAATCAGAAACACCATTTTTTTACTTGCAAGAGCAACTTGCGGTGAATCGTGCTTGCAGTACGTAGGACCGTCGTGGAAGTTAAGGAAAATATCTGATTCGTAGATTCGGTTTCATATCAAACATGGCAGCAGCAGAGCCATCATTGTCGATAGCGTCGGAAGTATCATAAATAATTGCAAGTTAACATTTTTATTTTACGGTGCTGTGAGAAAATTGGATTCAGGCTGAATGTTTAAATGGGAAGTAACGTTAATGACCAAACGAGTGGTTTTATGCCTAAAATCAGATTAAACAATGCTTCAAGGTTCTTGAAAACGTGCTCCAAGGTTCTTGAATGTGTCCACAAGCAGACAAACAAAATTGACAGATTGTGAAGTTCGTATTTACAATAATGCAATACAACAAAATGCATGGCTGAAACCCGAAGAAAATAACTAAACCGTATAAGATATGCACAGCGATTCATATAACTTGTTCATAACATCATGAAATCTGAATGCAAATGAGTTGCTTGACCAACAATACAAAAAATCATCTCCATCTTGATTTTTCTACGGTTTCTGCATGCTTTGGTGGTGGATAAGGAACTTTAATGGAAACATCAGCGTGAGAAGGCAAAGGATCTTTCTCTCTAACTGTGCGTAGCTCCTATTCAACAAGTTAAAGTTAGTGATATAAGGAAGATGAAAAACTGAGAAAGAGTGGCTGAGTGTGGTGCTTACAGAACGAAAGGGGAAATCATCTGTCTCAAGCATATGAACAATTTGACCCATCTTTGGTCGTTTAACGACATCCAAGTCTATACACCGCAGACAAATCAGTAAAACTCGTTTCAAAGATCTTGGAGAGGGTGGAATCTCAACCAACGGATCAACTAGCTCCTCACTGCGACGGCTTGCTACCATTGCCTTGAACCAATCTACTAGATTCATCTGAAGCACATTTACAAAAACTATGTTAAGTCTTCACAGTCACTTCTAAGATAGAAAAATGAAATAACTATGGATTAAAATGAACTTATGCATGGACTAACTTGTAAAAATGATTTCTTGTTAGCTTAAAATATGATTTTAATTCATGTTAAAGTTAATTTTTGCTTATGGAGAAGTTTCCTCCAAACATGTCCGTAATATATTGATGAAAACATGAACAAAACCCAGAAGCACCTCTCCAGGTGGTCTTGAATAATCAATGGGGCTTCTTCCTGTGATTATCTCCATGAGTAGAACTCCAAAGCTATACACATCACTGCGCTCATTAAGCATACCTGAGCTTGCATACTCAGGTGCAACATATCTGCAGAAAATTAGTAGTAACAAATCATAAGATGATTACCATTTATGGAAGTTGAAAAACAACTCAGATTGTCCAGTAAGAAAAAATCACCCGAATGTTCCCATTACACGCGTCGTCACATGGGTTTTCTCAGATCCTAAGAGTTTGGCAAGTCCAAAATCTGATACTTTGGCATTCCAGTTTTTATCCAACAGAATGTTACTGGATTTTATATCCCGGTGCACAACTTTGGGTTCTAAGCCTTCATGCAAATAGGCTAGCCTGTTTCAAATGCAGAAACTTTAACTGTTGTGATGGAATGTTTAAGATAGCATAATCAAGGATAAAACTAAAGAGCATGATAGCATTAGTCAGAAAGAGTTTCAGCACATTAAACACACCCTTTTGCTGTCCCAATAGCAATTCTCATTCGAATCTCCCATGTCAAGGGGCTAACTGGTCCTACATCACCATGCAGCCACTGTTCTAAGTTTCCGTTGTCAACATACTCATAAACAAGCATCCTGAATGATAGTAAAATTGTTACTGAAGAAAATTCATAGGAATTCTGAACTTCTATGGTCTGAATGACACTGAATCAAAAGAATAGCAGCCATGTAAACAGAGCAATACCTTCGAGCACCTTCAGCGCAATATCCCACCAAACGAACCAAATTCTTATGCCTTACTTTCCCAATAGCTTCAACCTCTACCTTAAACTCCTTCTCTGCTTGACCCCTAATTAGGATACAACAACACACGAATTGTTTCAGTAAACTTAAGATTTTTATATGCACAACATTAAGATTGTGCAAGTATAAAACATACGAGTGTACTTGAATCTTTTACAAAATTAAAGTTGAAATCATGAAACAAGCCCTTCTCACATTGTTGTTTCTTAATTTATGATGGAAGTTTCAAGAATTTTGGTAAAGACAACTTCAATTTTTAGGTGACAGTGATTAACTTTAAAACATTTTTACCATAAATATAAGTTACCGTCATCAATTGATAGTTATCTTTGAATCTGCTTTTAGAAACCCCAAAACACATAGAAGGTAATTATTCTTCCCATATTAATAAACTTGCAAAATTACTATAATAAACTAAAGTTTGGGGGGATTAAGCTAGTATTTCAAAAAAAGTAAAACAGAAATTATATACAGACAACATGATAATAAAGCAAAAAGTAAAAGTAAAGAGAAAAGTAACATACTAACATTATTACCCAACCAAAAATAACACTAGAAATAAAAAACCAAGTAGAAGAGAGGCAAGTGACTATTATTATAGGTTAAGAACGCTTAAATGATGAGTAATCATGGTACTAGTAATGGTAAACAATTGTTACTGGTAAACAATATTTTAACTCTCTCAAACAACGCGAAAAATAAAAAAAGTAAACAATTGTTTCTCAAAAGCAAAACAATCAGCCACCAAACTCGCTTCACTTTTCTGAGGACAATTCAAAGCAAACAGACTGCACATTTCCCAGGCTAAGACCGTGTTTGGACGTTTGGAATGGGAGTTGAGGAAGGTCAAAAGTATACTCATTTTCAAAGTAACAGATTCTTCTTTTTCGTTTCGTCTTGAACTTGGAGAATGTGTATTGGAATTCCAAAATCACGTCAGTGATATCTATCCAAACATGCAGTCATGCACTATACGTATCCACTAGAATTAAGTTTGGGTTACAAAAGAAAGTGGAAGCCATTTCATAGACACAGAATAGGCAGAAAGTTAAAGAGAAAGAATTTTTTAGGTTCAGTTGAAAGAAACAGAGGACTGTAAAAAATTGAGTAAGGAAAGACTAAAAATAGAGTAACATGCAGCAGAATAAGCATAAAAAAGGACACAGAGAAGTAAAATTAAGGTATAAAAAATAAAGTTCGGAGTTTAGACATGTGGGTGTGTGACATACTTGTTGTTGAGAAGATTTTTGACAGCAACGACGGAAGCATCGTGCAGAATTCCTCTGTACACAACACCGTACCCACCTTCCCCAATAACATTCCCTTCTGCGAAACCGCGCGTGGCGAGTTCCACTTCCTTCATGCTGTACCACCGACCCCACCCTATGTTCGGATCCTCCACCGACAACTCGCTGCGGTGGGCCCCACCACCGGAAACTTCGCTCTTCATCACTGCTGTCACCGCTTCAATCTCGACCTTCATGCCCGCCTCCTTCTTCGGATCACCCTCCACGTCACCAATCTCGCTCGTCGTCGCAGGGGTGAGATCCGAGGTCTTAACCACCATGATCTCCTTCGACACCAGAGGGATGCTCCCGGAGCTGTGTTTCGCCGCCAACTTCCGCCGCTTCCAGCTCCGGCCGCCCCGCAAGCACAGGAAGAAGACGAGAACCAGAATCACCACCGCGAAGACGACCAAAACAGCCACCAAGACGAGAAGCTTCAAGCTGACACCCGTGGTTGTGGCGGCCTCAGTCATCGGTGTTACTTACTTACTTTTCCTTAACGTGGGAGGAGAAGGTTAAAGGTTGTTATTTGTTACGAGAGCTGCGTGGGTAAAGCTCTACGATGACATGGTTGAAAATGGGAAGAAAAAGTTATAATAAGCATTGAAAAGGGTAAGGGAATAGGGCGTGGTGTTGGCGTTGAGAAGAGTGGAGGTGGGGTTTCAACGGATACAAATGGGAAAAACAGACAGAAACGAAAGTAAGAAACGAAAGAGGTGTTGGGTTGTTGTTTTCTGGGAAGAGAGTGGGGTCATGATTACGAGAATGCCATTTGCTCTGTGCTGGATCCTCTTCCTAAGTTACTCTCACTCTCACTCTCACCACCAAAGAATGAAATCCAAAAAAGCGTTGAAAATACCCTCTCGAGTAAACACTGTTCGACGGTGGGGTCTGTTGGGTAATTAGGAGGCTTCATTATTGCATCATTTTTCTACTATGCTCCATTCCATCTTCTTATCACAAACGCGATTTAATATGATATTTTAATCTATTCCTTGTTTTAATATGTGGGACTTTGAATTGTAGCTTAACGAAGGACTCTCTTGGAGCATAATCACTTCCATTATATATGTCAAAACGAGTGGATGGTGATTCCACGTGAACGTGATTATCAAACGTAACCTAACCACCACCAAACCATTTGCTGATGAATGCAATATTCTCTTGCTTCACAATTAATTTCACCAGCATTTATGCTTCTCCACTTACTCTACCCCTGCTTTTGGATTTTCCCCATTTCTTAACTAAAGCTGTAAGATTTTAGTTTCGGAATATGACGTTTGTCAGAATCACTGCAACTGCCAACGTTTTATCAGTTTTTATTAACTTGTTCACGAAAGTCATATATAACGACAGCGTACAAAATTATACGTGTCAATGTCATAAAACTACGTATTTAAAGTAGTTGTACAAAAATAACTGCTAAGTAATATCCGAAACTCGTGAGACATCACATGTTTTAATCTTTACAAAGCAACACATTAACCGCGATTATTACTTATATCTCACTCTTCAAAGTTTATATATGGTTAGATTGGATCCAACAAACCCTGTGTAAAACGTTGCCCGTTTGAATTTTAATTGAAAAGGTAAAACGGGAAATTATATTATCGATACAACGGACTAATTTGAATTCTTTTAGGCACTTTATTGGAATAATTTATTCAACTTTTGACTTGGAATACTTTTCACAATTGGGGACTGAATATTTTATTTAACAGAAATAAAAATCACCGATCAGATATGTTATTGTTATCGTTATAATTAACATTATTAGATTTGAATGTTTTTCTACACATGGCAAGTGTAATGATTTCGCGCTTCGGTGCACTGTGCCAAATTGTTGTGCTCAAAATCATTGTCATTTTGACTATTGAAACAATACAATCAGTGACCACCCAAACACTGCCCAATGCGTCGAGTAAATTTCAAGAGGAGTTGACCAAAATTTATGTGGTGACAATGAGCACATGTTTAGTTTAAGATTGTTTATTCTTTAAAAGTTTTCTTATGAAGAAGTTGTTCAGGGTAAAGGGAATTTAGTGACAAAGATAAATTAATTAAGGAGTATTCTGAGTGAAATCTCATAAAATGATATTTGCAAGAGTTTATTTATAAATTTTGAAATATATGTCTATGAGAAAGGAGTTTATTTGTAATTTTTAAAATATGACTATTATGAGAAATGTATTATACTTAGGGTGGGACAAAACCACAATTCGTTTAAACTTAATCTGGTTTATTGAAAATGGATGAAATTGATTTATTTGTTTTTTATTTTTGACTTTTTATATGAAAATTATAGATGACAAGCTTTGGGTTGATTATGAGATTATCTTTTAAATTATTGTAGATTTTAGTCGAGTTATATCATAACTCGATCGAGTTGTATCAAACTTCGGTCGACCTATATGAGACTATGGTCAGGTTGTATCAGACGTTGGCTGAATTGTAACAAACTTATACCAAGTTATATTAAATCTTGAGTGAGTTGTATCAGATATCAACCAAGTTGTATCAAACCTAGGCCAAGTTATATCAAATCTAGGTCGAATTGTAACAAACCTCAGTTGAGTTATATCAAACATCAGTTGGGCTGGTAGACTGACTTGCGAGATTGGTCCGTCAGACTAGGTCGGACAAGTTTTTTCATACTAGTAAACTGAACATGATAGGTTGTGTCAGGTTACTAGATTGAAAAAATTATCTTAACCTATTTCTTTTATTAAACTGATCCATAATCTATAATAAAATTACTTTAATGAAAAAAAAAATTATAATATTATGTGTTTGTATAAGTAATATAGTGTAAATATTATTTTAAACTCCTTAAATTAAGTTGTGTTAGATTTACGTTAATTTTGTATGAACATAATAATTATGTTAAACTTAATCCTAATTATATATTTTTGAAAAATAAAGTTATGTTGACGGAGTTTGACTTCAAGTCAAAATATACCATGCCCACCCTACACAATTTCGATAAAATAAAAAATAAAAAAAATTAAGGTTAATCAAAATCGTATTTGATCCGTACAATTTTTTTCATTCATATAGGAATCGTGTTAGTCTAATAATACAACTTGACTTTGAAGATTCTGAAATCGTGTTTAGATAATCATACAAATACAACTTACTCATATGCATAAAAAATTAAAATTTTGTCTGTTTCGATAATTTTGATGTAAATTACACTAGCACGATAATTTTATCCTAATATATTTTAATGATGATCAGCCTTATAAGTAGAATATTACCTATTTCGGAAGTTTATCACATGGAATGAAATATCAATAAAAACTATGCATCTCTTGATTGGAAAAAAAGAATGTAAAGAAATCTAATCCTAACTACTAAACTACCGACAAGGTAAATTATTCAAAGGAGCAAGGTTTCTCAATTCCTTGTACATCTGTTTCATTTTTCTTGATAATGATACATTACAACATTTTAACATCATTTACGTGTCATTTTATGGTTGGTTTATATTAATATTTATGATTATTTTTATTAATTATGAAATAATTTTAGACTAATAACAGAATAACACGTAAATCATGTTAAAATATATATCATTATCTTTTTTTTTTCTTAACAACTAAGTTAGATAATAAGAAACAGTAATACTTGTAATCTCAGGGAGATTGAAACCTCCTTATCATGCTACATCCAATCCTTTTCTTCTGTGTTTGTCGGGACACAAAATCTTGCAAATATCTCAATAACTAATTAGTCATAGCACAACTAATTTTTAACTAATAATTATACCATAGTCATAGCACAACAGATAATTTCAAAAGATAATATATATATATATATATATATATATATATATATATATATATATATATATATATATATATATATATATAAAACACAATTTAAAATGGACATTTCAAAATCGTAGAAAAATCTCCAAAACAGAGGATAAAGGATTCTCACAGGAAAAAAGAAAAAGAATGAAAAGTTTATTTTATTTAGTTTGTATTTTAGATTGGTTTTACATGCAACTGTTGAATCTTTAGATGCACATAAATTCAATTGAAAATTATAAATATATCCGTTGTTCCAATAAAAACTGTAAGCCTTAAAAAAAACAAAAAATATAATGAACTATTTTGACTCCAAGTAATAATCACTAAACTTAAAATAGTTTTTTCTCTTGACCATTAATATTTTATTTATAAATAAAAGAGTTAAAAATCCCCTTTTCTCCAAATAATAAAAAAATATTTCAACTAAAATAAATAATAACGAAATACAAAGATGATTTTTATTTCTTTTGTTAAAATATTTCTTATACTATAGAATATATTAATTAAATCAAAAGCACTTATAATACAGGTTTAAATATAATTTCTGAGTGTATAAACTTTAGATCGATCTTTAAATGTTTCATTATCCCACACTATCAGAATGGTACAATTTGGTATAAAACAATTGACTTTTTACAACAAATACTTTATATAAAGTTTACTCTCTAGACTGATTTTTTTTTTCTTTTTTAAAAATGTGTTTAGTTTAGTGAATTATATACTAGTTTTTATTGTGGTATTATGATTACAGTGTTATTGATTTGATGAATATTTTCGCATTGCTAGAGTTGATTATGGAATTTTCTATTAAGTAGGTTATATCCACAATATACGAGTACAAAGTGGGATTTTTTAAAGTATATTTAAAGATAAAAAAAAATTAAATATGGTTATAGTTCAAAGAATGTGTTTATTTCCTTATGTATAATTTTTATAAATTATTCTATTTTTTAAATTAATCGTTTAATTCTATAAAATAAAACATTTTGGTTTTGATTTTTAAAATATTAGTTATTTTGATTCGTAAATAATATAAAATTATTATTATTCATCCCCAATATATTAAGAGATTTATCCCTTTCTTGTATATATGTTTTCGCAATTTTATCTTTTAACGAGTATTTTTTTAATTAAATTAATCATCTTACAATTTTATCTTTAAACTGTTTTTTTAAATATAACCATTTTAAATTAAAATAAATTTCTACAATAACAAAAATACCATAAAATAAATAAATTTTGTATATAATAAAATTGTAAAAATTATTTATATACTTTTATAATTATAATTTTACTATTTTTAAAAAAATACACATATATAGTGATATGTTTTTAGTAGTTACAAAATGAACTAGTTTTGCAAGAGGTTTGGAACACTGACCAGTTTATCTATTCGTCATTTTTATTTTATTTTATAATTAATTACAATTGATTTTTTATTTTTAAATATATATATATATATATATATATATATAAACATTTAATTTTACAATTTGTTTTAGATTTAATTGATTAGATAATAAAGTAATAAATACTATAACAATTTTTTACAACATTATTATATTAATTTATTATTTAATCAATTAAATCTAAAAAAAATTATAAAATTAAATGTTTATATATATATATATATATATATATATATATATATATATATATATATATATATATATAACTTTAAAAAATTGGTTTGCCAACTCTTTCATACTTGTTTTTAAGGTTAAAACAAGATAGAATGGAACATTTTGTTTTTTTGTCACTAAAATTTATACTAAAATGGAAGAACTATTTTTAAAATACCTATGTAATATTTTCTATATATGAAATGATGATATCTTAGACAATGGATATAAAAATAGTTCTGATTAAGTGAACTTTTTTAAATAACTCACATAAGTTGGTTAGATTTACCTTTTTAAGCTAACGGTCAAATTCAACTAAATTTAATTATAATAGTTATAAAAAAAACTATGGAATTGAATAATTTATAAAATCATGATCAACTTTTAATAAAATGGCGTAAAATATATATTTTCATATCTTTCCGTGTTTTAGAAAAATATTAATAGTGATAGTTATATTAAAATAATATCACGGATTTCTGGTCGAGGATAGACGTGATTTAGAACTCGTTTTATATTTAAAAATTATGAACTTTTCTTTTAACATTTTATTTTTAATAGTTTTTATATTCTTATGGAATTTTACATATTAATAAACAAGATCTGTTCACTTAAAGTAAAACATAAGAGCATCACATTCGTTTCAGTATAACCATAACACAAAAATTATATACAAGAGCCTCTACAACTAAAAAGTATTTAAACTATGAAAATTATTCATAAAGAATTAAAACTAGCTATAGTCTCTATATAACTTCCTAAACACGATTTTCTCTATTAGCCAATTCAAGTTCAATTAAAATTTCATCCTCTCATTTCATTTCAACAATTAAGCAATTATTGCAAAAAAGAAAATATCAAACAAACACAAGCAGAAAGATAAACTAACTCTTATAAAAAAGCAATCACACAATTAAATAATTAAGAGTATACATGATAATTTTATTTTCAATTTAAACAATAATTTAGACAGATTATAACATATAGACTTGATCATTCGAATATGTATATTGATGTAAAAATATGACAAGTTTTGCACTTGTAATGGTTGAACACTCTCTCCACCTAACCTATTATACAAAGTTAATCCATCTATCATCTATAGTCAAATAATCAAACCATAGACTATGACCTCCTACTACTCCTCACCATATAACTCTTCTTTTTTACTTGAGATGAAGTGATTATCAGAATAACTTTCAAGACTGAGTTCATACATTAATACAACACACTACTACACGTCACCATAGAATCTCACCACGAGGTTCATGAAATTACGTCAAACATTGATACTATGCACATAATCAATAACATACTTGTCATCATCACCATATCACATGAATAACCACCATACATGCTCACAATCATATTATAAATCAATCATTGTTTTTAACATTCACATAATCACATACAAAACACATCATAAGAGGTATATGAAAAATTTGTTAAAATTCTGATATTTTCGCTTAGCCATTAGGTCTACTCGCTCAGTTAAAGCCCTTTATCTTAGCCACCAGATTTGCTCGCTCAACAACTAAGTATACTTGCTCAGTGAGAAAACCATTGAAACTTACAGACTTAAACTCTCCCAAAAGTCGCTGAACAAGTATATTCTCGCCCAACAACAATCAAGTCAGTGAACTCTTTGATTTTGGTCTCACCTAACAAGATTTTGCTCACATGGTAACCACCAAGTCAGTAATTTTTTTTTTACTTTGCTTAGCAAGTATATGCTCGTCGAGTGAATCTATGTAATTTTGCTAAACAAAATTTCTGCAAAATTTACATCATTCCAACCATACAAAACAGTTTAACACTAACTCTAAATGGCCAAAACAACCAACTAGTCACATTAAACACGGATCAATGACTCATTCCAAACATACAAAACAATCTAACACTACTCATCTCTTACCCAACTACTCATATTTATAATGGTGATGATAGACCTATACCCTTTCCTCATTTTAACAAATGTGAAATCATTACTTAATCATGATTTGTTGCTAAAATGGTATTTTAACGTGTTAATCACATCCTTAATCCAACATTACAAAGGTTTGGTCTTGTTGCATGTGTGTGGAGGTTTATCGAGATCTTTTGTTGTATATTGTTGAAAGATTTGAATACATGAGAAGTAATCACTTCCAAGTATTATCAAAACTTTTTTTATATATACTATCAATGTTGGGTTCCTAAATTCGTATTCTCAATCCTGATAATACACTATGTCCGTTCTTGTTCATGATATCGATTATGCAAATATTGCTTGTTTTGCAAAAGAGTGTTATGTCTGAACAACAAATAAGAGTGATAATGAAGGAAAATAAAAGACATTTAAAATACCATGACTAAAAATACACATACTTTTTTACTATAATTTCTTTCAAAATAATACGTTTTATTGCTAAATTTCATAGTTTTAATTTTCATTTGGTATTTTTGGTAAACTTGATGAAAAAGAACGAATACCATAAACATTAATAATTTTTTTCCTAGAATATCATATCAATAAATCATTCATACAAAATGTTTCGGTATAAAAGTATGGGACCGAGAGACTGACCTGCTGACGTGGTGAACCGCTCGCTCGCTTCCAAAACTCCTGCTATTGGCCGATCGGTATTGGCATCGACCGATCGGTCTTCTTCTTGACGAGGAAGGTTGTACCTGCAAAAGGCACTCCGACGCTCCAGTTAGGCATGTGGTTGAAGAGTATTTACTCTTAATGAGACAATCAGTGCTTGATTAACACTGTTTGAATATTTGGAGAGTAGGGGAGAGTGAATAATGCGTAAGTGAAAACGTACCTGACTTTCGGCCTTGGCTTTGTATTTATAATTTACCTCATGGATCTTGAGATGATATAAGCCCAATAAAATATAAACAAAATAAGATATAAACAGATTACCTGAAAATCCGGTTGGTTGTTTATAACCTGTTTTATTAATATCTTTAATTAGATATTCTTTGATTATTTTATCATCTGCTGGACTCTTGGTCCAACAATAGCTTAAGCGCTGACTCAATTGCGGTCCGATCTTTGACCTGAGTGGATGGACAGAACGATGCTGAATGTTAACCGTTCAGCCTCCACTGGGTACGTACGATACACAAAATATTTGTTTTGCTTAAACTATAGCAATATGTAGCTCCTCAATATATGAAAAGGGGGTACGTTGAGTAATTCAGATCGGTGTAATTAGTAATACTGTCTTGAGTATAGAGTGTTTGAGGTTGTGTGTTCAGCCAAGAAGCCTGGTTTGATCTTTTAAGCCCATTGGGTAAGGGTAGCGGAATCCATGTTAGAAGAAAGGCTATAATGCTATCCGAACCCATTGTCTTAATTTGTAAACCTGCATTACTTGAAGCACCTGGTACCTTTTTTTTAATATAAAAAAAAAAAAAAAGCAGAAGGAGCAAGGGACCCAGCATACTTGTCTTGATTTGAGACGTGGCGGCATGTGGTTGTTTCATTTCTTTTATTTCTTAGAAAAGAAAACAACTCATGAGATGAGAGATACCGTCTAACTGCTGATGGTTTTGGATAAGATTGTTTTGATTAATAGAATTCACTAGGTGATCCTAGACAGGTGTTTTTTTATTTTTTATTAATAATAAAAATTAATATTTATAATTTCTGCATATTTACAATTTTATCATTACCTACTCATTTTGTGTGTTTTAGAAATTACTTGTAGTATTTCTGGACAATTAATTATGTTGTACATAAAAAATCTAAGATTATATCAAAAAATTACTAAATTCATCTGGTTATTATTAAAAAAAGAAAGAAAAGTAAAGTAAAACATATCCACTCTCTCTTAATAAAGAAAAAGAAAATATATTTCATTTTTTTTTAAAATGATAAAAAAAAAAATGGACAGAAAGGGTTCTTTCTCACCTCCGTCCCCACTCTCCAGCACAATCGTGATCCATTCATTACCTTCCTTTTCCCTCAATACACTAAAAAAAGAAAAACTCTAAAAAAGTATTTTCCTCCATTTCGTTCTAATCCATTCCGATGATTCCCAGCGCCGGAATCCCTAAAAAGCGGCAACGAACCGCCGCCCGCCGTTCCTCCTCCACTGTCGGCACCATCTCCTCCGTCTCAGACGTAACCCTAACCGAAATCTCCCAACAACACCGTCCCTCTTCCATGGCTGATGACCGTCCCTCGCCCATGGCGGACGACCGTTCCACTTCCTCCACAGATGAAGCTTTCCATTTCAACGACGCTGTCACTGCTGACGTCTTCCTCCGCCTCTTCATGGATTCTCCCTCTCCACTTCAGTCCTCCCCCACCGCCACCGCCACCTCTGATTCTGTTTCCAATTCCGACTTCCACGTTTACCTCCACTCCGACATCCTCCGTCGCTCCAAATATTTCTCTGCTCTCCTATCCGACCGGTGGATTGGCCACGTCCAAGCATCAGATCACGCAACCTCAACCGACGGCGACCGCTTCCTCCTCAACCTCGGTGTTCCCCCCGCTACTGGCTCGATCCAATCTCATCTCACCGTCCTGGAGCTTCTCTACACTAACGACTTCGCTGCCGTGGTGGATAGCGCTTCAACGGCGCTAGATCTGTTGCCGGTGGCGCTGGAGCTTCTGTTCGAGGAGTGTGTGCGTTGGTGCGTGGATTTCCTGGAGGCGGTGCCATGGACGGAGGAGGAAGAGAAGCGAGTGGTGAGATTAATCCCGTTCCTGAGCGAGGAAGAGTCGAAGGAGCTCGTGGCTAGGGTTTCGCCGTCGAGAGAGGACTCGTGCGAAGCGATGCTCGAGGGTCTGGTTTCGTCGGCGATGAACAGTTACGGCAACACGGCGTTCGTGAAGGCATTTGTAGGGAAGATACTGAGGGATTTGTCGTCGAGGGAGACGGCGAAGAGAGTGTTGGAGAAGGCGTTCGCTAGAAGCTTGAAGACGGTGAAGGAGTCGTTGGAGGATTATTCGAGTCCAGTGTTCAGAGGGGATCACAACGAAACGGAGGCCATTCAGAAGCTGAATCTGCACAAGGCTTCGACGAATGGGAAGCATCTTCTGTGGCTTGTGGAAAGAATGATTGAGCTTAGGGTTGCGGATGTGGCTGTGAGGGAATGGAGCGAGCAAGCGTGTTTCACCGCTGATTTGCAGAGGGCGTTTCGTGATGATTCTTGGAGGAACATTGTGCCTGGCCTTCCTGCTGTTATTCTTAGATGTACCTGCAGGCTCGCCAATGCTGTTTCTGCTGGCACTATTCTCGCTTCTAGACAGGTAGGTTTAGTGTTCACTTTCCTTTGTTCATGAGTTTATTATTCTTTGATTACACTGTTTACTCAAACATACTCTGGCCTTTGGTGAACAATTGTTGATGTTGTGGTGTGTGGAATCTGATTGCTTAGGTGCAGAAATAAGGGCAATTCAACTTTTGTTATTTCAAATTGTTATGTTGTGCTGTTTGTCTTTTTTGAAATTTAAAGGTTGAATTCGTGAGTTGAGGAGAATGTGGGATTGGAAACATTATGTTCGTACCTGGTATGTGGAATTCATTTACTCCGCTCCCTTCCAAAAGCATATTTGATGCTAAGTTCTCATATTTGGGTAGGAAATGCTGGCTATAGAATTTCTTTTTTTAATCGGAAAAAAAGTATTGTATTGGAGCCCCCCAAAATGTGCTGCTGCTGAGTTGCTCTAAAGGGATTTAGTACCCCTTGAGGGTTGAAGCATTTGATCATCGAACTTGCTAATTGCAATGCCAGATGTGTAAAACTAGATTGAATGGTAATAATAGGTAGTTCATTTTTGGCCTGTTAGACTGGCTTTTTAAATGGACCATTTTAAGCTTTAATTTTTATTATGAACATTTTGCTGGAGCATATAATATAACTTAATAGCAAATTAATGCAAAATAGTCAAATATTCACTGTTTTATTATTCTCTTTTTAATGCACTCTGGCACGTTTGAAGGCTTTAAAATTATCCTGTACAAACCTGGGATGTATTTCTTTACGTATTTTTGGTGGTGTTTTTTCACCAAAGTTTGAGTTTTACCATGATCATAGTGTTGACCTTAAATGTCAGCCTTTATTGTGTATGGAAAGTACTCAAAGAACTGTAATTAAGTTTGTCCAAGTGCTGCAGCACCTTTGTTATTTTGATTAGAAGATTTCACTGGCAATAAGTATGAGTCTCCCTCCATTTGAGATTGATTTTAATCACATTGCATACCTTCTTCACAGATATTATTGTTTGATATGTCAATATTAGATGTTCTAATTGATTGCTGCATATTGACGCTTACTTTTTTGGTATGTTAAGGTGAGAAGGAAGCTGGTAGAAGACTGGCTACCCGTTTTAGTGGTATGCAAAGATAATGTTTCCCCAATTTCACCGAGCAACAAATCGTTGTATCTGGAACTGGAAGAAACATTCTTACGTATCATCTCCACATTGCCCATGTCCGATGCTCAAGAATTGCTGCAGCGGTGCCTCAGCTTTTCAACCCGAAACGTTGAAGATTGTCCTCATTTGGTCACTGCATTCAACACCTGGTTCCGCCGTGCAGCCCGACCCCTCAAACCAGATTCTCTCTTTGATCAATAAGTACTTGCTTCGCATGCTGTCAAATATTGTGCATATATGTAAATACTATGTTCAGAAACTTAAACTTTAACACCAACATTGTACATATAAATCCAAATTCCAAAGTAAACTGTCTTGTCTTTTTAGGACAAACCACAGCCAAATTACATAGACAATTTCCTGGTGCTAGTGACTAATGGCTTTCTTGGAAAACATGAGTTTAGTTCTGAAGTTGCATGTATTTTCCGGGGATGAAACGATGCTCGAGACTTTTTTTCACCAAAATCAATATACCTGTATTGCTATAACTCGTTGCAAATAAAACTATCCCCCCATTTAAAACTCAATTAAAATATGTCGAATATACCAACTTAATATGGAATATGAATGTTTTTTAATTTGAATTTGACTTTGAAATTCTTACCTGATTCACTCTCTTTATCCTAAATCCGTTTTGGGGGCGAATGTGAACAAAATGGTAAACTAACACTCAATCATATTAATAGTCAAAAGTAAATTAAGTTGTACCATTTGTTACAAAGAAATAACAATATTTATATTTATATTATTATCTTTTAATATCTTATTCACATTTAAATGACATAATGAAGAAATGTGTAAAAAAATAATCACCTTTTAAATTATTCTTAAAATTAGGGAAAGTAGGGGTTTTATTTTTTACCAGAAACAAACATATATTGTTTTTCTTCCTATTTGTTCGATCCAATTGTCAGAGTCATCTGGAACAAAAGTCACAATAGGAATAGTCTCTCGAGGGGTATGATTAATACTTTCTGAAGGATTTGAAGAAACGGACCGCTACACGAAAAAGATATGTTTAATCGTGTTAAGAAATTACCTTTAAAAGTAATTCAATCGACTTGTAAAAGATATGTTTAATCGTGTTAAGAAATTAAAAGTAATTCAATCGACTTATAAGATAAGATAAGATTTGTAATTTACAAATAAAAATAAATCATCATAAAAATTTGAAGTATTTAATCATTTGAATTTAAGTAACAGAAATAATGTGTCAGATTAGTTTATTGGATTTGTCATATTTTATTTATAAATTAACAACACTGATTCATACAGCTGATGATATCATTCTCAATTAAAAGAGTAATTAACATAACATCTAATTCTTTTAATTGTGCGTCTGCCAAAGCATTCTTAAGACCCTTTATTTAGTTACATCTTCTTCTCACCATTGTAGGTCTAACTTGACTTACGAGGAAGTATGTCAGAAGGGCTGAAATTAGAGAGATTGGTATAAATTAAACTATCAAGGGTATCTTGAGGAACTTTGAATTAGTTTGAATCTTAAAGTTAATTTTTTTAAAAGTAGATGTGAAACAATTGCAGTGGAAGACTCAAAAGTTGTAGCATTAACCTCATGATTAGATTGCAAGTTTATTTTTGGACGGTTTTTGTATTTGGGAATTCCTATAAAGACAAGTCCCACAAAATTGGATTCATGGAGTCCTATTATAAGGAAGTTTGAAAAGAAATTAACTCTACGGAAATATAAGTAGTTATCCTTAACAGGTAGAGTTGATTTATCAACTCTATCTTAACTTCTTTACTTGTTTTCTTCCTATCAGTTTATAAGGCTCCAAGTGGAATAGCTAGGATGATTTAAAGTATTCAAACTAGATTGTTATTGGGACACAGAGGAGAAGAGAGGAAGGTGACATGCATGAGTTAGAAAGATATTTGTTGTCTAAGGAACTATGGAGAATAAGAGTAAAAGAGGTTAAAATATTGAACCATGCACTGAATAATGGTCCATCTGGAATAATAAGCTCCGATCTTAAGACAAATACATGAAATATGATATATTTGGATATCAAAATTGGACTTGAATGAAAAAAACCTTACTGATCTTGCTTTACAAGATATATTTAAATATATAAATACCTTCACACATAATTATAGACAGGATACTGAATGTTTCCAACTTAAGTTTCATTCAATTTTGATATTCGGTTATGGACAAATACATACATTCAAAAACCATCTGTCATATGAAACTAGCTAAATGAAATTATGTTTAGGAATGTAGACTTTTTGTGAGGAGATTTGATACATCACATTAGCTATATGGCTTTTTCTTGGATGAGAATGAAGAGTAAAACCTTTCATTACATTTTTTTCTGGTTTGGAATCTTAATCCTGGTCTAGGCCTTTATGTTTGGGAGTTGTTGTTAGAGTTTATTTAGGCAGGGACTGATGTTTTCAAATTTCAGATGCAGGTTTACATACACAGACAACAGAGGAGTGTAGCAGTAATTATGTTTCTATTGCTGCTATGCAGTAATTTAACATATGTAATTGGAGAGGGGTCACATGTTTATACTATTGCATTGATGGTTTCTATTCCATTTGTGATATGTCAATCTTGATACAACTTGTACTTTTTTAATGAAATGTATTCTATTTGCTTCATACAAAATATCTACTTGTTTTCAAAAACACAAGTTTTGAAACTCAGCAAAAAATTAGTTGACAGTTGGGAGATAAGGTTGAATGTTTGATCTGCATAGCCAATCAACATGCATGCCTACTGCATGAAGATTGGTCACTATTATGCGTGAACCTCAAGCACATACAGAACCTCACTACCTTTAAATTATAAGGTACGCTATTAATTTGGACCAGGAAGGAGGAAGGTCACAATAATTCCATGAACAAACTTTGCACAACCATCCACCTAGGCAGACCTGTAAAGTTCTCTTTTACTTCACCTGTCTTAAACTTATCTCATTCCACATATCATTCTATCTTTTATTTTAAATTAAATTTCAATATAATAACTTTACTGATTTGAAGAACCAAAATAAATGAATATCAGACAGAATTGTCATGAAAGAAAATACATCTATGTATAAACACATATTTTTTTCCCATTTTTGAAGAGTATGGATCCTCATGTCACCTCTCTCCCATGGAATGCAACCTTCCTCTGCAATTTCTCATTACTCTGTTGAAGGAGGATTATTACTGTCATTAGGAAAATCAAAATTAAAATAATTCTCCCCTAAGTCAAATGGTGATATCACTTCCTCATGAGTTCACCACCTTCATAAATAGATACAATATTGGAAAACTTTTTCCTGCTTTACTTTATGTCATCATATAACTGATACATTATGGCACTAAAAATGAACTATTTTACATACAACAACTCCAAAGAAAAAAATAAAAAATAAAAACTCCACTCAGTAGGACAAGATATTTAGCCTCTTGCCTCTGGACCAAGAGGGATATGGACAAAAATAAGGTTAGCTGTCTATGGATTAAGAGGGAGATGGACAAAAAGCAGAGAATTTTAAGCTTTAAAAATAAAACACCAATCAGAACAACCGTCTTCTAAAGTGGCTAGTGGTGCCTTGGTAGGTTTTAACAAGAAGGCCAACTCCAATGCCAATGCCAAGACAAACACTAAGTCCAATACCAACACCGACCCTAACACCAGCATTGAACCAAGAAAGCTCTCCATCTTCACCATCAGCATATGTTGTTCTTGAGTAGAGGCTGTTATAATCTTCATCTTCATATTTGTCGCAAAGGTAATCTGGAGCCTGCATGATTGACATGTAAAAATGTTAAGATGGATGGTCTTTAATTTATGAAAAAGAAAAAGGATCTTCTTCAAATTACAATCTTGGTTATCAAATTTCCACATATTCACGGGAGAAAATTCAACACTCATTATGTAATGCTGATTAGCTAATTGCATTTGTTACAGCGGGGACCAAATTTAAATGAAGAACTAGACATGAATGGTGTCCTTTTCTTGACAGCTAGCCATAAAAAAACAATACATAAGTGAACAAAATAATTTTAGGAAGCAAAGTAATACGATGAAAGCAGATCATAGGTTATTTTCAGGTTCTGAAATCCATCAGATATAAATGCTGTGTTAAACCATCCTACTTTAAAATGACTCAACACAGGTGAATTAAGGCAGTAAAAGCAAAGTCATACATACATCAGTTAACTTATGAAATGGCAGACAAAAAGATGAAAATATAAGAAGATCGCTAATATATAACTGCACAGACACTACTTACCTCAAAAGCAAGTGTAGAAGAATGATCCTTCCCATTTTCACTGGCCTCATGCTCTGGAATTACATCCAACACCCCCTTCTTTGCATGCTTTTTCTGAGAAAGCTGCAAGGATTTTGTTAAGATAATTGGAGTACCCAAGAAGGAGCCTGTAATGTAGACCTCAATTGATGGGAGATTTGAGTCTGGTGATGGCAATTGTTTTCCCTTAAAGAAGCTAGTGCCTGGAATTATGTATGACTCACAGTTCATGCTCCACCTTTGTCCATTATAACTTTCCCTAACAACACCATTGGTATTCCATAATTCCAAGACACCAGAGAGCAGCAGAACATCTCTATCAAACACTTCAAACTTCACACTCCCACTCATCCTTATGCTATCGGTGCTTACAAAAGTCACTTCTTCAGATTTTCTATCTACCCTGTCTCTTTTGAGAAGTGTTGACATCCCATCAGAATATATGCTAGTTCGAACACCATTAACTTCAAGAAGAGTGTCGGGATTCAAAGGAACATGGTTCAATGTAAGAAACCCAGGAGTGGAATCATCAAGCTCACACTTGCACACTCTTACATAGAATACCTTTATGTCCAGCCAAGGTAATGACCCCTTCAAGGAGGGTTGATAAGAGTGCCTCGCAATAGAGTATCCATCCTCAGTTGATCCATTTCCGTTCGCCTTAGAAGAATTCTCCATAGCCAGACAGTCTAATTCTCCTCCTCACTCAAATTCTTAATTTCCATTGGGACAATAACTTGTGTCAACACTAATCCACATGAAGCACAGACGCCAGCAACGAAGTGAATTCAGTTCAGCTTCATTCACAGAAGAAAATCTGGACAATAGGAGCACAAAAAAGACAATCATTTATACATCAGTATGACAAAGGGAAGGGGAATTAAATCTAAAAATAAAGAACCAACCCCATTAACCTTATGAGACATCTAGATTTCTGAATGAAACAAAGCATAAGAAATAATAAACCGATAATAAAGATTAAAAGCAAACTAATACTAAAATCAAACAAGCACAGTTCCACTTAACACAAGACACAACCCAGTTGAGAAAGATAAAGAAGATGACAGCATCCCACCCAATCAGATAAGGTAACCGTAAAAAAGAAATGGATTCAGAAATCGATATAGTAGATGAATCGAAGAAAGAGAGAACAATAAAGCGAATGTAAAGGTTCGAACCTGAAGAAAGAATAACCAAAAAAGAGAGGATAAGAGGGAGTGAAGGAGATAAATCAATAAACTCCTCTAGTATGTACAAATTTGGAGGCTAAATCAGCAGAAAACAGTGTCTCTTTCTATAATTCCGTTGATACCCATTTTTTTTAACAGTGAATTATACCACAACAAGACAATCCACCAATTTGCCGAAGTAAAACAATAAATTCTAAGTGTTTAACCACACACGTACAGTGAAACAAAGAGGAAGAAACGGATCACACACAAAAATCACAAAGGAAATTAATCTCCTTTCTATAGAATTAGACAGAATAGCCGGCAAAAGACGACAGAGAAACACGACAAAAGTATCACTAGCAGGAACCACGCATTGGTGCGAATACATCACCAAAACCGGAAACGCATTATTTAACACCAACCACCACACCACAAGGCACTCACCAAAGGAAAAAGAAAGGAAATTTGTAATGGAGCAAAGGAAAGAAAGCTTTTTGGCTAACACCCAGAATCGGTGCCAGGCACGAACGCCGAGGAGAGAAGCGGAGGATCTATCCGAGCACGGAGATCAGACCCAAGTCCTCAAAACAAGGATTCTTCTCTGTTTGGTTGAACACGACAGAATGAATCCAGATTATATAGAAATATGGGAAGAATCCAGATTTCATGTTTATTTTTGGTATTTTGAAGTGATGAATATAAAATAAAAATTGTTATTTTAATGGAGGAAGTGGGGTCCTTCGGTATCTGTTATTCTCAAGATCTTATCCACGGAAAATAATACATCCATAAGCACAAGGAGAGGGAGATGAGAGAATGCATTGTATGAAGTTTTAAGGGTTGGTGTGTGGGTGAATTGAAAAAGACGTAAATTCTGATCTGTTTGTGTTTCTCAAAGCCTCGTCCTAATAGCTGTTGAGAGATGTATTTGGATGGATACCTTGCAAAGTTAGAATTGCTAACAAACAAACATACTTTCCGTTTGTTTCTTAATTTTCATTAAAGACGTCAAACTTAGTCTAAATAAGTTTATTACATCTGTCTAGTTTGCCCTTCGTTATCATAAATTATTTACATTTTAAAAATAATTACCAATAAATAAAATTGAGGCGATTTTCCTTCGCTAGTGTGAATAACATGTGATATCACGAATGACTAATTAATAATTTGTTTGATGACATAAAGAAAATGAAAAAGTTGAAAATAAAGATGTTTCTGTTTTAAAAGTCATTTGTTCTAATCAAATAAGAATTATTGCTATTCATGTCTTTCTTTTGCTTTATTTTATTTTTCCTTTTCACCGTAAGAGACAAAGTCTATCATAATCTACTGTACAAAAACTTTAATCCACTGTTCAAGGGTAAATGAAATAAGTTTTTTATTTTGACCTTATTTACTCAATATTTAATAAATATATTAATTTAGTTTTCATGGTCACTCTGTCTATTTTGTTAATATTAAATATCAGTATTTTAAGATAATTATTTGTAAGCAATATTAATTTAAGAGTTAAATTCGTATGATAAAAATAACATATTTATTAAATATTTAGTATTAAAGTACTAGAAAAAAAATTAAAATACTAGTTTTAGCACATGATAATTTGAAAATTAAAAAAAGTCTTTAACCTTAGCTTCATCAATTTAAACGGACTTAGGTTTATGCATATCCTTTTTCTGGTCTTGGTTTTGGTTTAGTTGTTTTTTTTATCGTTTTGGTTTAGTTTCAGACAACTACATAATAAAACTGATGGAGAAGACCAATCTTTCTCGGTTCGTCTAACAAACATCTAATAAAAAAACATTCACTTTCTTTATCCTAAATCCTCTTTGAGGGCGAACGTGAACAAAATAGTAAACTAAACACCAAGTCATAGTCAAAAGTAAATTAAATTCTATCATTTGTTATAATTGAAAGTGTTACATCAACTAAAATAATATTAATTTTAAATATACAAATAAATACGAACCTTATTTTATAAAACTAAAAATAATATCAATTCAGAATATATATTCATATTATAAACTAATTTTATAAATTTAAATTAAATTTAAAATTCACTTCTTAACATATTAAAATTATGATTAAAATTATGTTAGAATTTATTCTAACATTAGTTAATCACCTATCATCAAACAATAAATATGCAAAAGTAACAATATTTATATTATTATATTTTAATATCTTATTCACATTTAAATAATATAACGAAGATTATGACTAAAATTTATTCTAATAAGATTGGTTAAACATTCATCATCAAACAATATATTAATATTACGTTCGAAATATAAAAAATAACAATATTTACATTATTATGTTTTAATATCTTATTCACATTTACATAATATAAGGAAGATAAATATATATTGAAGTCTTTAAATTTTCCATCAGGTTTAACGTTAATATGCAAACTTTAAAAGTTAATTAATTTTGAAAATTTAAAAATATTTGAATTTAAACATTTTATCAATTATGTGATGGTAAAAAGATGTTACTAAATATTAACTTTATAAATAAATAATAACTAATATCAGATATTAAGTTAAATTATTCATTCTATAAATTTTTTATTATAAAACTGCCACTAAATTTTAAATTTAGATATAAACAGACTAATATTTAATATTTTTAAATGTTCAAAAGACTAAAATCGTCTATTAAAAAAACAACTACCAAAACCAGAAATGGATTGAATGACAGCCAAGATAGTAGTAATGTTGGACTTCATTTTCCAAATTTAGGAATGTAAGTTGATGATAATTGTGCACATGCCAATGTTGAATTTCCATTTTCCGCTAATCCCTCATTACAAAATTCAAATCTGGAAAATTGGACTACTTCATTCCCACAAAATTACATTAAATGTCTTTTTAGAATAAATGGTTCTAGTACCTCCTTCATTTAAGAAAAGAAGTGTCTTATAATACCTTGTAAATGAGAATTCAAATGGGAACTAGTCTCTGACCTAACTGAAATACCAAACGAAATTAATCAGCAAACCAAACCTTTTGCTAGAACCTCACCCCACCAAAATAGCATAACACTAAGTGCCCGGCATGCATGTGCAATTGGGAAAGTTCGACCCTAACATCTTAAAAATAACACCTCCCCATTCCCATAACCTGGACAAAACGTTGAAAAAGAAGAGGGGGAGGATAAAAGCATGGCTCACATAAAAGTCTAGCAGGATGCTAAATACTATACTAACGAAAAAATAAATTCAGCTAAAACTGCCTCCAAATTCTTGGCCGACCATACATGTTTGTGTAATGAAAAAAATCTTCGAAAATAAAAAATCAAATTTTAAGAAAGTTACAGACAATGCTTTCTAGACCAACGGAACTGGTAAAGAGTAGCTGGGCATTTTATGAAGCATAACTCGAATGGGAGGTGAAAGATTATTCAGCAATATTTGGAATCGTTACCTTATATCACAATCTGGAGGAAATTGATAGGAGGTTTAAATTAGTAATAGAACAGCATTGTTTTTCAAACTGGATTTTGATGCTCCAAGGTGGTATGAAGGGACTCCAATTCATGTGACAGCCACAAAGGAATTAAACCAGGAGTATGGTGTGAGGCAACATTAAGTCTATGGCAACCCCACTATAATTTGATATGATGGAAACCTTTAGTTTGTCACCGAGGAACTGCAAAGTCTAGGACAAATCAACGAAAAATATGGATTACAATCAGCAGGAGGGAATAAAATCCAGGGAATTAAGTTTGAAGCATTTCATTTTCCTTCCCAATAGACAAGACGAAGAAAGAAGTTTCAACATGAAAAAATAAGGACGGAAATATCTAACTCGTGAGAAAAAGACCACATATTATGTCCTCGGTCAAAAATCTAACAGCACAAACCATTGCTCTTCTTGACACCATGAACTTCAAAATTTAAATTTAATGTGACAACTATTATGAAATCACGAGATATTTTAGCTATTCACGTATAAGCAGCCCCAGATTAATTTCCGACAATTTTCTGTTGTCAACTTAGTTTCACTTCTCATTGAGGGCTAAATTGATAGTTAAATACAATGCCATTATAGCATTAAAGTGGCATGTGTCGAGAGAAAATAATTGGACAGGTCATGACACTTTAACTAGGAACCAACATAAAATAGATTAAATGACTAAATACACCCCTTTGATCCCTAAAAGATATATCTGCAACAGAAACAACATTTTGACATCATTAAAGAAGCTTGCATCATATAGTTAATCCTTCCAAAAACCATTCAAGAAAATTTTCAGGAAAGAGTAATTATGAGCATGTTGGTCACCTATTTTCAGGCAATCACGAAATTCAATTATAATAATCTGCATTAGGAGAGATTACAATACAATTGACAAAAAAATTTAAATGTTTGAAGTTCTATTCCCACACTATGGTGAGACAGAGAGAAACTTATGATTTTCTCTTTCTCATTTTTTTCTTTCATCTTGAATGGATCCAGCTGGCCTGTCACAATGTTTTTTCAAGTCCTAATGCAACAAAGTAAAAGAAGTTGTCAGGATGTGCACAAAGAAGACAGAGGTAATTACCACACTAGGTACCCATCTGACAGTGATACTACCACTAAAGAGGTATTTGGTATGTTCTTATTTTAGACCAGCATGTCAAAACATCTAGAATCTTGTACCCCCACATTCATAATGTAAACGATTAAAGGAAACTTAGGATATTCTGATAACCAAGAACTCCTTCTTGATATGTTACTATAAATGTTTTATAGCAAGGATGGTTCTCTATAATTCCAAAGACATTCACATGGTTTTGCAATAACAAGTTACCAACAACCCAAAAAATATTGCCCCCAGCTCACCAAAGTTGAACCCGTACCACAATCAACTTCAAATTTATGAATATGTAAATGGGACTAGTTTTGTCGAGAAACACTATTTGCTAATATACTACCCTGAACAATTGATTCTAATTATCCGTCAGATTCTTCTAATATGCTTTCATTAGAGGTGGGAACAAGGAATATTGCGGAGTAACACAGTTTATGTTACAAAATCAATGGGAATATATATAAAAAACAAAGACATTATATTGGCAGAATAGTAGCAATTTTCTAAGTTTCAAACTAATCATGGCTCATGTATTCTGCCCAAAATCCCTCATTTTCAAAACACTATCACACAGTCAATAATTAGGATTACAACATAAACAGCATATCTATCTCAAATTTCATTCCCTTTCCCGAAAATTTTAATATTTTCACACCAACTTTCTCTTATTGAACGTCTGATATGCCAACTGATGAATCAATGGAATCTGAAATACCATGGCCATGCCTTGTTTCATTCTTCTAAATTATAATCAAAGGCAGAGCTTGAAATAGAGGTGTGAAACGGGAACGTTAATTCCAAAGTCCATGTAATGAGATTTAATTTCATTTTTCCCCATATATTCCTTTGTTTTTAGACTTACAATTATCACTTTCAACAAAATTCCCGTCACAAATTGCGATAATATTTTGAACCTAAATCTAATGGACGCGTGTTATACTAGAACATAATTAGCACCCGAAAACATCGCTGTTAGCTACAAGCATAGTGCAAAAACAGACAATACAACACCTATGGTACCATTATCGACTCAATTACGAGTAAAAGAACGCGTAGTGTACTTAAGAAGAAGCATAGAAGTAGTACCTCGAGAAAGCAAGCTCCAGCAGGAGGAATCCAGGGCGATATTGGACGTGAGCCTAGCGTTCGCGATAGCACTGTGAAGAGGCATGAACGACTCAACGCTTCTCACAACCGACAAAACCCTATCAAACGCGAAATTCATCCATAATGTCAACCGCAAAAGGCAATGCAGATCAATAAGAATTGTTGATTGAAGCATGCTGTACCTTAAAGCTCGAGGGATGCGTGTTAAGGAAGACGAAGAAAACACAAACTGCGTCGTTGAGCTCTGGACGAAGATTCCGGAACGATTAGCGAAGGATCTTGACGCGACCCTTACCGCGGAAGCCATTATGCTAGAACCCCGTTAGCCTAACCGGAAGTGGTACTAAAACCCTACTATCACTTACTCAGTCTTGTTTTTTTTTTATTGGGCCGGCCCAACAAGAGTTATGCGGCCCAATAAGGGCGCCGTACGAAACCTATCTCTCTTATTCCGATTTTGTTTCTAAACGCAGTGTGGTGTGGTGTGCGGCGAAGCTAAGAGTGTGAGAATGGCGGAAGAAGCAGTTCTGGGCTATCTAGAGAAGAACGAGGAAATTACAGACTCGGGTGAGTTCGCAGCTGAACGCGGCATTGACCATAACGAGATCGTGAACGTGATTAAGAGCCTGCACGGTTTCAGATACGTGGATGCGCAAGACATTAAGAGAGAGGCATGGGTGCTAACTGATGAGGGTAAAACCTATGCCACTGTGGGATCACCGGAAGTTCAACTCTTTCTGGCCATTCCCCCGGAGGGTATCTCTAAAGAAGACCTTCAGGTTATTTATATGTCTGTTCACTCTCCTTTCTGTAAATTTATAGGTTTTGTTAATCGAATTTGTTTGCTGGTTGTAGAAAAAGTTGGATCCTTCGCTCTTCAAGATAGGTTGTGCCCAGGCTGCAAAGAACAAATGGGTGGATATGGGAAAACAATTGATTTCTAGAAAGGTACGTTGTGTCTCTTTATTAAGACATTAATATTTTTGTAAGGAAAATTGGGTTTTGCGTACTTGGACTAGGTTATCAGATAGATGGAACGATTCTCTCTTTATCCGAGTTGAGTCGCCTGAGTCCATATAGTGAATTCATTAGGAAAATCGGTTTTGACCCTTTTTCTTCTCTCTCGAGTTAGCTTGTATTGTGTGCCAGTACATTTGCTATAGGTTGCAGAGAGAGTGTGTGTGTGTCTGTGTGTGTTTATTTTCATTATTGCTTTTCTGCAATTCTAGTTTTAGATTTTCTTTACTTCGTTTTTTGTGCATTTGCCTGTAGTAGAAGTATACCACATTTTGTGCAGCCTGTGGGGATGACTTCATGATTTACCGAGTATTTTAGAGAAGTCTGTTTCTTGTCGCAGGTTCAACATGTGGATGACAAGGTCAAAGATCTTCTTATTCAAATACAACAAGGGCGGGTATGTGTACTAATATGAATATTTTTTACTGAGAAATTTTTAAGTACTTTTAAATGTTGTGATATACGAGCTATGTTAAATCACTAGCTGGGTACACTACAAGGTAATGTCTTTTGTTGGTACCAACCATTTTTTAAATGGAGTTGTTTTTGGGTATATGCACTCAAGGTAGGACTTATGTGTGGAATAATACTTTGGGGGAAATGGCAAGGTTTTATAGAGCATCATACTCAACTCAACATATGAGACAATTACAAGAAGTGGAAAGGGGGGATTTGTTTTGAACTATTATTATTGTTGAACTTTTCTGCTTCCTCCTTTTGGAGTTTTTTAGAGAATCTTATAGTTTTCTTCAGCAGTTTTCCCTGAGAAATTGTCATGTCTGATTAGAAATTTTACCATATGTTGCAATTGCAGAACATTGGTTCAGATGAGATCAAAGCACTCAAAGCAAGAAAGCTCATTGTCCCACAGTAATAATAATTTGTCTTGGTTGTGTTGAATAGTTTTTTGGATATACTGAATGTGCTGTAAATGACTTAAGTATTCTTTCATTATTAAAGTTCTTCTTGGTGTCTTGTGATCTAGAACGTGGAAGGGTTACTCCTTGAAAAAAGGTCCAAATTATGCACCCAAAAGAAAGAAGGTCGTCACTGACCTGACTCGTGATAATTTTCAGAGGTATTTTTTTTCTTAAACTGAAAGTGAATGGTTATAACCTCCGGATTCAAATGCCTACTTTGTGCAAGACATTATTTGCGTATCTTATGAACTGACTTTATTTTTTATGTCAGTGGTGAGTGGAAGGAACTAGAGTTCAAGGAGTACAATTATAGTGCTAAAGGTCAGCCTCTTGAGGGTGGCAATCTTCATCCATTGCTGAAGGCAAGGAGATATATCCTGTTCTATTTTCCCCCCAACCTTTATTTGATATTTAGATTAAACTAATATTAAAATAGTATATGTTATAGAAACTTTGTTCACAATAAATAACATTTATATTCTGTAAAACAAATAAGAATATAGTTTATTTTTACATATTTAAATTTTATACTGAGAAATTTTAGAACTTATTTATGTTATAATGGAGGCGATCTCTTCCTTGTGTTGTGTTATTTGCCTGTCCCTAGCCCAAAAAATTGTGGATGATTGTGCTTGGCTGTTATTGGCAACATAAAACTTCGTCAAATCCGAATGATGTGTAGATAGACAATTTCATTATGACATTTCAGCTTTTTATAGAGCACAATGACAATGGTTAACATACTTAGCCGACCTATGGGGAGAAGAATTTTGTTATTAATAATGGCAATACTATGCCCAAAAAAATACTTTTGACAATATTTAATGTGTTTAATACTTCTGAAATTTCTCTGCTTTCAGGTACGATCTCAGTTGAAACAGATTTTCCTCTGCATGGGGTGAGTTCTATATTTGTTATTTTGGAAGTACGAAGTTTTTTGTGTTAAATATTCACTTCAAATTAAAAGTTTAACAGTTTTTAATCTTAATTTTTCGTACTGCAGGTTTGAGGAGATGCCAACAAATAATTTTGTTGAGAGCAGGTAATTGTTTGAAAAAATTTATATATTAAGCTCCTTGTATGTACCCTTTCAACTAAAACAAGATATCCGGTGTTAACCAAGGTTTTCAAGCAAGCAGGTGAAACAAATGTTCCAAGTGTTTGAAGGCAGGTGCCTTTTTAGCAAATCTTCAGTATAACTGAAAATCAAAGAAATGTCCTAGACTTTGGACATCTCAACTGTTAGAGATTTTAATTCAGAAAATAAAATTCTCCCCTTCCAAGAATGAATGTAGCTTTTGTTTTGTTGGAGTATTCAAGATGATATTATCTTCTGTAAACTGTTTCATTGGACCTTTGAATGACATCAAAGTAACTAGTGGAGCTATTTCTCTTTTGTTATCATAGAGAAATGACTTGGAAAGGTTATTTTTGTAGTAACTCGAGACCTGGAGAAGAAACTCTTGTTCTATATTGTGAACAATGCATTGCAACATCATAATAGAAGTTGCATTTATATATTTTCTAAATCTAGATTCATTTTGTTAATCTGTGCCCTTGACTCTTATATGTCTTATGTAGATAATAGATTTTATCTTTAAAAGTATTAAATCTAACAGGCTATATAATGTTATAAGTTTTTTCTCATCATAAATTTTACATCTGAATGAAAATCTGCAGCTTCTGGAACTTTGATGCCCTGTTCCAGCCCCAACAACACCCAGCTCGTGATTCACATGATACGTTCTTTTTGGAAAGTTAGTAAAACCTTAGTTGTTTTCATCATGCTAATCTTGTATCATCTGTTTCTATTCTGAGAACGTGAAACACATGTCTGCAGCTCCTTCAACAACAAAGGAATTGCCAGAAGATTATGTTCTGAGAGTGAAGCAAGTTCATGAATCTGGTGGTTATGGGTCTAGAGGGTATGACCTTGACCGAACTCAGCACTTATAGCATTGGCTATTTACTATCAATAGAGGGATATGCTTTCTGTAAAACATTGCAATTTCTTTCTTGGTAGATATACATATGACTGGAAGAGAGAGGAAGCAAATAAAAACCTCCTGCGAACCCATACAACTGCTGTTTCCTCCAGGATGCTTTACCAACTAGCACAGGTATCTGTATGAACTTGCTGGTGCCATGTGCTTGTGGATGCATATCATTACATACTGTTTGGTGCCGTTCAGGCCCCCTACTATTCTTACTCTTCCTGATGATTTTAGATGAAATATCTTAATAATGTCGACATATTGGTTTCAGCTGGACTAAGTTATGACACATAATACGTGATTATCTTCCAAGTTTCTAGCTCTGAATTGTATCTTGCATGATTCCTTATTTTGCTCTGCATTTTGATATATATGCAGAAACCATTTGCCCCCAAAAAATATTTCTCTATCGATCGTGTATTCAGAAATGAAGCAGTTGATCGGACACATCTTGCGGAATTCCACCAAATAGAAGGTATTTTGGAGCTACCCTGACCTGTGATTTTAACTCTGCAAATTGTTCATGCACAAACGAAAACAGATTACCTTTGGTGGTCCTATTTATATGCATGTTACAATTTTATGTTTTAATTCAGGTCTTGTATGTGATCGGGGACTCACTCTGTCCGACTTAATAGGAGTCCTGCATGATTTTTTCTCACGCTTAGGTAATGTTCTCCTGTACTGAAAAAGATTCAAATGTTAATGAACGATTGAAAGGCTTTAGTAGATTGAAAGGCTTTAGTAGTAAGTACGATTATTCTGTTATTGAGTTTAGGCATGACCAAACTGAAGTTCAAACCAGCTTACAATCCATACACTGAACCTAGCATGGAGATCTTTAGGTGAGTCTTTCTGTAATGATTACTTGGCATGTCCTTATCTGATTTTGGATATCCTGAGATAACTTATTGATCAAGTACTTTCAACAGTTATCATGAAGGTTTTAAAAAATGGGTAGAGGTGGGAAACTCCGGCATGTTCAGACCTGAAATGTTGCAGCCGATGGGACTTCCTGAAGATGTCCAAGTTATTGCGTGGGGGCTTTCCCTTGAAAGGTGAGAAGAGCCATACAACACTATTACCATTACTGAGAATAAAAATAATTAATTTCTAAAATTTAAATTCTCATTATAATATTGCCGCACCAAAACGACAAATAACGGAGCTTATAAAATGTAGTGCAACATGTTGATTTAACTTGTTTTACCTGGAAACAGGCCAACGATGATACTATACGGGATCGATAACATCAGAGATCTCTTCGGACACAAGGTATTTTTAAGGGATAAATGCAATCGGGTTATTTCTGTCCATGTAGTTTAAATTAAATATTTTTTAAACATATACCCAGTGATGTTTTTTTGTTTTGTTTTCGCAGGTGGATCTTGGGCTCATAAAGAAAAATCCTATATGTCGTCTTGGAATTGATTAAAGTGATTCATGTGTATCTCTTGTATTTCTTATGAGTTATAGATTGCAATTTATTTTGCCCCTTAGGTTAAACACTTCCTGTAGATTATTAGTTCGATTTTGTATAAGAATTTTGATACGGGAGAAAGTTAGGCCTTTTTGTGTTTATTTTTTCTCGTGTTCTGAAAAATAATTGACGGAAAAGCTGCTAAATTTAAATTTCATGTAGTTGAGATTTTACGATGAAGTTATTACATTGCAACGACAGGGCGTATCACTACAAGTGGTTTGCTTTTGTTTATTTACCAATTGAACACATTGTCCAATAAAAACTATTTGAATAATTTCAATCATTTTTTGTGTAAAAGCATATACCTCAAACCATCGTAACTTTGCTGATAAAAAAAATACTCAAACCATCCTAACGAATAATTGCAAACTGTACACAGGTCAGGTCTTCTCAATTGGAGGTAGTGTCATAGCCTCACTCTGCAGAAATGCTATATTTTCATGCGAGACAGCGCTTGCCAAATTGCAGGCTTCTTTTTCTTTTTAAAGACGTAGGAGCTCATTCTCGCCCACTAAGTCATCAACATTTTTCTGCACTCAGTTTAAACCAAATGTTATCATGTCATTTAGCACCTTCTCTGTGAAGAAAAATTATGATTATATGACAATCACTTCTCAGACTATTGAAGTTAAGGGACTAAAGTTACTATATACAGCTTTAATTTCTAAAATTCAACCACCATTCTATTTTCTGCAGAGCTATCAATTTTTCTTATGCCTGAGGTGTAGAAATATCTTCAGTGATAACAGATTGGGGATGGGTAGTACCCTCATTTGTGACAGCAGATTCAAATCTTCTGCGCTTTCCAATCAAGCCCTTAACCATTTTGCGGAATTCTTCGTCAGTGCTAGCCAACATATATCTCAGCTTAATATTAATATGGTTCTCCACTAGAACCTTGTGCCTTGGGATAATTCGACCCTCAAGAGAATAACTGAAAAACCTGACAATGGCAAGGGTAAAAAAAAGGAGTAAGAATCAAACACGATTTTTTTTCAAATAATCTACTTCAGGTTAAATATAATTATGTGATACCTTGGAAACTCAATGACATCTTCCAAAGGCCTGACCATGGATTTTCGCAGATAAATATACTTGGGACGAAGGACATCTGGATTGTATCGGAGGAGCAACGGGAAATCAGCAATCATCTCACCCAATTGCCGAAGACGTATGCCAAGAGATAAAAAATATTTTACATTCACATCAAGCTTATGTACTATATTGCATCCCAAGAGCTCAGGTCCAAGAGCCATAACCTTGCCAATATCTTTCTCCGTGACTCCAGCTTTGGTCATCAAGAATATAACCTATACAATGTTCACATTTCAGCAACATATTCAATTAATGTTTCTAGAAGAGCCACACATTTAATTATGGCGATTAGCTTATCATGTTCATGCAGCAATGTCTTTTACATGAAGGAACTAACATGGTTGCTGAAGAAAAGAACAAACCACTGGTCTAATTTTCTTGTGCAGGCTGTAAGTGAGTAGAGGTGGAAACTTCACAAGCATGCTGCCAATCCCTTCATTGTGAACCCCTATGTCCTCAAAAAATTTTACCTTGACAATAAAATAACAAATGTCTCATTATCCTCAAGAAACAATACAAAAATCATTGGAAACTTTACTTTTTAATCTACTAAACTTTAATAATGACAGCAAAACCAATCCTATGTACAAAGTAGCACTACTAAATCGTACCAGCTGCCACCTTAATCTAAAAAACCACCCAACTGATAACAGAAACAAATAAAAAGGAGTGTTTGCATACCTTTGGAACAATAGTCTTCTCCAAGTTAGCACAAAACACCATTGGTTTAATGATAAGCATCCTCTTCATGCCATCTCGAGTGATCCCATAATAATACAGATACTTTACAAGAGGCTTCCAATGTTCCTCGATACTACACGCCATCAATTGTGGCCTAAATGCAAGCAATTTGCCCACATCCTCAAGTTGAAGCCCAAATTCTTTTAAGTAATTAACCTGAAAATACATTAGAAGGTTCCCACTGGACATCAAACAACCATCAACTTGCACATCAAAGTAAACTTTATACATAAACCTTTAAATTTCCTTTGTGTTTTATTTGGATGATACTAAAACTAAATAAACTAACAAAGCATGAAAGAAGACGGTGAGGATGCATTGCAAGACAGCTTTATTACTTTACAGTATGCTAAAATCTAATGTACCTTTTCATTCATTTCTTCCAGAGAATAGTAACCAAGAACTTTAGGAAAATCAAAAACCATTGTCCCAAAATCCTTCTCATTTAAACCCATGTCTAGGAAGAAATGAGCACGAATCTTCACTTCTTCTAAGCTGTAAGACAATAACTGAGGACAACGACTAATGACATAACCTATCCAATCCCTCCTAACTCCATTGGACTCCAAATATTGAACAATCTCATCCAGCTCCTCATGTCTGCGCTGCAAAATATTATCTCCGGCCTTCAACATTACAACACCGAGAAACTCACCTTTCACACGTACCGATTTCAACCACATGACAAAACTTCGTATGGCCTCAGGTTTTCCTCTTGACATCAAAATGACCTTCGCTATCCGAGGATATGACAGTGCATTGTGCTTCAACCATCTGCACAATCAAGCACAACCTTTTGAATTTGAAATCTCACACTGAAAACACTCGAAAGACATAACTAATAAGGATGATCATCCCCAAGGTTTTAAAAAACTATCCTTGCCAGCAATTTAGCATCAAGGTTTTTTGGAGTAACTACAATCGTATCACCACTACAATTGCAGCCACATTGGCCGCATTTTGTCTGCAATTTCCCACAGCACCAAAGTTCGTGACAGCATTGTCACGGTTACCGAAGTTTAGAACTTTCATTACCCCATTTGGTTTCACACAGACAACAGAACAAACAGCTTACGAACAACTTGTCAACCACAGTTCTCACCTAATAAGTGGCACAACTTTAGAGTCGTCAATAACAGTTTTGGCGCGTAAATTGAAGGAGGAGTTTGAAAACCCGGGCAATCTTTTCAAGTTAGCAGCTTCAATCATGATATGATCCAGAAAACCGGATAACCTGCCAATCAAATTAGTAGAGTAGGTGATTCCAAACTTTCCCTTCCGCATGGCTTCTTTGAAAACCTCTTCGGTGACCTTTCTTCGAATCTCGAGAGCGCGCATAATCATCTCCTCCTCCTCCTCTTCCTTCTCATATTTATCATCAAAGTCCACACCTGATTG
Source organism: Vigna angularis (assembly GCF_016808095.1). Lineage (NCBI taxonomy): Eukaryota > Viridiplantae > Streptophyta > Magnoliopsida > Fabales > Fabaceae > Vigna > Vigna angularis. Next base: position 37,475,457 of record NC_068974.1, read on the forward strand.
AAAGAGAGTGCGGATAGGGGGCAGAGAAGAACCCACGTCAGGGTCGCCGGGAGATTGAGCGTAGATGGAACCGGGAAACTGAGGGGTCCTTTTTCTGACGAGGGAAAGCTCCAAAACCTTCACTTTCTCATCGTGGGGCATTGGGTCTAGAAGCTCGCTGGGTTTGGGAATGGAAGTGGAAATGGGTACCCCATCTTTGAGAGCGAGATGCTGAAGGAGATAGGCAGTGGATTTGGAATTGTGCTTCCGGAGAATGGAGTGATGCTCCTTTGGGTTTTGGCAATTGAAAATGGTGCATGTTGTTGTTGGGTTGTGCAGTGGAAACGAGGAACAGGGAAAGTAGGGGTTGTATTTTTGACAAGAAACAAACATCTATTGATTGTTCTTATTTGGTCGATCCGGCACAAAAGAACTCAATGTGAAGATGGAGGTGCAATCAACAATGGATAAGAGGTAACAGTTATCACTCTTAAGGAAGAACACTGACTGAGCTTTTTGTCAAAAATTATCCTTTTGTTTTTAAGATCATGATCTGTTTCAAAAGAAGAAAAACACAAAAATAAAAAATATTTTGAGATAAGGTCCTACCGAGATTTGAACTCGGGTTACTGGATTCAGAGTCCAATGTCCTAACCACTAGACCATAGGACCTTATTGATAAATCATTGTCTACATTGCAATTTATTAATATCATGATATTATTAAATTATTCATGTTTATAAATTATTAACAAATATAATTTTATCCTAAAGAGTGTTTATATTTTCGCTCTTTATTAATATACTAATTTTAGTTTTTTTTTTAAATTTAAGTTTTTATTTACATTTTGTCAAAAAATATTTAATCACAAATGTTTCTTTTAATAAAAAAATCAACCAGGACCGTAATATATTTTAACCACGAGTAGGCTTTTAATATAAAAAATAATATACAATTATATATCTTTTTTTAGATGGACATTTGTTTATCATAAACACTGACTGTTGCACATCTTAATAAAGTCCAGGGCTAAAAACAAGTATACTAATACACTTCTCCCTTTTAAAAATAATCAAGTATAGTAACAACTTTATTAAGGCCAATTTCTCTAAAAATTAATAATACAAAATCAGACCTAACCTAAATGAAGCATGTCTAAAGTAGAATACTATTTTTCCAAAATTAAGATTACTTATGTAGATTGTCGCAACCGGAATCGCGACGGGACGACGATCCAATAAAAAAAAAGATTATAAAAGTTTCGAAAAAGAGATTTGGAGTCGCCACCATAGTTTATTCTGGAAAACTACGGAAAAACCATAAAATGATAAGGCATGGTCAATTAGAACCAGATTCTTGGTTCGGGAGTCGGTTACGTGTAGGGAAGGTATTAGCACCCTACAACGCCTGCCCTAAGGCAGTACCTTTAACTAAATGCGCGAATGTGGATGTGGTTTTCAAAATGTTTAACTTTCCCTTAAAATAAAACTCTAAAGAAACAAACAATATTTTTTAGTTTTTTGGGCCCGACAAGGATTGACCTTGCTCCTACGTATTCTCATGTGAGAAATCAGGGTTACGTAGTTCTTTTGAAAACTGTTTGAGAAAATTGTTTGGAAATTTGTTTGAGAATTTGTTATGGATAAATTTGGATTTTTGGGAGAATGAGCCTGACAAGGACTGACCTTGCTCCTACGTATCTCCACTTTTGATGGAGAATCAAGGATCACGTAGTTCTGGCGATATTATTTGAGTTTGAAAAGTAGATGTTTTTTTAGTTTTTGATGATTTTTACATTTATTTTTATTTAGGAAAGAGAAAAGGTTTTTGGCACAAGGACGATGCGTGCGATCACACTTGTGCCTAAACCTTTGAAACATATTTTTTTGCGTAATGAGTACTAGGCTGATGCGTACGATCGCACGAGCACTCACACGGCTTTTTTCCTCTTATTGTTTTGCGTAATGAGTACTAGGCTGATGCGTACGATCGCACGAGCACTCACACGGCTTTTTATTTATTTTGTTTTGCGTAATGAGTACTAGGCTGATGCGTACGATCGCACGAGCACTCACACGGCTTTTATTTATTTTATATTTGGGCAATAAGTACTAGGCTGATGCGTACGATCGCACGAGTACTCATACCGAAATTTATTATATTAAATGTTTTTTAATGTTTTATATATTTTTTATTATTTATTACTTTTTTCCCTTTTTTTTTTGAAATGAAACAAAATGAACAAAATCACTAAAACAAAGGGGTGGGAGTATTTTACAAAGGGGTTACATGTAGTAAAAATTTGATAATAACACAAAGCTAAAGGTAAAGAAATAAAAGTCATCCAAATAATAATAAGGATAAAGAAACCAAGAGTGTGTAGCGCATGTTTGGTCCAAGCTTTGATGAAGAAAATACGTACAGAGAGTGAAATCGGAGAGCACAAAGAATTGACTTACATTTTCATTCCCATAGCTTCAGCCTTTCTTTTCCACTGACCTTTGTTGAATGTTTTATCTATAATTCTTTCAACACAGCTCCAAACGTAGTGAAACTTTTTTTTCATAGCACTAGACTCAGAGGGATTTCATTTGATAACTCACTCATAATTTTTAAACCTCTGTACTAGCTGCAGTATAATTTCGAAATCAGGTTTGACTGTTTCGTTTCTGGACTGACCTTTGGTCACTGTTTTGGTTAGATCGGTTTCCACGGAGCTTCAAATGTGATGAGACTTTTTGGGTTAGAATCTAGACTCAGAGGGCTTTCATTTGAATACTCACACATAATTTTTGGACGTCTGGACTAGATGCAGATCAGTTTTGAAGAGATGAGTGGGGAAAGGATTTTAGTGTTTGGTCATGATGATGGAAATCAATTTTGTGGGTGAAATATGTTGATATTGGTTTGATGAAGGGTGTAAGGAATACGGAGAGTGCAGAATAGGAACAAGATTGAAAGCAATTGGGTTTCATATGAGGAAGAATCCAGATCTATGAATTTTGCTTTGGAGGAATGAAGAGAATGAATGGAGAAAGAAACTCTCCCTCTGGTACTGTGTATGTGTTGGTGATGAGAAATTGGGAATGGAAGAAAAAGGTGGCGGCTGGAAGGGTGTTGGTAACGGTGTCGGAGATGAAAAATGAAAGAAGAAAGATGAAGATGATAGGTGCAGGCCGCGGGTGTCAATATGGCTTGTGGCATTGGGTGAATATAGATGACTGATGTTAGACGTTCAGTGTTTTCGGTAACAACAGACGTATACAAATGTTTACAACACTAGCCATTCATTAACATATGCAAACTTAACATACGTAAGCTTAACACATGCAAACATATCAGAGGCATGCTCAAAGGCAACTTAACAGAGGCATATTCAAGGTCTATCAATCAAACTCAGAAGAACATGGAGTGGAAGGCATTACTTACCTCTTGAAGCTTGGTTCACTCTTCGCTAGCCTCCTGCGTCCGATCTCCTCCTCCTCTCGGTTGGCTTTCCTTTGCAATCAGGTGCTCCTTCCCCCGTTCCCTTTTTTATGGATGGAGTGGATGAAGATTGTTGCTGGAAGTGAGGATGAAAATGGAGGGCTGGATGTGGGTGTTTGGCTGTGTGAGTACGTTGCAGCAGAGGATGAATGATGATGTTTTTTTTTTTTTTTTTTTTTGAGGTGATGAAAAATGGAGGAAGAAAGGTCCTTACTGCCGTTACGGGTGAGCAGTATGAAGGGTAGAGAGGAGTTCGAAACTTAGGCCATGGTAACTCTCGGCCATCTCCTTTAGCAGAAGCCTCCTAGTCGATAGATGCTGAAAGTGGAGATTTTTGGTGGAAACCCCAAAGTGGGTCTGCAGTGGGATGGTGGGAGCTGTTGGTGGTGATGAGTGAAGCACTTAAGAGGTTGGTGATGAGTGGAGCACTTACTGGGAAAGTTGGTTATGAGTGGAGCACTATGGTTGAATGGCCGGAGTACTCAGTGGTTGGAGCACTGAAGTTTATGGTCGGAGCACTCACGGTAATGACTGAAGCACTGAGGTTGACTGATAATGTTGGAGCACTTCAAGATTGAAAGACCCCACCTCTCACTATCTGCTGGATGAAGCTTGCCACCTAAAGCTGTTGGATGTTGGTCCGAGAGTGCTTCTTCAAAATTTTGTTTCTTCCCTCTCGGTCATGACATATCTCACGTTTTTCTCCCTACCAGTCGTGACCATATGCTATCCATGGCCCGAGCTTGTGTGCTTATTGCCGTGCTACTCATTCTTTACGGCTGCACCCCTTAGTGTCCCATTCTATGTGTTTGGCCCCCTTGCAGCAAGTGGTGGTCCCTTGGTAGTAGCCGAGTGGTTGTGTTTCAAAGTAATTAATGCTACTTTGAAATTTATTTCCTTGCCTCTCTACTTTCTTCACGTGAAAGCTACGTGGTGCTGCAGTCTAAGTGCATTCATTAGTATTCTTCAATTTGCGGAATCATTCTTCATGTGTTGTATTGAATAAAGAAATATTTGGGTGGAAGATCCTCTTCTTGTTACCACTAAGAAGAAACGAAACTTAGTGTTGTCCACTTCTATATGCCGAGCCATCCTGCTCCACCTAGTTTGCTTTCATTCATGCAAAGTGGTCTTCAAATGCATTTCACGCGTGACCACTCTTCATTTTTTAATGAACAATTCTTCAAACACGATGTTTTGTCTTTCGTTCCAGCAAATAAGTGCTCTTTCTTTATTCTAGAGCAAACATGACTTCAATGTGCTCTATCTCAACTTCACGTGGCAGCACCTCTTCCCCTATGCACTCACACTAATTTACCGTTATTTCTTACCATCTTCACGTGCTATCATGACCTTTGTTTTGCTGCCATGTGTGTCTCAAGCTGGATGGAATTTGCTGCTGCAGGCCGTGAGCTTCTCAACTGCTGGATGGTGGACCGTGGTAGCTGCTGGATTGGACGTGAAGTATTGGCTGCTACCGAGTGCAAGCTGGATCACGTTTCCTTCTTCTCTTCAACGTCCATCACCGCTGCTACCTTTGCTGGATGTACTTGCTTCTTCTTCCATGTTGGATGCTTCCCATGTGTGCAAGCTGGACGGCGGAGCTGCCTCCAGCCTTGCTGCGGTGGGTAGCTCTTCTTAATTCTTCTCCATTCCATCATTGCCTTCCTTCTTCATGTGCGGCCAAAGCTGGATGGTGATGCTTCCATCTTCCTGACCAGCTGCAGCTAGGCCGTAAGGAGTGGTGGACGGTGAGCTTTATGGATGGAAGTTTGCTACTGCTGAACCACATGGAGTGTTGGAGGTATATGGATGAAGATGATGATCGGGTGAGGGAATAAGGATGATGGTGTCGGCCGTGAGGTGTTGGAGATGAAGGTGATGATGTTGGTTGTGTGTGAATATGGGAGAAGTTAGAAGTAGCAGTGGGCGTAAGGATGGAGAGATGGATGTTGGAGGTGATGGAGAATGGTCAGAGGTGTGGAAGATGATTTGGTAAGGACGAAAATATGGACGAGCGGTAGAAAGGCCAGGATTTGGACGAGCGTCAGAATAGACATGAACGATCTGGACGAACGTCTCACACACTGTTTGCCGAACGCCCTAAAAGTCAGTGAGAACGAACGTCCAAATAAAGGCAAAATACGAATGGTGGACGACGAACGTTCGAATGAAAAGCGAACGTTCAAATGAAGATCGAACATTCACTAACACATAACACATCAAAACCGAACGTTCACTAAGAATAAACACAAAAACCGAACGTTCACTAAAACATGACCGAACGTCCAAAACCGAACGCTGAAGACAAATATCATGGAGACCGAGCGTTCAATTTTAAGACCGAACGGTTATTACACAAAATATCCGAACGTTTAATAAACAAAAACAACCGAACGGTAAACATGAGAGGTAGTTGAGGGCGAGGACGAACGTCCAAAATAATGGCCGAACGGTCGAATAGTGAACGTTTGATGACCGAACGGTTGAAGATGAGGACGAACGTCCTAAAAGAACCGAAATGCCGAACGGTCAAACAGTGCAAAGGACGAACGGTCACTGTTTGGACGAGCGGCCACCACAACAAAGGGAAAGACGAACGGTCACAGCAACAAAGGGAAGGACGAACGCTTTCAGAAACAGTGAAGAAGGACGAACGCTTGAACAGTTTGGACGAACGGTTTGAACAGTTTGGACGAACGGCCTCAGCAACAATGGAGAAGGACGAACGCTCACTGTTTGGACGAGCGTTTTCATCTCCTTTTTTTTTATTTTATTTTATTTTTTTATTTTTTCATTTATATACATTTTTTTTTATGAGGAGAAAACAACAAAACAAATTATTTAGTCAATCCGGACGAAATTGAGTGTTGACAGCTGCCCCTCTTTACTTAGATTTTACTAGATCATATGATAAACAATGTTTTCATATTATCAGAGTAAAAGATAAGTAAAGATAGAAATACTAATTTCGTCTGGATTTCAAGATAAACAAGAAACAAACAGAGAATAAAACAAACAAACAATACTGAGAATTGAAGGGTGACAACCTCGTGGAAGGTCCACCAATGCTACAGATGCAGTGAACGAGGAAATATTTTTTTTATGAAAGTAAATTTATTAACCAACCCGGACGAAATTGAGTGTTGCCAAAAGATAAGTAAAGATAGAAATATTAATTTCGTTCGGATATCAAAATACACAAGGAAAAACAGAGAATTTTCAATGAAAAAGAATCAGGAACAAACACAGAATTTTTTTCATTTTTTTTTTCAAATAAAATCAACAAGATTAAATGAATGAGAAATTTGAATTTGATTGGGTTCGACCATTGCCATGCAGAGGGTCGTTTGAAAAAAGTAAAAATATGTACTGACCATTGCCATGCAGAGGGTCATTTGAAAAAGCAAAAAAAATCTGGATTTGACCATTGCCATGCAGAGGGTCGTTTGAAAAAGTTTAAAAATATGTACTGACCATTGCCATGCAGAGGGTCATTTGAAAAAGTGAAATCTGACTTGATCATTGCCATGCAGAGGGTCGTTTGAGAAAATTTAAAAATATGTACTGACCATTGCCATGCAGAGGGTCATTTGAAAAAGTAAAAATGGGCTCGACCATTGTCTTACAGAGGGCCGAGATACCAATGGCAAAAAGCAAAATTGGGCTCGACCATTGTCTTACAGAGGGCCGAGATACCAATGACAGAAAGCAAAATTGGGCTCGACCATTGTCTTACAGAGGGCCGAGATACCAATGGCAAAAAGCAAAATTGGGCTCGACCATTGTCTTACAGAGGGCCGAGATACCAATGACAGAAAGCAAAATTGGGCTCGACCATTGTCTTACAGAGGGCCGAGATACCAATGACAGAAAGTAAAATTGGGCTCGACCATTGTCTTACAGAGGGCCGAGATACCAATGACAGAAAGCAAAATTGGGCTCGACCATTGTCTTACAGAGGGCCGAGATACCAATGACAGAAAGCAAAATTGGGCTCGACCATTGTCTTACAGAGGGCCGAGATACCAATGACAGAAAGTAAAAATTGGGCTCGACCATTGTCTTACAGAGGGCCGAGATACCAATGACAGAAAGCAAAATTGGGCTCGACCATTGTCTTACAGAGGGCCGAGATACCAATGACAAAAAAAATTGGTTGATTGTTTTGAAAATTGAAATTTTGAATTTGTTGAAATTTCGAGAACCTTTTTGATTTTGATTTTGATTTTGAAATTAAGAAACAAGGTGTTGCATCTTTGTACAAGGATTTGGAATCTTGATATGCAAGAGAAACTTGGTTGATGAAAAATTTTGAAATTTGGAGAAGAAAACTTTGATGAATGTTGATTTTTTTTGTCTTTTTGAAAGAAGAAAAATTGATGTAATTTTTGAAATTAGAGAGGACAACTTTGATGCATTTTTTTTTGTCCTTTTTTTTTTTAAGAAGAAAATTTGATGTAATGTATATGGAGGGGAAAACTTTGATGCATTTTTTTTTGTCTTTTTGAAGGAAGAAAAAAAAATTGATGAATTTATATGAAGGCAAATTCAAAGTTGATGAAAATATGTACATGATGTATTGGAAGATTATGAACCTATGACATTTTTTTTTGAGTCAATCTGTTTCCTTTGAAAACATCCAATTTATGACGATCTAGACTTCCAATTTCTTTTCAATGGACGTCCAAATTCTAAAGTCAACTGTGCAAAATGAAGTTTGTGTGCTACACATTTCTTGACGAGATACTAGTGTGTACATGCTTGATATCAAGGGTTGGGACAAAAATGTGGAGGATGATTGGAAGGATTTGGAGAGTACCAAGTTGGCTGCTTGAGCCTCTTACTCCTTAAAACGGCTACAAAGGCCAATGTGAGGTAGTAGATACCCAGAAGCTGCTCTGGAACATGGTAAAAGTATTGGTATGGACAAATGTATCTGTGAATTGTGAGGGAATAGGTCAGGAATCAAGGAGTGAGAATATCATGTGGGATTTGCAAAATGCCCCAATTTTGATGGTGATGGATTTCTTTGAAGTTCGGGGCGAACCAAGATCATGCAAGGCCCAACAAGGGATGCCCCAGTCTTTGTATGAACTTTGAATGTTCAGATGAAAAATAATTTGAGATTTAACAAAATTGCTCAACACTCTGAATGGGCTGAGGCATGCGAAAGTCACGCCTTGGTTTTGGGCATGAGTCAATTAAGCGAGGTTCCACAAGAAGTTGCCCCCCACTTTGGGTTTACGAATGATAAGATGGACTCAAATCATACAAAGCCCCAAAATGTCTGCCCCTGTTTTGAGGGTGGATCCATGAATTTCAGTACGGACAAATCTGAGAGGCCCAACAAGGGATGCCCCGGTCTTGGTACGAACTGAATATACAGATGTAACCAAATCTGAGACAAACAAAGTTGCCCCAAGTTTGGGATCCGAGGGAAGAGTTTGAATGGGATTTGAATGTGTTCAGGAATTTGTGATGGATATGGAAAGGGTTGGCTTGAAAAGATTGCCCCAAACGGCTTGATTTTCCTTTGTAAAATCTTAATCAAAAGGGAGTTCCATTCATCCGAGGACATTTATTTTTCATCATTTTTTGTCATTTCATTTTTTTTTGATTGCATTGTTGGTCATTTTTGTCTTGTCACAAAATTAAGCTTTATGAAAATTTAAGCAACCAGTATTCAATCTGTGTGGACTTTTATTGGGCTTGTAATGTGGCTTGGGCTAAAGGGTGTTGAAAGAAAGGATATAAAGGCTCAAATAAATTTTTATGGGTATTTGTTTTGAAAAACAAGAGTTACCATTTATACTTTGTATCAGTTATTCGTCAAAACTGTTTTGACTTTCTTTGCCCTTTCTCAAATTTCATTCTTTGCTCACCATCACTTTGTGATTCTTCGTATTTTAGCTTTGTTTTGTTTTTTTTTTTTTTGCTGAATTCTCTTCGTTTGATCACTAAGTGTGTTCTATTGCAATCTGAGTCGACTTCTACTGTGATGGTAACCCTTGTTTGGGTAAAATTTGAAAAAAATTTCTTATTGGCTCAAATTTGGTATCAAAGGATATATTTTGTTTTTTTTTTTTTGTTTTTGGATGAAGAAAGATGGCCACACATCACTTCAAATTTTGATCGCTTTATTTTCAAAAGATTAATTAAGAGACAAAAACTAAATGATCTCAACAGAGTCATTTTTCGTCCTTTTTTTTTATTTATATTTTTTTTTTTACGGATTCCAGGATCTCCCAAATGAAAGCAGTGGAGGATGGAAAATCTGCCCCAGTGTAAAGCTTGGTGTTTATCAATTGGGCACAAGAACATGATTGGGCCAATCTATTGGTATAGCGAAGGCTGAAGGATGATGTTTTCAAGCAATGCACACACAGATATCTCTTAAGAATATTTGTCTCAAACATTTGACTATAGGAGATTATGACATCCATTACATTTTTTGAAATCTCATAAAATGGATGATTTGCATCGAAAACAAATGACACAAATTTTTGCGTATTTTTTTTTGGTTTTATGCATGAAGAAAAGTAATATGAAATGAAAATGATGATGCTTGTTGAAAAACGGATTTTTTTGTTTGAAAATTGGGCTTTGCGGACCAGCCTGGAAACTAGGCCTTGCGGGTCAGTATGGAAACTGAGCTTTGCAGGCCAGTATGGGAAATGGTATTTGTGAGCCAAAATGGAAACAAAGGCTTGGGAATCAGTGCAGAAACTAGGCTTGGTGAGCAATGCAGGAAATGATATGAGAAAAATTTGTTTAGGAAAACGTTTGAAAAAAGTTTTTTTTTTTGACACGGGAAAATCCAGGTCGGATCGGACCCGAGGAGAAGTATCATAGAGGGAAGTTGGACTTACCAGGCACATTGATCCAATGGATCAGATGACCTGAGCCGTGTGAACTTGTCACAAGAAGATGACGAAGAACACAGTTTTTTTGCATTTTTTCAAAGTTTATGAAACAAGCTAAAAGAAATTCAATTTTTTTTTTTAATTTTTTTGTTATGAGAGGATTTCACAAGATTGAACTAAAGAAAATTTTGCAACACCACCAGACTCAATGGGCCAAACATTATTCTTGTTACAACCACGACAAGACTCAATGGGCCCAACACTATTCCTTTTACAATAATGAAAAAAACTTGAGACAAGAGTCTGAATTCCCTTTTTTTTTTTTGCACAAATATTTATTCACACAAATGAAAAGGGAAAATATGAATTGAGAACACAAAATAAACATGTATTTTTTATTTTTTCAGAAATTCAGATGGACTGGTTCAAGAGAAACCACATATGCCAAAAGGGCCTAATGGGCTCAAAAACTGTTCATCTTTCATTCTCAGATTTTTCTTCTTTAACAACAAATTCAACGAAAATCACACAAGACAAATTGAACAAATGTACAAAATATCATTCAACAGCAAAAATGTGAAAACAAAGTATTTTTGACACAATTTCAAAAGAAGTAGACTCGAGAGACAACCACGAAGGTCATTGGGCCTAATGGGCTCGAGCACTGTTTTTTTTTTCAGATTTTTTTTTAACTACAAATTCAAAGAAAATCACACAGGACAATTTGAACAAATGTACAAAACATCATTCAACAGCAAAAATGTGAAAACAAAGTATTTTTGACATATTTCCAAAAGAAGTATACTCGAGAGAAAAACCACGAAGGCCATTGGGCCTAATGGGCTCGAGCACTGTTTTTTTTTTAATATTTTTGATTTATTCAAAAACGTAGAAGAAGAAGGAATAAAAATCAAACAAAATGGTGATGTGAAAATACAAACATGCCAAAATAATTTTTCACTCAAATTTATATTTCAGAAAGAATTGGGTTCAAAGAAGGCTAACATGGTAATGAGGCCCAATGAAACTGAAGATGTCCTTTATCATGCAAATGAAAAACAAATTTGAACACTTCAAATTTTACATCACCCCACTTATATATATTTTTTTTTTGAAAATTTTTCATTTATCATATTTTTGATTTTTTGTTTTATTACTTTTTTTTTTTGGTGAAATCGGATCCTCCAAGAAGTCTTGAATTGGGCCGGATTGACCCAACAAAACCCTACCCGTTTTCAGATTTTCAAATTTTTTTTATTTTTTATTTTTTATTTTTTTTAAAAAAAACTCAGAAAGAAATCGGACCGACACCAGACGGTTGCAGCGACCGGAACTGTTGCTACAGTGGGAAATTTCCGGCTATAAAATGGTTATCCCTTCGGGGTCGATCGACATTTTCTGATTTTGCTCTCTCTCTATCCTTCTCTTTCTCCCTCTTCTCTCTCTCCTCTTTGAGCGTCTGTCGAGAGCGTCGGGTTCCTGCGACGAGGTTCTGCCTGTGTGTGCCCTCGAGAGCGTCTGAGTCTTCCGGCGAGCTTCTGTAAGCCTTTCTCCCCCGGGTAAGTCCTCTCTCTTTCTATCTTTCAAATTTTCCGCTCTTCCTTCCCTTTACGCTTTCTTGTTTCTCTGCCCTTCTCACCTTTCTCTGTTTTTCTTTCTTTTGATGCTTTCTGTGTTGTCCCTTTTCGATTCCCCGCTTTCCTTTCCCTCTTCCCTTTCTGTTTTTTTTTCTTTTCTGCTTTCTCTTTCCCTTATGCTGTTCGGTTTTTTTGTCCTTCTTCTCGTTCTGCCTTTTTTATTTCCTGCTTTCTGCTCTTCTTTTCTTTTATGCTTTCGCTTTCTGTTTTTGCTTTCCTTCCCCTTTTCTGTTTTTCTTTTATGCTTTCCTTTCCCTCTCCCGTTTTTGTTTTTCCTTTTTTGCTTTCGTTTCCTGCAAGCTCTTTCCTCTTTATGCTTTGTCTGCTTTTATTTCCGTCTTGCCCTTCTCTGCTTTTCATTATGGGTCTTCTTTCTTCCCTTTTCTCTTTTTTTTTTTAAAAAAAAAACTCAAAACACTTAAAAACACAACTGTCTTAACTTAAGGGGTATATTGGCTGGAAACCAGACGTTAATCTCCCTTCGATTGAAGGTATGGCAGAGACAATCGGGTAGAACAACGCCACGTACCCCATAAAAACAGAAAACTTAAAAAGATAATTTTATTTGCATGAATCGAACATGGACCAAATGGACAAGGACAAAAGGACAAGGACAAAAGGACATAGATCCGTTTAGGACCCTCTTGCAAGGACCGTGAAACAGATCCGAGACCAGACACTGAAATAACAAAAACCGACCGGACAAAAATTAACTTAAAAGGAAACAAAAACGAATAAAGAAAACACTGAAAAAAAAAAAAAAACTTTTTTTTTTGTTTTATGCTTTTGTTATGTTTTTGTTCTTTTTATTTTTTATTATTTTTTGTTTTAGAAAACTTAGAGAGGAAAAATGAACGAGATGGAGATGGAGAGGTACACCAGTCAGCGGTGGAGACCTACTGACGATCAGGTCAAAATGATGACCCATATCTACAATTACGGGGTCACACATCCCAGCAGAGCCCAAGTCGTCGAGATTGCATCTCGACTAAGGGCTTTCGCAGATGCCACTGAATACAATGTGCACTGCTGGTTTAACAACCACGGCAATCGGGTCAGGCGCTGGCAAGCGGAGATAGACCCTACTGGCACTCAGTTTTCACAACTGCCGCTATACATGTATGGTAAGTACCCTGATCACCTCCATCTTTTCTTCTTTTTTTTTCTTTTTTTGAAAATTTCGCTTCTTCTCATTATTGACAAAATTTTTTTGTTTGTTTTTTTTTTTTGGAAAGAATACGACTGGGTGATCATGAGGGCGCCGAGGCTGCTGAACTTGTTCCCCGTTCCGATCATCATTGACGACGACAGGGACGGACGACAAATCGCTCCACCCATGCATCTCACCTTCCGAACCAGAGCTCCCTCGACGGAGCTCTCCCTTAGACCACCACAACCAGCTCGGGAATTTTTTCGCTGAACTGTTGTTTTTTATTAATAATTTTTTTTTTTTTTTTTTTATGGTTTGTAACTTAACGATCACCAGTGATCGAACCCTGAACACTGTTTATTTGCTTTTGTTTATTTTCTGCTCTTTTTTTTGTTTTTTATTTGAATTTGTGACCTTGTACCTTTTCTGTTATATCTGCTCTTTTTTCATTTTTGCATTTTTATTTTATTTATCAAATGTTAAGATCGTTTCAGTATATTCAGAATGATGTCTTTGTTCAAAACATCTCTCCGACCTTACTGTGAATCTTGCCCAAATGATGAAATAAAATTAGATTTTTATGGTTTTTCTTTGATTTCAATCTAAACAAAATTTCTAATTTAAACAAAATGATGGAAAACAAGGTTCAAAAGAAAAAAAAATATTTACAAAGAAAAATACGAAAAAAAAAAAAGACTTCGAATGAAATGAACGCCATGAGCATGAAGAACACAATTTTGAGACCAATATGCATATGAGACAAAGAAAAGGGAAGAGAAGAACAAAGAACTCGTAAACAAATTTGCACAATCTGAAATTTTGATGACTCTCTTTTTTTATTTTATTTATTTATTATTTTTTTTTATTTGTTTTCTTCCACGACATCCTTGAGGTCCGAGTTTGTGCTCAATGGAATATACCCGTGATGCTTTAACTATTATTACTTTCCTTATTTTACTTTGAAACTCAGTGTGATATGAATCGTGTCGAAGAGCAAAAGATGAAAAAGTCGGATAATTTTATTGAAAGAAGTAACACAGAATACAACCAAATTTTCACAAAACAGTGTTAATATCCCTTAGTAGCATCCCCTATCTCGGAATCATCATGCGTAAAACTTTTTTACCACATCAGAATTGACCGGTAAAGGTAACTCCTCTCCGTCCATCCTTGTGAGAATAAGTGCCCCTCCAGAGAACGCCCTTTTTACTACGAATGGCCCTTCATAATTTGGTGTCCATTTGCCTCTGAAATCCCTTTGTATGGGCAATATCTTCATTAACACCAGTTCGCCTTCATGGAAATCCCTTGGATGTACTTTTTTGTCGAAAGCCTTTTTCATTCTTCTTTGATACAATTGCCCGTGGCACACCGCTGTCAGTCTCTTCTCTTCGATGAGATTGAGCTGGTCAAACCGAGCTTGAACCCACTCAGCTTCCTCCAATTGGGTTTCCAATAAAATTCGTAGAGATGGGACTTCCACCTCAAATGGAAGCACTGCTTCCATCCCATACACCAGCGAGAAAGGTGTGGCACCAGTGGACGTTCGTACTGAAGTACGATATCCATGTAAAGCAAAGGGAAGCATTTCATGCCAATCCTTATAGGTGACCACCATCTTTTGCACGATCTTCTTGATATTCTTATTAGCAGCTTCTACTGCCCCATTCATTTTTGGACGATAAGGGGAAGAATTAAGATGATGAATTTTGAACTCCTCACATAACTCTGCCATCATCCGGTTGTTCAGGTTGGTGGCATTATCAGTGATGATCTTGTTAGGCAACCCATATCTGCAGATCAACTCCCTTTTTATGAATCTGGTCACCACCTTTCTAGTCACGTTGGGATAAGATACGGCTTCGACCCACTTGGTAAAGTAATCGATTGCGACCAGTATGAAACGGTGTCCATTTGATGCTTTTGGCTCTATAGCTCCAATAACATCTATTCCCCACATTGAAAACGACCATGGTGCAGACAACACGTTCAAAGTCGTGGGTGATACATTGATATTGTCTGCATGCATCTGACATTTCTCGCACCTCCTTACATGTGTACAACAATCATTTTCCATGGTTAACCAGAAGTAACCAGCTCTCAGGATCTTCCTAGCCATGGAGTGTCCATTCATGTGTGTGCCGAACGTACCTTCGTGCACTTCTTTCAATATCAATTCGGCTTCTTTTGTATCTACACATCTGAGGAGAATCATGTCATGATTTCTCTTGTATAAAATGTCCCCACTCAAAATAAAGCTACCAGCCAACCTTCGTAACGACCTTTTATCGTTTTCAGATGCTTTTTCAGGATATTCTTGGGTTTTAAGATAGTGCTTGATATCGAAGTACCAAGGTTTACCATCCACCTCCTCCTTGATGAACTGGCAATATGCTGGCTCCGTATGGCTCTTCATTTCAATCACTGGTAATTCTGTATTCGGGTCAACCTCAAACATGGATGACAAAGTAGCCAACGCGTCTGCTAACTGGTTATCTTCCCGTGGTATGTGGTTAAATGTGATGATGTCGAAACACTCCATTAATCCTTTGATGTATGCCTGGTAAGGGATTAATTTTGCGTCTCTTGTTTCCCACTCTCCCTTCAACTGGTTGATGACTAAAGCTGAATCTCCATATACTTCCAGAATTTTCACTTTGAACTCTATTGCCGCCCGAATACCCATAGCGCAGGCCTCATATTCTGCAATGTTATTCGTGCAATCAAAACACAGCCTTGATGTCATGGGCATATACTGCTGCTCTGGAGAGATTAGTACTGCCCCTATGCCATGCCCCATCATATTCGACGCTCCATCAAATAGTAATATCCATGTTTCTTCGTCTCGGTATTTCCTGCCTTCTTTGAATAGGACCATGATATCTTCATCAGGAAACTCGGGCTGCATTGGCTGATAATCATTGATGGGTTGATGCGCCAGGTATTCTGCTAATGCACTACCTTTGACGGATTTCTGAGTGACATATACGATGTCATACTCTGACAATAGCACCTGCCACCGAGCTATCCTTCCAGTGAGAGCGGGCTTTTCAAAAATGAACTTGATAGGATCCATCTTGGATATCAACAATGTAGAGTGACTCAACATGTATTGCCTTAGGCGATGAGCGGCCCATGCCAATGCACAACAAGTTCGCTCTAACGATGAATATCGTTGTTCGCAGTCTGTGAATTTCTTGCTCAAGTAATATATCGCATGCTCCCTTTTTCCAGCTTCATCATATTGACCCAATACACAACCCATTGACCTTTCCAATACAGTTAAGTACAAAATGAGTGGTCTTCCTGGCTCGGGTGGACGCAATACAGGTGGGTCTTGCAGGTATTGTTTGATTTTTTCAAAAGCGGCTTGACAATCCTCATTCCAAACCATAACCTGATTCTTCCGCAGCAACTTGAACATTGGTTCGCAGGTAGCAGTTAATTGGGAGATGAATCTAGCAATGTAGTTCAATCTACCCAGAAAACCGCGAACCTCCTTCTCTGTGCTAGGCGCAGGCATTTCTGATATCGCTCGCACTTTGTCAGGATCCACTTCTATCCCCTTTTGGCTAACCACGAAGCCCAACAACTTCCCGGATTTTACTCCAAATGTGCATTTGACAGGGTTTAACCTGAGTTTATACTTTCTCAATTTCTCAAATAATTTCTTCAAGTTGAGGACATGTTCTTCTTCTGATTCAGACTTTGCAATCATATCATCCACATAAACCTCGATCTCCTTGTGCATCATATCATGAAAAAGTGTCACCATCGCCCTTTGATATGTTGCCCCGGCATTCTTGAGCCCAAAAGACATTACCTTATAACAAAAGGTCCCCCACAACGTGATGAAGGTCGTCTTTTCCATGTCCTCAGGCGCCATCTTAATCTGATTATAGCCCGAGAAACCATCCATGAACGAAAATAGCGAGTACTTGGCCGTATTGTCAACTAAAGTGTCGATGTGTGGTAACGGGAAGTTATCCTTCGGACTTGCACGATTCAAATCACGATAGTCGACGCACATTCGAACCTTCCCATCTTTCTTAGGCACTGGTACAATATTTGCCACCCATTGTGGGTATTTCGCCACAGCCAGAAATCCTGCGTCGAATTGCTTCTTTACCTCTTCCTTAATTTTCAATGACATTTCTGGTTTCATTCTTCTTAGTCTTTGCTTGACTGGAAGGCATTCCTGCTTAAGTGGGAGCTTGTGTTGCACAATATCAGTATCCAAACCTGGCATGTCTTTGTAAGACCAAGCGAAAACATCCTTAAACTCCTTCAGTAGGGCTCGCAGCCCTTTCCTCACTTCCTCTTTCATGCTAGTTGATGAATCATTATTTTCTTCACTTCACTTAGTTTATTGTACTATAATTAGTCGGGGAATTGTGCTTAAACGTCCGGTATTTTCCTGTTTTTCTTAATTGTGCTTAAATTGATCAGAAATTCTTATTTTACTTAATTTGAATTATCTGAGTTATTTATTTACATAATTGATTGTAGGGAAATTGTTGGACAATATTTTGGGACTAAAAGAGAAATTTATGATTAATCATATTTTAAATCTAAATAAGAAACAAAGTGAAAATTTATTTGCAATTTTGCAGACTGAAATGGCTCATGGAAAATCCAGCAAAGCATTTGGGAAACATCAAAGTATGGAATTGAAATGAAATGATGGAGGGGGCCACGTGAATGAAGCATGCACGGCAATACACAAAAATGGGGAATATTCTTCCTCTTTGGAAGTGGGAGCCGCACCCTTGTTGGCTTGGAACGTGATTTCCAATTAGCCATTAAATTGGTAAAACATTAGGAATGAAAATGGGGCAGTGTGGAGATAATGTTTTGAAATAAAATAATAAAGGGGCTGCACACGTGAAAGGGAGAGCTAGCAATTCATTACTTGAATTATTATTGGCTTGCAAACACACCAGAGGTAACATCCATCACTTAAACGTGAATTGAGGAGAAGAAGTGGGGTACTTAGTGTGCACGAATTAAGGAAGGTGAGAGTAATTATCATCATATTTTATTCAATTATTGAAGAAGAGGAGCAAACATCTCACGTCCAAAGATGGAAGTACTGTTACGGAAAGTGCACAAGCAAACCATGGGTGATCAATTAAGAGGTGCTACCACGGAAGATGAAATAGTGTTGGAGAGAAAGCTGGAACACGCTGGAGCACATCACCGTCCAGCAAGTTTGAGAGAAAGCCGTGAGATAACAGCTGTTCCATCTTGGAGAAATGCAAAAGCTCACGGTATTACAGCAAGCAAAGAAGAAGAAGCACACATGCTGCAACAAGAGAAGCCATGTTTGAAATGGAGAATGGAGGGCAGTGGTCCTCAAAGAAGCAGCTCACGTACAGGAGAAGAAGCAAAGCTGCTGCATGATGAAGGACTCACGGTCCAGCCTTCACACGATCACACAAGGCATGGTGCTTCACAGTTCAGTTGGGAGAAGAAAAGCAGGAGGAGCACAAGAGCTCACGGCTGGATGCATTTGAGAGAAACAAAGCAAAGAAACTTCACGTCCAGCAAAGGAAGCAGCATGAATGGTGTGCTACGGCTGATTGGAGAAGAAGACAAGAGTAGGTGCAAAATGGAGGGGCCCTTACCTTATTTTCTCACGGCCAAGGAACTTTTGTCCAGTAATTTGTGCAAAGAAAGAAGTCACGGGAAAGGAATTCAGGGAGCTAGATTCCAGAAATTTAGCTATAAAAATCTGCAGCATGGATGGAAGCAATTATCAGATTTTAGGAATTAGTAGTAGTTTAGGACAGCCATGGAAGAGGCTCTCGCCTCTTCCTCTTTCTTTTTCCACTCTCTCGGTTTTCCATTTGAATGCAACAGTGATTTATTTTCTGAAGCTTGTAGTGTGTTACTGTAATTTTTATTTTCACTGTCCAGGAATTTAATTTCAAGTGTTGAATCTTTGCTAGATTTGATTTCCAATTAAATGCTTTTAATTTTATAGTCTCTTTATTTTACCGTTTACTGTCTTCTGAACCGTTAAATTCAGTTATTACTTTTTACCGTTCAGTTTTTACCATCTTTTACCGCTTGTTTTTACCATTGTTAAAATTTATTTCAGTATTTTAAATTCAGTTTTATTTAATTTCCAAGTTCCAATTTTATTTTATTCGCATTCAAAAACACCAACAAAACCCCCCCCCCCCCCACTTCGTGTAAAAAAATCTGAAACCTAACCACAAATATTGGTCCTTGAGAGACGACCTAGGAGTCACATCCTAGTAACTATACTGCATTATTTCGTGCAATAAAATTTGTATGACCGCGACAGTCGTACCAAATTTTGGCGCCGCTGCCGGGGACCAATAACGGTTTGGTTTTAGATTTTTGTTGTGTAAATTTTTGTTCTGTTAATGTGTGTTTTGTCTTGTATATTTTTGTAGGCGACAACGACACCTTCAGCAAATTTTGGCGGCGTTGTCACTTCAGTCCAGGTTCTTGTTTTAGATTTTTACTGTTTTTGTTTTATTACGTGGTTGTAATATATGTTTTGTCTTTTATATTTTTATTGTGTTGTGTTTTGTATTATGTGTGTTAATTAAAAAAAATTATTTAAAAAAAAAAATTATTATGTTATGTCTTTTGTGTGCGTGTAACATGTATAAATGTGTTGTGATTTATCTGTTTTGTAATTTTTAGTATTTAGTTTTTATTTGTTTTATTTTTATTTTTTTTTATGTCTATCTATTCTGGCTATGTGAATACTGCTTATTCTGCCAATGTCTGTGATAATGATTCTTATTCTGCATATTGCTCTGATTTTAATTCTGCTGAATTTTATGATGAAAATTATAATGATCATCCTCAATTTTCTGAGAGCTCCCTTTGGGAGCCGGTTCCACCTAAGGATGATATTCATTGTGTTCTTAGCACTGGACTGATATATCTGCTCCCTAAGTTTCATGGTTTTGCCGGAGAATGCCCACATAGACATTTGGAGGAGTTCCACAACATGTGCTCTTCAATGAAGCCTCCACATGTCCCTCTTGATCACATTTTCTTGAGGGCATTTCCACACTCATTACACGGAGCAGCTAAGGATTGGCAAGATTCTCTTCCTCTAGGATCCGTTACCAATTGGGGATATCTTGAGCTTCAGTTTCTGAGCAAATTTTCCCCTGTGCAAGATGGATACAACAACGGTCCTGGATGGAATGACCCTAACTTGGGATGGTACGATGCCCCACATCAATACCAAGAACCACCATTCCAGAGCACCTTTATGCCTCCACCAGTCCAACAATATGAGATTCAGCAGTATGATGCTCCTACTCAATTAACTCCTCAGCCTTCAACTTCTGAGCCCACATTGCAGGAGTTATTGGAGCAGATAACCATGCAGAATCTTAAGTTCAAGCAAGAGAGCATGAAAATCCAACAGGAAACTCAAGCTGCCATGCAGAATCTGAGTGATCAGATCGGGCAGATGGCCACTCTTGCACCTGAGGAGACTGCTGATGAACATTTTGAGGCCCAAGCAAGAATAAGCAGTAATTCTGACCCAGGTAGACCAATTTCATCTTCCACTACTTTTCAAATCTTCAAGGAAGTGGAGGTAAGCATACCTCGGTATGATTATGCTATTCATGATTATGTTAATAATTATGCTGTTGATAGGTATGCTTGTAATCATATTGTTGCTGAGCATGTTTTTAATTCTCCCTCTGAACATGAATCTGAGCCTGTTATAGATATTGTTTCTACATTTGAAACTGATTCATGTTATGAGGTTGTATCTAAGGCTCAGTATGATGAATTGGGAATGGGTGTTATACCTCTACATGACATTTCTGTGGAACCATTGTGCACTAACCATATTGTAGGAGGTACATATAAACTTGATGAGCAGACACCCACAATTGAAGACAGAGGTGCGAGCACCCAGAACGATTTCAACATCAACAGGCACCTATTGAATCTAGTCATCAACAATATTTATTGTTTGGATCCAGTCGTGGAAGACATTTCACTGCTTGATCAAATCTGGAGGATGAAGCAGTTCGTCCTCAACAATTTCATGTTGGATCCTGAAGAGAAGAACATCTCCCTGATAATCCAAGTTTGGCAACTGCCACCCTGACCAGGGGAGTTTTCTTTTTCTTTCTTCCCCGTTTTCCTACTTTTATTGCATTTGTCCTTTATCTGTTTAGTGTTTTAATTGATGATCTTGTGCTTAGAACACGTTTAGGACATTGTAGTTTAAGTGTGGTCTGGGGGAGATTCTGCATTTTGTTATGTTTGTTTTTCTTTTATTTTTCTTTGTTAGTTTTCGAATTATTTTTTTTAAAAATAAAACAAAAATATATAAAAAAAAAAAAATTGTGATAAAAGTTTTTTGTTTAAAAGCGTGCCAAATATGTATTCTGATATGTATATTTATTTTTCTTTCTTAGTTTTCAAATTGTTATCATTAAAAAAAAAAATCAAAAATTCAGAAATTGTTTTGCGTAGTCCATGATTTTATTTCGACCCTCAGTTTCTTATTATTTCATACCAATTAGTCATTGAAAATTTTCACTTCCGATCTTATCTTTTTCCTTATTTTCTTCATTGTAAATATATTTTCTTAGTTGTCTCATACATGTTTTTGATTGAAAATTTTTAGACTAAGAAAATATTTCATTCATCAATGCAAAAATTACAGTAATGGAAAATTGGAATTTGAACAGATCTGAAATTGAAATTGCAGTAGATATTTATGAAATTAAAGTTGTCCGGGGGTCGATCATTTCTGATCGTTAGTATTACAAGCCAAATAAAAAAAAACATAAAAACATAAAAAAAAAATTAAGTGTTCATATTACAACCCTTATTCTGGCCACACTTGGCCAAATAAAACATAATAAAAAATAAAATATAAAGCTTTAAAAACAAAAGTAGTTGCTCGGTGGTGATCTTAGGGAGAGCTCCGTTGAGGGAGCCCTGGTTCGGAATGTAGGAGGCCTAGGCGGAGGGATTTGTCGCTCATCTCTGTTGTCGTCGATGATGATCGGGACGGGAAACAGGTCCAGCAGCCTCGGTGCCCTCATTACCACCCAGCCATTTTCTTCTCAAAAAAAAAAAATTGTGTTAATAATAATAATAAAAAAAAAATTTCAATAAATTGAGATCTGATGAGAGTTCTTACCGTACATGTACAGCGGCAGTTGTGAAAACTGAGTGCCAGTGGGGTCTATCTCCGCTTGCCAGCGCCTGACCCGATTGCCGTGATTGTTGAACCAGCAGTGCACGTTGTATTCGCTGGCATCTCCATAGGTCCTTAGTCGAGACGTGATCTCGACGACTTGCGCTCGGCTTGGATGAGTGACCCCATAGTTGAAGATGTTGGTCATCATCTTGACCTGATCATCTGTTGGACGCCACCGCTGACTGGTGTATCTCTCGATTTCCATCTCGCTCATCATATTCTAAAACATGGTAAAAATAAAAAAAAGAATGAAAAAATAAAAACATAAAAAAATAAAAAACAGAAAAATAAAAAGCATAAAAAAAAATTAGATTTGTTCTGTATTTTCTGTGTTCTTGTTTCCCGTTAAAGTTATTTTGTCCTGTCAGTCTTTGATGTTTCTGTATCTTGTCTCAGTTTTGTCCATGTTTAGGTCCAGGTCCTCGCAAAGGGTCCTAACGGATCTAGGTCCAGTGTGTTGTCCATATTTTGTTTTTAGATTATTATTATTATTATTATTATTATTATTATTTTTTAGTGTGCTTAATAATAAGAAAAATGGAAAAGCAGTAATGAAAAAAATAATAAATAACTGGAAAGCAGGAAAATGGGGCAGGGAGAGAGGACAGGTAATGCAGAAAAGAATAATAAAATAGGAAAAGCATAAATGGAAGCAAGGAAAGGAAAAAATAAAGAAGGGCAGAGAAGAAGAAAAAAATGGAAAGCAGAGAATCGGGAAAGAAAGGAAAGAAAGGAAAGGAAGGGAGATCCAGATGCAGAGGACTTACCTGGAGTAGTAGGCTGGCAGAGGAGCTCCTCGCTGATCTCGGACTCTTCAGATGGCACGGTGACAGAGCTTCCTCGCAGATCCAGACGCTAGAGAAGAGAGAAGAGAGGAGAGCAGAGAGAGAGGCTAGGTCAGGAAATGGCGCTCTGACGCTGAGGAGGTACCCTTTTATAGCCAGATTTCTTTCCACTGTAGCAACAGTTCCGGTCTTTGCCACCGAGACTGTTGTCACAGTACCGGTCTCCTTTTTCAAAAAAAAAAAAATTAATTAAAAATTATTAGCATCTTCTGAAGGGTGCTAGGTGATTTAGACATCTGCTGATGGATGTCAATGATAACATCTACTGATGGATGTTACTGAAAAATTTCTTCCCATTTTTCCTAACTTTTTATTGCACTTGTCTATATTATTTGACTGCTATGAAATTGATAATCTGATGATTGTTACACACTGAGGACATTGTGTGATTTAAGTGTGGTCTACTGGGAAGAAATTTTGAAATTCTGATTTTTCTGTTAGTTTCTATTAGTATTTATTTCGTGTGTTAAATTTTTTGTTATTAAGTGTTAAATTTTTTCTATTTTAAGTTGTTTTAGTGTGTCTTGAGTGCAATAAATTTTACATTTTTCTCTTGATTTCTGGATGATGTCTAAGTTGTAGATTTTTCCTTCACTTACTTAATACTTATGGTTTGTAATCCTTGCTTTTTCTCTGCCTGGAAAGATGATTATACGTTTGAGAGGTTGATTTGATTGTGACGAATACCCTGTGTGAGATTTGAGCCACTTAATTTTCTTTCTTGTGTGTGATATGTATCTTGAATGCTTGCACATATGCCTTGGCTTGATTCTTTTTGATATACTTGATTGATATGCATGTTCAGACGTGATAAAGGCATTTTTGTTCTTGAGCATCTTTAGCCAAATAAGCCTACCTTGTTATTATCCTTTGATAACCCCTTTGAGCCTATACTGTATATATTTCTTTGTGTTGAAGCTCATACACTGATCCTAAGTGAAAAACAAATGATTACCTTAACCTTAGGAAAGTCTGGAGCTATAGAAGTATTTTGTGAATAAGTGTGGTCTCCTTGGGAATTCTGATGAATTGGCTAGTTGGTTCCTCATCATGTTTTGAAATGATAATTTATATCCTGTTGTGTGATAAAAAAAAAAAAAAAAAGAAGACAGGATAAAAAAAAAATGATGAGAAAAAGAGAAAAATTGAAAAATAATTTTGTGAATAATGGAGTCGAGAAGAGGATTGAATTAGAGGTTTGGGTGAGATTTCACTCTGTTTACATTTTTTCCCTAGTGCACCTCTATTTCTTCTAAGCTATAGCTACTTATCCAAATTTATCCTCCCCTGTCCTTGGCCCCATTACAACCCAGTAAAGACCTTTTGATCTGAACATGCATATGTTTTAAGTGTTGATATTAGAAGATTGCCAAGTCTACTTGTGTTTGCTTTCTTGAGTGCATTGAGTGACATTGATTAACCTTAAACACTTGAGAGAAACACTATAAGTGCATCTGTGAGGTTTTGTTATTTTTTAAATCACCTCTTAAGCTTATTAATTATTTTGCTACGTATTGAATTGCTTGGATAATTTCTATAAGTATATCTTTTTCTTGATTACGTGTTGGACATTTTCTACTTCTTTTATCTGTCTAGAATTCTTGAGAACTATGTAAATTCT
Organism: Vigna angularis; assembly: GCF_016808095.1. Classification (NCBI taxonomy): domain Eukaryota; kingdom Viridiplantae; phylum Streptophyta; class Magnoliopsida; order Fabales; family Fabaceae; genus Vigna; species Vigna angularis. The sequence continues at coordinate 37,500,270 of NC_068974.1, forward strand.
GTTTGTTTTCTTGCGAGTTTTTATTTTTTTCTGTCTGCTGAGTTTTCTGTCACCCTCCCTAAATGTCCTTTGAACTATTCCCTGATTTGCGTCTTAATTTTGCCCAGGAGTGCAAAAGACTAAGTGTGGTCTATTTTGATGAATCATTATTTTCTTCACTTCACTTAGTTTATTGTACTATAATTAGTCGGGGAATTGTGCTTAAACGTCCGGTATTTTCCTGTTTTTCTTAATTGTGCTTAAATTGATCAGAAATTCTTATTTTACTTAATTTGAATTATCTGAGTTATTTATTTACATAATTGATTGTAGGGAAATTGTTGGACAATATTTTGGGACTAAAAGAGAAATTTATGATTAATCATATTTTAAATCTAAATAAGAAACAAAGTGAAAATTTATTTGCAATTTTGCAGACTGAAATGGCTCATGGAAAATCCAGCAAAGCATTTGGGAAACATCAAAGTATGGAATTGAAATGAAATGATGGAGGGGGCCACGTGAATGAAGCATGCACGGCAATACACAAAAATGGGGAATATTCTTCCTCTTTGGAAGTGGGAGCCGCACCCTTGTTGGCTTGGAACGTGATTTCCAATTAGCCATTAAATTGGTAAAACATTAGGAATGAAAATGGGGCAGTGTGGAGATAATGTTTTGAAATAAAATAATAAAGGGGCTGCACACGTGAAAGGGAGAGCTAGCAATTCATTACTTGAATTATTATTGGCTTGCAAACACACCAGAGGTAACATCCATCACTTAAACGTGAATTGAGGAGAAGAAGTGGGGTACTTAGTGTGCACGAATTAAGGAAGGTGAGAGTAATTATCATCATATTTTATTCAATTATTGAAGAAGAGGAGCAAACATCTCACGTCCAAAGATGGAAGTACTGTTACGGAAAGTGCACAAGCAAACCATGGGTGATCAATTAAGAGGTGCTACCACGGAAGATGAAATAGTGTTGGAGAGAAAGCTGGAACACGCTGGAGCACATCACCGTCCAGCAAGTTTGAGAGAAAGCCGTGAGATAACAGCTGTTCCATCTTGGAGAAATGCAAAAGCTCACGGTATTACAGCAAGCAAAGAAGAAGAAGCACACATGCTGCAACAAGAGAAGCCATGTTTGAAATGGAGAATGGAGGGCAGTGGTCCTCAAAGAAGCAGCTCACGTACAGGAGAAGAAGCAAAGCTGCTGCATGATGAAGGACTCACGGTCCAGCCTTCACACGATCACACAAGGCATGGTGCTTCACAGTTCAGTTGGGAGAAGAAAAGCAGGAGGAGCACAAGAGCTCACGGCTGGATGCATTTGAGAGAAACAAAGCAAAGAAACTTCACGTCCAGCAAAGGAAGCAGCATGAATGGTGTGCTACGGCTGATTGGAGAAGAAGACAAGAGTAGGTGCAAAATGGAGGGGCCCTTACCTTATTTTCTCACGGCCAAGGAACTTTTGTCCAGTAATTTGTGCAAAGAAAGAAGTCACGGGAAAGGAATTCAGGGAGCTAGATTCCAGAAATTTAGCTATAAAAATCTGCAGCATGGATGGAAGCAATTATCAGATTTTAGGAATTAGTAGTAGTTTAGGACAGCCATGGAAGAGGCTCTCGCCTCTTCCTCTTTCTTTTTCCACTCTCTCGGTTTTCCATTTGAATGCAACAGTGATTTATTTTCTGAAGCTTGTAGTGTGTTACTGTAATTTTTATTTTCACTGTCCAGGAATTTAATTTCAAGTGTTGAATCTTTGCTAGATTTGATTTCCAATTAATTGCTTTTAATTTTATAGTCTCTTTATTTTACCGTTTACTGTCTTCTGAACCGTTAAATTCAGTTATTACTTTTTACCGTTCAGTTTTTACCATCTTTTACCGCTTGTTTTTACCATTGTTAAAATTTATTTCAGTATTTTAAATTCAGTTTTATTTAATTTCCAAGTTCCAATTTTATTTTATTCGCATTCAAAAACACCAACAAACCCCCCCCCCCCCCCCACTTCGTGTAAAAAAATCTGAAACCTAACCACAAATATTGGTCCTTGAGAGACGACCTAGGAGTCACATCCTAGTAACTATACTGCATTATTTCGTGCAATAAAATTTGTATGACCGCGACAGTCGTACCAAATTTTGGCGCCGCTGCCGGGGACCAATAACGGTTTGGTTTTAGATTTTTGTTGTGTAAATTTTTGTTCTGTTAATGTGTGTTTTGTCTTGTATATTTTTGTAGGCGACAACGACCCCATTCTCGACATCACCATCCACCTCACCCTCCACATCATCTACCTTTTTCATTTACTTTTTCCACATCATTTCCATATTAATTTTATATATCAACTTTTCTAATTATTCCACTTACATTTTTTTAATTATATCTTCTCCATCAACATTTTTTATTATCCATTTTTCTCCACCTTATTTTTCCACCCACTTTTTATATTATTTCTTTCACTTATTTTCCACATTAACTTTTACTATTCACTATATTTTATTTTACCTACTTTCTCCACCAACTTTTTATATTATTTCTTTCACTTAATTTTCATACCTAATTTCTCCACCACCTTTTTATATTATTTCTTTCACTTAATTTCATTACCTAATTTTCCACCAACTTATTATATTATTTTTATTCATCAACTTTCTTCATCCTTAACTCTATAAATACATACATTCTCTTCACTTCACAGAAAAAAAGTTACATAATATCCATCTTCTTTCTCTCACACACCAAACCTCTTCATCCTAAAACTCTACTTCATTTTTCTCTCACATTTTACTATCTCTCTATACATATAAAATCTCATACCACATTTCTACTACAAATTCATCTTCTTCACCATCAATCTACCTCTTCTCACAACTTATTACAAGCAAAGTCTTACTTCATCTTTCAAATCCTTAACAAGGTACACATTTTCTTTTCATTCTACTTATATTCATTTTGATCATTTTTTAGTTTATAAATTTATCCTATTTTCTACCACGATTTTATCCTATGCTTTTTAATATTTTTACGTCATAGATATTTCAACTCACCTCTCTTTCTTAATAAAAAAATAAAAAAATATAAAACTTTAAAAAACATGTAATAATAAATATCGGTATGAGTACTCGTGCGATCGTACGCATCAGCCTAGTACTCGTTACCCAAAATATAAAAAAAAAACAAAAAAAGCCGTATGAGTGCTTGTGCGATCGTACGCATCAGCCTAGTACTCATTACGCAAAACAATAAAAAACAAAGAAAAAGCCGTGTGAGTGCTCGTGCGATCGTACGCATCAGCCTAGTACTCATTACGCAAAACAATAAAAAACAAAGAAAAAGCCGTGTGAGTGCTCGTGCGATCGTACGCATCAGCCTAGTGCTCATTACGCAAAAAAAATCTAAACATTACATCAAAAAATACCAAAAAATATAAAAATCTTCAAAAACTAAAAACATCCACATTTTCAAACAACAATCAATATTGCTAGCCAGAACTACGTGATCCTTGATTCTCCATCAAAAGTGGAGATACGTAGGAGCAAGGCCAGTCCTTGTCAGGCTCACTCTCCCAAAAAATCCAAATCATTTTCCAAACAATTTCTCAAACAATTTTCCAAACAATTTTCTCAAACAGTTTTCTAAAAGAACTACGTAACCCTGATTTCTCACATGAGAATACGTAGGAGCAAGGTCAATCCTTGTCGGGCCCAAAAAACTAAAAAATATTGTTTGTTTCTTTAGAGTTTTATTTTAAGGGAAAGTTAAACATTTTGAAAACCACATCCACATTCGCGCATTTAGTTAAAGGTACTGCCTTAGGGCAGGCGTTGTAGGATGCTAATACCTTCCCTACACGTAACCGACTCCCGAACCAAGAATCTGGTTCAATTTGACCATGCCTTATCATTTTATGGTTTTTCCGTAGTTTTCCAGAATAAACTATGGTGGCGACTCCAAATCTCTAAACTATATATTTAGCTAATTTTTTATTGGATCGTCGTCCCGTCGCGATTCCGGTTGCGACACCCTCAAGAAAATGTGATCAAGAGGGACATGTGGAGGCTTCATTGAAGAGCACATGTTGTGGAACTCCTCCAAATGTCTATGTGGGCATTCTCCGGCAAAACCATGAAACTTAGGGAGCAGATATATCAGTCCAGTGCTAAGAACACAATGAATATCATCCTTAGGTGGAACCGGCTCCCAAAGGGAGCTCTCAGAAAATTGAGGATGATCATTATAATTTTCATCATAAAATTCAGCAGAATTAAAATCAGAGCAATATGCAGAATAAGAATCATTATCACAGACATTGGCAGAATAAGCAGTATTCACATAGCCAGAATAGATAGACATAAAAAAAAATAAAAATAAAACAAATAAAAACTAAATACTAAAAATTACAAAACAGATAAATCACAACACATTTATACATGTTACACGCACACAAAAGACATAACATAATAATTTTTTTTTAAATAATTTTTTTTAATTAACACACATAATACAAAACACAACACAATAAAAATATAAAAGACAAAACATATATTACAACCACGTAATAAAACAAAAACAGTAAAAATCTAAAACAAGAACCTGGACTGAAGTGACAACGCCGCCAAAATTTGCTGAAGGTGTCGTTGTCGCCTACAAAAATATACAAGACAAAACACACATTAACAGAACAAAAATTTACACAACAAAAATCTAAAACCAAACCGTTATTGGTCCCCGGCAGCGGCGCCAAAATTTGGTACGACTGTCGCGGTCATACAAATTTTATTGCTGAAGGTGTCGTTGTCGCCTACAAAAATATACAAGACAAAACACACATTAACAGAACAAAAATTTACACAACAAAAATCTAAAACCAAACCGTTATTGGTCCCCGGCAGCGGCGCCAAAATTTGGTACGACTGTCGCGGTCATACAAATTTTATTGCACGAAATAATGCAGTATAGTTACTAGGATGTGACTCCTAGGTCGTCTCTCAAGGACCAATATTTGTGGTTAGGTTTCAGATTTTTTTACACGAAGTGGGGGGGGGGGGGTTTTGTTGGTGTTTTTGAATGCGAATAAAATAAAATTGGAACTTGGAAATTAAATAAAACTGAATTTAAAATACTGAAATAAATTTTAACAATGGTAAAAACAAGCGGTAAAAGATGGTAAAAACTGAACGGTAAAAAGTAATAACTGAATTTAACGGTTCAGAAGACAGTAAACGGTAAAATAAAGAGACTATAAAATTAAAAGCAATTAATTGGAAATCAAATCTAGCAAAGATTCAACACTTGAAATTAAATTCCTGGACAGTGAAAATAAAAATTACAGTAACACACTACAAGCTTCAGAAAATAAATCACTGTTGCATTCAAATGGAAAACCGAGAGAGTGGAAAAAGAAAGAGGAAGAGGCGAGAGCCTCTTCCATGGCTGTCCTAAACTACTACTAATTCCTAAAATCTGATAATTGCTTCCATCCATGCTGCAGATTTTTATAGCTAAATTTCTGGAATCTAGCTCCCTGAATTCCTTTCCCGTGACTTCTTTCTTTGCACAAATTACTGGACAAAAGTTCCTTGGCCGTGAGAAAATAAGGTAAGGGCCCCTCCATTTTGCACCTACTCTTGTCTTCTTCTCCAATCAGCCGTAGCACACCATTCATGCTGCTTCCTTTGCTGGACGTGAAGTTTCTTTGCTTTGTTTCTCTCAAATGCATCCAGCCGTGAGCTCTTGTGCTCCTCCTGCTTTTCTTCTCCCAACTGAACTGTGAAGCACCATGCCTTGTGTGATCGTGTGAAGGCTGGACCGTGAGTCCTTCATCATGCAGCAGCTTTGCTTCTTCTCCTGTACGTGAGCTGCTTCTTTGAGGACCACTGCCCTCCATTCTCCATTTCAAACATGGCTTCTCTTGTTGCAGCATGTGTGCTTCTTCTTCTTTGCTTGCTGTAATACCGTGAGCTTCTGCATTTCTCCAAGATGGAACAGCTGTTATCTCACGGCTTTCTCTCAAACTTGCTGGACGGTGATGTGCTCCAGCGTGTTCCAGCTTTCTCTCCAACACTATTTCATCTTCCGTGGTAGCACCTCTTAATTGATCACCCATGGTTTGCTTGTGCACTTTCCGTAACAGTACTTCCATCTTTGGACGTGAGATGTTTGCTCCTCTTCTTCAATAATTGAATAAAATATGATGATAATTACTCTCACCTTCCTTAATTCGTGCACACTAAGTACCCCACTTCTTCTCCTCAATTCACGTTTAAGTGATGGATGTTACCTCTGGTGTGTTTGCAAGCCAATAATAATTCAAGTAATGAATTGCTAGCTCTCCCTTTCACGTGTGCAGCCCCTTTATTATTTTATTTCAAAACATTATCTCCACACTGCCCCATTTTCATTCCTAATGTTTTACCAATTTAATGGCTAATTGGAAATCACGTTCCAAGCCAACAAGGGTGCGGCTCCCACTTCCAAAGAGGAAGAATATTCCCCATTTTTGTGTATTGCCGTGCATGCTTCATTCACGTGGCCCCCTCCATCATTTCATTTCAATTCCATACTTTGATGTTTCCCAAATGCTTTGCTGGATTTTCCATGAGCCATTTCAGTCTGCAAAATTGCAAATAAATTTTCACTTTGTTTCTTATTTAGATTTAAAATATGATTAATCATAAATTTCTCTTTTAGTCCCAAAATATTGTCCAACAATTTCCCTACAATCAATTATGTAAATAAATAACTCAGATAATTCAAATTAAGTAAAATAAGAATTTCTGATCAATTTAAGCACAATTAAGAAAAACAGGAAAATACCGGACATTTAAGCACAATTCCCCGACTAATTATAGTACAATAAACTAAGTGAAGTGAAGAAAATAATGATTCATCACTAGTACCTATTTTTACTTCCTTTATCTCTCCTTCCTCTCCCAAGTTGAGTATTTCAACATCCTCCTGATGGGGTTTTATCTCTTTAGACTCTTGTTCCACTAATCTCAAGAGCTCTGGAGAGGGTTCCAAGTCATCTTCCGTATCATCTTCCGGATCATCTTCCGGATCATCTTCCGCATTAATGACAGGGTGCTCCCACTTAGGGATATTGACATTTTTATTTTCAAAACATTCATTGTCATATCTGCATTATTTAAATTTGTGAAAAGAATAAACAAACAGGAAAAACGATGAAAAAGGATAAATAATGATAGAAATGAGAACAAACACGATTCAAATATCACACTGAAAGCAAAATAAAAGCATCAACCCGTGAGCCATGAATCCCAAAGCTCGGGTGAAGCGATAGGGTCAATTAATATATTACATTTCAATTGATTTACATATCACGGGTAAATCCAGAGTCCTCCAATTGTTGAGTCGTGCACCTGGGGAGCAAACCCACACGAAGTTTGAGCTTTCAGATCTTGCTTCCTCTTCCACCACCGCTATATGACTAGTGTTCACCCATCCAGCACTGCGAAAACTCTCTTTGATACCACAAATGTGGATTTTCTTTGCCCTTGGTTCCCATTTCCCCATTCGAGCCAGACTGCGTTCCTTCCTTTCCTCAATCAACCTCTTGTCATCTTCCTTGTTGGGTCTATACCCCAGGCCATATCTGTTTTTGTTCCCAATCATCTCCAATGGGAATGTACGTCCTTGTCCATACTTGCCTAAACCATTCCCGTACTTATAACCTTCTTTCAGCATGACCTTGGCTGCCATGATAGAGGTGCATGATAAATGTGGGTTCATAGAAAATGGCTCAACATAGGTGTTTCCCACAATTTCTAATGATTGAAAAGCTGTTTCCAGAGCTTCCTCGGCTGCCTCAATATATCGCGTGGACGATGGTCCACTCACAAGGAGGTCCTCCTCTCCTGATATTATCACCAACTTATCTCCCATAACATATTTCAGCTTTTGGTGTAGTGTGGAAGGCACAACTCCTGCGGAATGGATCCACGGGCGACCCAACAAACAACTATAAGCCGGGAGGATATCCATAACTTGAAAGGTCACTTGAAAGACACAAGGACCGACTTGAACGGGCAATTCAATTTCTCTCATCACTACCCTTTTACTGCCGTCAAATGCCCTCACAATCATAGAGCTTGGTTTCATATGCATTCCATCACAGGGTAGCTTTTCCAATGTTGATTTTGGCATGACATTGAGAGAGGAACCATTGTCCACCAAGACGCGTGCTATAACGTGATCTAAACATTTCACGGAGACATGAAGAGCCTTGTTATGACCTCTCCCCTCAGTGGGTATCTCCTCGTCTGTAAAGGTGAGGTAATTATTAGCGATGATGTTGCCAACGATACCCTCAAACTTGTTCAACGAAATACCATGCTCGACATGAGCCTCACTGAGTACCTTCATCAACAACTTTCTATGAGAGGTAGAATGCATAAGCAATTCTAACAAGGAAATCCGAGCAGGCATGCGTTTCAACTGCTTCACCACCTTATATTCACTCTGTTGAATGAATTTTAAAAATTCGCAGGCCTCTTCCTCAGAGATTTCTTTCTTGTCTGCCTTGTCAGAGGTCTCCTCTACTTGCACCCCTTTCCCCTTTAAATGCTCCTTAGTATTTGCATCCATTGGTGTTTCATTATTACTAGCTCCTCTTCCCGTCAAATTTGGTGGCGTGAAGATTCGACCACTCCTCGTCATTCCGCCGATGCCTGATATATTTTCAACAACTGGATCCCAGCTAGAGAAATGGCTTTCAATGCACTGTCCTTCATCGACTACATGTGTCCCATACCTCCAAGGGACAGCTTTATCGCTTTTGTAAGGAAAAGGAACTGGTGTATGGATGACAAAGGGTGATCTTCCTTGAACTACTGGTGTAGGGGTGGTTTGAGTGAAGCGGATTATCAACGGCTCTGGCAAAGCTGCATCTGGCTCCATACCAGTTTGTGCAAACACCTCCTCATGCTTGTCTTCATAGCACACTTGCATCAAATTCCTATCAAGCAGATCTTGTAGGAACTTTTCGAATTCAACGCATTCCTCGATAGAGTGTTCCGTGCATGGATGGAGTCCACATGCTCTTTCCAAATCATAATCCCCGTTTAAAAAACCCAACTTTAATAATTCCTTGAAAATAAACCTTCTGGAACTTTGGATCTTACTTGCATCCCTTATCAGTTCATGCTTCTTAATTTCAATGGCATTTGTCGAGGTATTACCATGTCCGGATAACGGATTAGTATCAATGCTAGGTTTATCTTCTTGGAATTTTAGCCACCCAGCGTTAATCAGGGCCTGTACTTTATGTTTGAAAGCCATACACCTCTCGGTTGAGTGACCCACGCCTTCCCCATGATAACTACACTTGGCATCTGCATCATAACCCCTAGGGTATGGAGGCTGCAGGGGTATCATTGGACATATAGCAACCAGACCCCTTTTGATGAGGTGAGGTAATAATTCAGTGTAAGTCATGGGGATGGGGGTGAAGTGGACAAAGTTTCTTTCCTGGGTTCTTCCCGGATAACCGCCTTGACCTACATTCGGATTTGGATTTGCACTTGGCCCAGTCCTCCAAGCATTACTTGTGACGGGTTGTGATTGGTAGAATCCTTGTTGTTGTTGAGGCCTGATTGGATGAGCAAAAGCCGCATTGGCTGAATATGGAGGTTGGCCCAGGTATGGTTTATAATTGTGAATAGGAGCATGACCTCTCCATACAGGCATTGCCAATGTTGCATGCACATCTCCCTCTTTTTTCTTTCCTGGATTGAAAGAAGGCTTCTTTTTAGAGTTTTCCATCGTAGATGGACCACCTGCAATCTTCCCACTCTTGACCCCAATCTCTATCCTCTCGCCAATTATGACGACATCAGCGAAATTGGCGGACACATTCCCCACCATATATTCATAAAATGGTGGCTGAAGCGTATTTACGAACATTGCCACCATTTCTTTTTCAAACAAAGGCGGCTCCACTTGTGTGGCCAATTCTCTCCAACGTTGGGCATATTCCTTGAAGGTTTCATTGTCTTTCTTTCCCATATTCTGTAATTGTAGACGGTCCGGTGCTACATGCGTGTTGTATATATACCGTTTTACAAAGGCGTCGGCTAGATCTGCCCAACAATGGATTTGAGAGGGCTCCAAGTGGGTATACCAGTTTAATGCTACCCCAACCAAACTGTCTTGGAAAACATGGATGAGTAACTGGTCGTCATATGCGTACGCAGCCATTTTTCTGCAATACATGGCCAGATGGTTCTTAGGGCATGTATCACCCTTGTACTTCTCGAATTCGGGCGCCTTGAACTTATATGGTATTTTTACTCCAGGAACCAAACTTAGTCTTGCAACATTTCCGAACCCATAGTTTTTCATCCCTTCAATAGCCCTCATTTTTTCCTCCAGAATCTCCAGTCTGTTTTTAGCACCGTTACTGATGTCGATTCCTGCACGCGCCGCGGTTTGTGATGCGGCTCTTGCTGAAGAATCGTGGTTAACAATTATGTGCGGTATCGTAGTCACTCGTGTTCCTTCAACTGTGATCGGTTCATTCGTTTGAGCACTTACCAAGGGAGCTGACACAGAGGTAGGTCCATGAGTGGTGACTGGCGGGATATCAATAGTTGTAGGAATGGGAAACGACACGTGCCCCCCTTCGATATATTCTCCTACGGAAGGAGTATATCCCGGGGGTAACCCATACAACGGGAAAGGAATCGATTGGCTAGTAGCATTGAAAAACGGGGGATAAAAATGGGCATTCCCGCCAAACAGTGTAGAAGAAGACTCTCCAGTAGCCTTCAGGGCTTCAAGGGCAACCAAGATTTGTCCAACCTGGTCCTTCAACTGACTCATTTCAGCTTTGATGGATTCTTGTGACTCTTCCCAGCTTTCCATGATCCTTGAATTGGCTCGAGTCCTGTAGGGATGTCGTGGAAAGTTGGCCGTTTTTTTTACTGTTTTATTATTAACTTAAGTTAGATGAAATGCTTCAAACAAAAAGGAGAGAAAAAGGGAGAGAGAAAGAACAAGGAAAAATGTGATGCATGCTAATGATAGGTGGAAATCATAAGATCACGACAATGTTAATGATGGAAATCGATACAAGTTGATACCATACAAAATATCTTAAGTCTTTCATATAGAGAAAATCTAACAAGACATGAGTCACTTCCTAACCCGAGCAATGAAAGCCTTCATTTCGCCTACTAGCCATTTACAATGGTTAATAAAAAGCATTATCTCGGGAGGCGGGTTACAAAAGTGGGTCGTGGCTTCGGCGTCCAACACCATCTTAGGAATGTCTTCAATTGCTCCGTTCGCCAACATAGCCAATTGGGAAAAACTTCCCTTCCAATGCTTCACAGTCTCTTCTTGCATCGCGATGTGGTCTTTCATTTGTTTTACCAAGGCATGATGCCTCTCTCCAAGCTCCATTGACCTCCACCGTTCCTCTTGCTCTTCAATGTACTCCTCCATTTGTTTCATCATGGAGCGATGCTCTTCTTCGGCCTCTGCTAGTTTCCAACGCTCTTGGTTCATATCTGTCTCAAAAGATAAGGCCATTTCTTTCATCTCATGTCCTGCCTTTTCTACTTGAACCTGCGCTTCTCTTAGTCTCTTCAGAGCCTCTCGCTTATCTCTTTTAGCCTCTTCATACAGGAGCCTCCATTGTTTTCCCTCTTCTAATGCTGTGTTCTTCTCCTTTACTCTCATGACCAGCTCTTTGCTCGCGGTTAAGAGGTCTTGTTTCAATCGGAATGTATAAACTCTTTCAGCCTTCTGACTTTTGACAATTTCTTCATAGGTCTGTGCTTTTTCTTCTTTATCATTCCTCATATCAACCAAATCGTTGCGCGCAGTCTGCAATTCTTTTCCCAACCTATCATTCTGCTCCCTCAATTTTTTCATCTCTTTCTTCAATTGCTTCACCTCATCGCTTTCTAGTTCTTGGGATGGCCCTTCGTTAGATAGCTGATGAACGATCGGTTTGAAAGGCAATTTGACTTCCTTTACTCTTTCCTAAATCCAGGTGTGATAATTAATTTTGTCGTCCATCACCCCCAATCGTAAATCCTTTTCTGCTCGCATAACATTTTCCCAAGCACTTCTGACTTTCCTCAATATTTCAGTGAAGTGCCCATCCTCATAATAGATGAATAACGTTGTAAGGTATTTCGGCGAGGGTGCCCATTTCATGGGATGTCCGAATTGCCTTTGAACCAAGATAGGGTTATAATTTATGCAATATCGAGTACCTATGAGGGGTACATTGGAAAATGGGCCACAATAATGGATGGAGGGCTTAGTCTCAAGCCAAGGGAGACGCCATCTTACTTTTCCTCCATTCAAACTGGCAAAGAATTGGGCCCACTCATTCCCTCCTTTGTCTTTGAGCCCCTGGTGCGAAGGATCTTCCGACGGACACCTGATATCACCCGACCCCTTACATAGACGCGCAGTCATCCACACATACAACGCCGATAGACAACAAAGTATTTTCTTCCCTTTTCTCTCGTGGCAAAAACTCATGGTCCCATAAACATCCGCAAGGACCGCTGTTACGGGATTCTCAGATCTCGTCTTTTTTGCCACGAAAACATCAATTGCGGTATAATCCACAAAGCCCTCTACTTTAGGAAACAACACGATGCCATACACGGTAAGAGCTAACACATCCATGAAAGTCTCCCAATCCTCCCCTTCTGCTAGATAATGCAAGTGCTGCTCCAAAAATTCTTGTGTCAGTCCACGTACTTGATTCCTTGTTACCAATCTGTCTTCAAGTTCTTTGGGATGTAGTTTCATTATGGCAGCAATAGTCGCGATAGAGGCATGATGTTCCAAATGCTGATATGGCGTGGTACCCTCAAGTGGCATTCCCAGAATGTGCTCAAACTCCTCTATAGTTGGTGCTAGCTGAAAATCTTGAAAGGTAAAGCATCGTAGCGGGGAATCATAATACTGTGCGAAGGCTGTGATAGCAGGCGACGACACGTCTACATCCATTAGACTCAAAAGGTTACCATATTTCTTCGTAAAGGTTTGTCTCTTTATGGTTTTTAGCCTTCTGCCCAACTTTATCAGACTTGTCAAGTTTCCACCGTGAGTCTTCAGGTGAGATTTATTTCTTAACATGAGGGACTCAGTATGTTGTGTAACACCAGATCTTATATCGACTTCCATCTTCGCGATATCAAGTGAATACTGGATGATTTCCCCTAAAATTAGCATGTTACCGAATGATGCATGGTAAAGTGAGGTAAAATAAAATGATTAACAAAAATGCATGCACAACATGAGAATGCAAAGACATTATGATTTATTTTTTTTTTTTTAATGAACAGTATGAGGGTTAGAGGAATACACATTTCTCCCTTTTGTGCCTTATCAAAGGTTGGATGACTGCAGTTCTAAGGCCAAATATATGCACTCACAAGGATAGCTTCCTAATGCTTAAATCAGGCCACCAGAGCTATGGCTCTTTTCACTGTCTCTCCACAACAGTCAGAGTAATCAACTAGGTGTGGAGACACAAATGAAAAGAATAGACTCTGGCTGGGGTTCTCACGATAGCCAAACAGGAAGTACATCCCAGAGTGACACCGCTACACAACCCCTCTATTTCTAAGTTGCGCTCAGACCCGGGTATAGGGCCTCACTCATGATATGCATATTGTGTGTGTGTGAAGGGAGAATGCAATTATACACCCCAAACCCTCGCCTGCAAAACAACCAGAAAATTCCCAGGCAGATATAACATGTTTTCTACCCTAGGGTTCAATATAATCAAAACAAACACACATACAATTATGACAAAAATCAAACAAAGATAAAGAAAAAAAAAAAGGGAAGAAAAACACAAAGAAAAACCACATTGAATTCGCACATCTAATTAAATGGCCTGACTCTCTTCAAGTCCCCAGCGGAGTCGCCATCTGTCGCAACCGGAATCGCGACGGGACGACGATCCAATAAAAAAAAAGATTATAAAAGTTTCGAAAAAGAGATTTGGAGTCGCCACCATAGTTTATTCTGGAAAACTACGGAAAAACCATAAAATGATAAGGCATGGTCAATTAGAACCAGATTCTTGGTTCGGGAGTCGGTTACGTGTAGGGAAGGTATTAGCACCCTACAACGCCTGCCCTAAGGCAGTACCTTTAACTAAATGCGCGAATGTGGATGTGGTTTTCAAAATGTTTAACTTTCCCTTAAAATAAAACTCTAAAGAAACAAACAATATTTTTTAGTTTTTTGGGCCCGACAAGGATTGACCTTGCTCCTACGTATTCTCATGTGAGAAATCAGGGTTACGTAGTTCTTTTGAAAACTGTTTGAGAAAATTGTTTGGAAATTTGTTTGAGAATTTGTTATGGATAAATTTGGATTTTTGGGAGAATGAGCCTGACAAGGACTGGCCTTGCTCCTACGTATCTCCACTTTTGATGGAGAATCAAGGATCACGTAGTTCTGGCGATATTATTTGAGTTTGAAAAGTAGATGTTTTTTTAGTTTTTGATGATTTTTACATTTATTTTTATTTAGGAAAGAGAAAAGGTTTTTGGCACAAGGACGATGCGTGCGATCACACTTGTGCCTAAACCTTTGAAACATATTTTTTTGCGTAATGAGTACTAGGCTGATGCGTACGATCGCACGAGCACTCACACGGCTTTTTTCCTCTTATTGTTTTGCGTAATGAGTACTAGGCTGATGCGTACGATCGCACGAGCACTCACACGGCTTTTTATTTATTTTGTTTTGCGTAATGAGTACTAGGCTGATGCGTACGATCGCACGAGCACTCACACGGCTTTTATTTATTTTATATTTGGGCAATAAGTACTAGGCTGATGCGTACGATCGCACGAGTACTCATACCGAAATTTATTATATTAAATGTTTTTTAATGTTTTATATATTTTTTATTATTTATTACTTTTTTCCCTTTTTTTTTTTGAAATGAAACAAAATGAACAAAATCACTAAAACAAAGGGGTGGGGGTATTTTACAAAGGGGTTACATGTAGTAAAAATTTGATAATAACACAAAGCTAAAGGTAAAGAAATAAAAGTCATCCAAATAATAATAAGGATAAAGAAACCAAGAGTGTGTAGCGCATGTTTGGTCCAAGCTTTGATGAAGAAAATACGTACAGAGAGTGAAATCGGAGAGCACAAAGAATTGACTTACATTTTCATTCCCATAGCTTCAGCCTTTCTTTTCCACTGACCTTTGTTGAATGTTTTATCTATAATTCTTTCAACACAGCTCCAAACGTAGTGAAACTTTTTTTTCATAGCACTAGACTCAGAGGGATTTCATTTGATAACTCACTCATAATTTTTAAACCTCTGTACTAGCTGCAGTATAATTTCGAAATCAGGTTTGACTGTTTCGTTTCTGGACTGACCTTTGGTCACTGTTTTGGTTAGATCGGTTTCCACGGAGCTTCAAATGTGATGAGACTTTTTGGGTTAGAATCTAGACTCAGAGGGCTTTCATTTGAATACTCACACATAATTTTTGGACGTCTGGACTAGATGCAGATCAGTTTTAAAGAGATGAGTGGGGAAAGGATTTTAGTGTTTGGTCATGATGATGGAAATCAATTTTGTGGGTGAAATATGTTGATATTGGTTTGATGAAGGGTGTAAGGAATACGGAGAGTGCAGAATAGGAACAAGATTGAAAGCAATTGGGTTTCATATGAGGAAGAATCCAGATCTATGAATTTTGCTTTGGAGGAATGAAGAGAATGAATGGAGAAAGAAACTCTCCCTCTGGTACTGTGTATGTGTTGGTGATGAGAAATTGGGAATGGAAGAAAAAGGTGGCGGCTGGAAGGGTGTTGGTAACGGTGTCGGAGATGAAAAATGAAAGAAGAAAGATGAAGATGATAGGTGCAGGCCGCGGGTGTCAATATGGCTTGTGGCATTGGGTGAATATAGATGACTGATGTTAGACGTTCAGTGTTTTCGGTAACAACAGACGTATACAAATGTTTACAACACTAGCCATTCATTAACATATGCAAACTTAACATACGTAAGCTTAACACATGCAAACATATCAGAGGCATGCTCAAAGGCAACTTAACAGAGGCATATTCAAGGTCTATCAATCAAACTCAGAAGAACATGGAGTGGAAGGCATTACTTACCTCTTGAAGCTTGGTTCACTCTTCGCTAGCCTCCTGCGTCCGATCTCCTCCTCCTCTCGGTTGGCTTTCCTTTGCAATCAGGTGCTCCTTCCCCCGTTCCCTTTTTTTATGGATGGAGTGGATGAAGATTGTTGCTGGAAGTGAGGATGAAAATGGAGGGCTGGATGTGGGTGTTTGGCTGTGTGAGTACGTTGCAGCAGAGGATGAATGATGATGTTTTTTTTTTTTTTTTTTGAGGTGATGAAAAATTGAGGAAGAAAGGTCCTTACTGCCGTTACGGGTGAGCAGTATGAAGGGTAGAGAGGAGTTCGAAACTTAGGCCATGGTAACTCTCGGCCATCTCCTTTAGCAGAAGCCTCCTAGTCGATAGATGCTGAAAGTGGAGATTTTTGGTGGAAACCCCAAAGTGGGTCTGCAGTGGGATGGTGGGAGCTGTTGGTGGTGATGAGTGAAGCACTTAAGAGGTTGGTGATGAGTGGAGCACTTACTGGGAAAGTTGGTTATGAGTGGAGCACTATGGTTGAATGGCCGGAGTACTCAGTGGTTGGAGCACTGAAGTTTATGGTCGGAGCACTCACGGTAATGACTGAAGCACTGAGGTTGACTGATAATGTTGGAGCACTTCAAGATTGAAAGACCCCACCTCTCACTATCTGCTGGATGAAGCTTGCCACCTAAAGCTGTTGGATGTTGGTCCGAGAGTGCTTCTTCAAAATTTTGTTTCTTCCCTCTCGGTCATGACATATCTCACGTTTTTCTCCCTACCAGTCGTGACCATATGCTATCCATGGCCCGAGCTTGTGTGCTTATTGTCGTGCTACTCATTCTTTACGGCTGCACCCCTTAGTGTCCCATTCTATGTGTTTGGCCCCCTTGCAGCAAGTGGTGGTCCCTTGGTAGTAGCCGAGTGGTTGTGTTTCAAAGTAATTAATGCTACTTTGAAATTTATTTCCTTGCCTCTCTACTTTCTTCACGTAAAAGCTACGTGGTGCTGCAGTCTAAGTGCATTCATCAGTATTCTTCAATTTGCGGAATCATTCTTCATGTGTTGTATTGAATAAAGAAATATTTGGGTGGAAGATCCTCTTCTTGTTACCACTAAGAAGAAACGAAACTTAGTGTTGTCCACTTCTATATGCCGAGCCATCCTGCTCCACCTAGTTTGCTTTCATTCATGCAAAGTGGTCTTCAAATGCATTTCACGCGTGACCACTCTTCATTTTTTAATGAACAATTCTTCAAACACGATGTTTTGTCTTTCGTTCCAGCAAATAAGTGCTCTTTCTTTATTCTAGAGCAAACATGACTTCAATGTGCTCTATCTCAACTTCACGTGGCAGCACCTCTTCCCCTATGCACTCACACTAATTTACCGTTATTTCTTACCATCTTCACGTGCTATCATGACCTTTGTTTTGCTGCCATGTGTGTCTCAAGCTGGATGGAATTTGCTGCTGCAGGCCGTGAGCTTCTCAACTGCTGGATGGTGGACCGTGGTAGCTGCTGGATTGGACGTGAAGTATTGGCTGCTACCGAGTGCAAGCTGGATCACGTTTCCTTCTTCTCTTCAACGTCCATCACCGCTGCTACCTTTGCTGGATGTACTTGCTTCTTCTTCCATGTTGGATGCTTCCCATGTGTGCAAGCTGGACGGCGGAGCTGCCTCCAGCCTTGCTGCGGTGGGTAGCTCTTCTTAATTCTTCTCCATTCCATCATTGCCTTCCTTCTTCATGTGCGGCCAAAGCTGGATGGTGATGCTTCCATCTTCCTGACCAGCTGCAGCTAGGCCGTAAGGAGTGGTGGACGGTGAGCTTTATGGATGGAAGTTTGCTACTGCTGAACCACATGGAGTGTTGGAGGTATATGGATGAAGATGATGATCGGGTGAGGGAATAAGGATGATGGTGTCGGCCGTGAGGTGTTGGAGATGAAGGTGATGATGTTGGTTGTGTGTGAATATGGGAGAAGTTAGAAGTAGCAGTGGGCGTAAGGATGGAGAGATGGATGTTGGAGGTGATGGAGAATGGTCAGAGGTGTGGAAGATGATTTGGTAAGGATGAAAATATGGACGAGCGGTAGAAAGGCCAGGATTTGGACGAGCGTCAGAATAGACATGAACGATCTGGACGAACGTCTCACACACTGTTTGCCGAACGCCCTAAAAGTCAGTGAGAACGAACGTCCAAATAAGGGCAAAATACGAATGGTGGACGACGAACGTTCGAATGAAAAGCGAACGTTCAAATGAAGATCGAACATTCACTAACACATAACACATCAAAACCGAACGTTCACTAAGAATAAACACAAAAACCGAACGTTCACTAAAACATGACCGAACGTCCAAAACCGAACGCTGAAGACAAATATCATGGAGACCGAGCGTTCAATTTTAAGACCGAACGGTTATTACACAAAATATCCGAACGTTTAATAAACAAAAACAACCGAACGGTAAACATGAGAGGTAGTTGAGGGCGAGGACGAACGTCCAAAATAATGGTCGAACGGTCGAATAGTGAACGTTTGATGACCGAACGGTTGAAGATGAGGACGAACGTCCTAAAAGAACCGAAATGTCGAACGGTCAAACAGTGCAAAGGACGAACGGTCACTGTTTGGACGAGCGGCCACCACAACAAAGGGAAAGACGAACGGTCACAGCAACAAAGGGAAGGACGAACGCTTTCAGAAACAGTGAAGAAGGACGAACGCTTGAACAGTTTGGACGAACGGTTTGAACAGTTTGGACGAACGGCCTCAGCAACAGTGGAGAAGGACGAACGCTCACTGTTTGGACGAGCGTTTTCATCTCCTTTTTTTATTTTATTTTATTTTTTTATTTTTTCATTTATATACATTTTTTTTTATGAGGAGAAAACAACAAAACAAATTATTTAGTCAATCCGGACGAAATTGAGTGTTGACATAGATTTATATTAAACAATAAAAATAAAGTATTAATAGTTATAAATAAAAGGTTTAATCATTTTCAATATCCCTATTTCTGTAGGATCGTCTCAAACAGGTCCTCGTATTTTAAAGTCTCTCGATTAGGTCCTTAATTGTTAAAATTTGAATCAAATTAAACATTGCCGTTAAGTTAGGTAGACGGCGTCAAAAAAATTGATTAGTGGCTTAGTGACTTGACTAAATGTTGTTGACGTGACACATATTGATTATCTGAGTTGGCTTTTTTTTTATTTATTTATTTAAAAAAATGACTTTAATCAAAACGCAACGTTTTGTTTACGAAAAATGTATTTTTATTTATTCAATAAAAAATAATTTTTAAAGAATATGTAAAGGAGTGAATAGATTATTTAGTGATATTGAATCTGATATTATCAACAAGAGTAAAACATAATTAAACAAAACCAATGTTGAGATAAGTAACACTTTTTCGAAGTTTCTGATTCCTCTTCCCAAATCTTCCATCAACAAAATACCATCTAACAATCCAACAAAACTTCAGCCCCACAACGAATAAAACATATATAATTCCACCATACATCAACAACAACCCTATCTTCTTCCTCCAGATCCACACTCTGCGTCCTCGTCTTGGCCGGCAACCGCACCGATCATGGACGACGACCTCAAGACGCCCCTGCTGGTGGGAGAAATCGAGGAGGTGGAGGCGACACCGGGGGAGGTCACTCCCCGCACGAGCGAGCGGGCGAAGCATGTGCGGACGAAGGTCTCCGAGGTGGAGATCCACCTCTACCTGCAGGGCGGGGGTCCCATCGCGGTGTTCAAGTCGTCACTGGGCGCGACGTTCCGGTCCGACTTCATCCCGGGGATGGGAGGTCCATGTTAACGGACGACGCGACGTTCTGGTCTGGCTCCCCTCAGGATTTCAATCTTCCAATTTAGGGATTTCTTGAAATCCCAGTTACTTTCCCAAATTTCTCCAAATTCCACATTGAGTCAATTCTGATTATAAAAAACCTAACTATAATCATTTTTCGTAGACAAAACGTTGCGTTTTGATTAAAGTTAATTTTTTAAATGAATAAATAAAAAAAAAGTCA
Organism: Vigna angularis; assembly: GCF_016808095.1. Taxonomy (NCBI): domain Eukaryota; kingdom Viridiplantae; phylum Streptophyta; class Magnoliopsida; order Fabales; family Fabaceae; genus Vigna; species Vigna angularis. The sequence continues at coordinate 37,520,449 of NC_068974.1, forward strand.
ACTCAGACAACCAATATGTGCCACATCAACCGTACTTAGTCAAGTCACTAAGTCACGAATCAATTTTTTTAACGCCGTCTACCTAATTTAGCAGCAAAATTTAATTTGATTTAAATTTTAACAATTAAGAACTTAACCGAGAGACTTTAAAATATAAAGACCTATTTAAAATGATCCTACAAAATAAGGATATCGAAAATGATTAAACCTACATAAAATGTGACATTGAAAGTATAAATTAGCATCTGCAGTTTTAAATTTAATGTACAAGGATAAAAACGTAGTTTCAAACATTGAGATATTTTGTGATAGGGATGTGTGATATTTTGATTTGTCTCGACAACAGCATCATCATCATGTGATGATGGGTCCCATGATGATAGTCCTTTACAGCATACGTCATCTTCATGCCTTCAATTTGTTTCCCAATTTACACCTCAACATAAATTCTTTGAAAGTTGATATTTAGAGATATAAGAAAAACATTCTCTAAAACTCAATAAATTATATTTTAATTGTTTATTCATTTTTATTTAAAATACTAATTAATATATATATATATATAATATATTATAATAATAGAGGTTTGTCATAGGAATGTTTTTATCTAGAGAGTATCATTGTTAAATTTATTTTTTCTTTTTAAATAAAATTACCTGAAAAACTATTTTTAAAATTAAGTCAAATTAGTAATATTTTTTTGTAATAAATTATGCATATAAAAAATCAAAGGAAATAAATCCAACAATTTAAGAAAACAAAAACACTTATTCAAAAAAAATTATCAATCAATACTGTTTTATTATTTATTATTACATAAATATATAATTTGATTTTGACAAAAATAAGAGAGATTATTTCAGAAAATTAAACAGAAGGTACATCATGAAGAAGAAAAAGTATAAAAGCAAGAGAGAAAGAAGATCGAGAATGAAAAGAAGAAAAAGGACATGGGAATTAGGAATTCTCCGATTAACATTTTGTGCACTTGAAATTTCATGTACCAATAAAAATATCAAGATAGGAATATCTCATCTCTTCTTCCAATTTTGAATACGAGTTTCTCTATTCTTCTATTTTATAATTTTTACATGGTGACTTTAATTTTTCAAGTATCTAATTTTATAAAATACTTATTAAAAGTCTTTTTCTTTAGTATATAAGAAAACAACTTGGATTTAATATTAATTTTTTAATTGATCTATTTGGATTTTTTCAAATAAAAGTTCATGGTCAAACACGACTTTCTTCTTATTTTAAATTTTGTTTTTTTATTTTGGATTGTTATTTTAATTTAATCTCTGTAAGCAAGTTCACTCTCACTAAAAATTATTTTGTCTTTTTTGCTAATAATTTTGTTTTTGTTTAAAATCGACATATGGGACAAACAATTGAAACAAGACTTGAGTCTCCAGGATTATATTAATTTGTCACAGTAAGTTGTTTGTATCTTTACTACATCTCAAACTCTTTGGCATAAATGTTTAGGTCAGCTTAATCCTGCCAATACTTGTCTCATACTTTTCAATTTGTCTCACAATTCGTCTTTTTAACATGAGTTTCGACAGTTAGTAAAACACACTCATCATAATATATGGTACTCGAGTTAATAAACGTGTTTTTTCACCTTTTGCTTCAGTTCACTATGATATTTCGTATATGTTCTACTTTGGGTTTTTCTTATTTAATTACTTTCATTGACGATTTCTCCCGATGTACTTGGTTTCTTAATGAAAATTTGTTTTGATATTTTTTTATATTACAAGGTTTCTCAATTAAAATTCAAAATCAATTTGGTATCTCTATTAAAATTTTATGCACTGACAATACTCGTGAATATATGTCTTCCCAATTTTAGTCTTTTTTAAGTTCGCAAGGTATCCTCCATCAAACATCTTGCTCTCACACACTCTATCAGAATGGTGTTGTCAAAAGAAAAAATTGACACTTTGTTGAAAGTGCTCTTACTCTTCTTCTTCACCACAATATCCCTTTTTCACTTTGGGGAGATGTCATTCTAACATAAGAGTCGTGAAGTTACGTTTATTTACCATGCATTTGATCAATACATACTCATCCTCGTCATACATCACACAATTCAATATATAATACCAAACAAACATCAAAGTACCGATACAACTTAAACCTAGCAAGGAATAAGAGAAAAGAAGACATAAACCAAAATTGTACACATGACGCCCAATGATAGCATCCTAGCGCCCAACGCTGCAATCAATGGGCAAGTATATCCCTTTGCCCAACACTCGAACTCCATTGGAAAAGTTGCGTTCAGCGTAAAAAATGAGCGCTCAACGCTTTGAAGCTCAGTGGCTTGCTATTTTGGCAACATCGAGTGTCATACTGACCACTCATTACTATAACATATGATGGCAAACTCGAAACTAGCTTTGGTTGCCCCCAGTAGTACCTATCCAAATGATCAAGATGGAATTGTAGACACTCGAAATGATTCAAAAACAGGTATATAACTTAAATTAAATACCAGTTTGATGATTTAGTCAGTAATCAAGGTTCAATCGATCAACCTACAACTCACAGCTCAAGAATCAGAATTCCAATGCTTTAAACAAGATTTTTCAATGCATTAACTAGCCAACTAAGTCCTAGATAACCTCAAGCTAAACACCAAACAAGAAATTTACTTAAAAAAACATTCCTTTAAGATTTCACCTGTTAAAAAACTCTAAAATAGAGCGAAAGTAACCTAAAACTATACATATTAATTACTTACCATCAGAACATTAGATTTATGGTTAATCAAGGTTCTAGATAAGTTTAAAATGATCTAAAAAGCTACCTCAAACATTAGTTATACTCCAAAGCTCCTCCTCTAAAAATTTACCTATCAAAACCTCAATTTAGACTAAAAATTAATCCAATGACACAAAATCAAAATACACCGTTAGGATCATTAATAGTCATATAAAAGATTTAAATGATACATGCAACCACATATGATATTGATGCAAGGGAGAAGAAAACAAACTAAAGAAAAATAATATAAATCAATTTTTTTTTTATAAAAACTAATGGATTAGACCTAAAGATATCGTTGTGATGATCACTTAAATGATATCCGATATTCTAACAAATGAACACTTAGACGATATCCGGTCTCATTGTAAGGATCACACACTTTATTTAGGAGTTAAATTTCTTAAACATTCTTTTTGTTTACTAAATTTTAATTAAATTTAATTAAAAAACAACATTATTAATGACTTGATTGTGAATTCTAAAATTGTGCTTGGCAAATGGGCACAATTTTCTAATAAATTTACCTACCTGGTCATTTTAAAAAACTAAGTAAAATAGATAAATAAATACGAATTTAATTATTAAAGTTTTCTATTGAAACTCAATAACGAAATATCTTATTTTGAGACACGATTTCAATGTTATAACGTAAATTAATCTAAATGGAATGAAATATATGGATTTTTGAAGGTACGGATATTAATACTCAGATTTTATATATAAAAATAATCTTATTAGAATATAGTATAATATGATATGACGAAATCTTAAATTTAAAAAGTTTTAAAACTAAAAGATATTTAATTATATAATAAATGAATTTTAAAATTTAAAATATTTGAGACCTACTTAACATATCTTCCATGGAATAAAATAAGATTTTCTAAAAATTAAAGTATTTATAAATTGACTTTTTTTATCACTTAAATTTTTACAAAAATAATAAAAGATAATATTCGTTTACATGTTCATTTAAGTTCATTTTTTATATACATTATAAAAATAAAATAATTATAAAAAATAAAATTTGATATTTTTAAAATAAAAAGAAAAAATAATATCAAATAAATTTAAAAATATTTATGTGTGTAAAAATATATTTTTGTTTTCACTTCGATATTTTTTTATGATCCAATTATTGTAAACAATTATGTTGTGGGAACTAGAGAAAATATGGGTACTGTGGTTATATAATTTTAGGTTTAATACCCAATTTAGTCCCCACTTTGGTTGAAAAATATGGGTACTGTGTCACATCATCATCTATTAATTTCGTTAACTTATATTTAACGAAAGGGACCAATCTGACCCACTATTTTAAAAGTTAGGACTAATTCAAAACACTTTTATAACAAGGGAGTAAATTGAGATTTTTCAACCAAAGTGAGGACTAAATTGGCTATTAAACCATAATTTTATTAAATGGGTTAGCGATTTCAATGAGTTTATTCCAACCCCTCTTTTTGTAAAACAATACAAGATGCGTGATTTTGGCTAAAGAAACACGAAAGAGCTCGTTCCAAGCACAATTCTGGTTAAAAAAATTGAGATAGTGGTTTTTGGAAAAAAATTGGGTGTACGAATAATTTATAGGGATTGGGAAAGGGTGGGGTAGGAGTAGCAATGCCCAAGAAAGAAATGAATAAAAAATTGGGCCCAAAATTTGTGATGACCTAATTTGAACCATGATTGATTTAGCTGTAACCCTGGTCTAGGTTCAACTCATAACCTGTAACCCTGGTTAACAGTCCAGCTGCTATAAAAGAATCCCTTGGGGTTCACCATTTCATCGTGCAACTCTTATCTCTTTACAATAATCTCAAATTTCTAGGGTTTATAATATTTTCCATGGCTGCAGCTGATGTTGAGTTCAGATGTTTCATCGGTGGCCTAGCATGGGCCACCGACGGTGATTCCTTGGAGAAAGCCTTCTCTGTATACGGCGAAGTCCTTGAATCGAAGGTCTGTTTGTCGCAGGCACCGCATCTGATCCGGATTCGGAATTTGTCGATCCCGTTCTGATCTGTGATCTGATATTTTTTGCGTTACTTGATCTATGATACTTGTGTTACTATATGATTCTTTTTTTACTCACGCCAATAGGTACGTTCATCTTCATCCTTTAATCAAAGGCGAAGATCGATCGGGTTCTATTCGGTTTTGTTTTCGCTTGTTTTCTTAGATCTGATTTTTCATTGTGTTTCATTTTGCAGATTATCAATGATCGTGAGACTGGAAGGTCTAGGGGCTTTGGATTTGTGACTTTTTCTACGGAGCAGGCCATGAGAGACGCGATCCAAGGAATGAACGGTCAGAATCTTGACGGTCGTAACATCACAGTGAATGAAGCTCAGTCTCGTGGTTCTGGCGGAGGAGGCGGTGGCCGTGGAGGTGGCGGATATGGCGGTGGTGGTGGTGGATACAATCGTGGTGGAGGAGGTGGATACGGTGGCGGTGGCGGCTACGGTGGCGGTGGCGGCGGTGGATATGGTGGCCGACGTGAAGGAGGGTACAGCCGTAATAGCGGTGGTTATGGTGGAGGAGGTGGTTATGGCGGTGGTAGAGATCGTAGTTATGGTGATAGTGGATCCCGCTCTCGTGGCGGTGATGGAGGGGACGGTAGCTGGAACTAGGTCTTGAAGTTGTAGAATAGGGTTTATGATTAAGTCGATTGAAATTAGGTGTTCTGTTTTGCGTGTTGATGTTTGTAGTCGTGTTGTTCGTGGTTTTGACCTTTATATCTGGTTGTTTACAGTTCTTCTGAATGAAATTAAAGTGTTGACTCCCAGTGTTAATTTCTGTCAGCAAGTTGTTTTACTAATTTTTTTTTATATAAGCGAAACGAGATATAACCTTAAATAAATAGATGTTACTCTTTAGGCCTTACACAAGCGTTATTGCTTTGGAAAATCAATAAACTACTTATATATGCAGTCGACATATAAAGAACCGAGACCATTATCCCCATTAACAAGGTTTAATAATTCATGAGTTGCATAATGTAAATATAATATTGTTATTAGTAGCGGTTTAATAGTGAGTAACAAATGTTGCATATGATTTTAAAAAGACAATTGAGTAGTATATTTCTACTATTTTCTATTTTCATGTATATATTAATCATTCAAATAAAATTATCTGACTCTTTTCAGTAACAGTCTTTTAAATCAATAATTTCAACTTGAATTTCTAAATAATTAATTAAAATGTAAAATATTTTAATTTGAACAATTAAATTTAATGTGAGCAGATCTAGTATGACTAAACATGTCTAAGTAATTAAAACGCTAAAATTTTGTCCCACATCACTTGAGTTATTTTTTTTTATTTTTACTAAGCTATATAAAAAGGCATTTTTCTTCCGATTATGAATTTACAGATGATTTTGATTATAGTTTAAAGATATTTATTTTCTATGTCCAGGTATTTTATTATTTGTTTCTGTTTTTCTTTATGGTAGTTGGAAATGTTTATGTTTAATTTTTTAAGACATGTATTTACCATTTTTATAATATTTGGTATTGATTTAGATTATGTTTGGTTCATAAACATAGAAATATGATTTAACATGGTTTTCTTAATGACATCCGATAATGTTTTATTTCTTGTTAAATTTTTAAAATATGTATTTTGCCATTTTTATAATATTTGGTATTGATTTACATTTAATGTTAGTATATTATAAACATAGAAATATGTTTTAACATAATTTATTATTTATATTTAAATTAGATGTCTTAAATAGATTATATAAAAAAGTTAAATGACGTATTGTTTTTCTTAACTGATTGACATAAATGTGTCATTTACCTAAAAGATATGGGGTAAATATATCTTTACCTAGACACAATTTTATATAAATCTTTTAATAAAAAATATTCTAATTTATTGTACTGTTTAATTATAAAATAACTTTTTTAAATAATTGAAACTTCTTTTAAACACAAATTTTAAGAATCCGTAGAGACTAAGTATGTGACTTGGAGACACCATCAAATACCCACCTAACTTATAACAAGAACAATGCATATAGTAATCTCACTGAATTCTCAACAATTCTGAACTGAATTGTTGCCAATACAATCTTCCCTTGTTGGGTGAAAGTTCCACATCTATACTGCAATGTTACTCGCCTTAAGTTTTGTCTTAATACGGCTGGAGACTTGTGCAAAACTACTGCAGAAGAGTATTATATATGCTCAAACAAGAAGAAAAAATTCTGAACATATATAGTTCATTAAAAATACATGGTTACACTTTGCTGTAGTATTTATTAGAATTTGGGATTAAACATCTCCATGTCATAAGTCACAAAATTTATCTTTTGTTGAGGTACACCTTCATTGGTATTTAATCCAAAAGACTTTCTTTTCTATCAAACTATTCTCAATATCATCAATCTCTGCCTACCAACATGAATGCAGAAATGATCAGAGAAACTTGAAAATTTGGCACATAAGGTTTCTTTCATAATCAAATGCCTTCTTTGCCAATAAGTTACAAAGGAATTTCCTCATGGGAAGGACAAGAGAATCCAAAGTTGTGATGTAGTCTTGGCTTCATCAACAATAGCTAAAGGTTTCTTGATAAACAAACACCCCCCAAGTTTACCAACCGAATCATTCTCTTATTGAAAACATTTCAATGACTTGTCATGTGTATCATTTTAAGTTCTCATAAAATGAACAAGCTCGTACTTTTCCAAAAGTTTCTATGAAACTTTTTGAAAGCAGAGAACAGTTTGGTATGAACATTGTTCCCCAAGTACCAGTTCAGGATGATGTTTTCCTTGCTGACCACCACTGTGTAACTGTTCCACTAACTGAAACAAGTCTTTTGCAATGTCTTCTTGATTGATATTGAATGTTTGAACCATGATGATGATGTAATGGATGAGTGGAATCAAGGAGAGTGTAGACAGAGTTTCGAAGTAATGATAAGCTACTTTCAGAGGTAACTAAGGTTTAAATTACACATGATTAAGAACACTTAAAGAGAAAGTGTTCTGTGTAACTGCAATTTAAATGAATTATGATTATGATGCGTCTGCTACATAGCTTTCAAATGCATCTTACCAAACAAGTGCTGAAGTTAAATATGCCATCATGATGCTGAATTTTGCTAATTTGATCATGTCACACATGAATCAGCAAATGATTCAGACTTTGCACAACTCAACATGACAAACTTTCGAAAGTTCATTCATGGCTAGGAGAATGAACTTGAATATGGAGGACATGTGTATTGAGTGTTGTTGTCATATATCAAGGTGAAAGATGTTGAACAAGATGGAAACACTTTTTTTCTGTCAAATAATTCTTAAACAAACATTGATTTGAGCATACTGTGTTTCTCCTGTCATCACTTTCTAAATGAGGTATTTGGTCAATTCCATGGAAGTTGTTAGATTATTATGTGTAAAATAATGAGTTTTGACTGAAAACTTAAGAATTAATGAAACAATATTAAAATTAACTTCAAAAATAGGATAAAATGAAATATTAAACCACAAAAAAACTTATAAGAGTTTTAAAAATAAATCATTAGGATTTTTCTTTTAAATTTCATACAAAGTATTTTTGTTTACAAAATTAAGATCATGTTTGAAAATTTATTCTTCATCCAAAGTCATTCATAAAAAATATAGCATTTAGGTCTAAAATATATTTTCTATATTTTTTTTTCTCACTTGATTTCCAATCTTTCCGTACTCAACTTTTTCTTTTGTAAATGTAAGGCTTAATTTTTACTGGTTAAATATTTTATGTTTATAGTTAAATTAAATGCATAACTTTTCATAGGTAGTTTAAGTGCAACACTATAGATATTTTTATATAATTCATCAACTAATACTAATTGTACTTCGATAACTAAAGTAGTTAAAAAAAAATTAAAACGATACCATTTCATTAATATATATTTTTTTTTAAAATAATATCCTTAAATATAATAAATTAATTTAAATTGAAGAAAAGTATACCCGCATTATAATTATAATAGTTTTCCTTTTATTTTGTCAAGTGTCTAATCCACGTGTCAAACTAACTTTAGAAAATAGTCAATCTTCTCCTGACTTGATATGTTTGATGTGCAATTTTATTTTTGGAAAAAAAGGATTACCTATATTTATAAATAGTAATTATTTTAATCCCAGAAGCAAATTTCTATCAAAAACCCAAATCCCAATTTCTAACAAGATTTGAAATATTGTAAAAGAAATTGCAAGTTGCAATTATTGTTTTAAAAATTGATTTGGTATCTTTAACTCTTAAAAAAAATGAAACATCTCATTACTAACATGAACTGACAGAAAGTTACCCAAATTAATTAAAAATAAGTGAAAATTAAGACAATTTTACTTAGACCCATTTTTTTCTTATTTGATGTGAATAGTAGAAAAAACCTTAAACTAAACAGAAAACATATTTAAAGGAAATTGAATAATTTGTTTGAAAAATAGGACAAAAAAAGCTCAAATGCAAGTTGAAGTCATCTAAATCTTGGACTACACAGATGTTTCACATGATGATTAGGTAATGCTGCACTCAGTTTGATTTATACGGGGGAATATTAATGGGCTCGGTACTGTTGTACTAAGCTGCAAAATCAAGTTACTTTTCATTTTTCTCTTTTTACCTTTTTTCTGATAAACTTTACAAACTCTAAAGTAGTTTGTTTATTTATTTTTATTCTTCTGATCAGTTATGAATTATATAATCTCAATGTGATTATAATAAAAAAACAACATTTGTTAATCCTTTTTAAAGGGTGTGCGAGAATATCCTGATTGAGATTCTGGTATTGTTTTCTGAAACAGGACAATTCATTGAAAATTGAAACAATCTAAATTGCAATGGTAGAAAAGAGAACACAGAAGAACAAAGTAGAAAGACATAGAAAGAAAGATATTTCTGCAAATTTAAGGAACACCACATAAATGCTGCGAAGAGCCGAGGATACCACGAACATCATCTTTTTCCATCAATTCAGCTTAAGATACTTCAGAAGCCTGAGACAATAAAATAGTTAAAATAAAATTAAACTTGTGCATCCTAGAAAATATCGAAATGACACGGAAAACACGACAAAAATTACTGCAGAATGCAAGAGAAGACTTATGGCATTACTCTCTCAATTTGCTGTCACAAAATGACCACGTTGTGTATTTGAGAAAGACTAATCACTGTTTTTGTTCTGTTCAAGTGTTCAAGTATTTGGAAGCTATTGCAATGTGGCATAATATTCTCCAATCAAGGAAGGTAAGATTATTGCCACGGAATCTTTAGCTATCACTTTTCGCAAACACTTAAATCTCGACAGTCAAATTTTTTGTGCACAGTAAATTCGGTTCACAAGAATTCTGCTATCTGGCTTCCATCACTGCAAGGCTTATACCACAGATTCAAATAATATTTTGACATAAAAAAGCTACGGTGAAAGCAGTTATACCTAATTTCATTAGTTAGGTAGCTAGATAACTGAGTTTAGAAATTTGAGCCTGAAAACTTAGGGTGTATAACAAGTAATTATTCTGTTCAATGGCACAAGAAAACGGAAAAGAAATGTTTGTGATTTCTTCTTTGATTTCTTGCATTAGAGTGACCCAGTTGCAGAACAATGCTGCAGAAATCATGATCGGCTGCTACTTTTTATTCTGGCTAGTGATTGTGAAGTATCAAATGGTTTTGCAACCATTTCTATGATGCTGTTGGAGTAGTCAACCCAAGAAGGACAAAGAATGGAACATGCATGAGAAGGATTAAAACTAAGAAGGTTAATTTGAGAAAAGTTGTTAGATAATGACATGCAAATGATTGACCAGATGAAAAAGATTGAAAAGAGAGATTTGGAATTGGATGCATTACTTGTCTTCATCATCAACATTGGTGGTGGTGGTTGCGGTGGACCTGTATTTGGGGAGAGGAACATGGCCAGACTCTATGTGTCTGAGATCCTCCAAGAGAATCTCATAGTGTTTCTTAACTTCATCAGGGGATTTGTCACCAACTGCTGCAGCCACATTCTGCCAGCGATCAGGGGTATCCTTGTCATATTTTGCAAGTGCTTTTTCAAACAGCTTGTTCTGCTTTGGAGTCCAGGAGGAATCAGAAGGCTTTTGCTTGCTGAGAGAGCTTGAAGCCATGAGTGAAAAACTTGATGGAAAAGAGAGAGAAAAGATGAATGATGAAAGAAAAAAGAACAACAAGTTTGGGTGAGAATATGCAGCTGGTGCTGTGCTTATATATTGGTGAAGCTAGTGGGTTATAGCTGATTAGGGAATCTGAGTAAGCAAAAGTTACAAAGTCTCGTGACCCGTTCGCATTGGAACCACGAAATGATGCAGTACAAGAAGATTTTATTGGCCATAGCTCACATTCAGTGAAGGGAATCAGTTTAAAAAGAATATGGTTCCAAAAAGAAGACTTGATTTAGCTTATGGTACCATTTTGTGAACCTTATTAATGCATAGGAATTTTCCCAACACAGCTTTTGTACTTTCTCTATACTATACAACCATTAATGAACTTGTTATAATCAAAATCAAAATCAAAATGACTCAACTCAGGTAAGTGTTAGGTACACAAAGCCTGACTAAAGTTATAGATAACAGATAATCTTGCTCTGTTTAAAGCTTAACGTTGATTAATTAAACTATCTGAATAAAATAAAATAAAACCCTCCTTATTAGTTTGGGTTTGAATTTGAGTTTCATCAACAAAAAATCTCACTTTCATTTCAATCTAAGGCCACTGTTACCTCTTTATTTGTATTTATTTGAAAGTGCAGTGTTTTTGTATTCAACACCTTTTCAATAGGGCACTGAATAATTAAGCAACATAGGATTAAGAAAAGGAACATAACATTTAATAAATATGATGAAAAATTGTTAATAACAAACCCTTTTAAAATTTAATAAGATTCTGATTAGTTTCACAACTCTTTCTACTTTCTGTCTAATGGAGATAATAACACCAGTAAATTTGAAATTATATCCTTCAAAATTCAAGTAAACGTACTAAAAATGATAAAGTTAAGTATTATATAAAAATAAATGAATCTAAGTCTTAAGTTAAGGATAAAAATAATGTCAATTTTTTTTATGTGGATTGAGTTTAAATTGATTGAATTGTGTTGTGTCTCTGTGTGATTGCCTTTTTATAAAGACCTATCGTGTATTAGAGTATATGTATATTAGTATGCGTATTCCAAAAATTTCCCGTAAGAAATAACACATTTTAAAGTATATTCTAATTTGTCAATTTACTAGTTGAACTGTCAGGTTTAATTTGAGTTTCCCTTTAACTTGCTTTTGATAGAAAATTACTACGACAAAACATTGCTATGTTTTATAACAGTTCCAAGTTTCCAAATTTAGGTTAGGTGGGTTGAATATTTGAAAATTTGTTTGAATTTGAGACTTATTTGATGAGATTTTGTTATCATTTATTGTTTTTTAATTAAAATAAATCATTTGTGAGTATAAGAAAATGTGTGATTTAGTCTTCTTCTTTTTTTTTTTATCAGCATACCATCTATTGAGTAAATGTAAGTACTTGCAGTAAGTCTACAAAAGTAATCCTCTTTGGGATTACTATATTAAGTTTGTTCTGACCATAAAACATTCTTTTGATAATATACAATACCTTGCTCCAGTCTTGTTTTCATCAGCATTTATCTAAGATTGATTCCGTATTTATTCTGATAATCTCCTCCGTTTTAACACTTTAACAAAACCCTTTCTGTCATCCAGTACTAGTATTATAAAATTGACAGAAGAACAACATTATAGCTTAAACTTTGATGGAAAATTTTAACTTTCCTATTTGGTGAGAATTAATATAGAATTGTATTGACATGACAAATTAAAAAAATTTATTTCTAAATTCACTCTCATTTACTTTCAAATTCACTCAAATATATGACAAAAAAATTTATCTTCAAATCCTCTTAAATACCCTCAAATCCACTCCCTCAAATTCACTCAAAAGAACAAGGTCATGACCAACAATAAGAAATAAAATGATACGATAACACATATTTAACAAGAGTAAAATATCATGATAAAAGAATCAACTTTCATAATTTTTTTGAATAAAAAAGAAAAAAAATAAGAAAATATAATGTCAAATAAATGTAAAAAATTTATAAGTTAAAGTATCATTTTTAAGAAATCTTTTGATAGCTTTAAATGAGTAATGATATCATGACACACTTTTACATTTATTTAACACACTTTTACATTTATTTGATAAACAAAACAAAAATAAAATGATCACAAAAATATAAACTTTTTTATATTTTTTTTTAAAAAAATTAAGTAAAATGAAAAAAAATATATTAAATAAATATAAAAAATTTATCTGTGTCAAAACTATAATTTTTGAGCTGCAAATAACCACCTATCTCAATCATAAATTTAAATCCCAAATAGAGTAAAATGGATTTTAACTGAAGTGATCTATGTTTTGATAAGAATATTACTGCAAAACTCACTGTATATTTTTCAATTCAAGAAAAATTACCTTTTATCACTTTCTAATCAATCTGAAGTTTTGAATCTACAACAATTTGACCTTTACAAAACAGTTACTTTTCATAAAACAAAATCAATTCTCATTACTCCTCCAAGAAAACCAAACAAATGATATGTACGGCTTAGCAGTGGAATGATAAGATGTTACTTTCAGTACGAAATTTGAAAAGATAATCTATTTGCTTTAAGTCAAACTGAGATCAAACACCATCAGAAATCATAGAAATGAGATCATTTATGTAATATTAGAAGATCAGATTTATGTAATACTAAAAGAACTGACAGTAAGATTTGCAGACACTTATGTACTATATATAAATGTGAAATTTATACACTTTTATATATTATATACGATATATATTCGATAAGATTTACAAGCGTTTGTACAGTATAATGGTTTATCAATCTCCACGTGTTAACAGTAAAGTAATAGTTTTTCACCCTTCCAAATGCATGACATGATGTAAGACAAGGTGGCAGAAATAGTTAAATTTTAAAGTTGGCAATGATGCAAGTATTGTGCATGAAGAAAGTTTATTGGATGAAGAGGGTGATTTCTTGATGGGGTTTTTGGTATTCCATCCAAGTTAGACTAAAAAATTTGGAGTTAGAGATAAGTATTCACAGGTATCTAAAAAAGCAGTGGTCATCACTTATCACTGACGAAATCTGTAAGACTGAGAAGAATCTGGCAAGAAGGGGAAAGAGTTAAAATTTCCGTGTCTCAGCAAAAATTATTTTATTGCATTGAGTTCGTGAGATAATCAGAGTTGGGTTTTCCCAACCTTTGCTCAGAGCAACATTCCAAAAGCTTGTAAGGCTACCTGAAACCCGTACTACGATAACACCATACCACATTGTTTTTTTCTGCATGTTTTGGTAGGATTTAAATAGGTTCTACTGTTTTCATATATCTTTTTTCTGGTTGGGTTTGAAGGATCGTGTGTCGTCTGATTGGTAGAACAGTGAAGTACCGTTTTCATTACTCCATACCAGGATAAGCTCGTACATCTCTACCCTCTTCCACTTTGTTTTCCTTTATAAACTAAGCCCAATTCTGCAAAATGCATAACCTACATGTTAATCAATGGAGTAATGCAGTAACGTTAAAGGATATTATTCTAAACAGGACAATGCTACTTTTACACAAAAAAAACTTTTATACAAAAAAAATAATTTTACATTCAATTGACAATTTTTTTTTCATTTTCTATTTCTTTGAAAATATAAAAGTTCATTTTTTGTTGAAACTATTTTATCCTTAAAATTGGTTGTTAAATTGTAGTTATGGGTTTCAAAATATTTTTTCTATTAAACAACGCTGTGTAGTCACAATCTATACCTTTTCTTTTATAAGAAAATTATTCATTTTAATTTTACTTGTATGAAAAAACTGGATTGAATTGGGCATGTTAGCCCATTTTTTTAAATCAAGAAAAAGAAATTGATTTTTTGAAATAAGAATTTAGGAAGTTATGTAATAGTTCTTGCATAATTAAACATAGTCTCCAAAATCTTTTTTCAATAAGTAAACTCTTTATTATTCTTTATTATTCGATTATCATTCTTTAAGTCTTCTTATTTTTCTATTGATTGGGGTGTTTGTTAAAGATTCTTTAATGTTTAAGTTAGTATTTGATCAAAAATTATAGTCAAATTCAAATTAATATAAAAAATAAAGTCAAAGTACGATTAAAAAAATATTTATAGGTATATTTCGCTGACCATGGACTCCATATGAATGAATCACAGTTATGACCCATTGGACCAGAGACCCAATGACCAGCTTACCTATGAGAAACTCCACCTGTTTTTCTGGCTAAGTTATCCAACGCGAGAGTGCCTCCAACGGGCGTAAGGAGCTACTGACGATACTCTGGCTCAGTGAGCAACTTGGTTGTCAAAGAATAAATGCAGGCTTTGGCGTGGGAAGCATAGTACTTGGTATCCGATATTTGGTACCCACGAGTGATAGTTGAACTTGTCATTTAGTAGTACAATCCTTGATATCCGATCAAGTGATTCATCCTTCATAGAGTATCAGGTAGTTTGACCTATCAATTATATTGGCTATAGGTTACCTAACATTAAGTGCTCGATAAACAATATCATATAATTATCTTTAAAGGTTGTGTTAGCAAGACTAAGGGATCCTCGCCACATACAATACACTAGCCCCCCTAGTCTTTTGATGTCATGAAGGCATGTGTAGAGTACGATTTTCAAAAAAACTTTGCAAAGAAAAATTGTTATCTTTGGTTATAACCCTATTGGTATATAGTGGTGTGTTGTATGTGGTCGAGGATTGCCTTTAAAGATAATGACATGATATCGTTTACTGAACACCTAAAGTCAAGTAACTTTTACTTATAGCCAATATAACTGATAAGTCGACTAGTGGGTACTCTATGAAGGATGAATCACATACCCGGATATCGAAGATTGTACTGCTAAATAGGTAAGTTCAACTATCACTAGCAAATATCGAATACCGGGTAGCGGGTACTATGCTTCCTATGCCAAACCTTGTATTTATTTTTTGACAACCAAGTTGCTCATTGAGTTAGGGTAATGCATATCAATACCTCCTTGCGCCTGTCGAAGACACTCTCGCGTGAAATAACTTGGCCAGGAAAATATGTGGAGGTTCTCACAAATAAGCTAGTCGTTGGACTTCTAGGCCAATGGACCCATAAGTGTGGCTCATTCAGTTAGGGACCCATGGTAAGCGAAATATACCTATAAATATTATTTTAATCGTATTTTGATTTTACTTTTGACATTAATTTGAATTAACTATCTATGATCAAGTACTAACTTTAAACGTTAAAAAATCTTATGTATACAACTCCATTAAGTAGAGAAATAAAAAGGTTTGGAGAATGAGTTTCCAGTAGTAAAAAGAGTTTGATGAGTGAAAGGTAACTTTATAAAATATATTCAATTTTGTAAAAAATATTAAAAAACTAGCAATTTTTTTTAAAATAAAATATATTATCTATTGAAATGAAATTAATTCGAGTGTTTAATGTTTATTGGTGACATAAACAAATCTAGTTAGTTTATAAAACGTAACTCGTGAATTTCTATTAATTTAAAATGTTGAAAAGAAGAGGATAAAGAATAAAGTATTAAATCAAATACAAATGTGAAAAATATTGAAGATGTAATAGATTGATGGATTCCTTCAAAAGTTGTTGAAATGCAGCATGGCAATAGATTACCCATTCAAATTCAATGAACTAAGTCATATATAGTATCTTTCATAGCATATAGCTGACTCATCAGCTATGTGTTTTTGCCTTCAAATATTTTTGGCTTGCTCTATTCTATTCTCAGCATTCATCATGCTTCATACAACTTCTTCCTTTAACACTCATCCAAACACAATTTTACATATATAGTTTTTAACTCATAAGCACTTTTACTATCAAGATATATAACATTTTTTGTCCTTTTGTGCATTACAATTTGTAAATAAACATTGAAATTTGCCAAACAAAAAGGAAGTTGCAGCTTTTATACAAAGATAACCATAATGTTTTGGTGATGAAGGAGTCAAAAAAGGTAATTCACTAACCTTTTATTTTCTGGTGTTCTCTAAATCCTCTGGTCATAGCCAACCCACGAAGCACTTTTTGTGACGTAAACCTTGGAAAAGTTATATCCAAGAATCATTAGTTATTCCCTTTAATGGAACTATATGCACTAATACAGTGGGGAGACTATATATATATATATATATATATATATATATATATATATATATATATATATATATATATATATATATATATATATATATATGTGTGAAAATAGGTCACAACTCACGAGCCAATCCAGTTTATCACAAATTTGAGTCGAGTTAGGTTAGAAAAAATTGTATTTTTTTTATACGGATCAGATTTCAACCCGACTCGTTTAAACCCGGCTCATGCAGGTTGAACCCGTGGTGGGACGGATTGACCCACCAACCCACCTACCTAATTTTATTTTATTAAAAATTAATTTTAATTTTATAAAAAAATATTTATTATTTTGTTTTTGCTTGAAAAAATTATTTAAGTTTCTTATTTTCAAAATTAATTAAACTTATTTTCAAAATTAATTAAACACCCATGTTGGAAGTGAAATTTGGGAGTGAAATTTGTTTAGATTTATATTATAGAAAGTTTGTAATTTTTTTTATTTAAAAAAACTTGTAATTAAGTGAGTCAGTGAGCTAACACGTTTACCCACCAACCCGTGGTGGGTCGAGCCGGGTTCAAATTTTTCTGGCTCACTAATAAATGAACCGGGTTGGGTTGACTCACTAAGTGACCAATCCGTGGTGGGCTGGGTTGGGTCGGGCCGGGTGGCCCGTTTTGACAGCTCTAGTGGTCCTGAAGGTCTAATTTTTGTAGAATGTAGGTTGAGTTAAGTGAATCGTGAGAGTTTACGTTGCTAGGCAAAAGCCATGGTCCAAGATTATTGGGGTATTTAATGTCACAAAAAGGAACTTGGTAGTTCACCACTCACACTGGTCCCTGAAATCTCAAGCTAAATTTCAGAGAATCTTAAAGAGATAGAGCAATTGAAAAAGAGAGATGGTGTTCTTTATACCTTGAGGGCGTAATGGAGATAAGTAGATAAAGGTTTTTCAATTTTGGGAACCAACCAATTAGAATCATATTGGTTCACATACCTTTTCCTTCATAGGTTAAAATTGTTTTTTGTAAAGAAAAGTTGGTTATATGAACGGTCACACTAGAAATTAACAGTCGATCTAATAAATAATAAAATTTATTAGATAAATTTTAGTTTATTTTGATGTTATTTAAAAAATATATATTTTAATGTAACACAAACTTATAAAATTAACATGTAAAATAATATTTAAATATATTATTTCCAATATAATATTTAAGTATAACTTATACTTGTAATTCATTCTAATTTTATTTGAATTTTGAACATGAATTTATCGATAGATGGTAAGATTTTAATGGTAACTTGAGAGTTTTTGTTGGTCAGAATGAAATTCTTTGCTGTTTAGAGAGAAAGATCAATCTTTGAAAGACTCTCTAACAATCACTAAAAGAGTTTAAGATATTAATAAATATAATGAGAATGAATAATTATTAAGTAAGTATTGTTTGAAAAATAATAATGTATTCATGAGATCAACATAGACAATAAACTTATGTTTCCATTGAAATAATATTTATTTCAAACATATATTATAATCATAATATCAAACTAATTGTTTATATTAGTTATGATCTAAGAATATTGTCCTAATAGATGTAAGTTCGAATTGTTTATTATAAAGAGATTTAATCATGTTGTTTAGTTTGTTTATAGGATAGAATAAGAACATTTATATATTAAATATGTATTATCTTTAAATTGATGTGTTGTATTTTCAAAATGCACTTATTCTAATATATTATAACTTTTTAATATATTTTGAAGATATAATAAAAGAATAAGACAAGAACATAAACAATGTAGTAAAGAATCCGAATTTGAAACTAAGATAGTGAAAAAAGAGGAAGGAGGTGGGTGTGAAATAAAAAGATATAGAAAAGTGCGAAGGTTTGATAATGTATCGAAGGTTCAAATTGATTCCTCGAGATATGGTGCTTTTCCAGAAGATGCGAAGGTTGAGACATGAAAGTTCAGTCATGCCACTTGATTTTGGTGCAAACAATAGGTGTTGACACTTCAATGCAAGGGGCAGGGATTGATTCTACACTACAAAGCTAACATTTTCCCCCCTTTTTTTATTGTTCCAATTAAAATATGCTATTTACAAAGTTAATATAAATAATAATCAATTTTAATTCAATGTCTTTAACATGACTTTTCTTTAAAATATTGAATGAAAGCCATAGCAGTAAAAGAAAAAAACTGAATTTTAGAGACATGGTATTGGCACAGCTTCATAGGATTCATTGTTTTCTTATAATTACTGCTTGATGAAAAGAATCTTTGTTATAGCTTCATTTGTTTTAGTGGGCCAGACATGGTTTCCAGGCCCATAAAAAATTGGGTTTAAGCCCAAACTTTTTCTGTCCATGAACAACTTCACCACTCATCACAAGATGGGAGTTTATATTTATATCCCTAGATTTACTGTGTACCCTCCTTTCTGTATCTCTTTTCCAAAATTACACACCTTCCGGAAGTTAATTTAGGAAGTCAATCTTAATATAAATTTGATCCCATTAAATTAATCTAAACTTCAAATTCAATTTGTTTTAATATTTTTGGGTTGGATATACGTAACATGAATAATCTAAGCTTGTATTTTAGACGCTTAATTAATAATGACAAACATTATGTGTAAGCTACATTTGATCTTTTCTTGGTGTTTCCCAATCTGAATAAAATCTAATGTGATATTGGAGCAACTTGACATATTGTCAAAAATCCAATTTTCAATAAAAAAAATTCACAGGTAAGTCCATTGGCATCTTCTATGAGATGTTAATACTTCAAGATGATCCAATTTCATGTTTCCTCTCATGAATGAAGATTTTTTTTATTAATTATTTTTATTGTACTGTCTTTAAAATAAATCGATTTTGAAATATTTATAATATTAAAATAATACATATTAAAAAATATAACAAAGAAATAATATAAAAATTTACTAAAAAAATTTAAATTAGGGTAAACTTGTTTCATGGTGATCACAATCTATTTCTTTTTTATTTAACAAATTTAACATTCATAATTTATTTACTAATACGAAGACAATGAGGTGAGTAAATTATTAACTCATGCAAGTAAGATATGTAATATTCCAATGAATAGTGTTAAATTATGATATAAGATATTATATATTTGCTATCAAATAAACATAAATAGTGTATAAAATTACTTCATTACAATTTTTTTCGTAACGTAATGTTGTAACTAAAATAAATTCATATACAACCTAAAACATTTCATACCAAAAAAAAAAATTAGAATAACATAATTTTTCAAGAAGGTATGAAAAAATGGAAAACTAATCTAAAACTAGATAGCCACATCATTGTCTTCATCTTAAGATCAATGACTATTTTCTCATCTGCTCACACCAAATATTGATTATCATTGCAAAATAATAACAAAACACACGAAGCATAAACACGAGAGAGAGTAAGCCAATGTATAAAAAGAACATACTTATGCAAGTAAAACAAATTTCAAATATAGGCATATAATTCAACTAATCATGAAGAATGAAACACATTACAAACATTCTACACTCAATTATCTAGATACATGGTTGATATCAAATTCACTAGAGATATGCACTTGGTGGCCTTCAATGCTATGTAAAGTCATTGCCAATGCATTTTGTTTCGGTGTACATTTTCCTGTGTGTCTCTGTTGCTTCTGGATGTCTGGGATGCTTGCATTTCTTCAACTTTTGTCCTTCGTATTCACCAAAGGAGGGGGAGGTACCTGCAAAGATACTCCGACGTTCAAGTCAGATATGAGTTATGGAGCTGAAGCTCAGAAGAGAGTAATTGGATACTGTTCTGAAATATTATTCAGGATCTCTAGAGCATAAAGAGAACGTACCTGGACTTGGGTCCTGTCACTGTATTTATAAAGAATAAAAATAATCACCTTACCTAAAAGTGTGGTTAGTGGCTTTGACTGATATTTTAACTGTCTAAAATATCTAAGATATTTATGTTATTACATAAATATCCTTACTACATAACACATTTTATTCTGTGAGTATGAATGATTATTAGAGTGTCAAGACATATCCTTACTTGAATCCATACATTACATTAAATAAACACTACATTAGAATTTCACCCATAGAATTCCCTTTACATCATAACAACTATATATATACTACAACCTTTACATTATCAATTATATAGCTTCCCTTATAATCATGAACATCAATAATATTAACAAGTAAAACAAAAATATGAAGCACATAATATATTAGAACACACCACATACTATCACTCAATAATAAGGAGAATCACTTAACACTACACTTTCAAGGGTCTTGTCCAACCGCTTAATGCTCTGTCAAGAGAATGCTTTCTGACTTTGAGATTTTAGACTAGTACTTAATTGTACAAAGTTACTACTTGGTGAGTTTTGTGAAATTATATTTTCAATGCTTGCACAATTGTTCAATTTAGCTCGCTCTATCAATTATAAAACATTATCCCAATTATACTAAATTGGTCAATTATCCAAGTAGAAATCTCTAATTTCATCATACCCTCAAATCATAATTCAAATTTCAAACAAAACTTGAATACATATTCAATTAACAAATTAGTACAAAACAAACCACTTAAAAATATTCATTATACATTATAGGATTGTTACTCATGACATAATAAACATACATACAAACCAAAATAATAGAAAATCAACGTGCAAAGTTTCTCAAAACCCTATCTTCCCTCACTTACTTGAACTCAACAAAAATATACTCTTATCAATATGTTATAAGTTCTCAACTTCAAGATACCTCTTGGAGTTAATATGAGGTGAATGGAGTTGAGAAGCTCTTCTCTTCTTCTTATATTTTAAATCCTAGTCAAAATGGAAAGAAAAAAGATAAAATTGAACTACATAGGAAAATCTATTATTTTTTAACTAGAACAAAGAAAAGGAGTTTGAAGAATAATTACAAGAGAATTCTGCTTTGGCTTTTAGAAAAAAGAAACAAATTTTACACCATAGTTTTTCACATTTGTATTAATTATTTTGTAATTGTTAAGTACAAAAAAGAAAAAGAAGTAAGGTGAAAAAATTATATAAGAAAGGACATTCTACTAAAAGTATATATAAATAATTTAGATACATTTTTACAATAAAAATAATAATAAAATTATCATTTAATTTAAAATATACCGTTATATGAAATTCTTATTATATATTGATAAATATATTTTATTTTTTAAAAAAGTAAAGATACTAGTTTACTCACAGTTGGCAGCAACTATATTATGGTGTTTGAATTGGTGGGCATTGTTCATTTTATATATTCCATGTGTAATGGGTCCAAAGGAAAAAAGATGGAGAATAGAATAGAATGTAATGGTTACAGGCAAGCGCGTATGCAGATGCTATTATATTCGTTTAATGTACATTATATAAGGAATAAGTAATATTTTTTAAATTAAAATAATTAATTTTCTAATTTTATTTTAATAGATTTAACTGCTTTTTTTTAATTTATTTATTTTTAAATTAAAACAACTATTTATTATAAAAAGTTATATATTAAATAAATAAATAATAATGTTATAATAAATTTTATTAATATTTATCTTATTTTTATAATTTTATTAATTTTATTAATTTTTATTATTATTAAAAAAGCGAACGTGTCCATAGTATATATATATTTTCACTAATAAAAAATAAAACGGATAAGACTTACTTCAACATTTTCAACTTCCATTCATAAGAAGAAGAAAAAAAATCTAAAAAATTATATGTTTATGAGTAAATTTGTTGAAAGTATTTATTCTAAATTTTTAAAAAATTTATATTACTGATGCAAAAAAGTATTAGTATTTACATATCAATTTATTTAAAATAATTAACTATGTAAATACTAATTATTCATTAAAAATAGTTAAAGTAATGTGATAATAAACTAATGATTGTATTAATGATAGTTTTACATATCATTAATACAATTAGTATTTCTAATGATAGTAATGTGATATGTAATGTGATAATAAATTAAAAATACTAATTGTATTAAAGATAGTTTTACATATCATTAAAAATACTAATTATTTTCTATTAAAAATTAAAAATGTAATGTGATAATAAATTGATATGTAAATACTAATTATTCATTAAAAATAGTTAAAGTATGGTATTTTTTCTATTTTCTTTAAATAAATTTTTTACTTAAATTAGTTTATAAATTATCTATTCATAATTTTTGTAACTTGTAGAATTGTTTTACATAATTTTGTTGCTTTGAAAAAGTTTTCATCAGTATTTTTTGCTATTAATTCTTAGAAAAAATATCAATTTAGTTTATTTTTCGATAATTCTTTTGTATATCATGGAGCAAATATGAACTAACTCAAGAAAGAACAGTCCTGAATATATGCTATTTTTTATATATTTTTTTAAATAAATTTGCTGCTTGAAATAATTTATTTATTCATAATTCTCTAACCCAAAGAATTTGTATTTCTTTTTATAGTTTTGTTAATTGGAAGAATTTTCAATTTATTTAATTTTTTGAATTCTTTTTCATCATGAAGAAGAGATAAGTTAAATAGTGGCCATAACCATGAAGCCTTTAAAAATACTTCATCTTTTTATCTTCTTCACACCAGCAGAAAAAGCTCAATTCATATGTCTATTTACTCGAAATTTATATATATATATATATATATATATATATATATATATATATATATATATATATATATATATATATATATATATATATATATATATATATATATATATATATATATATATATATATATATATATGATAGTTTTATTATAGTGAAGAATTTCTAATTTATTTGACCTTTTTAAGCATTCTTTTGTATTATGTTGTGGAGCAAAGAACTAAATCAAATCAAGTCACAATAATTAGAAATACTTTAAAGTAGTCATATTTTCTACTTCATTCTATTTATAAACTTTTTACTCAAAATTATTTATAATTTATTTCAAGTTATGTAACTCTTGGAGTATTATTTTGTATTATGTTAAAACAAATTAACTCAACAAAGAAGAGGCAACAACCACCTATTCTACAAAGATGCATTGCCTTTTTTACTTCATTTCATCCATAAATTTCTTGCTTGTAATATTCAATAATTTTTTTACTCTCATAACTTTGTTAATTATAGAATTTATATTTTTTCAAACAATATTTTTTATGATTAAAAAAGTCTATAAAAAAAAGTCTATAGAGAGAGCTTGTTTGGCAAAGGAGTTGAACATGTCTCTGCATTAAATAAGAGAAGGAAGCCCATAGCATCTACCTGTATGATCATCATTTTAAGCTTGCAAGTGGCCAAGTTCATCAATGCATAGCAACATAAATAGTCTCAAAAATTCACCCTCTCTCTTACTTTCTGGCCTATATTTATATTTTTATGAATACTTTCTAACAAATTAAATGGAAAAAACATATTTAATTTCTTTAAAATATGAAAAAAAATAATAAAATAAATTGACAAGGAAGAGGTGTTGGAGAAAGAACAAGGATTCCATATACATCGGATCTGCTGCTCTCTTTCAATGCTTCCTCATATGCCATCTCTCCTTTTCCCAATTATTGTTTTCGAACACATATAACTTGGATAAGATAAGAATCCTTTCCAATTATTTTTCCAATTTATTAGTAGGTGCCAGCAATGAGATCTTGTGAATTTTAAGTCAGTCAAAAAGATTTTTAAGTGTTTGTCTTAAAACATTTTAGGTTCAAGATTATTAATTATTTATCTAAAATTCTTCTCATATTTTTGTTCCATCCATCTAAAAAACATTAAGGATTTATTTTTATTTTGACTTGTAAATAATTAAAACTACAGGATTTATTTGTTTTATGTGAATGAAAATTTAGATTAAGGAAACTTGTGTTGATAATCCAAATCTTACTTTGGATAGAAACGAGAAAGATACACTATATAAAGATAAATGTCATTAATTATTGTCTTAAGATTTTGGATAGAGAGTGATGTCAATTGTATTGAACTCATATCTTATTAATGTTGTATTTTTAGTGAACCTTCTTCTCAATAAACCTAATTACTTGTTCAAACTTTAAAATCGACAATTACTCGCATACTAAATAATTTTAAATTATTGAAAACACGGATTAAGAAGTGAATTTGGATGAATGCACGCAAGTGTGTGGTGGTATTACTATTTTGTTGCATGAAAAACAGGTTAAGGTAGTGATATTTTTCATCATTGACACATTAGTTGGAGAAAGAAAAGTCTAATGAGGTGTGATGAAACCAAAACATTTGAAGCTACATTGTTTATAGAGAGTGGGTTGATGATATAAATGCAGTGTATGGGGAGAGTTAGTGAAAGAGAATAGAGAATATAAAAAATATGGAAAGCACTTGAGGAACTAAAAAGAAAGAGTGAGTATAGAAAAACAATAGTATTGTGTTGATGTAAACCACAAAAAAAGTGATATGATAGAGGAAATGAGATTGAGATGGAGGACCCATTTTGAAGTGTATGTATGCAAATGGTACATAGGTAGAGAGATAGAGATGAAAGAGACATGAACCAAAAATAAAGTTAGAGAGATTTTCAAAAGAGGACCCATTTCGTCATAATGGAAGTTGCCTTCATCCTCTCTGGACTTGTTCCTCACCTTTACCTTCCGCTATTGCTTCAAGCTTCAAATCGCAGCATAAATTTGCAAGCAAAGCATGATTTAGACAATGCTGTTAATGTCAACTGCCTGCTTCGAAATGACACTCTTGCTAAACATTCTCCTCGCATTTTACCAACAACTCACCTATCCTTAACATTATTTTCACTGCTTAATTTGTCCCATTACAATAACTAAACATCCTCAAAACCCACTAAAACAAAAAAATCTCTCATGTTTAACAACTAAGTATGTGCTCAATTATGCAGACACCCATCAATCCCTTTCCTTAAAGTGGAACCTCAAATATTATTATATTATATGGTTTTGTTTATCAAACATAAGTAACTGGTTCGAATAGACCTCTATGACCTATCCATAATTCAACATGCTAGAACTTTCTCTCATCTATTGCTTTTTTTTTAGGTACATTCTTATCCACTGGAATAAACTAAAAACCATAGTTTATTTACTGTTTCTATCTCCAATTTCAATAACATGAAGACACATAATTCTGTGTAATTTATGCTTGAAATAATTTTTTTTTTTGCTTGTATGTTTGAAGCGAGATGCAAATCATACATTCTTTGACCATACAACCACCAGAAGTACTAATAGAAGAGATTAGAAAGAAACCATCATTATGAAAGTACTGTTATTGTACAGTTTAATTAATTAGAAAGTTGATTAGTTGAGAGAAGAAAGGGAAAAAAGAAAAGAAAAAACACTGCCGTTTCGAAGCGTTGGACACGCCCACGTGGCGGTCATATCAGTGGACCCCAAGGCCACAGCCTCGGTTATGGTTACATCAATAGACCTTATGTCCCACTCTCTCTATCTTAATTATTCCGGTCATATTTTTATTTCCTTGTATTAGTTATTAGTATTATTGAAATAAAATAAATAAATAGAGAAATTAATTTCCCTCCGTTTATATATACCCACCCTATCTCT
Source organism: Vigna angularis (assembly GCF_016808095.1). Taxonomy (NCBI): domain Eukaryota; kingdom Viridiplantae; phylum Streptophyta; class Magnoliopsida; order Fabales; family Fabaceae; genus Vigna; species Vigna angularis. The sequence goes on from NC_068974.1 coordinate 37,547,057, forward strand.
CTGCACTTCCTTAACACTATTCCAGTGTTTCTCCCACACCGTGTACTCAACTTCCCCGTGACCCTACGTCGTTTTTTCTTTTTGTTTTCCACACACACCGCGTGGCGCGTACTTTCGGATCCACTCCTAGCCCAACAACGTAGCGGTGCCTAATCCTTAGGAATAACGAATAACCTTAACAACCTCAACATGTTGCATTGTCTGAACGGTTCGGGGAATCTAGGAGCCAGTTGTTCGGACATGACAGTGTTGGAAAGACAAAGGGAAGCAACCACGAAGTGGCAACACCACCATCACGACAATCACCCACCTTACTATTCCGCAACGGAGTTTCACGTTAACCTCGTTTTCTCTTCTTCTTCCAACAATCTTCCTCAGAGCCAGGGCTTGGTCATGGCGCGTGAACGTGATGATTCCGCGCTCTCTCAGGTGTTGGCTCATTCTCTCAAACCCGACCCGGGTCTCTGCCCCGAATTGGACACCGGATTCGGATCCTCTTTCGGTTTTTTACACAAGGAAAACGATAAGAAGAGGAAGGCGCTGAACTACAAGGTACTAGGGAATGCTGATAGAGGATTATATATGATTCGGTGTGGTGTGGACTATGGTAAGGCAACCGTGACGTTTTTTTTTTTCGATTTTGTTTAGGTTGCTGCGGAGAGTGATAACAAGGACAAGAGAGTCAAAGTAAGTGGTGAGGAAGGAGAATCCCGAGTGACAAACCAAACCAGCAACAGAAACGGCAAATCCAACGCAAATAAGAACAACAGAGAAACATCTGCGGATTCTTCGAAGAATAATTCGAAAGGCTCCGAGGTTCAGAACCAGAAGCGGGAGTACATTCATGTCCGAGCGCGTCGTGGTCAAGCCACTGATAGTCATAGCTTAGCTGAAAGAGTGAGTGAAAAAAAGAAGCAAAACCAACTACCATATTAAACGACGCGTTTTGATTCTATTTGTGCTTGTTTAATGCGAGCGTTTTGTTTTGTTTGATGCAGGTCAGAAGGGAGAAAATTAGTGAGAGAATGAAGTATTTGCAAGATTTGGTTCCGGGTTGCAACAAAATTGCAGGGAAAGCTGGAATGCTTGATGAAATCATTAATTATGTTCAGTCTCTTCAACGACAAGTCGAGGTTAGAGTTTGTCGGTCCCTCTAAAATTAATTAGGCTCTTCACTGTTCATGTTGGAATATGTTGAATTTTTTATGCTTCCAAGTATAAGGACACTTGAATTAAAGTCCGCATGACTTATTTTATAATGTTTATCACTGCATGCAGTTCCTATCAATGAAATTAGCGGCTGTAAATCCAAGCATTGACGAACTGTTTGCCAGAGAGGTATGCACATGACTCAACTTTTTTCTCCTTTTAGCTGGATTCAATATGGTAACAGCTATTCTTGACATATGTTTTGATATTCGGAAAATGACAAATAATCACAAATACAGCATATATACTAGGAGACTTTACTTGAAAACCTTGGATTATGTCCAGAATATTGGAATTTAATTAGAACTTGCATAAGAAATTATGTTTATGACATAACTCTCTATGTTTGATTCCCACAGGCGTTTCCTTCATGTGGTCAAGGTTTACCCAACATTGGGATGGTATCAGATATGAGTATGTGTAACAATCCCTCGTATGTTCAGTTGAATTCGACACAGCAACTTGTATCATGTTGTGGTGGATTAATAAATAACGTGGGGATGAGCCCTTCTAATATGGGACTTCGAAGGAACATTAGTACTACACATGTACCTTTGCCCGAAGCGTTTATTGACTCGTCCTGTTTCACTGTAGGTTTCCCTTATGTAGTGTTGTTCTTGTTCTGTAATGATTACTCTTGTAGTGTCTAATAACTACGTGCACTGCAGCAAATTCTACCCTCTTCCAATTGGGATGGTGATTTTCAAAGCCTTTACAACGTTGCTTGTGATCAAGGGAGAGCGGGAGCAGCATCTTTTCCTTCTCAGCCATTTACAGGTAGCTACAAATTTATGACTTGTCAAATCACTGTTTTTTTTCTAAGCCTGATATCCTTAAAGTAGAAAGTAGAAGCACAGCAGAGTGGATTTTAATGGGTGATCGAGACACGAGAGTCCCACAGACATTGATAAGTCCTTTTTTTTTTATCAAAATGAAGAAATGTTTTAAAAGGGTATTTTAATCATTCAGCCATCAAGCCAGTTGTCTCTTTTATTTGTTTCTTACATCACTTTCCCACAACATTCACACCTACAGAGTGGTGGCAAAGTTCTTTGCAGCCTGCTCAATAACATTACATAGATCAATGCTAATTGCTATATATAACAAGTTGTTTTGATACTTTTCGAGATTGTTCTTAGTTGTTTGGATGATGAATTGTTTTAAAGATGGTTTTATGTATCTGCAGGTGTAGTTGAAACTAGCAATCCGAAGATGGAGATGTAAACGAGATTATCCATTTGATTTTGTTGGATTGGCTCAGGCCGAAGAACTTTATGGAGATTTTTTCTAAGTACATAACATATATTTGTTGTATACTACTCCGTAGAATAAATAACATCATATTAGTGGCTGTTAACTTCAGTCACTTGCACGTTTAATGTAGTGTGTGTGTGTGTGTGTATATATATATATATATATATATATATATATATATATATATATATATATATATATATATAACTGATTAAAAAATGAAAAAGAGGTTGATCGCGATGTCACGTGTGTGACCAGGCACCTAATCCATTATACATTTAGGCTTGATGGCAACCTTCCACTGTTTTTTAAACCTTTCTTTCTGCCAAACTAATCCAAACATTATTATTATTATTATTATTATTATTATTATTATTATTATTATTATTATTATTAGTAAATCTAGTTAAAAGAATACTCACACAAGGATGTGGAATTTGTAAAAAAAATGTTGGGGAGTCATTTATGCACAGGGGGTTGAATGGCATTTAAACCTTTACGAGGAAAATGCATACCATTACCACTTTTAACAAGAATATACATAGTACTATTTATTCTTGGATTATTGTAAAAAACAAAAAAAACGAATAATATATCTATATATGGTCGGTAGATTTATAGATTATACAATTTTTACTTTAATCAAATTTCGTATTCTATTGTATAGTGAATCTTTTTGACAACTGGTTAGGAAAAATATAAAGATTAATTGAAATGAAATGTGAAAATAGAGATTAAATAAAGAAAGTGTTATGAACTTTTTGGGTATATGTTTAGTTATTATGATAACAAATTTATTCTAAATTATATTAAAAAAATAATATTACAAAATAAATTTTATTCATTCTTAATTTTTTAATTTCTTAAAGTAATTAAAATTTAATCTCAGCATTTTTAATTAATTATTTTAAACTATTTTTATTTTTTTTTAATTTGTAATGGGTTTTTTTTTCCTTCTTCAAGAAAATAATTCTCACCATTCACTTTCATGACACGTCAAAATATTGTAGAAAAACACTTCCAACAATTTAACCTATCAATGACTTATGAATAAGATTTTCCATGAAAAGATAAACAATTGTATGGACGATCTTAAGGAAGTATTTAGCTAGATACGTTGATACAACATGCGACTAAATTCATCAAAATTTCATGGAAATTTTTTAAGATTTATCTAACTGTAAAAAGTAAGAGACATAGAGACCAATTCCGATAGGATGTATGTACAAATTAATATAATGTATAATATTTTTCATAGTTTAGTGTCATTTTTTTCTATTTAACTATTTATATAACATTTTATATAACGGATATATAAAATAATAATAATAATAACATTAAATAAAAATAACTTTCAATAAGGGATATATTAAATTTTAAAATGTTAATAATAGCAAATAAAATGTTATAAATGTTTAACAAAATCTTAAAATCTATAGAATTAAACATTGACACAACAACAAAACATTAATTAAAATCTAAAATATTTAAAAATGTACAAACATTCAAAATATGCATAGAGTTAAAAATAAGAAAATATTCATACAATTTTAAAATTAAAATATCAGAATTTTTAGAATAAGATTTTTATAATATGATTTTCAGAAAGCATGAAATGTATTATGAAATAAGTTTTCTATAATAGTACTTTTGAAATAAGCTTTTCAAAATATATACAGCACTTCTTTAAACGAGTTTTTTAGAATAACTTTCTTCTCCTCTTCTTCCTCTACAGTGACAACGAAAATGATAATGACAGTGGTTGTATGATATATGTAAAAAGGTAGTTTAGTCTTTTCCACTAACATAGGGTGCATTTAGTAATAATGGATACAGGAAACAAAAGTCTTAAAAAGAGATACTTATAGAAAAAGAAATATAATGTGTTGGACTTGGCTCATCTGAAAACTATTGGACCAAGGAAAAACAGATCTTTTAACATGGGTCAAACTCTGGACTCAATTTTATTGGTTGAAGTATGATTGGTACTGTTTCTTCCTACACTTTCCTTTTTTCTTCCTGCACCGCCATCTTATGCATGAAATGTTAAAATTGCCCTTATGGGTTTCTAATTTTGACCTAATATTTTCTCCCTTCTACCTGCGTGCAACCAGCATCTCTCTGCCTTCCTCCACCGTGCAACGCCCAATTCTTTCCCTAAAAATTAACGATGAGTTAATGATTTCGTAACCACCAATAAACCTAAATCTCACATGCTGTTATACATGCATCCTTTCCTTCTTATTTTTTTACTTTAAAATAAAATAACAAACAAATCAAAAAATAAAAAGATATTCCAAAAACATTAAATATTATTTAATCATAAAATATAACATAAAAATAAAATGTACAGAATATATAAATATATAATATTATAAAAAAACTATATAAAATATTAACCAAAATAAACTAAATATATTAACATAATATTTCATACATATATTTTATAAACAAATTTAATACTATAAAAAAATATCAAAAATACTAAACAATAAATAATATAAAGAAATACAATTTATAAATTTAAAACAAATTAAATACAAATTTAATTAAATATAATAAAAGAAAATAAAGTAATAAAAGAAACCCTAAAAGCGTAAACAGTAGCTCCAAGTGCGATCACCGTAAATTGCTGGTCGAAGTGCAGCTAGCCTCATATGCAATTCCAAGTGCGACTACATGCAAAAGTGTCGAACGCCAACCGCAGATCCAACTGCGGCGACCCGTCAACCGCAACTCCAAGTGCGGTTCCCATCCCTCCCAGCCGTACTTCCATGTGCGACGGTCATAGTTCCATGTGCGGCGGGGCCTGATTCACAATTCCAAGTGCGGTTAAGACCCCACTTTCTTTCCTCAGATAAAAATCGAAACAAAAAGATCCAAAACGAAACAAGCACAGATCAACACATCATACACTCTGATATATCATACAATGACCTTAAGAAAATCTATCAAAAGCTTGAAGTTAACTCTCTAAGAAGAAGAATATCTACACGGTTGCACTAAACACCACACAACCATCAAATCAGATAGTAAGGGAGGAAGTGAAAACCACTAAAAACAAATGAAGTTGGTGATGAGGAAGGAGGGGAGGAGTGCAAGAGGAAAAAAAATGTGAGCTTGAAATGAAATGCGACAAGGAGAAGAAAGGAAGAAAGGAGTGTAGGATTTATAAAATAATCTGAAATACGGTAAGGCTGAACTTAGTGAGGAAAGGGTGTAGATATGTTGTTTGAATTTAATCATTAAATAGGTCAATTTTTTTAAAATAAAAGATTTTTTCTAAAAAAGGTAGAATTGTAAATAAAGAAAAGTAGGAAGTTGCCGGATGATATCGACGAGGAAGAGGGAGAATCGCTCCTTCCCTTCTCATAATTTTTATGAAATTTGCCCGGTAATTAAAAAGTACGCACTATTTTGATAATTGCACAAGGACCAAAACAAAATAAACATTACTTCTGCTGGACTGCTCCAAAAAAAATCAAGCAGGTTACATATTTAGTAATAAATTGGTTAAACTTATAATTGAGTGTTGCTTTTCTTTTTGACTAAAATGCGAAAACATCTCCTAAATATTTGAACGTCAAATTTGGAACATGGACTAAAAAGCTGGTGGAAAGAAATTTGACGCAGACATGTATGGTCACAAAATCCATTTTCAAGGATTAAAATAATAATATTTGAACAAGCAAAAAGTCATGTGTTCTATAAATATAGATGTTTATCAAATATAAATTATAAATTTAAATAGGAAAGACAATTTTTTTCTGATCAAATTTAACATTTCAATTGATTATTTTTAAAGAAAGGATAAGTTGTTATGTTTAATTTATATATTTTTTGAGCAAAAATAAAATTTTATAATTTTAATACAACTAATAAATAAAATATTAACAAATATAAACAGAACCTCACCCGATAAAACACACGTGCTTTTTCAAAATATTAGACGACGGCCAAGGTTGGCGAAGACATCGAAGTTGTTTTTCTACATCTTATGGCAACGACGCAAGTATCATTAATATACACAAACTTTTTATATTTATTTAATATTACTCTTTTTCACTTTTTTTTAATATAAAAGTTCATTCTTTTATAATTATTTTAGTTTTAATGTAAAATATAAATTATTTTACTTCAAGTTGATATCCACATAAGTTTGTTTATTCGTAAAAATAAGTTAGTAAAATGTGATTTTAATTCCTATATTAGATGATTAACTTAGACAGAGTTTTCGAACTTTCGTATTGAACAATTTAGTCCTAAAATTTTGTAATTCAACTCTTCTGAATTTTAAAAGACACTGTTGACGGGTCTTTAAAATGTATTTATCAAATTTATCTGTATAAAAGAGTACAGAATAAAGATAAATTTATTTCTAATAACTACTTTAAAAATTCTGTTTAAAATTGTTTTAAATTACTTTATGGTATAAAAATATTTGAATCGACAGTAGATTAAAACTAAACTATAGTTATTATATATATATATATATATATATATATATATATATATATATATATATATATATATATATATATATATATATGAGAGGTAATATTTTTCTTGTCTTGATCAAATTTAGTATAAATTTTTTCAATTTTACTTTAGTCCTATAAATATACTTGATTTTAATTAAGTAAATTGTGATTATTATATGAGATAAATTAGAAGACACTAATATAAGATTATCAAGTTGAATTCCATTGCAAATGTAGATAATTTGTCCTACATTGTGGGTTTACTCTTCGTATCATAAACATCTATTACTTTATGTTTTAAAAGTATTCATAACTTCACGTATGTAACATGATGATCAAAAAATTCAATTAAGAAAAGTCATGTTAAAAAAATAAAGATCCTACATATAATAAAACATTTTGTAAACACTAACATGTAACAAAGTTATATATCTAACGAGTTACTTTGTGTTTGCATAGTCAGCATGAAATAATTGCATATATACTTGGGTTTAAGAGCAAATTTATTATCTTATTCTTTTACCATAAAGGTGAAACTAGCAAATATGGAGATGGAAGAAGAAAAAACCTAATTTTGAAGGTTGATTTTTTTTTTTACTATATAAGATTTAATCTTTGTACATTTTTTTATATAATATTTAATTATTTTTATTTTAATTTAATATAAAATTTTCATTGCATACTTGGATTCTCATCAGAACTATAACTAGATTGCATATGCACCAAAAATAACAAACACTTTTTACTTAGTTGGTCTCTAAGAAAGAATCAACCATGTTCTGTATTAGAACAATTTTCATCACAATAATCATTTTGTGGAGTTTCGGTTTACCTTTTATGGATCAACTATATTAATGTTACTTTGAGGACATTGTTTAGATTAAGAGATAAAATTGAATGAGTTAAAAATGAAGTTAATTACATTAAAAATAAAAGGAAAAGAATTGAAAAAATTTATGAAAAATTATTAAATTTTGTGAATATAATATTTTTTTTTTAAATTATAAAATTAGATTATAAATTATTTTTAATTAAATAATAAGTTATAACTTTATTATTATTATCATTATTTAAGAATTATCTTTTATTATTATTATTATTTTAATTTTATTATTTTTATGATTTAAGTTAATAATTATCTTACTATTATTAATTTTATTGTTACTATTTTAATAGTAATTTATATTTTAATATTTGTATTATATTATACTATTTTATTAGTTATATTTATTTTATTACACTTACATATTAATAAATTAATAATAACTAATTATATAGAATATAGTATATATATATATATATATATATATATATATATATATATATATATGTGTGTGTGTGTGTGTGTGTGTGTAATAAATTTTTAACAAAAAAAAAATAGAAAATATATTTACAAAATCAATTTTTTTATATTTATTATATTTTAAGGTGTTTCTTTGTAAAATTTTGTTATTATTTAAAAAAAAATTATGACCAAAACGTTTTTCTTATTTTTTATTAGTAATTATTTTTTGTTTTTATTTTATTTTTTTATTTTATTACTTTTATTCAATTTCACAAATCATTAGTTTGAAAATTTGAGACAATGTTGAATTTTATGTCCAAACTCACATTAACATGTGCATCAAGTATCATCTCGACTCAAGTATTTAAGATCATCTCAAACTATCTCAAACTATTATAAGTACATATTTAATATCATTTTGATTATGTCGTGTATGATTACGATCTTCTCAAACAAAATTACACTATGTCGATAAGGATAATTCAACTAAAATTAAAGGGATCAACTATAATTAGAAAAAAAATTAAAACATAAATAAATTAGTAGAATACGAAACAAATTAACAAAATAAAATTATCTATATAGCTCAAACCTAACTAATTAAAAATCTATAAACCTAATATAGATAACATTATTATTTTCATACTTAAGTTGCATATTTATTATTATCTTCATATATATTTTGGAGTATCTTTGACACACCTTTTCTTAATTGAAACAAAATCTTGATTTGATAATGCATTTATTTGAAGGTTAAAGAAAAAAAAAATCTTATTCTGAAATCTTTTGTCATATAAACAAATAAATCCTTATATTTTTGTTTTTGTAATTTTTACTTCCACGCATATTATGAGATTCACATTCTTATTGTAATCTGATAAAAAAATATTATAAATTATAAATTTTGTTCTTATCGTATATTCACAATCTTTTTTATTTTTTAGTAAAATTAAGCATCTTTCTTCTCGTAGCATCGAACACCAAATATGATTTAGAAGTTATTGCCATTGACGCAGACGAGGGTCACGAATAATAGTATTAGAGCAGTAAAAGTCATGTTCTATAAATATAAATAGTTATCAAACATGAAATTAAAATTAGAATAACGATAAATCACTATTTTAATTCATTAAAATTTCGAGTAAAAGTGAAATTTTATAATTTTAATAGAACCAATAAATAAATAAAATATTATTTTAAAATATAAAATAATTTAATTAGGGATGATGGATCTAAATAGAACCTTATCCGGTAAAACATCTTTTCGATCCAACCACTTAGTTTGACAAAAGACACATAGTTTTTCAAATATTAGAAAAGTATGGCATGTGCGGATGACACCACAGTTGTCTTTGTACATCTTATTGAGACAACTATGACCTGACATTAAATATTAGTTACTTTTTGTGCTCATCTCATCCATAATTTTTTTTTTAATGTTTAATTCCAACTTGATATTAACATATTTTTGTTTATTAGAAAAAATAATTAAGTAAAGTGTCATTTTAATTCCTCCATGATAAAAGCTTGGAAAGAGTTTTCGAACTTTTATATTGAATGATTAAGTATGATTTTTTTTAAATTATATAAATTTAAGTTGACTAACTTTAAAAAACACTGTTGACGTGTTTTTTAAAATTTGCTTATAATATTTGTCTATAAAAAAGAGTACAGATTTAAAAATAAATATTTTTCTAATGATTACTTTAAAATTTACCTTTAGAATAATTTTAAATCACTTTATAGCATAAAAATCTTTGAATTGTCAGTATATAAAAATTAAACTATAGTTCCTTTGTAAAAATATATTTTTAATTTTTTTAAAACTGAGATGCGAATCTTCATCTTAAATTATGCTTTAGTATCTTTAATATGAAGGTTTTCAATTTTATTTGAATCTCAACCAAAGGTGTTGGTTTTCGTCACTAGAACATAAAATGTCATTATTTTCTATTTTACTATTTGACTTTAGCCTCTATATCATATTTGAATTATACTTGTCGTTGAATTTTTCATTTTCTTCAAGATATTTACAAATCAAATAAATTAATATTTCCTTTATTCAAAATTCACACACCATTTCATAAAACTTCAGAATGAATATAAAAGAATTTTAAAAAAAATTTGATTGTAAATTTCTTTAGACTTGATCAGGTTTTCACACGGTTCTTAGAATAGTCTTACTAAACTTTTAAAATGATATAATATAACAAATTCATAGTAAACCACTAATTATTTAAATAAAAAAAATCGGTTGAAGAAAATAAATAATATAAATAATTTTATTTTTTTAAAATAAAAATATTTAGCAGTCAATATATAAATAAATAATTGATTCAAATAAGAAAAAAAATATTACAATTTTAATAAAAAACTTTAATTTTATTTTTTTTGTTTAAATTCCACTAATAATTAAGATAAATTAATTCATATTTGATTTATTTTCAACTATTAATACGAGTGTTTATTTTTGACGACGCAATTAAAACAATAAAGATTTTAAATGTATAAAGGCAACAAACAAAAGTTTACCATAAAAAAAAATTAAATTTACAAAAAGAAAAAAAACAAATGTTCATTTAATTTAATTACATATCATTAATTTTTCCTTCAATAACATCTATTATAATTATTAAAGATTAAGTGCTTAATCAAAAATAATAAAACTAAAGTTTTTAACTAAAATTGTAATTTTTTTACTATACTAAAAGTTAAATATGTCAATATCTATTTCACTAAATCGATTATTAATCTTATATATAAAGAGTAAAAATTTAAATTTTCATCAAAATGCTTATTTTAATTATGAACTAAGAAAATTGTGTATTTTGTTCCTTTCACACGACTATAGACATAATGAATGCATCATGCATTTGAAAAAGTTGAGTCAACGTGTTCATGTCTAACTTGGTTTGTAAAAACGAAGTTTAAGGTTAATACTCTTCTAGGAAGAACATTCCAAATTCTAGATCCAGCACAATTAATTCAAACCTATATACATGTATTTCTTACGTTCAAATGAGAAGATATTTAAAAATGAGAAAAAGCTTACATATACAATCATTGATATTGGAGAAAATAATAAGATATTTTGATGGGTGTTTTAAAAACAAGATACATCTAAAAAAAACTATTCAATATTTATTTGAACCTAATTAATTTATGGTATTATCTATTTTAGATTTTGAAATCTTATATGATTTAATTGTTAAAATTATGTTAAAATATTAAAAAAAAGTTATATTATTTTAATCTTGAGTCTAACTCTTAAACAAAATTTTTAGTTTAATTTTTTTGATAAAGAATAAGATTTTAACGATAATTTAATTGTTTTTTTTAAGTGTGAAGGACTTTATAGTTTGTTAATAAAAAAGTTAAGATTTATGAATAAAAAGTAAAAGTCATTACGAAACGAGTATTATCTGAAAAGTATTAATTATATTTATAAAATTAGTATAAACTGTAAATCTATATTTTTCTTAAAATAATATTAACTTGAAAATAATTAAACAATATAATAAATAAATAAAAAATAACAAAAAATAAAAATATAATAAATAATTAAATAATATAATTAAGTCAATAGAAAATAATATTACACATTAAATATATACACAAAAAGAATTTTCATTCCACTAACCATAAATGTTCAAACTTTAAATTTAAGATAACGTTCTTAAAATTAATTACTACTTCTGGATATTGTGCTTTAAAACTAAAATTCTTATCAGGATTTTATTCTTTAAATATATCTCTTAAAATTAATACTATCAATGACGTGGACGTCTTCAATTGGCGTCTAGATGCATACATTATTTGGCCGCCATCATCACCAATAGTCAGAACTGAACAACATGAATAATGTTGACTCATAAGTAATAAATGCTTTTTAAGTGGTGTTCATTAAAAATAAATAATAGTTTTAATGTCTCTAGGTCCTTATTTTGGTCCGGAATCTTATTTAAGTCCTTTTTCTTTTTGTCGTCTCAATTGGATTCTTTTTTTTTAAATTGGAGCAATTAAAGGCCTACCCTTAAATTGGACAAACGGCCGTTTAATTGTGCGTTACGTGGCATCAACAGTGTTTTCATTAATCACACGTGGAATTAAAAAGAGTTTTGTATTAAAAATTTGGATTGAATCAGATTTAGGAAAGGGTAAAGTGGGAAAACTCATTCGTTAAAGTTCTGGTTTTTATATTGTTAATTAATCTCTGGAGCATTTATCTCCCTCATCCAAGCTTTTCTGATGTTCCATCATCATGCTGTGAGTGAAAGGTGTGTTACATTGAACTTAAACAAAACCCCGTTTCTGTCCACGAATATCAAGTAATAAGTCTTACCATCTCAGGGACACTTGAAATCAAGTTATCTGATAAGAAATTTGCATGAAATCAAGTCTTACCATCTAAGTCTAAAGCCACAAATGCTGCAATGATGTGGAAGATCATCAAATAATCCACTAATTACAGATGAATGGAATTCTCGTAACACTGCTTCAGGACACCGATACAAGAACATACAGACGATGGCATGGTTGACTCATCATAAGCCACTTGGTTCAATCCCAAGTCCTGACCTTTCCTAGATTAATCAAATCCCTAATTCCCAAATGAATCAATCTGCAGAGAAAACAGATGAATCAAATCCCTAATTTCAATTTAAAAAAAAAACCCTAATCTGAAACTCAACCAAGAACGTGATCCGCACCACCCACGAGAACGGCCATTGAGATGCCGAAACGAACCCTCCCTCCTTGCACCACGAAGCGGACCGACCAACGTCCTCGTGCAGTCGCCGCGACCTTGCTGCTCCATCGATTTGTTATCGTCGCGCCTCCGCTGCCCCTCCACAAGGTCTCTGCCTGTGCTCGAAAACGCAGAATATTCTCTCCCCAACGTTGGGTCTGTTTGCGTCAAAGGAGAAAGGGAAGAAGCTTCAAGCTTCTGGAGTTTTGCTTTTAACTGGAACAGAGAAGAGATGGGAAAGAGTTTTCCCTTACGCGACCCTGGGGCTGCACTTAAATTTTTTTTACATTTTCTCCACTTTGTCCTTCCCTAAATCTGATTCAATCCAAATTTTTAATACAGAACTCTTTTTTAATTCCACGTGTGATTAGTGAAAACACTGTTCATGCCACGTAACGCACAATTAAACGGCCGTTTGTCCAATTTAACGGCAGACCTTTAATTGCTCCAATTTTACAAAAATAAGGACACAATTGAGACGGCAAAAAGAAAAGGAACTTAAATGAGATTCCGGACCAAAATAAGGATCTACAGAGACATTAAACCTAAATAATACGCAACTATATATGAGAATCAATATTAAAATACTGTTAATTGTTTCAAAATAAAAAGTAATTTTCATATAAAGTACGAGGTTTAACGCGAAAAGTTAATAGTAATAATATGTCAACGGTTAAATGTTTAAAAAATTTGATATAAACTAGAAGTTTAATTAGATTTTAAATTGTTCTGTTTGAGCATTTCTAATTTAGTTTCAATATTTTTTTTATATATAAAGATTACTCAAATTTTTAATATTTTTTAATTGAGTAGTTGTGATTAAACGTTTTTCAGCGACGCGATTGTTAAATTGTTTATTTATTTTATTTTATTGTTTTTACGTATTAATTTTGTTTTATTAATATAAAACGATAAATTATTTTTATTATTTTAATTAATAGTATATGAAATGAAAGAATATTGGGTTGTTTTTTGACAGCTTTCGCATTATTTCTTTCTTATAATGATTACAGGATCGTTATCATCACTCTTAATATAAGTGACAGAGCATTGTATCTTATCATCGAGATGTTTTAAATTAAAATAATAAAAATTATTTGGTGTCTTACATTAATTCTAATAATTTTTTATATTAATCATAAAAAACTATATATTTTAACGAGTAAAAAAACAATAATTATATCATCTAATTAAAATAAATAATTAAGAAAGAATTAAAAAATGATAATAGAATTAAGGTATTATCAAGTTAGACGTCGTCATCAAATTTTTTATATAAGAAATAATGCTTGATAAATATAATTTTTTTATATCGATTATTTATCTTTAATTTTTACTTTTTTTTAAATATATATATATATATATATATTTATTTATTTTTATGATCAAATGAATTGAAATACTTGTTACCTTACTATTATTACATGGGAAAAAGTTTTTCAACAATTTTTTTTGATAATTTTTTTACAATCTTACATGATAGCTTGTGCTTGAATCATTTAAAACATACAAATCAATAAAACAATCACACATAATCTATTATAAAAAAAAATTGTTAAAATATCATGTTATATTTAAAAGAAGAAACATGATAAGGGAGCAAGGCAACCTATTTATATATAAAGACTCCATTTGCCCACTCTTCATAGCAAATTAAGTTTGCAATATCTATTCCTTCTTCTCTAATCTTCTACTCTTTCCTAATCTTTCTCTGCTGAGACATTGTTCATTTTCAATGGAGAACAATAGTAAGATTCTGATAATTGGAGCAACAGGGTTCGTCGGAAAATTCATGGTGGAAGCAAGTGTTAAAGCTGGTCACTCCACCTTTGCCCTGGTTCGAGAGTCCACTCTTTCTGATTCATCAAAATCATCCATCATTCAAACATTCAAAACCTTGGGTGTCAACCTGCTTTTGGTACGCTAATATGTTTTCTAGGAAAATGCTACATCTTCTTTTTCAGAGGTTGTTCTCCTATGTTTTTTTTTGGCAAACTTCTCTCATTAATTAGTTGTTGAACGTGTTCTTCTATACACAGGGAGATATTAATGACCACCAGAGTTTGGTTAAGGCGATAAAGAAGGTGGATGTGGTGATATCTATGGTGAGTCACAAGCAATTACAAGATCAATATAACATCATTTCTGCTATTAAGGAAGCCGGAAATGTTAAGGTACCTCCAAATTTACTGTTGTTTTTTTCATGCAACAATTGTTGTTAAAGAAACTATTGTTGTATTCTGATATAATTATACGTTTGCAGAGATTCTTTCCTTCGGAGTTTGGACATGATGTGGATCGAACTCATACTGTAAATGAAGGACAAGAGCTGTTTGACAGAAAAGCTAAACTTCGTCGAACCATCGAGGCTGAAGGAATTCCTCATACCTATGTTGTGGCTAACTTTTTCACTGGACACTTCCTACCCACTTTGTCAGAACTTCATTGGATAAAAACACCACTTGATAAGGTTGTTATTCTTGGGGACGGAAACATCAAAGGTACGTAAAATTCAGCTGTTGCATGGATGGAGCAGTCTATGTTTGTATAGAAATTATGTAATTCATGTTTTTCTTTTAAGTAGTTTAACTTTAAGTTCAATTTGATTTTGTCCAATTTCATGTTGTTATACGAAGAGTTTGATTCACCTTTTTCTTTATTTCTCACGGTTTATGTATCACAAATCTTCCTAGTAACTTTTGTTTGATTTACAGTTGTTCTTAATACGGAAGAAGATGTTGCCACTTACACCATTAGAAGTGTTGATGATCCAAGAACCTTGAACAAAATTCTCTATGTCCGACCACCAGGTAACACCGTGTCGCACAATGATCTGGTATCTCTCTGGGAGAAGCATCACTGTGAAACTCTTAAAAGAGTCTATGTCTCGGAAGAGAAAGTTTTGAAGTATATTGAAGGTTTGTGAATCGTATTTAATTAATTGATAATTATTAATTATGTGCATGTTCAAGGTGAAAAAGAAATGTGTGGTGAACTTGTTTCTTGTACTTCTGAAATCAAGATTTTGGTTGACTTGAAATTATTGCACAAAGGGCCTCTAAATGTGTGTTTGTGCTGATAATTGCAATTTCTTGATCTTGCAGAATCTTCATATCCCATCAACATGGGTCTGTCAATTTGCCACTCTGCATATGTGAAGGGAGATCACACTAACTATGAAATTAAGCCTTCATTTGGATTTGAAGCTTCAATGCTCTACCCTGACGTGAAGTACACATCTTTAGACGAGTTCTTCCACCATAATGATGCTTGCACACCATTTTACTTGAACCAACTTATAACCGTTAATGATGTGTAGAGTCTTACTTCTAGTATATTTATCTGCAAGTGTTGGTTTTGCTTAAAGATGCATAAAACAGAGTTAGGATAACTTTTTCTTCTTGTCAAACTTAGCCGTCCAAATAAAGAAACGTGTGGAGATGCTAAAGATATTCTAGTTCTGTCACATGTCGTGTAATAAAATTACTGTTTGTAATTGTTTATTGTTGCCTTTTTTTGGAGGCAAGAGATTACATATTTTCCTCTATAAATAATTCATCGGTTGAAGCATGGATTTATGGATTTGAAAACAACCAAGACCTGAAAACAACTCGAAGGAAAATTTTCTATCATGATCCACTGTTGTACAATGTAACTTTCTATCTAATTTTATGCCAATTATTTAGAAACTTCTAGCCAATTTCAGAGTATTAACGCTATTGAGAGCAGACAAGAAACAGAGCAAAGCATTGCCCTTTTAGTTGGTTCAACACATTTATATACATTTTCAACTTATCCTTATAAAGAAGTCAAATAAATAGACATAACATGTCGAAAGATGAAAATTTTCTAAGTAAAAATATGTCCACTGCATAACCAGGTCTGAGTTATCTTTGTAGGTATAATAGGATTTAGTTATCTTTTTTTGTGCTGTTTTCTTGAAATGTAGGGTGATTGTTTTCTCAAGAGTGCCCTAAAGAGGGTATATTCTTACAAAACTCTTCTTTGACTACGTAATCTTCGTTACGTGTCTTACATTGTTTGTTCAACTTTTCAAAATTAATGTTTATTAAGATTTTAATTCACTATTTTTTAGAATAATTTTGAGTGATTTATATTTTGGGAAACAAGACTTTAATAAAGAATGTAAATGTTTGAGTAAAAAAATAGTTGGTTAAATTACTTTTAAAAAAATGATTAAATACATTATGAAATTGGTTAAATGATATAAAAGGACATTTGGACTTCAAAATCAATATTTAGTAAGCTTTTATTTTCTTATTTTTTGAATAATGTTGAGCGGTTCATAATTTGGAAAATAAAATTTTAACGAGAAATGCATACATTTAAATGAAAAAATAATTGGGTTAAATATGTTTTTCGTCCCTTAAGTATCACACGATTTTGGTTTTAGTCCCTACTCGAAACTTTGATGGTTTTTAGTCCTCATAGTTTTGAAACTCTTATTATTAGTCCTTAAAATTGGATGTTGTTTGACATGGCTAACGACCAACCCATGTGTCATGCCACCTGACTACTTTTAATTGACGTGGCAGTAAAGGTCTGGTGGTTGATCGGCCTGATGGGTGGTCGGTCACTGAGTCTAGTGGTCGGCATGGTGGTCTTTGTCCATAACCGTTCGGCCTTTTCCCAACATCGTTCCGTCTTTCATGTATTGCACTCCACCCGTCACCATAATCGTTTGGTCTGTGCCCAACATCGTTCAGTCTTTGCCCAATATCGTTCTGTCTTTCATATATTGCACTCCACCCGTCACCATAACGGTTCGGACTTTGACCAACACCACTCGGTATTTGCGGAACACCGTTCGGTCTTTGCCCATAACCGTTCGGTCTTTGCCCAATACCGTTCGATCTTTTATATAGTCCACTCCACACGTCACCATAACCGTTCGGTCTTTGCCCAATACCCACCAGGCCGACCGACCACCAGACAGTGTAACCGACCACCAACCAGGCCGACCGACCACCACACCTTTACTGCCACGTCAATTAAAAGTAGTCAGGAAAGGTGGCATCACACGTGGGGTTGGCCGTTAGCCACATCTAATAAAAGTTAACGCCGTCCAATTTTAAGGACTAATAGTAAGAGTTTCAAAACTATGAGGACTAAAAACCATCAAAATTTCGAGTAGGGACTAAAACCAAAATCGTGTGATACTTCAGGGACGAAAAACATATTTAACCCAAAATAATTTATTAAATTACTTAAAAAATTAAATATGTTATAAAATTTGTTAAATGTTCATATAATCTGAAACAAGCACTTAAACTTCAAAATTGCTTCTGAATTTCCTAATTTTAAAATAATTTTGATTCACATTTTTAAAATAAGCTAAACTCGTTCACTATCACCAAAATCTAAACTTGTAAGCATACCCAATACCAAAAGTCAACAAAATACCAAATCCCATAAATTAAATATAAAACCCTGACGGACTTTCTTTCCAAACGACTCTTTCCATAATCATTTCAATTACATTTCTACCCTTCCCAATACATCTTCATTTTACAAACCTTTAATGGAACCTAAAAAAAACCACTGCCTCATTTTCATCAAAATTAATTATAGATAAATTTATATTTTGATCTTCTAATTCTCATAAAAAAATTCAATTAAATTTCTAATTTTTACTTAGGTAAATTTAGTTTTATAATTTTTAAGAATGGTTTAATTAAGGCAATTTTTATATTAATAATTAAATTTTATTAAAATTTATATATCAAATTTAAAAAACTTAAATATTTAAATAATTTTATTTTTTAGGTGAAATTATTTTATATATAAATTTCAACAAAAAAATTAACCTTAATTTGAAAAATGATTTAATTGAATCATTTTAAAAAATTAGAAAACTAGATCAAACCAAATAAAAATTAAGAATCAAATTAGATTTTTTAAAAGATTTAAAGAATTAAAATGGATTTTTAGTCTTAATTATTTTTGGAATGATACTTTAATAACATTTTTTTGACAACATTTTAATATCGTGTGATTATGTGATTGGTCTAAAATTAATTCACAATCAATAATAATCATGAACAGTAACATAAACCAATTATATTATTATGATGACACTTAGATGATGTTAAAATAGAGTGAATCTTCCTGCACCTCCCTCACCTCATCCTCCACCCCCAAATTTACCTATTTACCCTTTCTTTAATAAATAAATTAAAATTTTTTAACCCCACAAAAAGTAGCCACCGCACTTTGAAGTGCGTTTTGCATTTTGTAGCCGCACTTTGAAGTGCGGTTATTGATATTCCAGGTTTTTTTTTTTAAGTTAAATTCCTGCAATCTTTTTTCCAATTTTTTACATGTTTTTTGATATTTTTTTTTATGTTTTTGTTATTATGTTATTATTTTTAATTTAAATTTATTGTTTTATGTTATGATTATTTATTTCAAATTTTTTTTTCATGGATTATGCCAACACCACGAAGTGATCAAACCACAGATTCAATTAAATTCAAAGAAAGAGTGTTACATATATTATGTTGAATTAAAAAATTATCTATATTAAAAACGCCATTTTTTGCTGCATATCGAAGTCCTACGTTTGTCGCAGATCGAACTGCGGCATGCACCTCCAGCGAGCCGCACATCGAAGTCCGGTTTGCGGCGTGCACCTCCAGCTACGTTTGCCGCAGATCGAACTGCGGCATGCACCTCCAGCGAGCCGCACATCGAAGTTCGGTTTGCGGCGTGCACCTCCAAAGTGGGCTATAAAATGCAAAACGCACTTTGAAGTGCGGTGGTTACTTTTTGGGTTAAAAAAAATTAATTTATTTATTAAAAAAAGGGTAAATAAGTAAATTTGGTAAGGTAATATATTTTTTAGAGATTACTGTCTGTTAACAAAAATAAATTATGTATAATTATTTTATTGATCCGTATATTTTCCTAAAATGGAAAATGTTTCATCTTCTTTTTCAGAGATTGTTCT
Source organism: Vigna angularis (assembly GCF_016808095.1). NCBI lineage: Eukaryota > Viridiplantae > Streptophyta > Magnoliopsida > Fabales > Fabaceae > Vigna > Vigna angularis. The sequence goes on from NC_068974.1 coordinate 37,567,003, forward strand.
CCTATTCTTTTTTTTGGCAAACTACTCTCATTAGTTGTTTAACGTGTTCTTCTATACACAGGGAGATATTCATGACCATCAGAGTTTGGTTAAGGCGATAAAGAAGGTGGACGTGGTAATATCTACTGTGAATCACAGGCATTTACAAGATCAATATAAGATCATTTCTGCTATTAAGGAAGCCGGAAATGTTAAGGTACCTACAAATTTACTGTTGTTTTTTTCATGCAGACCAAGATCATGACTGCTGTTAAAGAAACTATTGTTGTATTCTGATATAATTATTTGTTTGCAGAGGTTCTTTCCTTCGGAGTTTGGAAATGATGTGGATCGAACTCATGCTGTAAATGAAGGACACGAGCTATTGGACAAAAAAGTTAAACTTCGTCGAGCCATTGAGGCTGAAGGAATTCCTCGTACCTATGTTGTGGCTAACTTTTCCACTGGACACTTCCTACCTACTTTGTCAGAACTTCGTTCGATAAAAACACCACTTGATAAGGTTGTTATTCTTGGGGATGGAAACACCAATGGTACGTAAACACAGCTGTTGTATGGAAGTAGCAGTCTATGTTTGTATAGAAATTATGTAATTCATGTTTTTCTTTTTAGTAGTTTAACTTTAAGTTCAATTTGATTTTGTCCAATTTCATGTTGTCATACGAAGAGTTTCATTCACTTTTTTCTTTATTTCTCACGGTTTATGTATCACAAATCTTCCTAGTAACTTCTGTTTCATTTACAGTTGTTCTTAACACGGAAGAAGATGTTGCCACTTACACTATTAGAAGTGTTGATGATCCAAGAACCTTGAACAAAATTCTCTATGTCCGACCACCGGGTAACACCTTGTCGTACAATGATCTGGTATCTCTCTGGGAGAAGCATCACTGTGAAACTCTTAAAAGAGTCTATGTCTCGGAAGAGAAAGTTTTGAAGTATATTAAAGGTTTGTGAATCGTAATTAATTAATTGATAATTATTAACTATGTGCACGTTCAAGGTGAAAAATAAATGCGTGGTGAACTTGTTTCTTGTACTTCACAAATCAAGTTTTTTGGTTGACTTGAAATTATTGCGCAATGGGCCTCTAAATATGTGTTTGTGCTGATAATTGCAATTTCTTGATCTTGCAGAATCTTCATACCCCATCAACACGGGCCTGTCGATTTGCCACTCTGCATATGTGAAGGGAGATCACACTAACTATGAGATTAAGCCATCATTTGGATTTGAAGCTTCAATGCTCTACCCTGACGTTAAGTACACAACATTAGACGAGTTCTTCCATCATAATGATTCTTGCACGCCATTTTACTTGAACCAACTTATAACTGTTAATGATGTATAGAGTCTTACTTCTAATATATTTATCTGCAAGTGTTGGTTTTGCTTAAAGATGCATAAAACAGAGTTAGAATCTCTTTTTCTTCTTGTCAAACTTAGTTATCTAAATAAAGAAACGTGTGGAGATGCTAAAGATATTCTACTTCTGTCACATGTCTTGTAATAAAATCAGTGTTTGTAATTGTATATCATTGTCCTTTTTATTTTTTGAGGCAAGAGATTACTTATTTTCCTCTATAAATAATTACCGGTTGAAGCATGGATTTATGGATTTGAAAGAGTTTTCATTTTGTATCTTAACAACCAAGACCTGAAAATAACTCCAAAACAAGTTTCTATCCTGATCCACTGTTGTACAATGTAACTTTCTGTTTAATTTTATGCCAATTTTCTAGCCAATTTCAGAGTATTAACGAAATTGAGAGCAGGCATTGCCCTTTTAGTTGGCTCAACACAGTTATATACATTTTCAACTTATCCTTAGAAAGAAGTCAAATAAATAAACATAACATGTCGAAAAATGAAAATTTGTAAGTAAAAATATGTCCACTGCACACTTCTCAGCATTCTCAAATACAGCCTAAACTAGTGTGTCTAAGAATTCACTGATTGTGGTATATTTCACATGTGGATATAGTTGTGTACCATTCACACCAGAGGGTGGCTCAATATCAAAGTATGTGTGATCTCCATTTATGAAAGCAGAATATATGAAGAGCAATTCATAGTTGGCAGGGTAAGAAGTTCCTGCAATGCCAAAAAGGAAATAAAGGCGTTTGTTAGAATTTTCTTCGCCCTTTTCCTTTTAGAATAAGATTTTGTATGCATATATATAAGAAAAGACTTCCATATCCAAAGAAATTAATATATTCCAGAACTAGGTCTACTGTAAAACCTTTTATTTTCTGGAGCAACTCTCCTTCAGAGACATGCAATCTCTCAAGCTTCTTGCCAATCTTAATCTCCCACATTTCAACCAGCTCATTCAAAGAACAAACGTTTTCTGGGGGTCTCAAATACAACACTTTATTTAAGGTACGAGGATCATCAACTGTACTGATAGTGAAGGCAGCAACATCACTTTCCTTCATGAAGACACCTGCAAAGAAACCTTAGTAAATAATGATCTGTTATCTAAGTGTAAGTCGGTATCACATTACTCTCAGCAACTATTAGGATTTCAAATAAATCTCTAAATTTTCTAGTTTTGATCCATGTATATATATCCTTTAAGTAAAGTTTCTTTAAACTAAATACACTACTTGATGAAGTGTACTTGCACGAAGTTTGTAAAATTTCTTTGATTTTAAAAACTATTACAATACTATACATTTCAAAGATTAAAAAAGGGCAAGAATGGTCTTTGATTAATGGAACATATACCTTTTGTATTCCCATTACCATATACTGTGACCTTGTCCCTTGGAGGAGCATCTAAGCCTGGCTGAGCAAGAGAAGGAAGCAAAATCTTCATGAAAAAATTGCATGAGATGACAGTGTATGGAATGCCTTCAGCCTCCACAAGTCCACGGATTTCAACTTTGGGTGCATAGAAATTATACAAATCATCAAGCTCTGACACGTGAGCCCTGGTAGGATCTGATCCAAATTCAGATGGGATGAATCTCTGAGACCCAAAATCAATTAACAACAGTTTATTTAACACATTTAACAACTCAAATAACTAAGAAAACTATGTTTCACCAATCAAAAGATGGATATTGAGAACTCTGGCTGCATGCATGAAAGAACAAGATTCCTATACTTCAATATCTATAAATTGGTTTTCTTTAAGTGATAAATTTGATACTTCAAATTTTAAAAACAAGTGGATTTAGTTTTTTAAGAATGATTCAAAGTAGAGAATGACCCACAACATAATGTCGTCATGCAAATTCTTGAGTTATAGTATAAAATAAATAACACGTTTATTACAAAATACATCACTGAAAACCATTCCCCTAACTTTACACTTAAAAAAAAAAATATTCTGAAAATTGGATTAAACTGGTCAAAGAATTAAGAAATCTAAAAAAGCAGTTCAAAGCAAATCAACAAATATACTTAATACAACACTGTTTCATTCTTTGAAATAAAAAATAAATAAACTTAAAATATTCATTATTTTTGAAATTTTAAATATAAACATGTTATTATTAATAATATAGATAAATATTATTGAAAGTTTCACTTGACTGCTATAATATATTTATAATAATGTTTTGTACATAAGTTAAATGCTAAGACCCTATAAAGCTCTGTTTTACTTTTTAATTCCTATTATAAAGTTACGATAATATATTATTATTATTATTTATTGCTATCAATTTAACTATGATCGAAATTAGTCGTAATTACTAAATCATTCAACCATAAGCAATTAAAAGCATATCCCTAAGAAACTATTCTCCCAAACTAAAATATAGACTAAATGATCACTTTCCTACTGACAGTATAAACTGATGACAATTTAATTTATGATTTAGCATAAATTTGTTGTTCTAAATGGTGAAAAGAATAGCATGGAAGGAACTCGTTCCCATTTGATATTTATGAAACCCATTTTCAAGCACTTAACAAATTTAAAGCAAAAGAAGAAAAAGAATAGAAAAGAAAATTCAGCTTATATTATAAGAATAACCTTAACAGAGCCAAGTTGTTTGATAACTCGGATAAGGAGCTTTTGATGCAGACATTGTTGGGCTGAAACGGCGCAAATGACCACATCTACAAGCCTCACAGCCTCCGCCAGGGCGGTTTCATCTTCCATCGAACCCTGGCCATAACAATCTCCAATTTCAATCATGAGAATGAGAAATTGAAAGAGAAAAATGAAACAAATAAGATGAGAGAGACTGTGAGAAGGGTGGCTCCGCCTTGAGAGAGGGAGTGAAGTTTCTGGGCTTTGATTGGGTGAGAGAATGCAGAGTGTCTGACGAGAGCAAACGTTGGATGACAAAATTTCAGACTTGCTTCTGCTAAATGATATCCCAAACTTCCTGTTACCCCAATTATCAATATTTTGCTCTTTTCCATGCTAACTTCTTCCTTTGCTCCTTGTAACAATCTCAATTATCTATATCTCTCTATTCAGGCTTTTAGGGTTCACTCCTTTCTCATTTCTCTTTGTATTGATTAATTAAAGTATTACTGAAAACATTAATGAAAACGCATGCTATGTGATGATAAAAAAAATTATTATTATAATTACAAAATTTATATCACATTCATTCACTTTAATATTTAAATTCAGATCATATTATATTTATCTAATTTTATAAATTAAAACATTTCTTTTAATTTATCATACATAAACTTTCATTTTAAATTCACAAATCTAGTCAAATTTCAGTATTTTTTTTTTTAATTCAAACAATCTCACTTTTATCTATATTTTTTCCTCTCAAATTCAGAAAATCCGCTCCTTTCAAATTCAAACACATCCTAAAAGTTACGTATATTTGTCTTTAATTCTGTTTGTACTTAAGTTTTAGGGTTTTTTACAAAATAGTATAATTTTACGTCAATTTTATCATATAAGACAAATTTTGAAAATATTAACAGTTCTAGGTAAGTTGTGCTTCTTAAACACTTAAAAGAAGTTGTTTTCTTACTACACGGCTTCAAACTTCAAATTGAATTTTTATATTATGATTGTGAATGCGTTAAATTTACTTTTGGAATCAGTCCTTATAAATTGTAGGGTTAATACTTCAAAAAATTGAAATAATTGTTTTTAATTTTTATTATTATTTGACACTGACCAATTACTTTCATCTCTATATTATATATAGAAAAGAAAACGGGTCAAGATAATTAAAGAAACAAATGACTAGACTAAAAGAAACAAAACGACTCAGTCACTAAGATACCCTTTTGAGTAAGGATAATTTACTTTCAACATTTACAGCCACTGTCAAAGACTTGATCCATAATTAATTTCGAAACTAAGAACTTTAATAGTTGCTAATTAAAACAAGTTTTCAATACATTATCGTTTTCCTTTATGAAGGGCAAAATTCTCCATTCTTTAATTTATAATATCAAATGCACAATAACACGAAGGAAGCAAATGAAAAACAAACTTTGGGCCTAGAAAACAAGGCAAAGCAATTAATTTGAACTCTGAAGATTGTCACGTATCAATCTATTTTCATTTAGTCCTCTGTTTTCCCTTTTTGGCAGAGGAGGCCTTCGAAGCTCCTTTGCCCTTCGAAGCCTTACCCTTCTTCCCCTTGGAACCTCCTTTTCCTGCCCTACCCATTCCATGTTTCCTAGCATCCTTCTTCATTCTTCGATCAACAAGGACTTTTCCTTTGCCAGTCTTTACTTGTACACCTTTCTTTGCAACTACATATTCCTTTTTAGGCCTCTTCGGAACAGCCTTTTTATAGAGTTGTTCAATTTGCTTCCTCTTCGAACGATCAGAAATCTCTGTCTGATCTGATATGGCATTCGCCTTCTTCCGTACCTTCTCAAGCTTCTTCATTGCAGCACGCTTCTTCCGTGCTTTGGCCTCCGCCACCTTCTTTGCAGGCCGGGCATCAATTTCTTTAAATTGCGCTTTCATTGCAGCAATTTCCTCTTTCGTAAGAGGCTTTACTGGTTGCCGGTGTTTCTTCTCTTCATCTAGAAACCACTTCGGCAATCCCTCGTCATCAAACATGTACTTGTTATATGCATCATCCAATATCTGCTCCCGTTGCTTTTTCCTCATCATCTTCTTTGCATAAGCCAGTATCTCAGCTTTGGTTTCAACATCTTCCTCCGATTCATCAGAGGATGAATCATCACTTGAATCAGTGCCAGGCGCAGGAACTATTTCAAAATCATCTACTGTCTTGGATGCTTGAGGTTGAGGGTGATCTACCACTGCTTGAGCAGCTGTTTTATTTTCTTTGACCTTTTTGGCAACGGATGTCTTCTCCTTAGGCTCATCATCTATATCCATTTCATCTTTACTCTCATCCTTCTCAAAGTCACCTTCCTCTGCAGCTTCAGCAAATATATCCTGACTAAACCACTTTTTCATTATCTCCTCTTGGGTCGGTTCTGCCCCTTCATTAAGTGGCACCATCAATGGATTTGCTTCTTGATCACCCTTGTCTTCATCGGAATCATACTTGGATTCAACAATACCATCATCCTCACCGCCCTACACAGCCAAAAAGTCATGATCTACACGTAAAAGAATTTAATGGTTTCTAAACAAAAAGAAGCAGCATTCCATGTTTCTAAACAATAAACTAGAGATTCAACTAGAAACTAGGGGGCAGTATACAAAAAACATATGTTTATATTAGGAGTAAGCTTGATAGTGGACCCTGAAGGTTTGTTTGGATGTAAGAAAGGGGCGGAAATAAATTAATGGATACAGGAAATAAAAGAGTGTGGATAATATACTGATGTTCCCTAGCTCCAGGTGTTTAAATATTACAATCCAAAATATTTTGGGAGAGATCCAAAGGGTTCAGAAAAGTAAATATGGCGGGATTTTCAAGAATCGCATATAATCTCAGTTCTCAATCTCGGACTATATAAACCTCTAACAGAGTGAACGTTTAACTACACAAAAATCACGAAGAATAATGCCTACCTCCAAAAGTTGGGCATCTGCCTCATAGGATTTCTTAATTCGCTTACGCTGCTTTGAACTTCCTTCCTTTCTGATGACAAACTTCTCATAAGCTTTATCCAACAAATCTTCCATTTGTTCATTGTATCTGATATCAGTGTAATATTGATTAAAAATCATCACAGATTATTAAGGAAGATTTAAAATGTAAATGCTAACATAACAGAGTATGAGCAACTATCAAAAGAACCTGCCATTCACCTTTTCCGTTCCTCATCAGAATCTTCCAAGTCACTGGATGAATGCTCTGGGCTTTGATGAATTTCTTCATTCTCACTATCTTCTACTTCACCCTCACCCTCGTCACCTTCATTGTCAACAGCTACCAGATCTTTCTTACCCTAAAACCCCAATAAAGAAAAAATCCATTAAAAAAGGTAAGAGGTTGTCCTCAATCTGTTTTTTCACTTCGAAGGAAGTGATACAGATTACATTTTCACAAAAAAATAAATATGTAACTCAAAAAGTTTGTTTTCTGTGCATGTGCCCATATACAGGTGAAGGATTGGTAAAGTACTCCTTAAATGTTGCCCAACAAGAGTGATCTGACACTATTCTAGACCTCCCAGTTGCAAATAAAAGGTATATATCAAGCAAACATCCTGTTTTTTCACTTCGAAGGAAGTGATACAGATTACATTTTCACAAAAAAATAAATATGTAACTCAAAAAGTTTGTTTTCTGTGCATGTGCCCATATACAGGTGAAGGATTGGTAAAGTACTCCTTAAATGTTGCCCAACAAGAGTAATCTGACACTATTCTAGACCTCCCAGTTGCAAATAAAATGTATATATCAAGCAAACATCCTGTACTTTTCGGGAGTTTTAAAGAAGAGAAGGAGTTTAACGAGAAAAAACAGTTGATGCACTTCAACAGGTTGTATAACTTTTCAAACCAAGAGAAGTGAAAAAGAATAGAACAAACCTTTATAGAGGAAAGGGAAAACAGCTCCTGATCTACATAACCATCTTCTACTGCATCCATTTGCATCCCTGTTGCTTTCCGTGCCTTGTCCTGTAAGATTCAAATCATTAAAGCAATGAATCAACTTGATCTCATCCACTTCAAAAAGAAATGAACAGAAAAACAGAGCTTTAAATTTCGTGATATGGGATTAATGAATTTATGTCAGACTAAACATCATTTATTACTTTGTAAAACCCCTGTCATTATTCTCCAAACAAACATTAACCAAAGTGATGAATGGAAGAAGGCAGAAATTCCACCATAAAAACACACACCATTGCGACCAAAGGCAGGACTCCCTTCACAAATTGCCGATAAAGGGTAAAAAAACACCACATTGTGGCGGTATAGGGGTGCAATAATGGCTATTTAACAACATTGATACTAAAAACATAGTTTCCAAAAGTCATTCATGCACATATCCAATGACAAGAAAAATCAGTGGAAGTTAAGAGCTAAAAACCTTGGCTCTTCTTTTAGCAAGAAGCTTTTTTGCACGTTTCTTCTTGCGGTCCATCACATTAGTCAGTTCCTCCATTTCATTGAGTAATCTATCTTCTTCATCCACCTTCTGCTCATTTCCAGTCTCTTCTTTAGTGGTAGGAGGATCATGCTTCTGAGTTGGTGAAAGAGCTTTTCTAATGTGAATCCTCCACCTAAATGTGACAAATAACAGTCACCACGCATAACGGGAAGAATAGTATTGAACTTTTTTTATAAAATCAACCAAATATCAGAGTGATATTCAAATCAGGTAGTTACTTTAGAAGATGCTTGAAATCTTGCTTCCCTAAAACCCTTAAATCATCGCATAGAGATTTGACCTGAAAAACAACCGCATTAAAATTAACAATATTAATTTCATCTAAATCTCCACTGATTACAAAAAATGTATAATCACATCTCAGATAATTTAAACAAAATACCTCTTCAGTTGTTAGATCATGATCCTTGATTGGTAAATCAGCTGCATCAGTAAAGGTTATAGAAGTGACTGAACCAAGGATCTCCAGAGGAGAATCTGACCAAATGAAATTTGAAGCTGAAGATATCTTCCTTAAAGTTGTGTTTCCATCTTCATAGCTGCAGTCGTGAAGAAGTTAGCAAACAAGTCTACAGTAAGTAGCAGACTATGTTTGGAGCACAAAACAAAAATTAAAAGCGTGAAATTAAGAGGAATGGGGCACAATAAGTGTGCTATTTGTATAAAAAATCAGTTCAAGTAGCTAATAAACTGCAAAGTTTTTCACATTCCTAGTGTTCTCTGTTTATCAGGATGCCTTAACAATCCTTCAAAAATATTTTTTTTATGCAAGACCAAGCCTGGCAATGAATTTAAAAAGGTAACTCACCAAAAAGCAAACATATTAAAAGTTGAACCAAGCCTTGGAATGGAGTAGCAAATAAACTGTCAAGTATTTCACATTCCTAGTGCTCTCTGTTATGCAAGACCAAGCCTTGCAATGAATTTAAAAATGTATTTCACAAAAGCAAAAAAAAAAGTCAAACCAATTCTTGCAATGAAGCAGTAGTTACCCGTCACGATGCCTTTTCTGCTTAGTATCTCTAAGTACATCCACCACCTGCACAGATGATTCACCAATCACCAACAGATAAAACCAAATGTAACCAAAGAGGAACAAAAAAATATGGCCAATCCAGTATGCATAAAAACAAACAGAATGATTACCTTAGGCTGCGGTTCCACAGACCCCTGAAAAAGATGCTTCACATCAAGAAGTCGCGGATCAATCTTGGCAGGTGCCTTGTACTTAAGCCCCAAAACATATATCTCAGCAGATTCAGATCGACTAGCCGCAGGTTTATCCACCTCAACCTTCTCAAACAACTGAGACACAAAAATCCACAAACAGATATCAACAACTCCCCCGAACCGCCCAAAATCACAAACAAAATTGTTATTCAATCATAAAAACCATCACATTACCTGCTTCAAGCAATACACCACAGAGCTGTAATCTTGCGACCTGAAAATCTATGACGCAACAAAGCAGCAATAAATAATAATTACAATAACAATAATTATAATGATCGGAATAAGAAAAAGAATAAGAAAGTTATGCAAGATTACTTTGGTGACAAAGATACCCTTGGGCGCCAAGAACTGAGTGGCTAATTTGACAGCATCAATGACGAGGGAGTTCTGGCTCATGGCTTCCTGAGCCCAGGCTCCGCCGACATTAGGAGAGCCGTCGTGCAGAATGACGTCAAAGGCGCGGCATCCGTGCTGGTTCATGAGCTTCTTGATGCGGGACTTGCATTCTGTTTTCGTGATGTCTTCCTGGATGGCGATTGCACCGCGGATGGGGGCGATGGGCGCCAGGTCCACGCCGATGACGAGGTGGTCTACGGGGACGCGCTGCACCGCCACCTGCATCCAGCCTCCGGGGGCGGCGCAGAGGTCGAGGACGGCGCGTGCGGACTCGAGGAACTGGTATTTGGAATTGAGCTGGACCAGCTTCCATGAAGCTCGAGACCTGTAACCGTGTTCTTTGGCCAAGTGATAGTACTTATCCAAACGGTGCTTCCCCTTCGCTTTACCCATTGATGCACCGAACTGCAACTACGGGTTTTTGTTAGGGTTTTGGGACACACAGTAGAAGAACGAACACTCTTCCAATGTATTAACTTCGTTATGTCCGACCGAGTAAGCCTTGTTTTTTATTATTGGGCTGAGATTTAAGGCAATATCGCCAGGCGAATTTTTGGCCCGCTAGAAATTATTTAGTCTATATTTCATGGTGGGCCGAAAGTGCTGTTTGGTAAATTTCTTTTTTCTTAATGGATCTCGTAATATAATATCTTACAAATATTTACCATATATTGATTATTTAATATTTTAAAGATATTATAATATAATATTTTATTAACTAATAATTGATTATTTAATATTTTAAAGATAAAATAGTTTAAATTTGTTTAAAGTAAAGATAGATGACACATTTTTATATTCATTTGACATACTACAAAGATAAAATAGTCATAAAAAATGAATTTTTATATTTTTTTTAAAAAAATAAGAGTAAAAAATAAGAAATTATATGTCAAATGAATGTAAATATTTGTGTACATTAAAATATAATTTTCCATTTGTTTAATATAATCTTGTTTAATAAATATGTTAGAGTACATCTCAAAGAGACTCATTTAAGGTTATTAGTAGGGATAACAAAAATATTCATGTCTGTTAGTATTGACAGATAAAATTTTTGATAAATAATTGATACTAACGGATATTTATTATCCGTGGGTAACAGATATTTTAATGCTTATAAACGGATCGTACATAGGTATTATACTACTCCTAGAATATTCGATATCCGTAAAAAATAAAAATAAAAAATTGATTTATATTTATTAAACTAAATTTAATTAAAATTAAAATTAATTTATATTTTATCATAATAAATTTAATTAAAAATAAATTTTAAATTATATTTTATTTATTTATATAATATTTTATATTTTTCTATAATTTTATTTTTAAAATTTATAAAATATTATTATTTAAATATCCATAAATATTCACATAGTTTTAAAATACTAATATTATTTTTTTTATTTTTCTTAAATTGACACTGTCTTACCAATCCGTTATCCTCGGCCGATACAAACAACATCTTATATTGCAAGCAAAAAGACTAAAACACCCTTCGTTGCACCACATTGTCACGGGAACTGTTTTATATCTTAAAAATATTAGATTGAAGTAAAAAAATCATTTAGATATTCACATTGTTGGGTAAAACTAATTTTGGTTTCAGTATTTTTTTAAATTAATAAATTTAATTTGAAAATATTGAGTCATTTATCTTTATTTATAAAGATAGAGTATCTTTTAATACAACAATACTTATCACCATTCTTATCTTTAAGAATGAATCATAAAGATAATGATTCGTGAAAAATACTAAAATCTACTTTATTAGTTATATATATATATATATATATATATATATATATATATATATATATATATATAATCATTTTCCAAACTAACCTACCGTATTATTAGGAATCTAAAATTCTCAAATAATTAAAAACTAAAATAATTATTGTACGGTCTAAATATGCAGTTTTGATCGAATTAAAGCAGTTACCATAAGATCCAGAAAATATATATACACATATTATAATAAGAAAATAATAACAATTTCAAATTCAGTATAATAACGGAGGAAATTCTATTAATATTATAAAAGTTAATTTATGTATAAAAAAAAAATCAAATTTTGGTTTCAGTATTGTTAAACTAATGAATTTAATTTGAAAATATTGATTCATTTATCTTTATTTATAAAGATAGAGTATCTTTTACTAGAAGAGCAATATTATAGTGTAGTGCTCTGTTATTATTCTTTTAACCAAATTTATATTGCACAATTGGAGATCAAATTGACATTCTAAATAAAAGAATTTGTTAAAATTTTATATAATGCGGTTAGAATTTATAATAAGTAAAAGAGAAGTAAATGAGTTTAACTTTTATTTTAAAAATCTATACTAATTGTTCTCATCTGTATAAATTTTCAAGATACATAACGTGTATAAATTTTCGTGTTCTGCACAGGTTGAAGAAAGTTGTCATGAGATAGAGAAAAAAAAGCCTCATCAGAGTGTACAATTCAAAGCTTTTCGGCATTTCATTAGAAGAAGAACAAAAGGCATAAGAAGTTGAGAATGAAGAGAAAAAGAACAAGTGAAAGTGGTGAAAGAGGTGAAAGAAAGGAAGAAGATAGATTGAGTGATTTACCTTATGAAAGAAAGGAAGAAGACAGACTGAGTGATTTACCAGATGAAGTTCTTCAACACATGATGGAGTTTTTGCCAACAACACAAGCTATTACAACTTGTGTGTTATCCAAACGATGGAAGAACCTTTGGAAAGGCCTCACCACTCTAACTTTCCAACCATTCAAAGGAATTCGCAAATACAACAGATATGTAGTGAATCATGTTCTCTCTAATCGAGATGATTCTATTTCCCTTCACAAAATGTCTTTGACACTTTATAATTCCACTAAAGTCCTCAACAATGCCATCAAATACGCCTCACAACACCATCTTCAAGAGTTGCAACTCTTAATTATGGAGTTCAAACAAACACCCAATTCTTTCATTCCCCTTTTTATCAATTGCAAATCTTTAACCCTTCTTGTCATTTTCTCCAATTCCTATTCTGCCCCCTTGACACTTCCACCATCTTTTGCGATACCATCTTTGAAAAATTTGTTTCTCTTCAATGTCATTTTCACATCAAGAGATGATAATAACTGCGTGGAACCCTTCTCAGAGTGCACTTCGTTGATATCTTTGGTCCTTGAACGTTCCATGCATACTCATTCAACAAAAACTCTTTGTATATCAAACCCTAGCCTTTCTGTTTTGAATATGAAAAACATACTTTATTGGCACGATTTTGAACCTAAAATTGTGCTTTCTGTTCCTAAACTCAAATCGATCACACTCGAGAATGATCGTTTTTCCATGTGCTATAGATTCTCTTGCACTTGCGATCTCCCTCTCCTGACTCGAGTAAAAATCAGCAATTGTGTTTATGTAGATCCTTCCATCATCGTAAATTGGTTACGAATCTTCTCCAACGTAAAAAAGTTGACAATTTGTTCTCGTACCCTAAATATGCTTAAGGTGACATTTTTTTACTTTCATTATTATCTTTATCAATGTTGAAAGAATCTTTCTGCTAAGAATTTCTAATTTCCTCTCTAATTACACAGGATATATGTCCGGATACATTGGAAATTCAACCTCTTCCTCGCTTTGCTAGATTGAGATCATTGAAAATCAAAATGCATTCTAGAATGGTGATGTCTAAAACTGAATTAAACATGATAGTGAGTTACTTATGGAATTGTCAAACAACAAATGTTAAGGTGATAGAGTACCAAAAGTCATGACCATGTCCTCTTTATGCTTTCTTTGTAGTTTTACATTGTAATTGTCTTGACTATGGTGTTTTGTTGCTTGCCTTTGAAAGATGATAAATTTCAATAAACTATCATTCTTGAAGAATGCATTTGAAAGAGATTTGTATTTAAGTTTTTAGGTACAATTTTTGTGTGAATTATTTATATTTATAAACAAATAAATGATGGAAATATCAAACAAAGATATTTAATTGAAAAATGTAAAGATTTCAGGATTCAATATACCAAAAAAGTTTAATAAAAAAACTCAATTACAAATATTCAAGTTTTTCGAGAATTAATTAAACCCTTTTTTCAGCCTGTTTGTTGGAACCTATGTATAGAGATGAGAAAATTTTAAATACATGAAATATTATGTTCTTGAAAGATGCTGAAAACAGAGAGTGAATGCAATATTTCAACAACAAAAAAATAGAAACAAATTTATTGGTAAGATAGGAAATATAACTAAGCATATGATTGTGAATTTGAAATATGAATTTGTGGAATAAATCCCGTTTCTAGTGGTAATTTTCTAATCATTTTCCAACTAACCTACCATAATTTTGATTCGATTAAAGCAGTTGTCGTAAGACCCAGAAAATATATATACATATATTATAATAATAATAATATTTTCAAATTCAGTATAATAAACTAATTGGGGAAATTCTATTAATATTATAAGAGTTAATTTATAATTAAATAAGATTGTAGGTGAGTTCGTTATAACTTCTTACTAAAAAGAGGTAATAGGTTCAACTTTCATTCAAATACTTTTTATTAAAGATTTATTAAGGATTAAAACTACCAATTGGTTATGTAATTTACCTTTTTTGTTTTGAAAGCGTTAGACATCACCTAGTTTTTATCCATAAATTATTTTAGTAAAATGATTATATCTTTTTAACGGTTGAATTTATCTAGAAATTTTACACATATATATTTCCTAAGATATGGGTTTTATTTTTGCTGGTTGAGATTTGGAATCTGAAGTTTATAGTTAAAGCATTTTACATATAATAATAATAATAATAGTAATAATAATAATAATTTCAAATTCAGTGAAATAAACTAATTGAGGAAATTTTATTAATATTATAAAAGTTAATTTATGATTAAATAGGATTGAAGGTGAGTTCGTTAGAATTTCTTAGCAAACAGATGTAATAGGTTCAACTTTCGTTAAAATACTTTTTATTAAAGATTTGATAAGGATTAAAACTACCAATTGGTTATGTAGCTCAATTTATAAAAACATGAGAATGATTAAGGGTTCAACTTTAAAATAGTGCAAATATTGAATTATTTACTTTTGTATGCTACTAAAATTATTTAAGTGGAAAGTTTAATAATTAAAAGTGTAGTATTTGAATGTTGAATGATTAAAGTGGGACCGAGAGAAGTTTAAATGATTGAATCAATTGTTAAAGTTGGATTAAAATTAGGTAGTGGCTTGTTTATAGCTATGCTCTTGGAAAGTTAATTGGAAAGTTTAAATGATTTTTATCAAGCCATTTGGGTTTAATGCATTGAATATGAGAATTTGGGTTTAATACATCGATAATTCAAATACTTCATTAATTAAAGGGCATTTATGAAATTTGGTTGTGCAAGGTGAAACCCTTGAAGGTGCAGAATGAAACACCTTTTATTTAGTCTATATTTCGTGTTGGGTTGAAAGTGCTGATAGGTAAATATTATGTTTTTTTCGTGTATCTCACGATATAACATCTTAAAAATAGGTTTAATAGGTTCGGAGATCCCTATATTTGCGGGTTCGTTTCAATTGGGTCCTCTAATTTTAGAAGTGATCAATTAGGTCCCTTATTGTGAAAAATTGAATCAATTAAGGCCTCGCCGTTAGTTTCATACTAACACCGTTAAAGGGGGTGACACGTGTCAGTTCATGATTTTTTTGAATTTTTGAATTATATTTTTATTATTTTTTTTTTTTTTTTTATTTTTTTAAAAGTAAAATTTTTAAATGCCACGTGTCAAACGGATAGTGTGCCACGTGGCAATGGCAGTGTGACATGGCACTGACAGTGCCACGTGTCATTGTCAGGCCACGTGTCATTGCATTAGTCTCAATTTGGTCCCTGTATTTTTATTATGTTGCAATTTGATCCCTATATTTTTATTTTGTCTCAATTTAGTCTTAATTTTCAAAATTAAACAATTTTTTCCCTCCTCAAATTCAAACAAAATTTAAATTGTATATAAATCTTAACAAATATTTTTATGAAAATTGATATTTTTAATAAATATTTTTAACAAGATTAAGATTAAGTTTAATTATATTTATATTTACTTATAGGTATATTTTTAATGAAAATTCACACCAGTATGTTATGTCACTGTTTTATTAAACCCTTATAGGTATATTTAAATAACATAATTAACATTTATATGATTAAGTAAATATAAATATAATTAAACTTAATCTTAATCTTGTTAAAAATATTTATTAAAAATATCAATTTTCATAAAAATATTTGTTAAGATTTATATACAATTTAAATTTTGTTTGAATTTGAGGAGGGAAAAAATTGTTTAATTTTTAAAATTAAGACTAAATTGAGACAAAATACAAATATAGGGATCAAATTGCAATATAATAAAAATACAGGGACCAAATTGAGACTAATACAATGACACGTGGCCTGACAATGACACGTGGCACTGTCAGTGCCATGTCACACTGCCATTGCCACGTGGCACACTATCCGTTTGACACGTGGCATTTAAAAATTTTACTTTTAAAAAAATAAAAATTAAAAATAAAAATAATAAAAATATAATTCAAAAATTCAAAAAAATCATGAACTGACACGTGTCACCCCTTTAACGGTGTTAGTATGAAACTAACGGCGAGGCCTTAATTGATTCAATTTTACACAATAAGGGACCTAATTGATCACTTCTAAAATTAGAGGACCCAATTGAAACGAACCCGCAAATATAGGGACCTCCGAACCTATTAAACCCTTAAAAATATTTACCATAATGTATTGATTATTTAATATTTTAAAGATATTATAATATAATATTTTATTAAATAATAATTGATTGTTTAATATTTTAAAGATATAATTTTAATTATATTTAAGTAACCTAATTTATTTAAAGTAAGAAATTTTATATTCATTTGGCACACAAAGATAAAATAATTATAAGAAAGTGAATTTTTGTGTTTCTTTAAGAAAGAAATGAGTAAAAAGTAAGAAATTATAATGTCAAATTAACGTAAAAGATTTGTGTATGTCAAAATATCATTTTTTATTTATTTAATTTAATTCAGTTTAACAATATGTTAGAGTACACTTCAACAAGACTAATTTAAGGTTATTAGTTGGGATGACAAAAATATATGTGTCTCTCCAATTGATATTCGCTAATATTTATTATTTGTGGGCAATAGATATTTTAATATCACTTTATAAACAGGTCGGATGTAAGTATTATATTATCCGTATCTACGGGTATCCGTTATCCACAAAAATTAAAAGAAAAATATATTTTATTAAGTTATATTTAATTAAAATTAAAATTAATTTATATTTTATTAGATTAGGTTTAATTAATATTAAATTTTAATTTATATTTATTTATTTTGTATTATATTTTATATTTTTTTGTAATTTTATTTTAAAAATCTATAAAATATGTTTTTTAAAATATTAACAGATATTAATAAATACATGCAGATTTTAAAATATTTTAAAATATTTTTTAAATAGGTATTTATACAAATAGTAAATGGATAATATATAATTTTTGTTGTTGTTAGTCAAATAAAATTGACACCGTTCTTATTCAACCCATTATCTTTCCTAATCATTAATCTAAAGTAATTAATAATATTTGAAAATATATTTGCTATATTAAGATAATATATTATATGTCGTTCTTTTAAAGAACAATCCACCATATTATTATTAGAATTTAAGATTTAGGATGTATACTTACTTGTACTTTTATATTTTTAAGCTGATTAAACTTTCATGCATGGAAATTTTTTTAAGAGTTTTGAAAGTGAATTTTTCTTTCAATAACATTCATCAAGAACAATTTAGTCATTTGTGAGAAGATAAACGCTCGATATCTCGGTAACATAATGCTCAAATACTCCTCAGCATCTGGTCACATGGTATAAAATCAACGCTCCAAATTTCAAATTTCAAATTTCAGTAATATATCACTCTAAGACTCCTCGGCGAATTACGATAAAAACAGTTGTCACGGGTAACTAATTCAAGTAAAAAATCATTTAGATAAAAACAGTTGTCCTTAAAAATATTAAATTGAAGTAAATAATCATTTAGATATTCATATCTTTTTGCGTAAAACTAATTTTGGTTTCAGTATTTTTAAATTAACCAAGTTAGTTTCAAAATATTGAGTCATTTATCTTTATTTATAAAGATATAGAGTATTTTTTTACTAGAAGAGCAATATTTTTATAATAATTATTCTTATCATTTAAATAATAAATCATAAAAAGATAATGATTCGTGAAAATTATTAAAATCTACTTTATATATATATATATATATATAATATATATATATATATATATATATGATATTATTTTTTAATTGATGTAAAATATCTATGATAGTGTAGTGTTGTGTTGTTATTCTTTTAATGAAATTTATATCGTACAATTGGAGAACAAATTGTCATTCTAAGAAAAATAATTTGTTAGAATTTTATATAATCCTGTTAGAATTTATAATCAGTAAAAGAGAAGTAAATGAGTTAAATTGTTCTTTTAAAAAATTATACTAATTTTTATCATCTGAATTTTATTTAACACATTTTTATTTGATTGTGTGAAGTGAGATATGATAACGAAATATGTTATTTGATATAAAGGTGGCAGAATTGTTTACGTACTCCTTATGAAATATTTTTTCCTTAATTTTTCTATTTTTAAAACTTGAAATTATTACAACTTTTATTTTTAACATTTTTTTAAAATCAGTAAATAATAATTATGTTTAAAATTTAAAAGGATCTTAACGATCTCAAATTTTTAAAATAACACACTCAATTGATACTTTTCTATTATCTAAATTGTTTAATATATGAAATATATATTGTTTTATCTTTTTTTTATATATAATCTTTTACATTATCTTTCACTTATTCTATCCTCAAAAAGCTTTAAACATATATATAAGTAAACAAATTCATATGCACAACACATTCAATACTAATACCAGAATATACAAACGTGCAGACATTTTCGTGTTCTTCACTTGATTGAAGAAAGTTGTCATCCGATAGAGAAAAAAAGTTTTATCATTGTGTATGATTAAAAGCTTTTCTGCATTTCATTGGAAGAAGAACAAAAAACACAAGAAGTTGAGAATGAAGAGAAAGAGAACAAGTAAAAGTGGTGAAAAAGGTGAAAGAAAGGAAAAAGAGTACAAATTGAGTGATTTACCTGATGAAAGAAAGGAAGAAGAAGAAGACAGACTGAGTGATTTACCAGATGAAGTTCTTCAACACATAATAGAGATTTTGCCAACAAAACAAGCTATTCAAACTTGTGTGTTATCCAAACGATGGGAGAACCTTTGGAAAAACCTCACCACTCTAACTTTTGAATTCTTCAATGGAGGAATTCGCAAATACAACAGATATGTCAATCATATTCTTTCTAATCGAAATGATTCTATTTCCCTTCAC
The DNA here is from genome assembly GCF_016808095.1 of Vigna angularis. Classification (NCBI taxonomy): domain Eukaryota; kingdom Viridiplantae; phylum Streptophyta; class Magnoliopsida; order Fabales; family Fabaceae; genus Vigna; species Vigna angularis. The sequence continues at coordinate 37,586,601 of NC_068974.1, forward strand.
AAAATGTTTTTGACATATTTCAATTCCACTACACCAAAAGTCCTCAACAATGCCATTAAATATGCTTCAGAACACCATCTCCAGGAGTTGACACTCTTCATGGATATGAAGTTCAAACAAACACTCAATTCTTTCATTCCCCTCGTTATCAACTGCAAATCTTTAACTCTTCTTGTCATTTCCAATTCCTCTTCTGTCCCCTTGACACTTCCACCATCTTTTGCGATACCATCTTTGAAAACCTTGTCTCTCTACAATGTCGTTTTCACAGGAAGAGATGATAATAACTGCGTTGAACCCTTCTCAGAGTGCACTTCGTTGATCGATTTGCACCTTGAACGTTCCATGCATAGCCATTCAACACGAACTCTTTGTATATCAAACCCTACCCTTTCTGTTTTGAATATGAAAAACATACTTTACTGGCACGATTTTGAACCTAAAATTGTGCTTTCTGTTCCGAAACTCAAATCGATCACACTCGAGAATAATAATTTTTCCATGTACTATAAACTCTCTTGCACTTGTGATCTCCCTCTCTTGACCGAAGTGAAAATCAACAACCGTGTTTGTGTAGATCCTTCCATCATCGTAGATTGGTTACAGATCTTCTCTAACGTAAGAACGTTGACAATTTGTTCTGGTACCCTAAATATGCTAAAGGTAACATTTTTTTGCTTTCATTATTATCTTTATTAATGTTGAAAGAATCTTTCTTTAAGAATTTATAATTTTCTCTCTAATTATATAGGATATATGTCTGGATACATTGGAAATTCAACCTCCTCGCTTTGCTAGATTGGAATCATTGAAAATCGAAATACAATCTGGAATGATGATATCTAAAAATGAATTAAACATGGTAGCAAATTACTTAGTATTGAATTGTCAAACAGAAAATGTTAAGGTGATAGAGTGTCAAACATAATAGTGAATTCCTTATGATGTTTTCTTTGTAGTTTTAAATTGTAATTGTCTTGACTATGGTGTTTTGTTTCTTGTATTTGAAAGATGATAAATTCCAAGAAACTATCACTCTTGAAGAATGCATATGAAAGTGATTTGTACTTAAGCTTTTTGGTGTAATTTTTGTGTGAATTATTTATATTTATAAACAAATAAACGATGGAAAGATGAAACAAAAGATATGTAATTGAAAAATGTAAAGATTCAGGATTCAATGTACCAAAAAAAGTGGGACTGGATGAAGTGTAAAATGTTGAATCAATTGTTAAAGTTGGATTAAAATTCAGGTAGTGGCTTGTTTATAGCCATGCTCTAGGAAAGTTAATTGTGTTGTTTATAGTTTTTCTTTGAATAGTTTCGGTAAAATGACTATATTTTTTTAATTAATCGTTGAATTAATTTAAAATTTTACACATATTTTCTAATACATGTGTTTTCATTTTAACCACTGGAATTTCAAAGCGAAAATATGTAGTTAATTTAATTTATTTATTTTTGTTTTGAAAGTCTTACACATCACCTAGTTTCTATCCTTAAATTATTTTAGTAAAATGATTATATCTTATTAACTATTGAATTTATCTAGAAATTTTACACATATTTCCTAAGATATGGGTTTTATTTTTGTTTGTTGAGATTTGGAATCCGAAGTTTATAGTTAAAGCATTTTACCTTCGATGTTTTGAAGGTATTAGAACTTAGAAGTCATATGTTTTTTTTTTTGTCTATGAACTATTTTGAGAAAACAACTATATTTTTTTAATTAACTATTAAATTGATTTGAAATTTTTACACGTTTTTTAAGAAATGGGTTTGTATTTTGATAGTTGGGATTCAGAATCAAAGGTTGGTAATTAAAGAAATTTATTTTCGTTGTTTATTAGACGTAATTGACTATATTTTCATAATTAACATTTGAATTGATATGAAATTTTTACACTTATTTCATACAAAATGTGTTTTCAGTTTGCATTAGGATTGAGAATTCGAGGTACGTAGTTAAAGATATTTTTTTCTTTGTTTTGAATGCAGTAGACGTTACCTAGTTTGTGTCTATCCTTGTAAAATGAAAATATCTTGGCAATCAGAAAATAACATATTTATTTTTATAGTTCATTCATATACCAATAAACATAGACACAACCTCTAAAAGACCATTGTATTAACTAATAACTATCATTACTTAATCACTTATGTCTCTTTATGGTTGTAATTATAATTTAGAAAAATATATATAATTTTATAAGAACGATGTTAAAAAATTATATAATGTTTATTTTAAAAAATGAAAAAGTATTTAATTATTTAAAAAAATGTTCAATGACTAATTTTATTAAATATCTAAATTCTTTTTTATGTATCAAATGTAACATCCAAAAATACAGTATAAATCATACCATAGAATATTCACATATTAACAATATTAGAGTTCAGTTATGAAATGCAAAGGGGTACGCTCATGGCCGAACGACCTTACAAAAATACTACAGAATTTAAGCTTTATACAAATCTACAGTCTAGACCGATTGGTTCCCAACACTACGCTTATACCGATCGGTTATACAAAATAGAACCATTCCTAACGACCGAACGGTCCTATAGTTCAGCTTTCACTTCCACTTCTTTCAGAGCCTATTCCAGCAACTCTTCTCCTTCTGCTCACATCCACAGGATGATCATTGCAACTGGAACAGACAACCGAACGACAATACAGACAAGACGGGAAATAGGGTAAGCTTATGTAATTTAATTAATTCAGTAAAACATATATTTCACATAAATCTGATATACATCAATAAGGCAATCATGCAATCATACAATCATACACTTCCAATCAAAATTATACGTCAAAGCATGCAATGACCGATCACTTGACTCTAACTGTCTGGACTGTATGAATTCTGTGTAGCTACGACGTTTTTGCACCCGGGTGATGTAATAGCTGAGATACTCTCAACAGCTGCCACCCAAGGTTAGTCTGTTCCGCCCAAATTCACCTTATGGTCTAGGACCTCCTGCCATTCCCACACATGAGTTACTCTTCTCTATGTGAGAATGAGCAATCACGGAATATCAGGATAAACGTCAGCTAAGCTTTGTTCATATTCATATTCTACCATTCAATAATCACTCATGAGATATTCCTCCCTAGAATACTCTTTCATTTCCAAATTACTCAATTCATATCATTCTTCAACATCGTCATACTTAACTATCAATTCCATCAAACAGAATGACAAACTAAAATACTAATCATGAACAAGACCGAATGGAATAACACTCATTGGTATCTAACCTGACCGAACGTTTTGAATACTTTCTAGACTAACACAGCTGAACACTTAGTGTAAGACCGAGCGATCTTCCACTTATACACAGAACAGGACCGAACGGTCCATTCTAGAGACTCATCGTGAGCCGAATACTCGTGATAATAATTGAGCGTTTACTTGTTATTCAACAGTTACTACATAACAGTATTTTACTGGACAAAACTTCTAAGAATGTATCGAATACTAAAGAATACATATAATTTAGACTTAACCGAAAATCATAATAACTTTTGATGGAACCTGATAACTTAAACCGAACCCTACAAGCTTTAACCAAATAATATTGACTTGGACCGAACACTCTTACTTCAAATATAGTACACAATGGAGTATAATAAAAATACCGAGCGCTTGGTTTAAGACCAACAACTACTGGAATCGAACACTTGGTTCAAGATCGAGCACTACTAAACTTTATATCAAAATGAAGGAATATATATACAATTACACAACACTTATTTTCAATGAAGGATAAAATAACATCTACAACTTTAAGTATTATAGAATATATTAACTAACTGATTAAGAAACGTAAAGAGGAAACTAAACTTAGACCGAACGCTTACTTACAAGTATACTAAAAGAAAATTGATCGGTCATTAACTGAAATTCTCCGCAAAAGAAGAATCCAGTTCAGACTGAATACCCAAGGATAAACCGAACGGTCAATAATGACTCTCGGTTACAGTTTACAGAATTCTGCAGATTATTGTAGAATCACAATCAAACTATATTCCTATCCAAATTGTGCCTTTTCCTCAATCAACCATACATCCAAACAAACATGCAGTATTACAACATCAACCCACTCATCAAACATAACATAATTCCATCCAGTACACAATCATAAAACGAGAATTATAATTAAATTACAAGCTTCCCTTACCTCGGAACCCAGAGAATGCTAAGCTTTCACAATATTGACTATATCCCAACTAACTGCTACGGCTTCCTACAAGATTCTGATAGGTGCAGAAGAACCAACCATGGAATCAAAGATAGAAAACAGTTTCAGAGATGAGCTTGATGAATGCATACAAGACCAAACAGTACTTTGCATGTGACATGAATGCATGGACCATAAAAGACGACGAGATTGAACTTACCACTTCAAAACCGCAACTTGATCGGTCTAAACGAAAGTCCTTGACGCCAGGAGAGTTCAAACGTTGCCTGAATGGTGATCGAAAGAAGAAAAAGATGAGAATTCTTAGAGAGAAGATGGAGGAATCTAGAGAGAAGGAGGAGAAAATGAAGATCAGCAGTTTGGAAAAGAAGGGTGCATGCAAAAAGTGAGACCGAATTTCAAAATTTCAACTTATATACTTCCTGCATAAACCGATCGGTCCATTCTCCTACAGCCACCTGTCTTCTACTTTCTGAAATTCTGAACCCTTTCATTAACACCTGACTTTCACTAAGTTGAAATTTTTTTAAAGATTCTGACATCAAAGAATAAAATCGTTTAATTAAAAGATGAACCAATATATTCCTTATATGATATAAGTGCGACTACGCATGTGTATTCACAATTTTTTATGATAATAAAAAGTAATAAAATTATTACTATTTATAATTTTGTTGTAAATAGTTTTTATTTATTTTGTAATAAAATGTTAGAAAATTTAAAAAATATATAAAAAAAACAGTTAAATTTAAAGAAACAGACACTTTAAAAAAATATAAAATACAGACACAAAAATGATAAATTTCTTATATATAATATTATTTTTTATTGATGTAAAATATCTATGATACCGTAGTAGTGGGTAATTTTATTTTTTTAGTGAAATTTATATTGCAGAACTGGAGAACAGATTCTCATTCTAAGAAAAAGAATTTGTTAAAATTTATAATCAGTAAAAGAGAAGTAAATGAGTTAAACTTTTCTTTTAAAAAATTATAGTAATTTTTATCGTTTGAGTTTTATATAACACAGCTTTATTTGATTATGTCAAATATGAGATACGACAACCAAATATGTTATTTGGTATAAAGATGAGAGAAATTTTTGCTGTAATCCTTACGAAATATTTTTTCCTTGGTTTTTCTTTTTTCAAAATTTGAAATTACAACTTTTATCTTTTAACGTTTTTTTTTAAAATAGGTAAATTATAATTACTTTTCAAAATCTTAAAATGGTTTTAAAGATCTCAAATTTTAAAATGCCATGCACTAGTCAATTGATCCTTGCTCAATGTTGCTAACAAACATCACACCATAATAATTAGAATAGAAAATAATATTTTTAATTTTAGAATGATAAAAAATAAATAATTTTCTTCTTTAAAGAGACAAATAAAAGAGATTAAAAATATATTTAATTTTATCACGTGTAATGATCATGCATAAAATATTTGTGCATATAATTATAATTTATAATAAAAAAATTATTTAAATATATAAATTGTTGTAACCAAAAGTATAAAAATAAATGTTTTTAAAGATATAAATTGTATTATCAATTTTATGATACATTATCATTTATACTTCGATAAGATTACTTTTAATTAGGATGGAGAAAAAATTTATTTATGCCATACTATTTTACATTACCTCAATCTAATCCATCTAAAGTCTATTTTATTAAATATCCAATTCTCTTAAAATTTACTTTTTAAATCTCAATTTTAATTTGATCTATATTTTATATTTTTATTGGATATACATTCTTTTAAGGTTTAAACCCTCCCTTGGTCCTCTAGTTTGTATAGAAATTTCAGTTCGGTCCTCGTTTTTTCATCTGTCTCAATTGGATCATTTTTTTTGTAAAAATGAACACATTGTACCATAACCGTTAAGTAACGTGAGACGGCGTTAAATTGATATGAGCTGGAGCATAGAGAATGGGGTGATGTGTGTTGATGACTTACGAGGACTGTTTGGATTAAACAAATAGTACTGATGTGGCATAAGTACCCTTTATTATTTTTGGGATTGATTAATAAAGTTATATTATTTCCTTTTTCAAACCAGACTTTTATTTCTAATTATACTGCTAATAAATTTTAAATTTCAATTTCCTTTTTTAATTAATTTTATTAATTCTATTTCCAAACTTCCTTTTTAATTAATTTTAGAAGCATAAGCGTATTATACTTAATTCTCTGTCTTATTATTAGACATTTCAAATCTGCACAATAATGGATTATTAACAGTGGGTCATTAAGCCCAATTAGTCCAGCGCAAGCCAAGCCCAACCAAAATCCAGGGGTTCCTCGATCAGAAGAGAGTTACCAACGCCGGCCACCGCGACTCCATGGCAGCCCACACCAGCACTTTCATTGGCGCCACTCCTCATATCCCAAAACGCGCAATCAAAACCAAGCCCAATTCGAAAACTTCACAATCTCTACTCGCAAAAACAAAACGATCAAAACCACAATTCCAATCAATGAAAATCCAATTACACCAGAAATCCCTAATTTCCCAATTTCCACAAACCTCAATCCCCAAAATCGGAGAACAACAGGAACCCTAAACCCAAAGCTCAATGTCGCCGCCGCTTTCGCCAATCACGGCGTCGCTGCCCTCGCCATCTTCATGCATTCAAAATTGCGAGCTCTTCACACCGGAATCGAAACCCCCAAGATCAGAATCGAGAATGAGAACAGAAAAACCCCAAAATCCCCAACAAAACTCTATATGCAACCCCAAATCGAAAACCCTAAGCTTGCAAGAGGACCACGTGATTCGCTCGACCCGCCAGGATCACCATTGCGGTTTGCTCTGAAGGAGCCCGCCTCCACGATCCCGATGTTGTCGCGGTCACACCTACCACCACGAAGAGACGCCGCTGTGAGCCACCACAGACACCGCTTGGACAATCCCACTGTGATTAATAAAATATAACTTTATTAATCAATCCCTAATTCTGATATACCTAAACTGAATAAAGGGTACTTATGCCACATCAGCACTATTTGTTTAATCCAAACAGTCCACGTAAGTCATCAACACACATCATCCCATTCTCTATGCTCCAGCTCATATCAATTTAACGTCGTCTCACACCACTTAACGGTTATGGTACAATGTGCTCATTTTTACAAAAAATATGATCCAATTGAGACAGATGAAAAAACGAGGACCGAACTGAGATTTCTATACAAACTAGAGGACCAAGAGAGGGTTTAAACCTTCTTTTAATATAAATTTGCAAATATGGAAAACTTAAATTTTCAATTAAAATTGTTAATCTGGGTTGAAAGTCAAATAAACTAATCCAGATAGGAGATCTCGACAGATTTACCAGCTTAGATCAAATATCAAAACGAGTCCGCACAAGTCAAAGGTTGAGACAAGTTAAATTAGACCAAAAGTTGAGACAAGTTTGATCAGAGAAAATCAAGACCAACCAACCTAGCTTGAAGGTCGAGATGGTACAATTTAACCAAATATGAGACGATATGGCTTGGACCAAAAGTCGAGACGATATGACTAGGGTCAATGATCAAGATCGTTTACTTAAATCAAAATTCTAGACAAGTCAGTTCAAACCAAATGTGAAAACGACTTGGTCAGACCAAAGATCAAGACAACTCAGTCCAAACTGAATTGAGATAAATCAGTATAGACCGAAGATTGAAATGAATTTAATCAACAACACAAGTTTTATAAAAATTTATTTTAAATTAATTTTATAAAAAATAGATTTTAGATTTAAAACTTGATCCAAATATTTGGATCTGGGTTCAAAACAAAATTCCAAACTAGTTTAGTATAAAAAAGTATATGTATATCCAAAATGTGATCTAATTATTTGGATCTAGTTTTGGATGTGGATCTTGAAAAATTCAATTCATACACGTCTGCACCTTCATCTACACCTTTGTTTTCCATCTCCCCTGCACTTATTGGGAGGAAAAAGAAGAGAATAAATTTGGTGGGAGGTTTGTTCAAAAAAGTTCGTCCTGAAAGACATCATATTTCAGAAAGCTTGTTTCGAAAATGTTGTTCCAAAAAAATATGGAACACATCTCATATTCTTAAAAGTTTATTTTAAGTTCGTTCTTAAAAATCTCATGTTTAAAAAAACTTATTCTATAAAGTTCGTTCTAAAATGTATTTTATATTTTCTAAAAATGATGTTTCAAAAATTCTGGAAAGCTTCTTCTGTGGTAGAAGAGGTAATAAAAAAATCACTTTTACAAAGGATAAAACATGATTCTAGAAATCATAGGGGTGAAATTAAAAATTATGGGTGTGCAGGAGGAAAACGATGATAGCGTGTATGTTGATTGGATTAGCGGTAGGTTTGTCTAAGATTGAAAGATGCTCCCTCCACCACCACTGCCTTCTTCCAGCACCTCCTCAATTTACTTTTTTTCCAAAATTATCCTTAAGTTAATTTTTCTTTTTACTTTTAAATTAACTTTTTATATTTTTAATTAAAAACCCTAATTCTATACCCTCATTCCAGCACACACCACACCCCCCGTCTCTTCTCTTTCTTTTTTCCATTTCCGTCACCCACCACCTCCCCTCCCCTCTTCTCTTTTTCTTTTCCATTTTCCTCACACCCACCACCCTCCCTCCCCCCCCCCCCCCCCCCCTCCCCTCCTTCTCCTTCTCTTTCCCTTTTATATATATATATATATATATATATATAAATAAAATGTGTGTGCTGGTATGTGATAAAAATGAAAAATATTCATTAACTACTAAAATCTTATTAAGAAAAAGTTGTGTGTTTTACTGTATAACGTCTCATGAAAACATCGAAAAAAACTCAGCGAAAAAAACATAGAAGTAGATGACGAATATGGAGACTTAAACGGATATTCATATCCGTTTGGCTTGGCCTACGGATGTTGGATCTTTCATTTCGGTTTATTTTTTTTAACGTTTTAATTACTGTAATTCAATTTTCACTAAGGGCAATTGTGGAATGGGGTGGTGCAGGAAGAAATTTGTGATGGTGTAGGGAGCAACACCCTTTAAGATTTTGTTAGGAAAAAACCGTTTATTAATAAAATAATCACTTATTATAAATTAAGTTATAATCCATTATTTTATGTCTGAAGTTTTCCAAAAATATTACAAAAAAATACACTCAAGTTTGGATCAAAGTCTAGGTTTTTATTTTATGATTAAATAAGCTCATGCATAATTCGTATTTACAGAAAACTAATTCAAACAAGAAAAAATGTAAAACCATTTCACGGCCAAAATTCAAAGTTTACCGAACTCTTCAATCTTCTTGATAAGTTTTTGATAAGAGAGACCATATATAAAAATAGCAACAACAGCAAAAAAAAAACCCAATAGAAAATTGTTGTGCAAATTTAACAATAGTGGATCTACATGGCCATTATCAAAATGATAATTGTTCCACGAGCAATGTTCAGACCATTTCAAAAAGATGCAACTGAAAAATAAGAAGCCCGTTCATACCCATAAATAGAATTTACTTTTGAATGAAAAAAAAAAATACACAGGTAGAGATGTTGTCAAGCTGTCAATAGTTCATCTTACAACCTTATAAGACGCATGAACATAAAGGCAAATAGTTTTTCCCTGAACAGGAGAAAAATGAGTGCTATACGAAGTTTGTCTTCAAATCATGGTCTGCAACATCGCAATACAATCTAGATTTGCGATGAAATCTAAAACTGAATCAAATACTAATGTATATCCACATTGACGTTCAAAGCCCTGCTTTAGCATGTCTTCTGAATGGAACACAGATAATAGTTCTGTAACTGCATATTGGCATCCGTCATACTCTGACTACAAATTCCTTCAAATAAAAGGGAAAAATCTACCCTGGAGGTCCACAAAACCTAACTACGAAATTTGCATTTTTCAAGTTGCAACAAAAGCAAACTTCAGTCTGCACGACTGCCACTGCTACTTGCAGAGGATCTTTTGCCAGTATATTTCTGCAACACATTAAAACAAAATACGTTACTATCATTCAGGTCAATGATACAGATAAAGTAAATGTTGCTTGTGCTTGACAATATACACAAAACAAATTAAAGGGGCAAAAAGTAAAATGAAGAGAGCCAATTTAAGCGTAAGCTTACCTGCTTTCCAATGTTGAATGGTATGTATTTGTATTTGATCATGTGTGCAATTTGGCGCCTCATAGTAAGGACAAACAGAACAACCCAGTAACAGAGTAATATTGGCCAGAACACAGGAACATCAAACACAGAAAAGAAAGTCATCATAAATGCTATGCAGAAAGCCTTTGTGAAAGAATACCTGCAACCAATAACAACTCAAATCATTACGCTCATTCGGCAACCATGATTTTTTTTAAACTGTTTTTAACAGACACAGGTAGGCTTATAGCATGTTAATATCTCACTATTGTAAATGACATTCCTTGTTAGACATATGTAAAGGGATATGGATTAATGGCAGCACACTATCTCAAAAATGGATAATTAAACAAATCAACTCACGCCACCATACTCATCTATGAAGTTACTCCAGTTATACAATATCAATCATCAATTAGCCAGGTTTTGCTCCATATACCTCAAATTTCAAAAGGGGCAAGGGGATATTCACATATTTTGTTAAGCAATAATAGTTCCCTGATAAAATTTAGTCATTTGGATTTTTAAAACTAAATCTTTGACTAAGCATGAAATTTGTCAGGACAAACAGTCATGTGTTTCAAAAGATGCAAGTGATTATTGACACAGAGAATTTCGGTAATGGCAATCAAATTAATTGAAGAAGCACAGCCAAATTGTATGATTCATCATGCAACAGATATGGTAAAAAGTGTTCAATATGACTGATAAAACCAGGAAAATAAGTAAGACATGAAAGATAAACAACAGTTTGTTCAATAGAGAATAATATAAATAGAAAATTTATTATTCATGTAACATTTTAAAAAGATAAAATATTGTTCCTATGCAATTATCAGCTTCTGTATGCAATGCTAATGACTAAAAGCTTGGAGCAAAATGTCTGTGGCAATTAACTCATACTATAGAGAAACATTTTCATCATAGCTATCACCTCTGTAAAGCTTACACTACCTCTATAAAGCTTATTAGCGTCAAATGAAATACAGAAATGACTCAGAGTCATATTCAGGTAACCGAAATGACAAATGAACATTACAAAAATTACAAGTCAATTTTCAATGAAAAAGAAAGACAAAAGTACGAACAAATATAGAGGCATTGAAGCATCAGGTAGGCAAATACAACGAAGGAGTTCATATCAAACTATTAACATGAACCTCACATTTGATCCAAGTTTAGCTTCAAAATTATTAAAGCAGGTTTTGCGTCAGCATAAGATAATGTTCGTGTTTTTATATGTATGACAATGCTCATGCTGTGTTAAATGTTAACAACCATACTATACCACCCACACAACAAAATTCCTAAATTACCAGAACTTAAACTCAGGCAGTCGGCGAATGAACGGTTTGAACTCGTCAGAACCTTTAGTCGGCAGCAAAGGCCCATCAGAAGGCTCCATTTCAGGATCGACCAACGGTGACAGAAACCCAATCAACAGATTCAGCAGGTAGATGCCCAATCCATAAGACACGATGTAAAATCCCTGGACATAAAAAACCCGCAAAACAAAGATCGACACAATAACCAAACTCCCAATCCATCTATACGTGGCGTGTGGCGTGGATTTATCCAGATAATATTGAAATAGCTTCGCAAATTCCTGCCACTTTTGGTTCACGGGTGCAGCAGCCGAGGCACTGCTGCCTCCAGTTCCTTCCATTCAACTCACAATCTGCAAACAAAAAGCCATACACGAGACTTACAAACAACCAATTCATTCCAAATCTGACAAAAATATAAACATAAAATAAAGGTGCACGCTATCTAATTTCTTGCACAAGCAGACACACGCCAATTAAACGACACTAAATTTACTTGCATAACGAGAAATGTGTAGTTTATAAATCAGAGGTTCACATTCTAATAATCGTAACGTTTAGTTTACATAGATTCCGATTAGAGGAATTAAAGGAGAGAAAACATGCGTCGTTTTCATAGTTGGAATCAATATCTAGTGTTCTGGTGGCGGTATTTGAAGAATCTGAAAACCCTAAAATTTTGGAGGATGGAAATGGAAACTGCGAAAGATAATTGAAATATGGCGAAAGAGTGAGAGAAGCGAAATGCATCGAAGAATTGGAGCTGACCTGCGAGGACAATTTAGATCTCCAACACGAATCGAAGAGAGGATTGAATTGATGGATGACGAAACCCGCGCTTTGCAGATCTACAACGCGATTCCAATTTGGGCCAGAAGTTTTAGTTTTTTCTATTTTTATTTATTTTCCTCCTATTGTCGTTTTTAGACTTTTATATATATATATTTTTATTATTATTTTGGGAAGAAAATCGTTAGCCGAATCTTAAACGGCATATCTGGTTTCAAGGGATTTTATTTTACTTTTTTTTTTATCTGAAACGAAGGGCTCGTTGCTATTCGTCTGTGATGTGATCATAAAGAAACGAGCTGAGGAGGTTAGCATCCTTGAAGGGCGTGCAACGTGATGTGTTGTTTAACTTAATGCTGTAAATTTTATACTATTTCATTTAAGATTATTCAACCTCACCTCACATTGATGATTTATTAATGCAAATTTTCAGCAATTTTTTTAGAAAAATATTAAAAAATACTTAAACGCGTAAAAAATGAAATGGTGTAAGTATTTATTCTCTCTGATCCATTATTAATAATGTCATTAATTTGAAAGATATTGAAAATGATGAATCCCATAACTCAATAAATGCAAGTCATCAAAATTCGGGTTGCCGTAGCCATGCGCTGAGTTTCTAACATTTTTTAGTTCAATGCGCTCGTGACATGTTAGTTACTGTTGTAATAACGGATAAAAAAAATTATATTAATCAAAGAAAAAAACTAATATAAATTTAATTAAGAATATTTTAATTAATGGATTACTTAAAATTTAATAAAAAATTATGTGGATAATTGGGTAGGGTTTAATAGTGTGTTATAATGTTTTTTTTCAAACTTTTTATCTGTATTTTTAAATATTGTGGTGGCGTGAATTTTGTCCCCGAAACTAAACATGAGAAAGGAGAAGTATTTTATTTAATCTTCATAGATTTTTCGTCATGAGCTCGTCACGAATTTATGTATTTAATTTTATGAATTGGATGTTTTGCAAATACTTTTACGAATAATAATGTTTAAGATTTGGAAAAAATAATAGAAAAAATAACATACAGATTTAATGATAAAGATAAAATTAAAAGTTGATAAAATATTTGAATATAAACTATTGTTATTATTGAAAGACAACGTCTGAAAATATAATGATCGTTTGTAAACATCTTTTGAGACTTAAGATTTATGTAGTTGTTTATAATTTTCAATACTTATAAAACTTAAATATAATATTTATTCTAACCCAAGTTTCAATTCTATTGTAAATTACAAACATAATATTCATATACCTATTTTTTATAATTACCTGATAACTTTTCTGTAATCTTTACTGGCAATAATCTTAATCTTTGATTTCCATCGATCGTAGCATCATGAACTTCATTTTCTAAATGATACTAATAACTCATATACAATAATATATTTTTAAAAGCTCTTCAAATTCTATATTTTATTTATCATTTTAATAAATTAATAATACAGATGTATTATTTAATATTAATGAAAAAACATTAGAATCAAATGTATAATTTAAATGAAAATGTAAAAAAAAAAACAATCTAATTCTTAAATTAAGTATCATAAATGTGACACTTTTAACTAAATTTGGAATTATTTAGAACGTTCTCACTTTGATAAATACATCATAATTATAATGTTAGATAGTACATTGCTCATATAAAGAGCAATTTTTCTTTCTTTTTTTTATTTTCTATTTCAGTCCCTCGTAACATGTTTCACCATGCATACAAAACTGAAGAATTATTATTTATTTTTAAGTGAAAAAGGTACACTAATTATGATTTACACAAACCCACGTGACCGACATGAAAATGACACCTGTAGAATCATTGTAACCTTCTCTCGTACTAACCGCACCCACTGCTATTTTCTTTTCTTCTTTGTTCCCTTTACCTTTTTTTTCTCTTTTCTCTCAGCCAATAACCTTCAGTAATTTCATTACTTCATATATTGTCTTATAATTTTAAAAAATCCGATAATATTAATTGAAAAAGAAAAAAACATTTTTATTCAATCAGACTTTTTTTTATTCTAAATATTTTTTCTATAATTCTATTATTGAGTTTAGTGAAGTCATAAATTTGTTAAATTTGAATACCAAATTTTAGAATAATTTTGTTTTCTGGCTTTTTAAATTAAATTTAAGATAAATATTTTAGGAAAACTATTTATTATTTCGATAAAACTCCAAAATAAATAATTGTTTAGATATAAATATGACTTGTTTGCTAAATTCTTTCTGATTCTATGTAGATGGTGATTATTAGTTAAGAACTATTTAATTATTTGAATTTTAAGTTTTGTTGAGTTTTGTTTTGTTTAGTGATTTGTTTTTTTTAAAGTGTTTTGAATTTGATATTCTCAATAAGTTGATGTAAGGACTGGGTTGTGTATGTTGAGGTGAAGTTAATTTTTGTAATTTTCATTATGTTATTAATGAGTTTATTGTAAATATGAATATTTATTGAGTGAGAGGGGATATTTGAACACATGAATATTTATTGGTATCAAAAATATATTATTATAATGTTTTCAAAAGTATATTTGAAATTGATTAATTATGTTGTTAAATTTATTTTTATGACGTTTTTACTCAAACGGAAAAGTTTGGCTGAAAATAAAATAGTAATTCATGAAACTACATTCTCGGTTTTATTTTAACTAAAAAAATGGAGTTGAAAATAATTTTACTGTAAGCAACGTTTATTTCAAGTTAATGATTTTTTTGTTAAACAAAAATAACATTACAACTCAACATTAAGTTCCTTAATTTTGGTTATTCAAGTGATTTGCGATGATAAACAAGGACGGATTTGAGAAGATATGTCATTTCCATATCCTCACAGAGAAACAAAGAAGTCAAGAAATGTAACTTTCAAACATATAATTACCAACATAACCTCTAGAAAAAAACACTTCTCTAAAAAAAGAATAACAATAATAATATTAATAATAACTATTATAATAGTTTTGTAATTTTAAATAATAATTTTAATTTCATTTTAATATAATTCTTACTATGTACATTTAAATTTATATTGCATTTATTTTTAAAAATAAAATAGCAACCATTTAGTTAATTATTAAAACATTTTTTAATCTATTATTTAGATCATAACTTTTTTTTTAATTTAAACAATCTCAATCTCGCTTTCTTTTTTCTCAAGTCCGTTAAATCAATTTTCAAATCCAAACACACTAATATGATCATTAATCTAAATTTAATTATTTTATAAATAAAAATAATTATTTTGTCGTTTATCATTTTAAATTATTATTTATTTATAATAAAAAAATACACATACGTATGCGTAGTACATGCATTTATAATAGTGAGTGATATATAATGGAGCTCATAATTATATTAAATTTCTTAAAAAGAATACGGACGACAGTTTGCATACATTGAATGTGTGTATGCACGTGTCCAATTTATTTTTATAATAATATTTACATAAAACACACACACAAACTAAATATACACAAAAAAAGCACGTGTAACATATTGTTTCACCAACTAATTTTCACAATTTTACTAATTTAATAATTGATGATGAAGAAAAAAAATCAATATTTAATTGTTTTCATACGAAAAATGATAAATTTGTGATACTTTTATTTGCAGTTAAGATAACAAAATTATAAATTATGATTTTTTCAAAGTTTTAGTCATCAAACTCTTGTACCTAATGGATTATTATAATTTCAGAATTTCTTATACAGCATTATTATTACTATCTATAATATCACGGTGGAAATAATGTTATAATATAAGATCTCGTATATCACCTAAATCATTGACGATTATGCCGTTATGATTTAAAGTAATTTATTAGTGATAAATATTGATTTTCATGAAAGCTACTTAATCAAAAAGATACACCACGTTGCTCGTAAGAGAAACGATCCATAATATAATAATTACGTTATGGATTATAAGTAAGGTTTTAAAATCATGATTAAATTACTAATTGCTTATGTTTCAAAGTTAGTTATATAAAGTTAACATACGTAGCAATAACTAATCATATTTATTTGTAAGCATCAAAATGACAACATTAGGATAAACAGAATTGGAACCCTCCGACAATTTATTTCAGCTGTTTTTTTTTTAAGAAAAAAATAATGAAAGTTATAAGTATTAATTAAAAGAAAGATATTACATTACAGAGATACGAAAACATTGTTGGAGTAAATGATACGCAAAACTGAAACACTTGTGCTAGTTGAAGAAGATGTTGTGTGGATGGAGACCAAAAAGATGAAGATGTTTTGTAAGCAGATATTTTGCTTAGGTATTTTTATTTTATTTTTTGTTTTGCTTTTTACAAAAGGTAGATTCAGATCCTTTGAGCACAAAGACAAAATATAAGACGATTATTTAATGAATTGGCGCGCAGTTTAAAAGTGGTCACAATTATTACGCGTAATTCGAAACATACGAGAAAACAGCCCGAAAAAAAGGACCGGGCCAATTGGAAGAAAGGAAAAGTGCAGAATGGTGCGTCCCACTCGCTCCAGTTCGATTCTTGTGGCTGAGGAAGCCAAACTAATCAACGCCAATCTAATCCATCCCAACCACACTGCATCGAAAGATCAACGCTTAGATTTCTCCCACACACACTCGACTCAACTACGACCAACATCTCACCGTTGATTTAATGCTCTCGTACACTTTTCCTTCTTTGTCGTTATTTATTTCCTTCACGTCTTTCATTTCCTTGCTTCTCAAACTCAGTGCTTCTCTTCACAGTTTCGCCGATTTTGCTCTTTCGCCTTTCTCACTTTTGAAGGTACTTACTTACTGTGCGGTTTTTCAATTAATTTGTTCGTTGAATTTGTTGTGAAATTCTGTTGACTGCCTTTTCTGGTTTGTTTTTGTTGAATTCGGTTAAACTGGAGTTGTTTCGATTTTTGATTTCACGCTGAAAGATGTTGTTACTAATATGTATTCGATTATACGGTAGTGATTTCTGTGTCGGGATGGATAGAGTTGGATTTTGCTTACTTCGTGTGCTGGTGTTGAGTTCTGAATCTTGCGATCTAGTTTTGTTCGTTTTTCTGTAGCTGCTGCATGCGATGAATTTTTAGTTGTTGGTAATTTATGTTTTTGAAACATTTGTGGATAGGGGAAATTGGTGGTTTGTTGTTTAAGGAAATCTATCAATCATGATGCCTGATGATACTGCTGCAGAAGCATGTCATGATGGTGGGAGGGGTGAAGCTCAACCAATGAACAGGAACCGGTCGGCGTGGATGGCTCATTGGATGAAGTCAAGTTATAAATCAGCATCCCCTGCTTGCAATCGTTTGGGGGTAGATTGTGAGCTGAATGAAGAGAAAGAAGACGGCGGTGCTGAGCAGCATGGTTTGCTTGGTGGGATAGGTAGTTCTATGCACGCTGGAGCAGTTGGAGAAGCAGTTAGGGCCACAAGTGTTACCTTCAACAGTGAGGCAGACAATGAAAAAGCGAAGAAGGCATGCTGTGATTCCAAATCATTTCCTACACTGAAATTTACTGGAAAGTTGGATGGAGAATTGCCTCTGCAGAGGGAAGAGCACGACGACGAAGATGGGAAATCTGAAACTGAACCCTGCTCTGGAGATGGAACTATTTCTCTCGATAGAGCTGGGACTTCCCGAGCAGGCTTATCATCAATACCTACACATGTTCCTCTGAACATTGAAACCGTAGTAAAAGAGTGTCAAGTGTTGTCTCAAGAAGTTTTACCGACAGCTCTGCTGATGAAATCTCCGTGGGATGTTGAACAGCAGAACCTCACTGTTTCAGCATCACTATGGGATGATTTTGTAAAAGCAGCTTCTGACGCTGACGCAGTGCCAACTGGACGTAGCAAAGGGAAAGCTGTGATGTCCCAACTCACGCATGAACCGTTTGAAATCTGTCAATCCAGCTACAATTTAGCAGCCAGAGGGCGATTCGAAAGTTCCAAATATCATACCTTTTCGTCTCTTTTAATCAGCGAGAAGAAAATGAGCAGCCTCTTAAATCCCCAAAGATCCTTTTTTTCAAGATGGATGCAAGGTGGTATTACTCGTTTACCGCATGATTCAGCAGCTGGTAGCGGCGATAGCTTATATTTTGTTGGTGGTAAGCAACATGAGATTGAAAACTATGTTTCTAATCCAAATATTACGTGCCAGACTGAATCCTCCGAGGCAGATAAAC
This sequence comes from Vigna angularis, assembly GCF_016808095.1. Lineage (NCBI taxonomy): Eukaryota > Viridiplantae > Streptophyta > Magnoliopsida > Fabales > Fabaceae > Vigna > Vigna angularis. Next base: position 37,605,255 of record NC_068974.1, read on the forward strand.
TACAAAAGTTGTGTGGACTAAACTCTGTGGTTGACCGAATTCCCTGTTCTATTCATGATGTGGAATCTATGAAGATATACACCAGTATAGATTCAGTTGAAGAATCGTCTAGAGGACGTCCCAAAATTTCCCAGGCAACTCACCATATTCTAATGTCAAAAAACACTGATGTTACCTTCTCTGACAGAGGTCAGTTCTTTAGAGAGCCAATAGCACCTATCAAATTCAAAGGAAACGCTTTCAATGAGATCCTTGATTTCTCTCCACCCACGAGTGGCCATGCTCTGAAGCTGGAAGGTATAGGAAGCTCCATAAAGAATGGAGGAAAGGAAAATGTCCACGATTTCAAATTTCCAACATGCCTAAAGAATGAGTCATCTGCTGAAACAGATACTATGGACATCGATGCTTTACATAAGAATGATATTCTCGGTATGTATGCACACTCTTGAAGGATGTGCCATATGCTATACTTAATGCTTCATTTAATTTTCAGATATTCTTATTTTGATTAATTGAATACACAATGTTAATTTTTTTTCAGTTAACTTTACTCCTACTATTAGTTTTTGGAGGATGATGTTGTGTGCAATTTGGTGGTTTTTTGGCTATACAGCTGATCCTTCTTCCTGTTGTCTTTTTCAGGTGACGTTTCATTCCAAACAAATAAGGTAATGTTTCTAATTATAATTTGATCTTCTTCCTACAATGACATCAAATTTTCAATCATAACTTTCTTTCTCAAGCATTTGGATGATTTTAGTGCATTTTTTTTTCATGATTGAAATTTAGGTATATTTTGATGAGCTTACTCATAAATCTATACAGAAGAGAAAAATAAGAAGAAAAAATATAATATATTTTTAAGATAAAATTAACTTATGCATGAATTAATTTATAGATATTCTTATATTAACTTCTCTAAAAGATAAGTTTAAGGACTTACATATCAAGGACTAGCTTTTTGTGAAAAATAAAATTGTCATTTATTTATACATTCACATTGGTTATGATGAATGCTGAACAGTGTCATACCGAGAAGCAGCTAATTTGAATGGCACTGTTCCTTCGAACCTAGACTTTTAATAATACACACATGCACCAATATATGTCTTCATTCGCATTTGTAGTTGATTATTTAACAACCACGTGCCTTGTAAAATGTGATACTATATTAAACTTTGAGAGGCTAATTAGGTAGGAGTTGCCAAATTCTTTTATTTTGTAGTGCTCCAAGGATAGTCAAAATTCGCTCACGTCTAAAGTTGCAACAATTTCTTCCAGAGAGAAAAACCTAGCAAAATCAATGAATACAGCTATACCAGACATAAACGAAGAGCCTTGTGACCTTCTTGCTGAGGAGGGTCCTGTGGTTGATAGGGAGGCTAGCACATCACGAACCCACAGCCTTGAATTGGATCACTTTCTTTCTCATGCAGATGAACATGTAAGGTCAAATTCTGGCAATAGCTCTTTTGGATCAGATCCTAGCAGCAGATGGGTCAAACGACTCAAGTTGGGCACATTGGGCTCTGCTCATGGGACTGAGGGTACAAGAATAGGAGAACCTTTCTCGCATGAAAAAGTTAATAGTATATTTGGCAAAATTATGAAAGATAGCAAACTCCGTTTGGAACCGAAAATGATATATCAAGCTGAAGGACAGATGGTGCCGCATATACCTGTAACAGTATCAACAAATGGCAAGTCCACTTTAACTGAAGCGAAGAAAACTGTAGAAATTACCCTTTCACATCCCTGGATTCAAAGATGGAGTCATAATCGTGCTGCTTCTTCCCAAAAGAGGCATGAATTAGGGGAGCTTCATGAACAAAAGTCTTCAAATGGCGTGCTAGAAGAGTCTCAAAAGAAACAGTTTCCGAGCATTGCTGCCATGGCTCTGATGGGAAAGGCAATGAATAGTTTGAATCCATCCGAGCTTATGAAAAAGGGACCAGTGATAGTTTGGAATATGAAGGGGTTTTGAAATCGTTGGCCATTGTTGATATAAATTTTCTATGGAGTTTATGGTGGGTGGGCGATTCTCAGGATTAGTCCAAGAATACATATAAGATTTGACATATGGCTACTTACTTCTGTACTCGAAGTCTTGGAGAAGTTAGAAATGCTAGGGGCCGTGTGTAGCCACAATAATGTTGAATAGTTGCTCATCTTACTTCCATATTCGCCTCAGATTTGGCTTAGTCAAAACACAATATAAGCGCTGCATGCATCTGAAGTAGTTATGTATCGGAGCGTGCATTTTTGTGTATGTATAAAATTATTATGCAATAACTCAGGATGGGAGAAATATCTCAAGAGGGATTGAATCCATTCTTACCACCCAAGTAAACTGCCAAGTTAAGCATATATCGTGGTGAAGGAGTTCATATTGGGTTGAAATTTTCATTCTGAATAATAGCTTCTCAATGCAATGATGTTGTGCTACTTTTTAAGTAAAAAGTTATTTACGATTACATGTATGATTCTCGAGGTCCCAAAGCATGTCGAATTATGATAGAAGAATTAGGCAAGGAAGATTGAAAGAGAAAGGACCCTTACCATGTTTTCAAAGTATAGATTATCATAGTACAAATCGGTTTTGTAAAATTAAGGAGTGGACCATTACAGAACTAATAATACAAAAAAGTACTCCTAACTCCTAAGATTGAAATTCTCAGTCACAGTCTAATTTAATATAAGCGATTTGTAATTAACTTATCGAAAGGAAAATAAAGAATCACAATTTTCGGTTGTTCAATAATGTTTTTAGGAGTAACCTCAAATTTTAATTAAATATTTTATGAAAGGGCTAATCACCTTACAAGTAAACTTTCTAAGAATTAAAATTAGTGAAACATAAATAAGTTATTCAGAAAATATATACACTCGTAATTAAAGGTTTAAATATTGTAAAGAATTAAATTATAACGTACTTTTGAAGATTTTTATAAGATAAAAAGTTTCACACCATGATTTGGAAGAGAATGGCTTTTAGCATGATTTCATTTACTATTGTGTAGGGAAGACCGAGAAAAGGTTTGAAACACAAAGTATCCCTATTCCCAAAGGATAGAAAGACATAAAGCATCGGAAAGAAAAGATGGGAACATTTGTTTGCAGAATCTAAGAGGAATTTGGTCCATGATACAAAAAGCCATTCATACCCTATTGAAAGTAAATGGCATCTGCATCCGTCTTTTTTGTACAATCTACGAATTGCATCCCTACAATGTCTCCACAAACAAAAATTAATGTAAGATAGAACACGACACCCAGGCTAGCCACTGAATGAATCATACAAGAATCATAATCGTCTTTATGCAAGTATCCATTTTTTTTAAAATAACAAAAATTGCTAAGAATAATCAACATGCCATGTGAACTTTTTTCTGATGGCTATTGAATTATTGAGTCATCGATAATTTGATTTAAGAATCAATGTACAACCACTTTTAGAAGTTGCTGTTTTGGCTTGTAGTGAAGGTTTTTTTTTCTGACAAGTGACTAAGCATTTTCCTAGACACCAATTTACTCATTTTTCTTGAACAGGTAAAAATCATTCCACAAAATCTACGTTGTACGTGTCAATCCTTAGGCAATCAATTAATACAAGCATGCAACCTTCTAGACTTACACAACAGCGCTTGTGCTAGTTTCTTAATTCTTTATTGCACACTGCTATAACAAGTACTTGTTTAAATTCAGAATAATTATGGGCTATTCTGTTGCTCAACGTGGAAAGAAGAAAACAGTTCACATCCAGCTTTTCATTTTATTTACTTTTATGCAACTTGATCTGATTTCACATATTGTTTGTTCATTCTACTTTTACATGCAAGACATCTTTCTATTTTGCATATATAACAAAAGGGGGTTCTGATTTCTCAATTTCTGTCCCCAAAGACGGCAAAAGTTCCTTTGAGTGCTTTTTCGAGCTACTTCTTGTCATCAATCCATGCAAATAAGCACTTCCACCCGTTTATATGACAGTGCCATCTTCTATTGTTGCCTTCTCCAATATGACTGTGATTCCTGATCGAATGTAAAATCCATCTTCTGGTCTATCTGCTTCTTGAACTCCCTACAGACCAATAATTTGCTTGTTAATAGGTAACATCATATCATAATACTAATGACTTCTGCTTCACAATTATCCAAGATTAGCAATATATAACCTAACAAAATTGGCTCAAATGTAAAACCAAGATAAGACAATCATGCTTACATCTTTGTTCGTGATGATGACATCTTTCCCTATCTTTGCATTCTTGTCAATTATGCAGTTTCTTCAACAAGGACAACAGGTAGTAAAGATCAGATTATTAATAGGTACATGTTAAACCAAGTCTTTATCATTATAATGACACATTTGTAGTTAGTGTCAACTTCTAAAACCAACATGTATTGTTCATCTTAGGATGAGATTACCTAATTTTTGTATTCCTTCCAATCCCAATGGGAACCTTCCCCTCTGCCAGCAGAGAAGCAATTTCTGATTCAGTTTGGTAATAGTCAGCTCCCATCATTACAGTGTCCTGTAAAAGGTGGTTTTAGAATTTGAGATGGTATGAATCCCAAAACAGAAAGGCATAGCAATTAGAATACTAGGTTTAGAAATTGTGATAGTTATTACCTGGAGCTCAACACCATAATCCAAACGTGAACGTTCCCCCACTATGGAATGTTGAACGATACATTCCCTTAGGAAACATCCATGGGAGATTATTGCATCCACAATCTGCGGAGAAAATCAAGTATTGTGAGTGACACATCTCACGAAACTACTAGAAAAGTTTTCCAATTTGTGGTCAAAATCATACCCGGCATTTGTCTATCTTTGTGGGTGGTAGGAATCTTGGAGAGGTGTAAATGGGTGTTTTGGGGTCATAAAATTTGAACATTGGATTCTGCAAGAGAGGAGCACAATACAGATATTAGTTTCAGGACACTGACAATTTGCTACATTCTATCAGCTACTTGAAGTCTGAGTTTCATTGTAATTTAACCATTACTGATTACACTGTTGATTTATTCTCCTCTGAATTAGTATGCTACAATTTGCAATATAGACTGTTATTCACTTATTCCCTAACTCCCAAGATACAACAGTTATAATATGTTGATTTATTTATGGTGACCTTATGCTAAAAGAACAACCACCGATCTGTATCACACAGAAAGCAAAATAAGGGAAACTTAATATATGCATCTCTGATAGTGTGCCTATACCTACAAATTAAGAATACCAATAAATTACAAACTTGACAAGAGTAAATATCTTGACCTCACCTCTTCAGTAAGAGCCAAGTTAGCATCGTAAAATGATTTTATTGTTCCAATGTCTTCCCAATAGTCATTGTATAAATACGCCTGAAAGAAGATAACAGACATTCAACTTTTGTATTGTTACCTCATTTAGCAGTGATCAGTTCCTTGCAAATGCAAGATATTCACCCTTCGAGAATAGATCCAAACATTTGAAAGGAAATATGATTAGTGCAGTTTCTCTTACCTGGACATTGTGTTCCCTCACAGCTGCAGGAATGATTTCAGATCCGAAGTCATTGGCTGTAGGATATCTCCATTTCAAAAGTTTGAGTAAAACATCCGTCTTGAATACATAAACCCCCATAGATGCAATATATGGTGACTTTTTTGCCTCATGGGGTAACAACCCGAAATCAGAAGTATCTGCTTGCTGCATACAAGCAACAGGAACACATAGTTACAATGAGAAACGACATAAATATACTACGATCACATTATTATGCTGTAACATATAACTTAATATGTTTTGTACGTCACTGTGTGATGCTATCAATGATGTATGACAATTCATTCTGGATATACATATATGTGTATGTATATATATATATATATGTGTATGTATGCATGTATATATATATATATATATATATATATATATATATATATATATATATATATATATATATATATATATATATATATATATATATATATATATATATATATATATGTTCGGTCTGATAGTGACCAGGAACCTATTTTAGTTGAACATTCATTGGCTTAGGACTTACCATTGCTTTTAGATCAGGACCCTTGGGTTTTTCTGAAAAATGGATGATTCGACCTCTGCCATCTACCTTGACCAATCCATAATCTGATGCACGGCTGAAAAAAAGGTGATTGGAAATGAGACTTGAATAATATTATTCTATAGTGACTCCTTCCTTTCCAATGGAAGAGAACATATTCTCCCAGTAGCACAGTGGTAAAAAACAAAGAAACATGCCACTTCAGAAAGAAAAAAAAAATGCAACAAAAAGAACCACAAGTAAAAGGTGACTAAACGCACCTGTCATCTACAGCAGCACATGATACTGTAATATCTGCATTTCTGTCAACGTGACTCTGCATATTTATTACAAGATAGATAACCAGTAAATAAGAACTGCGAAAAAGAATGAAGAAACACTCCTGCATGTCTAGGCAAAATTGTTAAAAGACTTTATGCAAGAACATAAGAAGGGTAGGAGAAAATTGTTAAAAGACTTTATGTCTAGGCTCTTAATTAAGAACAATTAACCTGCATACCTGCACAAGGTCCATGTAATCCATTCGGTATAGATGATCTCCGGCCAAGATCAATACATTCTCAATGTTTTGGTTTTTGGCATCCTACAACATTTTCAAACTATCATCATTCTATTCAACTTGAGAGGAAAAAAATATGAGAGGGGCACGCAGTATATAAGAAAGATTATACCTCAAATACCCATGTAAATTGCCTCACAGCATCTGCGGTTCCTTGGAACCATTTCTTTCCAGCTTCTCCTGGAGTTTGAGTAGCCGCCAGAACCTATTAAGTATTTGAGTTGTTCTGTCATATTAAATCATAATGAACAAAAACAGTGACAGGTCAACAATCATTCTTGTGGCTTATACTTCTCTACCAGTCACAGCACATAAAACTGTATCTCCAATAAAAACATAATACAATTTTATCAACACTTTACCATTTCATGTCTTATTCCCCACAGACATATCTTGCACAAAAAACCAACCAGAGAATGATGTATGAGTCATTTATGATCTCTAACAATCACCATCCTATTTTGGATACATACCTCCACACATCCATCGCCGAAGTTGATTCCATTTCCAAAATAGGTGCGGGAGATGTGACGGTTGAGGGATGCAGAGTTGAATTGGGTCAGTACAAATATTTTGTTGAGGCCACTGTTGATGCAGTTGCTCATTGGGATGTCTATAAGCCTGTAGCATCCTCCGACAGGAACCTACAGAAACATACTTTATCATCTCATCTCATCATGAAAGTGGAACTCCAAGAAAGTGATGAGTTTTACTCACAGCAGGTGTAGCAGCTCGTTTGGTGAGAGGAAATAGTTGAATCCCAGGACCCCCTCCCAGAATGATGGAAACAACATTTTTTGGGTCAGCCTTTCTCCTGAGAAACGCTGGCATTTGAAAAGCCTGAAATTGAAATTCAAAACGAGAATATTGCGTGTTTGGTTTCACATCCCAGATATAGAAACTATTTTTGTTAATCTCCAATAAAAATATAATACAATTCTACGTTGCAGACGTGATTTCTTAGTTCTTAATGTGCTTCCAAACACACTGGTCAAGATCATACTGACCAAGATCATAAAAACTGGGAGTTAGAAAGTATAAAATGGATCCAACAACAGAATTGGACTTACCACTGATTCTTTGGTAGTACTTGACGTAAGAACAGCAGAAACAACACCAGGTTTGGCCTTCTTCACCCTCTCCTGGGTTCTCAAACTTAAGGCCAATTGATTAATGATCCAGGGACTGTAATTAAGGCTCCCTTTGAGTCTCTCACCTAAAAAACCACCATCTTGACGAAAAATATTGTCTTTTCTCGAGTTTACGAAATGGGTATTCGCTTTCAAGGTCACACAAGCAGACACCATTGTGATTGCCTCAACACTGAGAAAAACCTCAATTTCAGGTACCCCAGATGGTAATGATGTGCGACAGTTCAATTCCTTGCAAAAGGACAACCTCCAAATCTCAAAAGCTTGTACTTTGAAGTTGCAACTGTAAGCAAACCAAGTGAAGTATACATTACATTATAACAGTACAGCACAAAGCTGGAGTCACAGTTGATTCTGTCAGAAACTTAAAAGTGACACTAAAATAATAGCAGTGAATGGAAAGAAAAGAAAAATCTTACTTTACAACAGTAGGAATATGAAAAGAAAAACCAAGGAATATGAAGAAATAAAAACTCAACACCCCCAGTTACTTGGAAAGGAATTTTAAGGCAAACAGTTAGAATATGAGCTATGAAGAACAAGAATTGAACTAACATGTGTTGTGTTTATGATGCAAATTGGAATTCAGAAAACTGATCAGAGGGAGGATTTATATTACTGGAAAAGGCAATGAAGGTGGATGAGTTGATAGTGAATGTGATCAAGTGGTGTGAAAGGTTGTGGTTGCCTTTATTGGCTTGTGAGCCTGAGTTTTCACGAGAAAGATGGGAAAAATCTCACGCTTTGGTATAAATCAGTTTTCAAAAACTATAACAGAGCATGTGAAGTATAATTAAATAATGTTGGTTTGCTTCTATGATCTGAAGATCATGTCTAGCTCAAGTTTCTAGGGTCCTCTTATAGAGGGAAAAGTCATTAGGAAACAAACAAATGTCAATTTCAGGCACTAGCCGTTCGTGAAATCAGAGGAAAGTTTTGAGAAAGAAATATGTAAAATTAAAGCTAATTTCCACGGTTGTCATTTGACGACATGTTGCAACATTTCTTTTTGTTGATTATGAGCATGATTTAACTTATCTTCGTAAACATGATTATTGTTGAACTTGATTGAGTTTGATAGGGTAGTTTTCATGCTCGCCATTGGTAACTGGCATTTCCCGTCCAAGAATATAACAGGTTAAATCAAGCAACTTATGCTCAAACATCTTCTATCAATGTAATGATAATGATGATTAAAATTTTCTCACTCGGTTATATAAAAGCTTAAACATGTGCTATTTACTAAAAGATTAAGAGTAGGTGTAGTTTAAAAACGAAAGTCACTTAGCTCTAAATCACCCTTTCAAATTCAACTTCCTTAATTTCATGAAATTTGTAAATTTTCAACGTCAGTAGTTCCATAATTTCAGCTGTACATTTCTCCCGTATACATTCATTTCATTCAAATATTTGCTATAGTTTAATATGACCATAGAAAACCTTTTTTAAAATTGAAAAATAATTGAATTGAATTTTCGATATGTGGCTGTATTAAATATTGACAAGGAGGATTTACTATTTATTTTACTCATATTTATCATGATTTATATCGGTTAATTTAACTGTTTCTACACAGAGAGATTAAAGAAATCAGTCTCATGGAAACTGTAACATCCCAAAATTCTACAGTCATCAACTATATATTTAGAATAATTACACGTAATAGTATGGAGAAACAGTCCTTAAATAAGAGGGGTTAAATTCGCGAATGGCCGAACGGCCTTACATGCAAACATAAGTTACGAGCGTTTACAAAACAATGAGGACGAACGGTTTACAAAATAAAATACCGAACGTCCAAGTAGTTACATCCAGCAAAAGGGCGCTCGCTCACAAGCGGACCGCCATCCTAAATAAACTAACTAAAAACCGAACGAGCTACTGTTCGGCCTTCACTTCAACCTCCACCCGATTTGCTTCATCCAAATTTTCTTCTTCCAGCATTTGATCAAGGGATGCACCACCATCTGCTCACACCCACAACGGATGATCATTGCATTTTGACAAGACGGAAATATACATGGACAGTAGACACATAATGGAAATGCAAGGGTAAGCTTATAATATTTAATTTATAAAATCAACACATACATTTACATTTCAATTCACACATACAACATTTGACTTATCCAATCACAATCATAAACATACGTATATAAGACAGACCGTCCGGACTGTATGAACCATGTAGCTACAGGCGTCCTTGCACCCGAGTGATGTAGTAACTGGGAAGCCCTCAACAGCTGCCACTCGAGGTTAACTCTATCCAAAGTACCTCTAAGGAATAGAGCCTCCTGCCATTCCCACACATGAGTACTCCCTTCTACGTGAAGATGAGTATCACGGAATATCAGGATGGACCAAGCCAGCATTAGCATGCCCACAGTCATACTTTACAAAACTTCAATAATCAATCATATCTGAGACGTTCCTCCTTGGAACGCTCGTTAAAATCCATTTCCAATAATTCGTTCAAATTATCATTCGTCCATATTAAACATTTCTCATATTCACATTTTCATTCTGTGTGCCACTCCCTTAAATTCACGAACGTTCATCATTTAATCAATAGGGACCAACATGTTACAGTACTCCTACCTTCTCGTTTCTGAACAAAAGAAACGAACCATTTATCTACCTAATACGTTTCGACACTTAATAATTTGAAGGTACTGATCTTAGAAGATATGGATGATACTTAGAAAGATTTTAAGTATAAATAATCCAGGTAGAATCCAAAGGATAAACCAGTAAGAAAGTATTTAGATAAACAACCAAATATGAATTGATTTCAGAAAACAACACTGCCAGTCAAAGACCGAACGTTAATTAACAATTTGGACGAACGCCAGTTACGTTCGCTCAGAATTCAATGATAAGGACGAGCGTTCAGTTATAAAACCGAACCCTGCATTGGACGAACGCTGGGTCAATGACCGAGCACAAATCAGAACGTACGCTTGGTATAAACCGAGCGCTATTTAGGACGAACGCTTCGGTATAAGACCGAGCGCCAATTGGGACGAACGTTCAATAAAATGACGAACGCTCTGTAAAACGAACGTTCGACACAAGGTCGAACGACATCAAGGACGAACGCTCGACTTAAGGCCGGACGTCATTGAGGACGAACGCTCGACTTAAGGCCGAACGTCACGTATTTATAAAGTTTCAAATATTTATCTATACTGAGCTGAACCGAACGCTCATTCACAAAATTGGGGACGCTCGTTCTCGAGCAGAATTCATTCCAAATGAATGAATTCCAAACTAAGTTATTTTAGTGAGAACCGAACGGTCTAAGACCGTACAGTGACGAGCGTCATTTTAAAAAAAAGAAAGATTAAAATTCCAGATTTCTCAAGCTTAACAGAATTTTCCAGATTTCCAATTTACAACTTTATAACTTTCATTTCCAGATTTAATTCACCTCAAACATCATCATCATACAGATTTCAACATTTTAATCGTTCCAACCACAACATAACCCTACTCCATTCATACTTGATCAAATCAACATGTATTTAAATCAAAATCAACATCAAATATAATTCATACCAGCAGTGTTCGTTCATAGCAGAGAAGTCAAAACCAGAAATCATATCAGTAAAATTTCCATAACAGTGGTCAACCATACAGCTCAAACATCATGCAGTTCATACATGCACAATAACAGTGATTATCCATACAATTCAAACCGTATATTTTTCTTTCATACAACTCAGATCATACAACATACAGTATAAATTAAACATATAAGCTTCCCTTACCTGGATAGCAGTGAACGTTCAACAGTGTAACTTGAATCTGCCCAACTATAACTTTCTACCCGCTAAGCTCTTCCTTACGCTCCTTAACTAAGTCTAACCAAAGAAAACTCAGAAATTCAGATTTTATCCTTGCATGCAACTGAAACAGCGTTCATAGTAACTCCAGAACTAGGGTATGGCTGGGAAACTTACCGGTTACAGGATCAAAAGAGGTTCAGCTTAAAATGAAGCTTACTGGCCCGTGAACGTTTCTACGGTTTCAGAAAGTTGATTGGAGTTAAAAGAAGTGAGTAATGGTAGAGAGGAGATGAAGGTTCCTAGAGAGAAGGTGGGGAAGTCGTAGAGAGAAGGAGGAGAGAAAGAATTTTCCAGAATTAAGAAAGGAGTGTGCGTGTAGAGCGAGAGATGAATTTTTCTGAAAATGCATGCTTTGTTTCCAGTGCCGAACGTCCGCTCCTCGTCAGCCACGTGCATTCCACTAACGCTTTCCAGATTCCTCTCGCCGTGACACCTGGCGTTCTCTATTGAACTGTCGCGCCCTCCGAGTGACACGCAAACTGCACTGCGTTTTCCCAACTCCAGACCCCATGCAGCGTGACACCTGGCGTCTGCTGTTGGAATGCTCCTCCCTGCTGCCGCCACGTACGTTGTTGAGGTGCCCAGCTCTCCAGCTGCCACGCGTACTCCAATGTACGTTATTTTCCAGGGTCTTACAGAAACAATTATTTTAATTTGATTAAAAATGTTTAAAATATTCAAATCGAGGTCTATATACATTGATAAATTCAATTTTAATAGTAAAATAGATACTCATGTATAATTTAATATTTTTTCTGTCCATTTATGGATAAGTGGAATGAGTATTAATATACCCATGTTTATACACAATATTATTATAAAAAAATTCTTATCATTAATAATAATATTGTTTGAGATTTTGAACATAAATATATTTTATTTCCATTTTTAAAATGGTATTACCATAATTTGAATTTCGAACTAGCAGCTATCAATTATTTAGCTGAGTTATAAAATCTATCACTTAATTAACTATAGATGGTGATTATAATATCAGTGTTAGTACCAACTTTGACCTAAATAATTTTTTCTTTTTAAATCCCAAAAATGGTGTCTAGTGGTTGATTGAGTGGGACCCATTTAAGGTACAAGTTACAAGTAGATTATTCGTAGGTGGGCCATAGAAGTCTCCTCCAGATTTTGGATATAGAGTCCAGCATCAGCATTCACGGTTCTCAATTTCTCAATGTGGGCCAGGTTGGGCCGAACTCAATTTTTTTGTGTTTGTGGATCTCGTGCACTCTCCAGTTGAACCCTTCCCAATGTTTCCACGCACCAATCAATAGCCAAGTAACCAACCAATTATCATTATTTGTATTTTATTTTTATTTTATCATTAAATTTTTAAATATTATTTAATGTAATGTTTTGCAAATTTATTTTGTAAGGTTTTCGGCTGCTATATTAAACTGTATTTTTATTTTATTTTTTTTGTGAAAAACGTGTTCTCCCTTAGTACGTTCGACCACAAAAATTCCCTAAAATATAAGAATTTTTAGGCTTAATTGTTTTTTTTATGGTGATCATAAATATCTTAAGACGAACAAGAAAGAATAATTTCTTTTGTCTTAAGTTTCTTTGGGTCATTCTCGATGAATTTTCACGATAAGATCAAACTTGATATTTTTTTTTCAAACTGATTTTATTATAATATCAGAATTTTCTATTAAAATCAATTTGGATGTGCATGAGATATTTTTTTAAAAAAATATTTTTTAATGGTGAATTGACATGACAAAATGGATATTGCATTTTAGCAATTCGTTTACTTCGGTTTTTAGATAAAAATCTCACTTACGGTGAAAAAAGAAATATCATTTTAGTAAATATAAAAATAACGTAACGTGGTTAGTCTGATTAGGGTTTGTATTCAATATCCTCTCGGATCTTTGAATCACCTATTGATATTTATTTATTTATTTTAGTTTCTTAGGAAGGGGTATTTAACCTTCTAAATTTTATTTTATTTAGTAAGTAATTACCTTAACTTTTTTTTTCTTAATTGATCCTTGGATTATATCATGTACAATACACACTTTAAATTTTAGTTTTATTGCAATCGATCAATAAATCTTACTATATATCACCATAAATTTATCTTATATATTTGAGGTAAATTATTTACACTAAATGCCAACTATTTATCATTTTTTTGTTATTTTTTTTTTTGTAAAAATCAATCATTTTTAAGGATTAACAGGAATAAAATTAAAAATCTAGGTGTCAAGTAAAGTTCATAAAGAAAAGTTTAGGAGATTAAATATTATTTTTATTAATTTTTCTATTTAACTTTGAATTTTGTGTTTAATTTGATAACAAATAAGTGAACTAATTCATTACATAATTTAACAATCGCCTAAATTTTTTAAAAAATATAACTATAATCAATAGGACAGCAAAATATGAGAAATCATTATGATTATGTATGACATTGAAATTATTTATAAATTGAATCCTAAACAAATATAGAAAAATAATTTTATACGAAATAAAGTTGGACAAAAATATAAATATAATCCATATACACAATAAGTTTATTTTAGTTACAAATTTAAAATAAATAAATATTGAACTTAATCGATATTAAAAAAATAAATGGTTTTTTGGTATGAATTTAATCCATTAAAGTTTTCAAATTGAATTCCACTTTGAAAGTGAATGACATTGAATTTCAGATTCCAAAAACTCTTGTAAGTGTCATGTAATGTAACATAATGTCGACAAAAGAATGAAAGGCACAAAACAATTTGATTTATATTGTAAAGAGAATTACTTAAAAAAATAATAATAATTGATTTTAGGGTTCAAAAGAAACAAAATACTACAATCCAACGTAGGGATCATAATGAATGGGAAGATGGACGATTCACGTTGAAGGGTACATTGAAAGCAGATAAGGATTACACTCACTACTGAGAGAGATTGATGGAGAATTGCAACTTGTGTTTCTGCATTAGAACAATAACAAATAATAAATTTATTAACTTTTATATCATATTAAAAAATATAATTCAAAATGGTTTGTAAAATAATATTTATATTTATTTATTTATTATGGAAATTTTAATTCTATAAATCGATTTTATATATGATTGAATTAAAGTTTATTTTTTAACCAACATTAAACATAAAGAATTATTTTAATGTAGATTTAATATTAATTAATTATAATATGAGAAATATACTAACTCATCTATAGAGAATTGGATTTCAATTAACCTTACTAAAACAAAAAATAGTTACTAGTTAATTATTTATGATGAAATATAAGATTAAAGCAAAAAAATATTTATTCATAACCAACTTTATTTTCGCTATTTAATTTTCCTAAGTGGAGTTTTTTTTTCTTTTCGATTTTCAATTATAAAAAGTCATCTATGATAAATTTACAAAAATTTGGAAGAAGAGACTTTCCCATTTTTCAATTCAGACAATACCAACTAATTTTTTAACGTATTTTGTTTGATTTCTTGTTTGTTTGATTTATAAATTGTTGGGTTTCATTTGGCTCTTGACATAGATCGGACACGTGTCCCACAAATATAATGAGGAACATTTATTAACATTTAACATGGTTTCTAACGTTTGCAAATTAGAGGGTGGGTGTGTAAATAGAAGAAAACAAGGTACAAAGTGACAAAATTCACGTGCTATGTTTGCTAATATTATGCTGCTAATTATAATCAGTGGATAAGTAGAACGCTAATAACATTATTTTCATGTTCAAAGAAATGCATTCGAAATGCATTCAAATTACATTACCTGTTTCCATTTTCTGTTTCATCCTTCAATCAAATTCTGAACTATTTTATTTCCAAATTATTAGAGAATTTAAGTTTGAGTGAATAAGTACAAATAAAATGATTATAATAATTTTCAACACAAAATTTTAAAATAAAGATTTTATGAATCTTTTTATTTATATATTATAATTATATATTTTTGGTTTTATTGAATTTCTAACCATTACTTTTTCACATTCTCATGCTTTTTCTTAACTTGGATATGCAATTATCTAATACCTTAATGGATGTCTAGTTTCAAAATACTATTAAATGGTAATATTTTTCCATCACTTGTTTTGATTTTGATGAGAACATTCAGTTTAGCTTGTAAATTGACCTTAGTTTATATATATTAATCCAGTTTAGTTTAAGAACATAACAGCATAAATGGTAACTGAAAGTTATGATGCAGAAAAATCAAGGAAAGAACTTGGAAATGCAGTTATTATTGTTGAGTATGTGGACGATGTTAGTTTTAGGAGATTTTTCTTGGCTGCTCTCCAACCATTATTCCAAGTTCCTTCTAGAAACATGATCAAGAAATAGATATTCAAAGTTATACTTGTGAAAAATCAATAATTTTAACTTGTTTAGATAGTTTTGATGGAAGAATGGTCATTACATCAAATATGTGGACTTCAAGCAATAAGAAAAAAAAAATATGGCTGTCACTCAATATTATATGATGGTTTTTTTGACTTTACAAAGTCGTATTTTGAGGGAATAATAGAAATTCTTACATTATAACTTTCATGATTGTATTTGATATAGTATTATATGACATGTTTTTATTATAAAATGAATTTCAATACAAAGTTCTGCTTTTCATTGAAGTAAGATTTCTCATGCAACTTTTTTTTAGCATAACTTTACATTTTTTGAAAAAAATTCAGTTATTAGAGTTAGAAGTTTCTAGAAGTCTCACATCAACTAGAGATGAAACCAATTTATAATAGATAAATGAATATAAACCTTATTTTACAAGCTGGTTTGTAGAGTTGAGTTAGATTTATAAGTAAGTTGTACATTAAATTTTATTTTTTTTTTATATTAAATATCTAAGGATACAGTATGATATATATATATTCACACTTGATTTGAAGCATAGACTTACTATTCACATCAGATTTTATTATGATTATTGTATTCTTTATCAGTATTATTATTATTATTTTTTAATAATTAAGGTTTTATTAAATACTTGTGAAAGAAAATGGTTTAGTTTTATTTGTGAAATATTACGTAGATAAGTAAATATCTCATAAGATTATATTAAAAAATATATCAAAAGTTACCATTTTGATACAATTCATTTAAGTATATTTTTTTAGGTCTAATTAGTTAAGCCCAATTCATTAAGTGAGAAGACTAAGTCACTCAACATCTCTATTTTACCCTGTGGGTGGGTGGGTGCATGTTGCGAAAATAATTTTCTAGACTTTTAAATTTATTTTATTAAAAATGATTTATTTTCATAATTTCAAGGTTCTTTACCTTAATCAATAAATAATCATAGCTTAAATAAACAAAGGTTACTCTCTTGCAAAAAGATATTTAAACTTTTCAATATATTATTATACGATTTAATATATTTTTCAATATCTTAAGAGTTATTTTTGTCATTTCCATATGACGCACAATTATCCAAGTTCACGTACACCTGATACACTTATTGAGTTGTGGTAAGAATCCAAAAACAACTTTCTTTTTAATGTTAATCGATTTGGAACTTTAATAAATACCTACATGCGAGACAACTATCCAAGTTCACATAAATCTAAAACACCAATTGAGTTGTGGTGACAATCCAAAAACAACTTTCTTCTTCGTATTAATCCATCGATATGGAACTTTAATGAACCAACCATTACTTAATATTCACATTTACTTCTTTTTTTGTGTAATATCCGTAAGTTGTTGACTAGTGGTGTTAAAAGTGTTCAATTCCTTGAATGGACGTGTTGTAATGAAATAACATGACTATCAAAAATCTGATTAAAATGTTTCAATTTATCTCTCTGTATATATATATTACAAAAGTTGATACCCCAATGATCTTAACTAGTGATTGAGGATGTTAAGAAGGGAAACTCTGGTCTTTATCAAACGCCTAAACAGAAATTCAAAACCTTCTTCAAGATCTTGAACAAGCGACTCCACTTTCTCCAACTGGTTTTGCAGTCTACTAATGTTATCAAATTTACTTGTATGGGAAAACATGCAGGATTGCAATGCTTCATCAAGTTGAGCAAATTCACATTCATCTGCCAACTTTGAGCACCCTACTTGCTTCGTCTGCATTAGCTTGGAAACCAAACTCCAGCTGCTTGACTTTGATTGTGCACTCCCTGAGATCAAATGAAGTAGCGTCTGAAATGCTGATAGAGTGACCACTTCCACGTTCTCCATTAAATTTACCAAAGCTACTGTTTGATTATCTTTGTTTGCAGGTGATGACATGCTGCATTTTCTTGGGGTACCCTTCAAATTTGCCAAGGCTTTTGAGATGGCCTTTTTGACCACCTTTCTTGAAGTCAAGAACTTCTTAATCTCTGATCTGAGCTCTACTTCACCCCCCTTTCTCCTTCTCATAATCGATTGAAGTTCTCTCATGCACTCTTTTGTGTGCAGTAGAGAGTCTTTGGCGGTTGTGCACACATCTAAGAGCCTTAAGGATCCATTCAGAAGCTCATCCACCCAGTTTTCTTGACTCTCACGGTGAAGTGCTTCTTGAGTGAGGGGAAGCTGAAACAAATTTTCTACACATTCATGTAGATCTTGCAAACCTCCTAGCTTTTGGCTAAGGGTTGAAGAGGAAGAAGAAGTTTCATGGGAAGCCTTTAACCTGTCCAAGTGCTCATTGCATTGTAGGATAAGTGGGTGTGGTCTAGAGGGTAAGCTGTTTGAACGAGCATGGAAATGGGATTTTGAGTTCAACTGTGAGGTTGCCATTTTTTCCTTAGGGGAAGAGAAGGCTAGATGTTGAGAATAGAATTCAGTTTTTTTATCTACCTTCTTGGTAATGCCATCTTCTCAATATATATATATATATATAACAGGGTGTTGAGGACACAAGGAATCTCACCTTAAACTAATATCAATAAGTGCTAACAAATCAAGATTTGGATCTAAACATGATCACATAATTGTTAGGAAAGTGTCTCCCACATGGAAACTCTCCAACTAACACTTTGCTCCATTTTTCTCTCTCACTTCGATGATTTACCATAAAAAACATGCATTCAATGATGTAAATTGATCTGCACGTGTGGACTACTTGATGTCTTAAACAATGGCTGCAGTACTGCTGAGCTTGTCTCTCATGCAGAAACAAGAACTGCATAACTCTATTTCCCGTTTATTAAAATAAAGCTAACATTGTGTGAGAGAAAAGAAGGGGGAGAGGTGAAATGGAGCCTGAGCCTGTGTTTCTGTTGCATCTCATTGATTTAATACAAAACTGTCTAATGGTCAGGAACACGAGGTCTGTAAAGTAAGAGAACAAATTGAGTTGAGATTCAACTTCCATCCAGTGCCATGTGCTCAACATATATAATGGACATTTACTGAAGATGCAAGGAGTCTCACATTAATGAGTGCTAACTAATCAAGATTTGAATCCAAACATAACCTTATTAATGTTAGTGCAATGTCTCCCACCAGGAATCTCCTGACAACTCGTTTCTCTTAATTAATATGCTATCATGCAACACACGGTTTGCAACAACTGCTTTGAAAATTAGTTCTTTACAAAATGTATTTCACTGTCAGCCCTCGTGTGCATGTGTAGACTTTTTCGATGGCTAAAGCACAGGCTTAGGTCACGCTGGCCATCGGTTGCTGCTACATGTGCATGATTGAATAATAACCAATAGACTATAACATCTATAAGTGAACTGAATAAAAGAAAAATGTTACTGAGCAGTTGCTTTTCTGCTTCTGTGACTCTAGAAGTAAGAAAAGTGTTTACTGTTCTATGATTCTTTACTTTCATTTATGTTAATGCTGAACTTTTAGGAGGAAAAGGAAAGTTGAAAGATGAGATGTAGAGGGTAAACACAGGAACTTTACAAAAAGATATAGATGTTGAAGTAACAATAGTTTGATCCTCAATCGATATGTATTTAATACATTATAAACAAATGTAATCACATTCATGTACAATTGTGACACTCGTGGGGGAAAATTGAGTGCACAAAAATCAAGTAGATACTATGATTAGTGGTTGAAGATGTTGAGAAGGGAAACTCTGTTTCTGATTAATTTTCTTGAGAGGTGATCAACACCTATTTCGAGATCATGAAGCACAGCTCCAAATTTTCCATATCACTATGAAAATTGTCAATAGATGAAAGCTTGTGACTGACGAGACACTGCAAGGCTGCATCCACCTTTTGAAATTCATTTGTGTTTGATTCTTGAGAGTCACAAGCTTCTCTTTTAGGCTTCATCAACTTGGATATTGCTGACCATCTGCTGGGTTTTGAGTGTCCTTTTTGGCCAGAGATAAACATCAGCGTGATTGTTTCCGCTTCATCTGAGAAGCTAAGCATACTTGAAGTGTTATCGCTTTTGTGCTTCAAACTTTTCAGGGTCTTTTGAATTTGCTTCTTCATCTTCTTTCTCATAACCAAGTATGTCACACATTCAACTGTGAATCCATTTTCACTGCCTTTCTTTCTGCGATAATGCAGAGAACTTTGTTTTCTTTTCAATAGCTACCATTGTGTCCTCTTGAGAAACAAATCCTTTAGAAAGTAATTGCAGATTTATTTGAAGCCCGATTTCTCGTGGTTGGCTTTTGCTTTATATATAGCAAGTGAAATTACATATTATGGGAGACAAGGAATAATATTTTTTCCTCAAATGTCACCTAATGAGTATGCAATTCTATCATATTGATTTGGATATCAGCATCATCACTTGAAACGCTTTCCATGCATCCAACTCATCCCACAACTTTTTTATTCATAAGATAGGAATCACATGGCAGATTGCAAAATGGCACATCTTGAGAATATAATAGTTGATGGTGTGTGATGCATTCATTTGTAATGGGAGTTTGTGTGGAGCATGAGAGGAGTTATTTAGTAACATAATTGACTTTTGAGTCTTATGATTGTCTGCTTAGAACAGCTCAGATTAAGGACAGGTGGAATCTTCATCTTCTAATATATTGGTCACTTGTTGGTGGGGATGCTTATGTTGAAGGAGCAAACTGAGTGCCGAAAGATGGTTCAAGGAGCACGCCTAGGTTTATGACGCACAAGTTAATAAAAAAAAAATGATTGTTCAAGGAGCAAGGCTCACCAAGCTCGAGTAGGACTGGAGGTGAAACCAGCCTCACGCTGTGCCCTCCTGTCTAAGAACCAGGAAACCTATGCCTTCACAAAGATCCCATGGCTCAACTCTCAGCTTGGAGTGGGCAGGCCAGCAAGTTGCAACCTCAAGACCAGTTTAGCAAGCCATGGCCTTGTCCAATCATCCTCTTGCCCCCACTCAGGTCATAAGCTGACGTTACCCAGCTCGGCAGACTGACGTGTACGTCAGAAGATTTATAAAGACTCTTTTATCTAATATTCTGAACGGTGTGGGACTTGGAAATGGTAATATTCAGTACTTAGAGTCTTGAGTTGGAAACTGAGGCTTGTTCCTTCCCGTCTATTTTCTCCATGGTATGATATGATACATCATAATACATTATAACCTTGTAACCCAAAGGTTTCGTTGAGTCATTTTAAGGTGATGAGAAAAACATAAAAGTGGCATTTTAAAGTGTTGATTCCACTTTGATTAATACCCTCGCAGAAAAACTTCAATTTGGATTATATCTTTTAATTCAATTCTTTATGGATCTCCAATTCGGAACCATCGGGTCCAAAGAATGGAAATTTGTTTGTGCACCTTCATCATTTCTTCTTACACCCCTTAAGTATGATAAAGGTAAAATAACACCTTTTATTAAAATATAAAAGATAACTTAATTTTCTCTAAATACCCCTTTACGTCCTCCATCCTCAATCAAGGTTTTTTTTAAGAACGGTGCAATTCGTTGTAAAAGTTATGTAAATAGATATTTTCTTAAAAACTTACTAAGATAGAAAAGTTGTGCAAGAAGTCATGACGAAGTAAGACAATTTTTTATCATTGAAGGTAAATTTGTGTTAGTCGTGGATGAAATCGTTTGAATCAAACACAACTTCTCTTAACATTAATGAAGTCATGGAACTTGAAACCTTGAGACGACTTTAAGCTAATTGAATAATAATGAAAGTTGTGGAAAGTCATCACAAAATAAGTTGTTGGCATGACCTTGACCTTGAAACTATAGTTAGACGACAATATAGTGACCGTTCTGGTTAGTTTTTCACATGAAATGAGTAGAATATTTGTAAAAATAATGGAAGCAGAAACTATGAAAAAAAATATCAAAAAGGGGTAAAAAAGCATCGTCAGGGTATGAGATAATTGGGTTAAAGCATGGTCTGCCATGTTAGAACATAGCTGGCCGAGTTAGAACATAGTCAGCCAGGTTGAAACACAGTCGATTGGGTTGGAGAGGTGAATGAAGTGCGATGGTCGTAAGAGGAAGTCCATTAGGTTGAATTAAAGAGACTAACCCTAACTCTAACCATAGTTTTCTAATTGTGGTTAACTAACCCTAGTTAACTAATTATAGTTAATTCACCTTAACCCCAATCCTAACAATGATTAACTAACCCTAACCCTAACACTAACCATAATCCTAACCTTAACCATAACCATAAACTTTAACCCTAAATCTTAACCATAAACTTTAACCCTAAATCTTAACCATAACCCTATCCATAGACCCTAACCCTAACTCTAAATCCTAAACCCTAATCTAACCATAAGTCGAGTTTCATTTTCTTTACTAACATTAGTTTTTCTTTTCTATGTATAATTAACAAACTATTTACTTAGCTAAAAATAAATAAACTTTACAATAAAAAAATAAAAATAAAAAAAATGAGATAATATGACTCGTTAATATCTAATCAATCATAAATCCATGAAATAGAAGAAAACGAGTTGAACAGATAAACTAAAAGTTCAAATTGATCAATTTTATTTTTATAATTTTATAATTTTCTATTCTAATATACATAAATATAGATATAAACGCTGAAAAAACACATGATTATATAAATATACATATTTTCATCTTTCATATAATACAATGCAAAAAACTATTCTTTTAAAATATTTTTCATTTAAAAATTACCAAGCTTAAAATATGATCACCATAGGAGAAACTTGAATCTTTGAAAAAAAATCACATATAAACACTTGTTGATCTACCTAAAATTAAAATTTAGTTGAAAGAAAGCAAATGACTATTCAAGAAAAAGAGACATTTCATTAGGTAAGAAAAAAGAAACATAAAAGGTAAGATGGTGACTGAAAATTCTATACAAGGAGTGAGAGTTTATTATAATAATATATTATTACGTAAAGTATTGTTCAATAAAGATTTAGAAACCAATAAAAATGAACCTATTTATTTCTTTTGTAAGAGATACTTGCAATATCTTCTGAAACTAATATATTATTGGTCAGTTGTTGGTGGCGATGCTTATGCAGTGTTCCAAAATGCACTCAGTTTGCATTAAAACAGACATTTATAAAAATAAAAAGTAATTGTTCAAGAGCAAGGCTCACCAAGCTCAGGGTCGCTGCTCTGTGAAACCAGCCTCACGCGGTGCCCTCCTGTCTAGAAACCAGGAAACCAACGCCTTCGCAAAGATCCCATGGCTCAGCTCCTAACTTGGAGTGGGCAGGCCAGCAAGTTGCAGCCTCCAGACTAGCTTAGCAAGTCATAGCCTTGTTCAATCACCTCAATGCCCCCACTCAGGTCACAAGCTGACGTTACCCAGCTCGGCGGACTGACATGTTTGTCAGAAGATTTATAAAGACTAGTTTGTCTAATATTCTTAACAACATGGGACTTCCAAATGGCAATTTCAAGTTCGTAGAGTCTTGAGTTGGAAACTGAGGCTTTTTCTTTCCCTGTCTATTTTCTCCATGGTATGATATGATACATCGTAATAACCCAAAAGGTTTCATTGAGTCATTTTAAGGTGATGAGAAAAACATAAAAGTGGCATTTTAAAGTGTTCATTCCACTTTGATTAATACCCTCATCAGAAAAAGTTCAGTTTTGATTATATCTTTCAATGTAATTCTTTATGGAAGATGAGGCCTTTCGGAACACTTCATGGATAGGTTTTATTCTTCTTGAACATTTATTGTGTAAGCAAAAGCCATTCTGCCAAAATATAGATCTGAAAAACAAACGCATAGAGACATTTTGGGAGTCATAAAGTAAAATCTAAGTGAGAAGAAAAAGTAGATTAATTTTTGTAGGGTGCAAAAGGAAAAGTCATGCAATCTTGTGTAAGCTTTGGCCCAATGATTTGCTACAAGAACCATTCACCTCAGGCGGCAATGATATGAAGCAGAATGAGAGTGCTTTCACTCAAATGTCACCAAATGAGTGTGCAGTTTATTATATATATCAGTTTCATTTGAATAACAGGGACAATTTTTTTGATAAAATAGCATCTTTGCAGGTTTCTGATGCTGATATCTACAACTGAATCAGGGTATTGGGAACTCTTTAAATAATATATTATTTAACTATTTAAACTCATATCCTCCCTGTCGATCTCAAAAATGGTTATGTTTTGCTGTGTCCCCAGTTTCATATATACTAATTAATGAACATTAATATACATGCACGTTGTATTTGATGATAAAACTATATTGTTGTCTTTGTGCTTCAAATTTAGCAGGGCCTTTCGAATTTGCTTCTTGATCTTCTTCGTCACAGTTAAGTATTTCACACTTTCAACCGAGAATCCGGTTTCATTGCCTTTCTTTCTTCTCATGACTGACATTATTAAGTCGCACACGCTTTCCTTTGATTGCTGAAGACAAAGATGCTCGATGACAAAAGAAAAGGGGCACACAGGCACCCGATCACACAACATATATTTATAGCATAATACATAATTAATTATTAAAACTACATTTAATAATTAGGAATCAATATCCTAATTTTTCAAATTATGTACTGTTTAATTTCTTATGAATCTATAAGAGATGATTTTATTCTGACTGCAATATAAATTTACACTAGTGTCTCATATAAATTTATGTCCTTGTATCAAATGTTAAAACTCAAAATACCGTACATAGAAAAGTTCTTTTTATGCTAATGTTAGATTTTAAAATTCTATTTTAAAAAATTTAAATATTTTAGAAAATACTAAGTTAAAATACTTTTTACAAGGCGAGATTTTCATTTCTAGTCGATTGATTTCAGTCAGAGTAAGTTGGTTTTTATCCTTCTTTCTTAAAATTTGGTGTTTTTGCATGTAAGAGTTTTCTTCACTCTTTTAGGGTTTGAGGAATTTTAGAGTTCTTAGAATTGTCGGAGCGTAAATCAAGTAAGGGAAACTAGTTTAATTGGTTTGGATTGGATATGCATGTGATATTTGATGTTTGTATGATGATGTGATGATTGAATTGTGAACTTTAATTAAATCGTGAAATTTGGTATGTTGGGTGTTTGAAAAGGGTGGTGTATTTTTACAAAACTTTGGTTTGGAATAAATTAGAAGAACGATGAGTTTTTGGCATAAAATAAGGGTCATGACAGGTAAAATTTCTAAGATCAGGGTTTTGGGGAAAGTCTAGAGTTTGGGGAAATGCCTTGAGACCATTTAGGGCTTAGTTGGTCTCTTATTGTATTAAAAATCTGGTAGATCATCTGGTAAGGAGTTGTTTGGGAATAAATCGTCTGGGAAGGATCCGTCTAGGAAGGAGTTGTCTGGAAAGGAGTCGTCTGGAAAGTAGTTGTTTGGTAGATCGTCTGGTAAGGAGTCGTCTGGTGAGGAGTCATCTGGTGAGGAGTCATCTGGTGAGGAGTCATCTGGTGAGGAGTCGTCTGGTAAGCAGTCGTCGGGTGAGGAGTCATCTGGTAAGGAATCGTCCGGTAAGGAATCGTCCGGTAAAGAGTCGTCTGGTGAGGAGTCGTCTGGTGAGGAGTCGTCTAATAGATAGTCTGGTAAGGAGTATTTTGGTGATAAACGTCTAGGGGTATAAGTTGTCTGATATAAACTAAGTGTTGGGAATCTTGAATTTGGGGTTCTGAACGAAGTTTTGGATGTTCTTTAGGTCATTTTTGGGGTTTTGGACCCTTTTGAAGTTGTTGGTGAGAGTTTCTAAGCTGTTTTCCTTGTCTAGTGTGAGTATCAAGCTAATATGAAGAAAAATATGTTATTGTGTGATTGTGATTTCCATAATATCATAAATGATTTTATACTTAAAATACTTTGAGTATGTGATGATAATAATGATTATTATGAGGTGATTAATTGAGATGTGTATATGTATATTTATGGTTGTAAACATGTTTATGTGTATGATTATGGTTAATGAATATGATGATGAGTATGTCTGTGATCACTTGATGGGTTGTTTCTTGATGGAGATTTAGTTGTTTCATGTGTTTGTATGTGATGTTTATATGATGTTATCTCTATGAATGAAAAGTTGTGGAAAAGAAGTCCAAGGAGGAACTTCTTATTGATGGTTACCAAGTATTATGTGTATGAACGTATGGAGTTAAGTACTGGAGTTTATACTGACACTCTAGTGATCATCCATTCTCAACTAGAGAGGGATGAGGCATGTGGTGAGAGTATCAAAAGGTCCTTGTCTAGGGACTTTACCTTGGCCAAAGCTTGGGTAGCCAACAATATTACTATTATAAGTGCATAAACTATCACAGTTCGACATTCATATTATATCTAGATGAGTCAAGTTTAGGTTGACTAAAATTAATTGGATTGTAATTGTGTTTTGTGTTAATGTAATAATTGTTTTAGGATAATTCTGTTTACATTAGCTTACCTTGTTTGTTTTCTTTATGCTTGTATTGTATGCTTTGTTCGTGCTTTAACTATGATCATATGTTGAGTGAGTAGAGGGCAATGAGATTTTTGTGGGCAAGCATTGGATGGAGGAATAACAAATGTTTAGTTATTTTAAATTAGTTGTTTGTAAATAGTTTTCATCTTAGTATCTTGTACATAAAGCTTGCTTTTTATGGTTGCTAGATGATTGAAAGTTAACTTTATATTCCTATCTAACATGTTATATTTTTGGTAACAGAGCAATTTGTCCTTAGGGTAACCTGAGAATTGTGGATTTATCGTTCCTTTCAAAGTCTAAAGTGTAGACTTTGTTTATCTAATTGGAAGTATTAAGAATAAAAGACATCTGATAAGAGTAATAAGGTGTACACTCATAATTATATCGAAGATATTTTTTTTTTCTTAACTTTGAATGTTTGGGAAAGAAGGAGATGTTGTTTCTAGTAGTAATCTTTTCCTTGTTGTTTTGTGTTTTATAATAATAATAAGAATAATTACTATTATCGTTTTCTAAATTTTAATTTACTAATAACTAAAAGTTAATGTAATGATTTCTTTTATATCTTAAATGAGAGTTATTTACTATTAATAGTAATAATTAATACTATTTTTATTTATTTATTTTAAAATTCACACGAATATATATATATATATATATATATATATATATATATATATATATATATATATATATATATATATATATATATTACCTTCTTAACTTTTAAATATTATTTAAATCTATTTAACTAGTTTAATATAAGGTTTATTTTTAACACCCGGATCATCTCAAAAGACACCCGTTACTCTCTTTACTATAAAAGATTTGTTTTCTTTAAGATTTAAACATTTCATTTCTTTCTAAAACTCTTGGGAAGCTCAGACATTTCATTCTCTCTGTTTTCTCCCTTCTTCTCCCAGGCTACTATCATTGGAGTAATAGAAGGAAGAAGAGATCAACAGGCGAGTGAGAGTCCATGGACAAATGCTAGTGATGGTTTCGCAATTGATACGGTACAACTATATTTTATTTAACTAATTATTTATATAATTATTCTTTTTCATGTTTCTTGGGATTGAAATTAAGAGTTATTAAGTTTTCAAAATTGGTCTTTGGTAATTTCTTGGAATTAAATTCAAATAAACTCAGCTGCATATCTTTTTCGGTTACTCTTCTTTTTCAAGAATTTATAAACTTCAGAACCTATATGTCAATAGGCTCTGAAGACAAATATTCTTCCTGGTGCTGTTGCAGAGGTTGGACTGCTCTGTTTTGTGTCTGTGTTCACTCAAACCCAGAAGAAGAAGTTAGTCAACGTGTTGAGCCAATATTACTTTCTGTGATATCTTCTTTGAAAGGAACACCACGCACTGGATTTTTAGGAGGAGGAACTTTTGATGCTTCTGCTTCATCAAAGGCACCTTTCTTGGTCGGTCCTGTGATTATCTTTTACTCCTACGCTGCTTCTGGATTTTCTTGAAAGCTGACACTTTTTTTTTCAGGTTAGGTCCACAATTTCACCAGCTCTTGAGGCTGCAATTGACTATCAACTTAAGATATTGCCAGTTTGCATCACATAAGGATCAATTCAAAGAAGCTATCTTCTTTGCTTTTGACTCACCATCTTGGAAGGTCTTTTTATTTCCATGCTTATATTGTTTTTTTTTTCAAATAGGTTGATTATGTTATAAATAAACGTGAATAATTGTGGTTAATAGTGGAATTTCCATTGGTTCCTAATCTATTTGATTGTATCTACGTTGTCCATTATAATATTGTTGTGTTATGATTATTTTAATCCAATGAGGGTTTGAATGTTGGTTTTTAGACCCTCTATTGAATTTGCAGAATTTGAATTTATTTCTTTTGGCCCTTTTATGCACAGTTTAAAACTGAGATGGAAATGTGCCTCCAATTTTATGTTTGAGTTAATGTTGTGCCTCCAATTATATGATTTTGAAAATTTTACATGAATTTTGAAACAAACTCCTGTTAGATTTAAAAGAAGAATAGTGGGTAGTAACAAATGAAAATGCTCATAAAGAATAATGTTAAATTCAATCATCAAATATATAAGATTGTGATAGTAAATCAGATCTGAATTGAATTATTTATTTTTATTATATTTTATAATTTTCTTTTGGTGCTCTTATTTTAATTGTTTTTAAATACGACAATAGTATAATGTACTACAATAAATAAATATATATATATATATATTTCAAACTCAACAAATCCTACTAACTTTATTTAATCTATTTTATAACAAACCAAAGATAAAATAGACTATTTCAAAAATATTAATATTAACTATATATGTTAAATCGATTACTTGACCTAACTCGATTTATTACGGGTTGATCACTTAATGAGTTAATCCAATCGAATTCATTTAAATTAAGTTTACAAATAAAGAAGATGAATGACAAAATTCAAGATAAGGAATAAGATTCTTTTTCTTCTTACTTTTCTACCATGATTTTTTCATATGATTCTTATTTTATAAATAAATAAATAATATTGTGAGATAAGAAAAATATATTTGAGTTAAAAATAAGTCAAGTGTCATTTTCCTTGGTTAACATTAGTTTTTTTTTTCTACATATAGACGATGCGACAAACTATTTACTCAATTAAAAATAAATCAACTTTACAATAAGAAAAGTAAAAGTAACAAAATGAGTTAATACAAAGGAAGATAACGGAGTGCGGGAAACACTAAGAGAATAAAATATCAATTTCATTGGAAGTAAATTTGGAAGAGGAAATTCCCAAATTTTGAGTGAATTTCTTTAAAAAATTTACGAATGACCTCAGATTTGTCAGAAAAATAAATCATCAATATATTAGCAACTAATATATTTGTCAGTAAATAAAATAGTAAAATTTGTCCGCGATAATTAATATTTATTGACGAATTTGAAACCGTCGATAATTATTTTGTCGGTAAAACATGTTTTTATTGTAGTCTTTTGTTCTTTTTCTTGAAACAACTATTCTAATTTGTATATTTAATGATTCAAACATGGAAAATGTGACTATTTCAACATCCTTTAACATGTTAGAAGAGAAGTTGTCCGAACAACCTTCAAATTCCCCATGGCTTTGAAGATGATCTCAAGAACGCAAGAACTTATTAACCTTCAGTTGTGATCCCCACCTCTCATAATTGATTGAAATTCATGCATGCACTCCTTTGTATGCTACATTAAATCTTTTGAAATAAGTTTATAAATTACAATATACCTAGATCAATATGATCATAACCCTTAAATAAACAATCTCTACAATTAGTATACTTAATATTCTAAGAGTTTAATTTTAATAATTAGTTAATGTTAATTCGTAAATTAATAATCTGTACATTTTTGGCGACTCTTGAATTCCAAAACCTCATGCAGAAGAGTATTGATGAACCAAATTTTCAACACATTCATGCAGATGTTGCAACTCTTGTAGTCTATTGATGGAACCTCTTAACTTGGCCAAGTGTTTATTGAGGGTAAAGAAGAGGCCTCCATTTTTCTGCAAAGTAAGAGAACAAATTGATGTTGTGTGGGTTCAACTTCCATCCAGTGCCATTTTAAAGTGTTGATGCCACTTTGATTAATACCCTCATCAGAAAAGATTCAATTTTCATTATATCTTTTAATGTACTTCTTTATTGATCTCCAATTCGGAACCACCGGACCCAAAGAATGGAAAATTGTTTGTGCACCTTCATCATTTCTTCTTAAACCCCATAAGTGTGATAAAGTTTAAAAAACCTCTTATTAAAATATAAAAGTAAGCTAAATTTATCTATTGAAATGTACTATGGAAGATGAGGCCTTTCGGAACACCTCATGGATAGGTTTGAAAATTAGCTTTTTAAAAAATGTATTTCACTGTCAGCCCTCGCGTGCATGTGTAGACTTGTTCGATGGGTAAAGGTGTCAGCAAAACTTTAACTATCTTTTGGCACTCAGTTTCATTAAAACAGAGATTTAAAGTTACACGCCTAGGTTTATGACGTTAGATAACCTAGTAAGAAAAAAAATGATTGTTCAAGAACAAGGCTCACCAAGCTCATTTGGGGTCTGGAGGAGCAGCAGCCTGTTATCCCTCCACTGGAGTGGGCAGGCCAGGAAGTTGCAGCCTCCAGACTAGCTAAGCAAGCCATAGCCTTGTTCAATCATCTTAAAGCCCCCACTCAGGTCACAAGCTGACGTTACCCAGCTCGGCGAACTGACATGTTTGTCAGAAGATTTATAAAGACTAGTTTGTCTAATATTCTTAACGACATGGGACTGCCAAATGGCAATATTATGTTCGTAGAGTCTTGAGTTGGAAACTGAGGCTTGTTATAACCTCCACGGTAAATGATACATCGTAATACGTTATAACGTTGTAACCCAAAAGATTTCATTGAGTAATTTTAAGTTGATGAGAAAACCAAATAAGTGGCATTTTAAAGTGTTGATTCCACTTTGATTAATACCCTCATCAGAAAAACTTCAATTTTGATTATATCTTTTACTGTAATTCTTTATGGAAGATGAGGCCTTTCGGAACACCCCATGGATAGGTTTTATTCTTCTTGAACATTTATTGTGTAAGCAAAAGCCCTTCTGCCAAAATATAGATCTGAAAAACAAACACATAGAGACATTTTGGGAGTCATAAAGTAAAGTTTAAGTGAGAAGAAAAAGTAGATTAATTTTTGTAGGGTGCAAAAGGAAAAGTCATGTAATCTTGTGTAAGCTGAGAGCTTGGCCCAATGATTTGCTACAGGAACCAGCGGCAATGATATGAAGCAGAATGAGAGTGCTTTCACTCAAATGTCACCAAATGAGTGTGCAGTTTATTATATATATATAAGTTTCATTTGAATCACAGGGACATTTTTTTGAAAAAAGAACATCTTTGCAGGTTTCTGATGCTGATATCTACAACTGAATGAGGGTATTGGGAACTCTGCAAATGTTATATTATTTAATTATTTAAACTCATATCCCACCTGTCTATCTCAAAAATGATGGTTATGTTTTGCTGTGTCCCCAATTTCATATATACTAATTAATGAACATTGATATACATGCACGTTGTATTTGATGATAAAACTATATTGTTTTTCATTATCCTTAGAAAATAAAACATGAAAACATGTGCAGACATTAGGTTTTGATTTAAACATCAACCTGATGGCAGTTGTATGACCACCAGCTAATATATGCCTTCAGCACATGATTTGCATAAGTTTAAAATTGTTTATGTTGCTTCTCCAACTTTAGTTTTGTTTTTCACAGAAAGAAGAAATAAAACTTGATTAACAAATGTGATTAGCTGCATGGCATCGGTATATGTAACATCTTTAGGTGGACTAAATAAAATGAAAAAAAAGTATGTTAACTGTTTTATTGGTGAACATTTGAGGTGTGATGTATGAGGGTAAAAAAAGGAACTGAACAAAAGAAATAGATGCTGGAGTAACATTATAAACAGATTATATCACATTCATGTACAGTTTTGTGACGCTCATGGAGAAAAATTGAGTGCACAAAAATCATATAGATACTATGATTAGTGGTTGAAGATGTTGAGAAGGGAAACTCTGTTTCTAATTAATTTTCTTGAGAGATGATCAACTCCTATCTCCAGATCTTGGATGCACAGCTCCAAATTTTCCATATGACTTTGAAAATTCTCAGTGGATGAAGGTTTGTGACTGATGAGAGACTGCAAAGCTGCATCCACCTTTTCAAATTCATTTATGGTTGATTCTTGAGAGTCACAAATAACTCTTTTAGGCCGCACCAACTTGGAGATTGCTGACCATCTGCTATGTTCTTTTGGAGCAGAGATAAAAAGTAACAAACTTTCTAATGAGCTTATGGTGATTGCTTCTGCTTCATCTAAGAAGCTGAGCATGGGTGAAGTGTTGTTGTCCTTGTGCTTCAAATTTAGCAGGGCCTTTCGAATTTGCTTCTTGATCTTCTTCCTCACAGCTAAGTATTTCACACTTTCAACCGCGAATCCGGTTTCATTGCCTTTCTTTCTTCTCATGACTGACATTAAGTCACACATGCTTTGCTTTGATTGCTGAAGACAATCTTTAGCTGCAGCACAGATATCTAAGAGCCTAAGAGACCCTTCTAGTAGATCATCACCCCATTTTTCATTGCACTCCCGGGCTAAAACTTGCTGTTCAGTTGTCAATTGAAGCAACTTATCGGTGTAATCTTGCAAATCGAGCATCTCGTTAAGTTTGTGGCTCACCGAAGATGATGACAATGAAGAAGTGGCTTCAGAACCTCTCAATCTTCTCAAATGCTCCTCAAATTGTGATACAAAAGGGTGAGCTGCAGAGGGCAAGCTGTTGCTGCGAAGATGTAGAGAGTTTTGTGTTCTCTTTTCAATGACTGCCATTTTTTTCTTCTTAGAAGGTAATGTGTAGAGTTTGCTTCAAAGCCTGACTTGTTGTGGTAGGCATTTGTATTATATATAGCAAATGAAGAAACAGAATAAGGGAGACAAGAGGATTCTTTTTTTCCTCCAATGTCACCTGATGAGTATGCAATTATATCATCATGATTTGGATCTCAGCATCTTAACCATTAAGCATCATGCTTCCAACTCATCCCTCGATTTTTTACTTGTAAGTTGGGAATCACATGGATTCTTGCAAAGTGGCATATCTTGACAATACACTAGTTCATTCTGTGTGATGCATGCATCGTAATGTGAGCTTCTGTCAGGAGGAAGAGAAGAGTTGTTTCCTAACATAATTGATTTTAAGTCTATGAAATTGTCTACCTACAACAGGACAGATTCACGACAAGAGAAAACTTCATCTTCTGATATAGTAATATGTTGGCTATTTCTTGGTGGCAATGTTTATTGTCCCCAGCTCAATACCAGTTAATTAATCTTCTTCTGCTTCCATTTTGTATTTTCTAAGTTACATGTTTAATTGACACGTGAACAACAATAAGTGGAGGTTAGTGGTAATTTCTTCTGCTTCAATACATTAATATTTGTTTGCAGAATATTCTTTTTTTTCCAAGTGGAAGTTATTAGTTATTTCTTAATGCATTTTCTTGTGATCTTGTGACCTGAAAATTAAATGCAAGGACAGCTCAGAAATCATGTACTCTCTTTGTTGTCATTTTTGCCGTTGGGTTTGTAATTGGAAAGCTCAAACCTTCTTCCTTAGGTTTGTGCCCTTACATAAAGGAGGCCTAATTGGATTACAGACTAAGTACTAATGTAAATTATCCTTTTTCAATCTAAAATTCTAGATATGAAGAGTGAATTATTGGAAACACATTCCTGCCGAAGCATGAAGATCTATATTTGGTGTAACAACATGGAGTATTTGGTTGTAAGGGAATGATTTTGTAAGGGCAACGTAAACAGTGACTTCTTCTGGCACTCTGCGAAGAGAGCTTGATATCACAGTGCTTTGAGAAATTTTAACTGTTAGCACTTTGTTGAAGGGAATGTTATTATCAAAATCAATGATACAATGTCATTTAGCAATGTGACTCAGTAGAAAATGATGCAGGAAAAATTAAAAATACACTTGCTGATAACCATATACACTTCAGAGGCTAGATTTATAGCCATAACGAAAAAGCTTTCCAATTTGATAGGGAAAATGCATCAAATTGAAAAAACTATGCAGAAAGAGTTACTGAGGAAATAAACAGCATATGAAACAAAAAAAAAAGGGTATAGAAAGATTATCATCTAAATTAGGAGCCAATTTCATTGACATAATCACAAAACATTGGCACGGATTTGTACAGCTAGTGATTGAGGATGTTGAGAAGAGAAACTCTAATTTTGATACAACGTTTAAAAAGAGTTTCAAGTCCTTCCACGAAGTCTTGAATGACTGACTCTAAATCTTGTAAATGGTGCTGCAAATTATTGATACTGTCAGACTTTCTTGTCATGTGAAATACAAACGATTGCAATGCAGCATCCACGTTGGAGAATTCATTCTGCTCTGATTCTTGTGTAGAAGTGACCTTTTTGTTGTGCATGAGTTTGGAAACCAAAGACCATTTACTTGGTTTGGCTTGTGCTGATCCAGAGATGAAGTTCATCAGTGACTCCAATATGGAAAGAGTGATTACTTCTACATCTTTGAACAAGTTAGCCAAGGTTGCGGTTCGGTGATCCTTGTTGCTTGGAGAAAATTTTGCTTTCTTCACAGCTGCCTGCAAATTCTCCAATGCTTTGAGGATTGCCTTCTTTACTACCTTCCTAGAAGCCAAGAATTTTCTGACCTCAGCTGCCACCTCCATTTCACCTCCCCTTTTTCTTCTCATAATCGATTGAAGTTCTCGTGCACATTCTTTTGTGTGAAGCAAAGCATCCTTTGCAGCAGTACTTACATCTAGGAGCCTTAAAGATCCATCCAAAAGCTCTTCTACCCACTTCTCTTGACGCTCTTGGACTAGGACTTCCTGTGTATGAGGCAGCAGAACCAGCTTTTCAATACAATCATGCAAAGTCTGCAGACCGGTTAGTTTTTGTCTGAACAATGATGATGAAGGGGAAGTTGAATCTGAAGCCGAAGCCTCCAAACTTCCCAAGTGTTGATTGCATTGTAGAATAAGAGGGTGTGGTCTACAGGGCAAGCTCTTTGAGCGAGATTGGTGATGAGAATGAGATTTTGGGCTAAAAGGGGTGGCTGCCATTTTCTCAGACAAGAGAAAGGCTTTGGATTGACCCTATACAATTGAGTCTTTGGATATACCTTCCTTCCACTGAGATTAGCTCAATATATATTGGGAGTTCAGGAGACAGAAGGAATCAAATATTAACAAAAATCCATAGGGGCTAACTGATTCAGATTCAGATTTATCGAAGATCTCAGTAATGTTAATGCAGTGTCTCTTGCATAGGAACAATACAACTCATGACTTGTTTTTTTTCACAGCACACGCTTGTAGTAATCCATATTGGTGTTATCAATGCATCAAACTCACGAGTGGCATTGTCTAATGGCTAGGCCTTTCTTCATTGCAAGAAATGCAGGTATAATATTATATTTTGCAAATAGAATAACCTTAATAGCAACTGAATAGCAACTGCTCGGAACACGGGAAACTGATAATAAGGAATCATACTAATATAAGGAACTGACAAATGACAACTAATTGGCTTTTCCCTCATTACAGGAAGACAAAAATCACGTTCTTCATTGAATTTCAGCACCTGAAAGAAAGAAACATGTGCAGACACTTAATTTTGACTATTGTTTACTCTTCAACCTATTTGTACTAGTGACCTTGACAGCGAACTATATATGGATTCAATTTCAAACTGGTTTTGAATCCCATGTGGGTTTAATAATTGATCTGGAGGGGTTGCTGATTAATTATTATTATATTAGCTGCACTGCCTCATCTTTTCATCATTTTTATTGCTTAGGTGAAGAATAAATCTTCATTTAGAGGTTGGAATGGAAACAAGGTGATTGATTGAACATCCACAAGTACTGGGTTTGAAATGGTTATGCAATTTATAATGGCGTTAAAGAAACTATAGTCGTTCAACTTGTCATATCAGTCATTGGCTTGTTCAGGGATTACAACGAAAAAAAGGTTTATTTTTCCTTAATATATGCTAGGTTGAGTACGCGACAACTGAGGATAAGAACAATTTACAACCAATATAACTTAATACATTCTAGTACAATTAAAATACGAAAAAGAAAATCAATTTCACTTTGAACCTTGCTCTAAATTTCATTTTTCACTTTCTTCTGTCCATTCAATAGCAATTCAGACCTACGTAAGAATTTCCAAAGAAAGAAACTTCGTAAGGGAACTGTGGCTGTCACTTTTTTCAAACCATTCAATCAAGCAAACAAAATTCACACGTGGACAAAGAATTTGCGAAGAAAGAAAGAAAGAAAGCAAGAGAAGAAAGAAATTTCTCTACATATATATAAAGAAAGAAAGGATGTGGTTTGATCATTTGATTATTGTATTTAGTGAAAGGACAAGTTTTAATTACATCTGTGTACAGCAATAGGTCAAAAATGAATTTGGGTGTTCGCATACAACATTTAGATTGTTTTTCTCCAACTAGTGGCTGAAGACGTTGAGAAGGGATACTCTTGTTTTAACGAGTTTCCTTGAAAGGTGTTCAACACCTACTTCTAGATCCTCAATGCATGTCTCCAAATTTTCCATATGGCTGTGAAAATTCTCAACAGACAAAGGCTTGTTATTAAGGATTGATTGCAAAGTTGAGTCCATCTTTACAAATTCATTTGTGTCTTCTTGAGAGTCACAGTTTATTCTATCAGGCTGCATCAGCTTAGATATTATAGACCATCTTTTCTGCTTTGATTGACACTTAGAGTCAGAGACAAACAGCAACAAGGACTCTAAGGACCTCATGGTGACTGCTTCTGCTTCTTTTAAGATTCCAAGAATAGACAAAGTCTCATTAACCATTAACTCGCTGTTATTTCCTTTCAAATTTCCTAAGGCCTTTCGAATCACCTTCTTCATCTTCTCTTCCTAGATGCCAAGTATTTTCCACCCTCAACTGTGAATTCAGTGTCCGCACCCTTTCTTCGAATAACTGAATAAACCATGTCAACGCTTTCCTTTGATTGCAAGAGGCAATCTTGTGCTGTACTACAGATATCAAGGAGTGTCAGTGACCCTTCTAACAGAACATCAACATACTTTTCACTGCATTCTCGTGCAAAGGCTTGTCTGATACTGGGTAACTGGAACAACTTATCGGCATAGTCATGCAAATCCTGCAAGCCATTTAGTTTTTGGCTTATTGAAGATGATGACAGACAAGTGCTGGTGGCTTCGGAGTCTTTCATTCTCTGCAAGTGATCCTGGAATTGTGATAAAAGTGGGTGAGGTGAAGAGGGCAAACTGTTGCACC
Source organism: Vigna angularis (assembly GCF_016808095.1). Taxonomy (NCBI): domain Eukaryota; kingdom Viridiplantae; phylum Streptophyta; class Magnoliopsida; order Fabales; family Fabaceae; genus Vigna; species Vigna angularis. The sequence continues at coordinate 37,642,554 of NC_068974.1, forward strand.
GAATGTGCAGAGACTTCTTTGTGTTTGTTTCCATTTACTCTTGTTAGAGAAGATAATAGAGGGATACAGAAGTAGGAGATGATATGCACAACTTGTTCTGAAGTCTGAGTCTTGGTGTTTTCCATCAGCTCCATATATAACAAATGAATTGAGGGAGACAAGTAGAATATTTGTGTTCCTAGATGTCACCAAAGGAGCTAGCAATTATACCATCTTGGTTTGAATCTAAGATCTATGATTATATAGTTTACTCTTTGTTTTTCCCTACTCACTAGACTTCTCAACTCATTCCTGAATATTTTTAATTGAGCATCACATGGTTGTTTGAAAATGGTATCTTTTGCAGATTGCTGATAAAAAATTCTAAAATTTCGCAGTATGCATTGTAATGGAAGCTTTTGTCAGGAAGTGGAGAAAATGGTTATATTCTTAGACAGCATCGAGGCAACAAACCTGTCTGTTGAACTAAAGACAACACGAATTTTCAACTTCGGTTAAGAAACAAGGACTAAAAAGGTGTAGGGCAAACTTACTACAGATGATGCAGGCACCATACAGTATCTGATAAAAAGGAACTTGCTTGGGTGAGAAATACACAAAGCAGGTAAGTGTGCAACATTAGACATTATTTTTGTTTTCTAGATGGAGATGATAAATTATTGGTCAAGTTTCTTGCCCTGTTGCAGATCAGAAAACATATGACATATTTTGTTGAGTTGCTTCCCTCTGATTTATGGATCAGTTGCCGACTTTCCTTTGCATTTACATGATTGCAGTTTGAAGACATTGGTGAACAAAGGAGACAATTAGTAACAAAAAAGAAGCATCCAGTAGTTGTAGGCTTGGAGCCTAGCTGCATATGGAATTCAAGTATAAAAAAGTAAAAACCAATCAGTGTAAGTTACAGAATAATAAAAAGCACATGAAATAAAAAAAATGATTGTTCAAGAGCAAGGTTCACCAAGCCCGATTAGGGCTGGAAGTGCAGCAGCCTGTTATCCCTCCACTGTCAAGAGCCGAAGGTTATCGCTGCTCTGTGAAACCAGCCTCACGCTGTGCCCTCCTGTCTAGAAACCAGGAAACCTATGCCTTCGCAAAGGTCCCTTGGCTCAACTCCTGACTTGGAGTGGGCAAGCCAGCAAGATGCAGCTTCCAGACCAGCTTAGCAAGCCATAGCCTTGTTCAATCACCTTAAAGCCCCCACTCAGGTCACAAGCTGACGTTACCCAGCTCGGCGAACTGACATGATTGTCAGAAGATTTATAAAGACTAATTTTTCTAATATTCTGAACAATGTGGGACTTCCAGATGGCAATATGAAGTGCGTAGAGTCTTGAGTTGGAAACTGAGGCTTGTTCCTTTCCGTCTATTTTCTCCATGGTATGATATGATACATCGAAATACGTTATAACCTTGTAACCCAAAAGGTTTCAATGAGTCATTTTAAGTTGATGAGAAAAACATAAAAGTGGCATTTTGAAGTGTTGATTCCACTTTGATTAATACCCTCATCAGAAAAAGTTCAATTTTGATTATATCTTTTAATTTACTTCTTTATGGATCTCCAATTCGGAACCACCGGGTCCAAAGAATGGAAAATTGTTTGTGATAAAGTTTAAAAAGAAAAATGCCCTCTTATTAAAATAGAAAAGTAAGCTAAATTTCTCTATTGAAATGTACTATGGAAGATGAGGCCTTTCGGAACACCTCACGGATAGGTTTTATCTTCTTGAACATTTATTGTGTAAGCAAAAAGCCATTCTGCCAAAATATAGATCTGAAAAACAAACACAGAGAGACATTTTGGGAGTCATAAAGTGAATTTTAAGTGAGAAGAAAAAGTAGATTAATTTTTGTACGGTGCAAAAGGAAAAGTCATGCAATCTTTTGTAAGATGAGAGCTTGGCCCAATGATTTGCTACAGGAACCAGCTGCAATTATATGAAGCAGAGTGACACTGCTTTCACTCAAATGTCACCAAATGAGTGTGCAGTTTATTATATATATATATATATATATATATATATATATATATATATATATATATATATATATATATATATATATATATATATATATATATATATATATATATATATATATATATATATATATATATATATATATATATATATATAAGTTTCATTTGAATCACAGGGACAATTTTTTTGATAAAATAGCATCTTTTCAGGTTTCTGATGCAGATATCTACAACTGAATGAGGGTTTTGGGAACTCCTCAAAATGATATATTATTTAATTATTTAAACTCGTATCCTATCTGTCTATCTCAAAAATGATGGTTATGTTTTGCTGTGTCCCCAATTTCATATATACTAATTAATGAACAACATTAATATACATGCATATATGTAGCTAAGGATACCTCGCCCAGCTACAATGAAATAGCAACCATCCATGTGCACTTTTTGTTATTCCTATCGTATTCATAGTGGTCTGGTTCGTATGAATGTGGAATCAATAGAATTTACCATTCGAGTTTCTTATTCTGAGCACCAATTAATTACCAACTAACTATTCTTCTCACTTTCTGTATAAGAAAAACAGTTACCATATTTACTAAATTTAAATTTCTCCGGGTTGATAGATATAAAGCGATTCAACAATGGTCAATTATATTACAGATTATCCTAAAAGGGAATTGAGTAATTAAGGTACTACAGTAACATAAGGAGTCGTGAGGACGTAATTCACCCCACTAAAAGAAAAATAATGCAGATATAAACATAAGAAAAAAACAGTAATAATATACAAGAGCAACTATGATTTTAATTGAACGCATATGTTTTTTGACTCATGTTCTAATTTCAAGAAATTTTGTATACTGGTTCCAGCCTTGCCTCCTTAGTTTGCAAGCATCTGTTAAGATCCTCCAACATATACTTGGGATCATGTACACTGAAATATTACCAAATAATTTCTTATTGTTTAGCACAACTTCATTTCTGACGGTGACAATGTATTAACAGTTGAATGCTTGAACTAAGTCTACATCGTGATTAGAGAGCATATGCTTGGAGACGTGAAGGTTTGAATTAGACCGTAACCTTCTATTATAAAAGGAAGCATTAATGGTTAATCATATTAAACATGTTTTAGAGTAACTTCAACGATTGATGAGTCAAATTATTTAGACATTAATGCCTCAAACTTCTCAACACCCTAACTCTTTTGTTATACTTGTTTCCAAACGAGACGATATATATCCCTAATGAACTGGTATTGGTTGAAAATTACTTCATAACACGCCAAAAATGTAGATCAAGTTCTCAGATTTGATTGTAACAGTTAAAACTGAACTCTAGTAGTAAACCAACCCAATCTAAATCCATTACTAAATATCCGACATTTTCCAATTGGTTTTGCTTTCACAAAGAATCTCCGGCACGTTAACAAATCAAGTCAACAAAACATGTAAAGAAAAGACAACAGCCAGAATATTTTAAAAGATCAAAACATGGAAGGAAACCAAAAATACAATCTCAGCCTGGATTCAACAACAATCGAGAACTGAGAAGCTAGTATGAGATGCATCTTAAACTTCAAAAGAACATACTTCACTATTTCTACTAGTACTCCATAACCTAGGAACAATCCCACATTTAGGTGTTTGTTGCCCTGGTGTAAATTTGCTGACTGGCATGGGCAGACACCATCCTGATTGAACCTCTGGCCATCAGTTCTCTTATAGCCTTCCTTGCAAGTGATCCATTAATCTGTAAAGTGCAGGAAAAACGATTATATATTATTCAATATACCATGCTTATTATTAATTCATGACAGTCATTGAGCATATAAAATTATAGGTATAAGTGTGAATCACAAAAGGGAGACAGGTTTAACTTAAAAGTCAAAAGTAGAACATAGAAATGACATTATCTACTGGAATGGTTAGACTGACGAAATTTGGAGAAAAAGTATGAAGTTGATAATCAATTATTGAACAATAAACAGTTCAAAATATCATAACGCAAAAACCCGTGGATATCAGTCATGGATGTGAGAGAATATCGCATCTTCATTTTCTCCAAAGCAATTTAGTCAGATATCAAATGCATTTTACAAGTTCTTTCATGATGCTTGACAAAAAAACAACTATTAATACATAAAAAAGAAAAAATGTTTTGTCTTGGGTAACGAATAAGCATAACACCAAACAAATAACACCCAGTATCAATCAGATGAAACAATGCGGATAGCCCACATTGATTTATAGCACAGTACACGTATCAAAGCAACACTAAAAGATACGACCTCTCCTAGAAATTAACGTATCTATAAAACAACACAACTAACAAAATTACATTAACAGAGCAAGAGAAGAAAAACATACCCTCAAACGATCAGAGAGAATTGAAGGAGTGATGAGCTTGTATTTGGGTGCTTCTGAGAGGAGTTTGTCATAGGTACCCTGATCAAATAGCACCATGTTATTCACCTTCTCCTTTTGCTTTCCCTTGCTCCACTTCTGTTGAACACAAGTTCCACCAAAACATCACATCATATATACCTTGTATTGCATTAATCACACACAAAAAAAAAGAGTTCTGGAAGATGATGAAATAAAGATAATGGCGCTGACCCAGGAATACCAAATGGACCAAAACATAATTATATTAAGAAAGAATGGAACTTTGACGAGAAACGAACCTTCTTCTTCTGCTTGCCACCGCCAGATTTGGCGGGCTTGGAGGAAGGTGGAGGAGCCTTATCCTTCTTTGGTGCCTGCAAGAAATAACCGCCAAAGTCAATCACAATTCACGTGGATTTGGAAAAGAAGTAAGAACATTTTCAAAGAGATTTTGCAGAGAGAAAACAAACGCACCATGATATTTGTTGCAACGAGGTAACAGAGAAACCCTTTCTTTCAGTAGAGGCGGAAGCATAAACCACTGAAAACCCTAGGTTTATAAGAGACGCATGATGTCTAATTTAACCAGGACTTGCGGCCCAACAGGCCCAACTGTAAACCCGAGTTTCTCTCTGAACCCAATTTCTCTCTGCACCCAACAATTCTAATACAATTTTAAAATTGCCCCTTCTGACCAAATTAAATAAGGGAGGTTAAAAAAAATATTACTACTCTCAACTCTCAATGCTGTGTGGTCACGGATCAGGTATGAATCATTGAAAATGCACTAAAATAGATTTTTAAAATGATTTTTAACTAATTTCAAAAACAACAGATTTTAAAACTAGTATCCAAACGATTTTCGAAACAAAAACGGTTTTCGATATAAATCTGTTTTGGTGCATATAGTTATTTATTTATTATTGTTCGTATTTTATTTATTTATTATATTAAAAAAAATTAATATGTTTTTTATAAATTATTTTTTAATTTAATAATTATATAAACTATTTTTTATTCATTTGTTTAATATGTTAGAATGATTTTTTTTTAATATTTTAATATGTCTAGTATGTTTATTATAGATTTTTTTTAATTTAATAATTATATAAATTATTTTATATTTTTATATTTTATTTGTTTAATACGTTATGATTTCTTTGTTTAATATGTTTAATATTTTTAATACTTTTATTATAGATTAGTTTTTAATTTAATAATTATATAATATAAATTATTTATTATTCTTTGTATTTTATCGGTTTAATATGTTAGAATGATTTTTTTGTTTAATATGTCCAATATGCGTACTTCTATAACTAGATATATCTCCAATTCAATTCCTGTTTTTTTCTGACAAAAATGAAATTATTAAAAAAATCATAATTAAAAAATTAAACAAAACAATAAAATAAATAAAATTATTATAAAACTAAATAAATTAATTAGACATTATTACAAAATTGAACATATATAAAATATTAATATATTAATTAAACAAATATTAAGTTATTTAAATATTAAACCTGTCTTAAAATTATTTAAACATTATATTATTTACAACTTGTTGGAGGTAACAAAGAATTTTGTCAGCGCACTGAATAGGCACTTTATAATAGACACACCTGGCCACTTTATAATAGACACATTATGTCATTTAACCAGTACTTGCGCCCCACCCAATTTCTCCGTTCTAAAATTGCCCTACGTTAAAAAAAAATTACTACTCTTAACTGCATTTAAGTCTCAATACCATTTTTCTCGAATATATATATATATATATATATATATATATATATATATATATATATATATATATATATATATTTCATGATTTCATTCTCTTATTTTCTTATCTTATTTATCTCCTGGTGAAGTAGTTATGTGTGGAAAATTTTCAACCTTAGAAAAAAAATAATGATATTTTAACAACATATTTTATAATATTTTAACATCATCTACGTGTCATTCTGTGATTGGTTCAAAATTACTCTACAATCAATAATAATAATAATAAATATCAACATGAACCAATCACAGAATAACGCGTAAATAATGTTAAAATATTGTCAAAGTATCATTATCTTCACAAAAAATGTAAAAGTTGTGAAGTGATTTCAAGTGCCAATTTCATCTTAATGGCTAATTGGATGTGTTTTTCTCTCATTGTCACACCCACCCAACTCCTCTGTTCCAAATTTCATGAATCATATAATTGGTATGGAAATTTTACTTCATTGTATTGATTAGATTTAGATAATCTAAAGAGGAATAATTAAGGTCGTGGTTATCAGAAAACATTAGGATATAATTAGATGACAATAAAAAAAAATGATTTCAATTAAACTAATAGGATTCTTTACTTCAAAGCTTGTTATCTATTTTTCAAGTGTGGCTAATGGTAATGGTGAGATTTTCTTTTGGTTAAATATATTTTTAATTTTTAAAATTTTATGCAAAATTAAATTTAAAAAAAAAAAAATAATTTAATCTTTAAACTTAAAAATAAATAGATATAATTTTTTCAACTCATTTATATTAAATTCATTTACTGTAAAATAAATGAAATTTTAAATTAATATCGACGATGTTTACATGAGATGTTCTAACTTAAATATTAACCTGTAACATCATTTAACCTCTAAAAAAATTATTAGATAAAAAAAATTATATGTATTTATTTTTGAAATTTGAAAACTAAAATATATTAAAATTTAGAATAAAAATAAATTTTAATTTTATGTCCAAATTTACGTATTTAATATTTTTTTTTCTTTTACAGGGCTTTTGGGTGAAAGCCTATTATTATAATAACATTCGTTTGTAAATTTTTGTAACATCAAATATTATTCAGAAACTCTTATTACAACTCTAATTAGACAACATAATTATTCTTAAATATATTTAATTAAAAATTGTTAGAAATTGAAATATTTGAAAGTTTGGTATATATTGAAAATGAAAAAGTTGATAACATACCATAAACATTAAATTTCAAGGTTAAGTAGTGTCATAGGTTAAGTAGTGTCATGATATTTTATATAGATAATTCATACCTCAAAAGTGATAAGCATTTCCAATCTATCTCAAAAAGAAAATCCAACTAAAATTTGTAATTTATGATTATTTTTCAATAGCTTTCTGTTTTTGTTCACCTTCATATATAAGTACTCCCTTATATAAAAACTTATTTTTCATTGAGCGAAATTAATTATCCTAAAGTTACCTTTTAACACACACACGTGTGTATATATATATATATATATATATATATATATATATATATATATATATAATGAATTATTGAAATGGTATAACTTTTTGCTGCTGTGTGAAAATGCAGCCTAAAAGCAACTTTCTGTCCAAAACTTTCTGACAGAAAAATGACCAAAACATTCACGAAACTGATAGTAACACCATACTAATCCAATAAAAGAAAAATCATTGTAAAAATTCATAACAGTCAAACAGTAATGAATTGCAGTGGAGAGAAACACAGAACATAAGGCCTCCTACTTTCCCATAATTTACACTCATTTATGGAAACTAATATATGGGAAAGTGAAAAATGGCAAAGAAAAATTGTTCGCAAAAGATAAGTCTTTTTTGAATTGTTTAACAAGTGTCATAAGTTCACCTAACATCCAACTTAGAGGATGTCACCACAACAATTCGAATTTTCAGTACATTAACTACAAGATAGCAAAAAAAATATTAAAAACAAAAATACATATATTGTATTGATTTAATTGTGTTTGCAAGCAGAATTACCATTCTACTTTTCTTGTATAAAATTAAACCTGAAAACACGATTTCCGTTTTCTTATATTATTTAAATATTGCCAATTGTCACCCCTTCTGACAATAGAGAATGTCCTTTAATAACTCCGATTCAGAAAACCAAATAGATGGGAACTACAACATTTTTGTTCGCCTCAACTGTGTTTTATGATGCAAAACGTAGACACGAATCACATTATCTATTTAATCAAGTTTAAAGATCATCAATTGGTAACACCTACGACTAAGAAAAATAAAAACTGCAAACTTTTAATAAAACCTAAACAATTACATCAATTGATCTGTTTTTACGATCAAGTTGGAAAATGCGTACCACAAGAACCTCTTATCATTCTATGCTTATGCCTCCCAAATATACAGAGATCACCATTTATTTTGGTTCAGGTCAAATGAATACCAACGGCCAAAGATTCACCAATCAGAGATTGAAGTTGTCCACGATAATTTCTCAGTTGAGAGCCATAGGAATATTGTTCTTGCAAACCTGCTGTGTCATGGCTAACTTCTGATTGTGCACTATCTTCCAAAGCTTCTCGTGCTTTCATTTCTTCACTAAACAATCCAAGGGCATCTGGTGTTGACAAAGAATGCACAGATTTATACAGCCCTTGGAATTCGTTCCTCTTTTCTTGTGTTGGAATCAACATCTCCTTTAATTGGAGTGGAAGATGAGAAAAAGCACTTCACAAGAAGCAAGTCGTCAAAAAGAGTTTTCTTAAAATACAATGAGTGAAACCGTCACGGTGCAAAAAATAAAATAAACTGCATATATTCCCACTAAGAATACCTGGTAACACCTCTTACGACACCCCAACTGTAACCATCAAGAACCGATTGCTTAAAACCAAAATTGAACCCCTCTTGAGCAGAAGCTTCCTTCCCAGCTATAAGACCATCTCGATATCCAATCTAAAATATTATGGAGAATTGAAAATGCGCAGTTAGTTAATCACAATATAGAAGTATAGAATTAGAAACAAAACCAAGGAAAACTAATTCAACCATGCTAAAACAAACACCGTATGGAATTGGTCGTGCCTCCTCTGCCACTCCCTGTCCAAATCCAACGAACTATCCAACTTGTCATCAGAATCATCCCAGAAACTCAAATCATCACCACCACCACGATCTAAAACCGTAATGGAAAATTAAAAGCCTTAACTAAAGCAAGAGACTGAAAAACAATAACGATAGATTCATTCATTCCAAATCAATTCACTCGCACCACATCTTACCGTTTAACTTATCTTTTTCATCAACAGCAATGGTCGACATGCGTTCTAATTTGGACAGATCTAAACTTTCAGCATAAAGCTCTTCAGCAAACCTACCCTCCATCTGCAGTGCAAACTAACTCTACAAGAGAACTTACATTCATAAAACAGAGAAAAAACTAAATGAAAAATAAGAATAAAAACTCATCAATGGATCAACCGTTGTGAAATGAAGGTCAAAGAGAATCGGCGAATAATGAGAAGATATTTTTTTCGATTAGGACTATTCAAAAAGGCCCAGTTGGTGTTTGGTCTAATAAAGCCCAATGAATGTTTTTGGGCTTTTGGGTGAAAGATAGTGGAGGGTTCTCCCTGCACCTCCAACTCCCCAAAATATCCCTCAGTAAATAAGGTTGGTAAGCAATGATTAATGTTTATCGAATTTCGACTTACTAACCACTTTTCATTCACTGCTCTTCACTTCTTCGTTCTTATATCCTCCTCTACACCCCCAATTCCTTCGCTCACTCGATGTTCACTGTCATTCTCTTCTCTTTGTAGTCCTTCTGATGCATTGATGTTTTCCGATGTTTGTTGGTGTGGACTCCTATTATCTTTTAAATCTTTTGAATATCCCAACATTGTTCTCTAGAGTGCAATATTGGAATACATGACCGTGTGGATACAGTAGTTCATTATGAGGAACCTGTTGAGCGCGTTGACATGTTCTTTGTTTAGGAGCGACATTCCCTTGAATAATGTTCCAAGTAGATGTTTCATCGACTCATGGTCAAATGCATGACCGAACTTAGTATTTTGTTCATGATGAAGTGGAGTATATGTTTGAAATTGTTTCAAAGGGATGTGAAAATGCAAAAAATGGTGTTGGGGTCGTGTTGTTGTATGAGGAGGACGTCTAAATTGTTGTCATCCTCATCTCATATGCATGTTCTGCGAGGATGTCATTCTCATCATCACTAAAAGATTTTAAAGATGTTGAAAGAATTCCTACAGTCATTTTCAGGCAATCAAGAAAGTAATGATGTGTTTGCATGGACGAGGGAAAAACATTTTATCTGAATGGACTAGTTAGAAACTGGGTGCAAGATTGTACATTAGTTTCTCAAAGCCCTAAATATGTGTTGTTTAAATCAAAGGTTTGTGGTGTGGATTATGTGTGAGTGTGATGGTGTTAGAAAGGAAAAATGTGTTCTCCGTGAGAGATTATGAAAATTGAGTAGGATAAATGGGAGGGATACATCTATAGTAGCTTGTGCATAACTCAGTGTCGGCCAACGTTGGGTTTTGCATTTTAATGTCGATGAGCCCTTTTAAATATTAATCGTCTTGAAGCCTATTTGCAATGTAGTATGCATCTCCGACATAAATTTGAATGGAGTATCTGTATATGATCGTGGACACTTGTTCAAGTGCCGGTCAACAAGATTTTTGTAGAAGCTTTTTTTGAATTGCTGAAGCATAATTAATCATCATGACATTCTCATTGGGGAAGAAAACTGGCGTTTGATGACAATTAACAATCCAACCATCATTGAAGATGATTGCATCAATAGAATAATCCATTTTACATTAAAAAACAAGAAAAAAGTATGAAATTGTACAATGTAAGAGAGAAGGCAGTGAGTATGAAGTTACGAGGAATTGGTGTAAGTTATGGTAAGGAAGGTTTTATATAGTCATGAGAATGACACAATAGTGGGTAATTATGTGAGTAGAATGAGAACTTAAGTAACCATGTGAATGACACAAATGTAGGTAGTCATGTGAGTAATACGAGAGTTTAGATAGTCATGTGAGTGTGACAAAAGTTTAGGTAGTCATATATGAGTAGCACAAAAGGTTAGGTAGTCATACAATTTACATGGGTGACAGACTAAGTTGGCATGTCAGTCACATGTATGCCTAATATATTGTATCACTCACATGAACGCTTAAACCATCATGCACCAATTCACATGGGCGGTCGAAGTCTACGTGTGACACATGATAACATAACTTTTTGGGTCAGCCACATGACTACCCAACCTCATCGTGTCATTCACATTACTACCTAAGCCCTCATATCACTCACATAACTACTTAAAGTCTTGTGTCTCTTACATGACTACATAAACTCTCATGTCACTCTCATAACCATATAACATTTACCTTTCCATAACTTGTCACTCCAATTTCTCCTAATTTCATAGTTCTGCTTTCTCCTTAACTCTGTAAAGTTTAACAATTTTTCTTGCTTTTTCATTTTAAAATGAATTTTTCCAAATGAACAATCATGTATTATGATGATGAGATCGTTAGTTGTTCTAAAGCAGTGATTTTTTTTTTGCTGTGACAATATCGTGATGACACATATTTACAAACATCCCACTTCTAACTGTCCATCCACATTAAATTTTTTCCCTCAACCATGAAAACGCATCACCATTACTTTTTTATTTACTTTGAAATGAATATGTAGAAATTTCTTCACCATCTTCAGAGTCTTTTAATAATGATGAGGATCAAAACAACTTAAATGTTCCCTCATACAACAACAACAACTCCAACATCATTTACCACATTCATACATCTCTAACCAATACTTTCAAACCTATACCACACTTCCTCATAAACAAAATATTGAGTTCAATCATGCATTTGATTAAAAGTTTATTGTGTTCATGGTCGTTTCAATTGGAAGTATAAGCGATCTTGCACAACAGTAAACAATGTTAGGAGATTCAAAAGATAGAAGGAATCCGCACTTGGCCTACATCTTTGATTTCATAAGATCACAGTAAATTGGGGTCATGCATAATTTCAAAACATATAATATCAAAGTTCAACGATCTGAAGACCAAATTCTAACCAGAAATAAATGTGTTTTCCTAATTAGCGTCCAAATAAATAAATAATAGCCTAAAAATAAAAATTCAAAAACATAAAATAATTTAACATTGCTTTTATACATAAAAGTTAGGATGGGTTAAGTCTTACAAGTATGATGATAAAAAAAATCACATTATCTATTATGGATAAGAAAAATTAACTTTGAATTCGTATACGAGTACCATACAATATATTTATTAATTCTTAATAATACAACGAGTACCATTTTTATAGTATCCATGTCTATGATACACATTATTTAATGTGAGGAATTTTTGTTTAAATATTATATTAGATTAAAATAAATTTAATGGCAAGAAAAACATTAATAAATATATTGAAACTCCATAGATTTATATTTTTCTATGAAGATTTATGAAAAAATATTTTTAAAAATATATTTTCTTACGTAACTAATGAAGGCTCATGGACATATATGTAACATAAGTATTTATATAATGAAAAACGTGTAGTTTCCAGTAATGATTAATTTATTAATTTTCCTCTACTTCATTGTGTATTATTGATTTCCAGGTCTATTTGTAATTACTTATGAGTTCTAAAGCTAAATTATATTCATGTAATTGAAATAGTTTAACAAAACAAATATAATTTGTAAATCTGAACATTTAGAATCATAAATAACCAAAGTTAAGGAATCAAATAAAAAAACTAACCTATAAAATTATAAGCACATAACAAAATCTATAAATTTCGGAAAGTTTAATTGCATAGTGAGAAAATAATATATATATATATATATATATATATATATATATATATATATATATATATATATATATATATAAAGCATAATAAATCAGCTAGGTTGAAGATGCCAAATCAAAACGGCTAGAAATAAGAATAAATTCTAATAGATAGATAATGTACAATTCTCATATTACAATTATATATAAGAAAGAGTTAGGTTTACATTTAACTCTCTTATTTATCAGAGCAATTAAGAGCCTAATAGGGTGCTAGAGCCATTAATATGTCATGGGTAATGAATAATTATGATACGAAAAAATAACACTCGATCAGATGAAACATGCAGAAAGCCCACATTGACTAATAATAATGAATGCGCATCAAAGCAACACCAACAGATACGATCTCTCTGAGAAATTAACGTATCTACGAAACAATTACCCAAATCAAATTAACAGAACAAGAGAAGAAAACCATACCCTCAGACGCTCGGAAAAAACGGAAGGTTGCTTGCCACTGCCAAATTTGGTGGGCTCGGAGGAAGGTGGAGGAGCCTTATCCTTCTTCGGAGTCTGCAACCGATAACCAATAAATTCAATAACAATTCACATGGATTGGGAAACGAAAGGGATATTGATTTCAGAGATTTTGCAGAGAAGAAAAATAAATCACACCAGGATTTTAGCAGCAACTTGATAGAGGTAAGAAAAAGGTTTTCACTGTTTCTTTCCGCCAGAGACGAAAGAAAAAGCCACCGAAAACCCTAGGTATTTAAGAGACATGATTTCTTATTTATCCCGAGCTTGCAGCCCAACAGGCCCACTTTAAACCTATAATATTTTGCTTTTGGTACCTACATTCAGTATGTGACTGGTCACACCAGAAGTCTTAACTTAAGAATTAGTTATCATATCTTACTGGTTTGATGAATTGAGTTGAATTAAATTTTGGAGTTATTAAAGTGAAATACAAAAGATTTGAAAAATATTTTGGAGACTTTAATTAATAACTTATCACGTTCCATGGTATGTATGTGTTAAAAATGGAAATCAAGTCTAATTTAAATTTTTTTTATATTTATTTTAAAGGTAAAATTATAACAAAATTTCACCTTCTAAAACTAATAATACTTTAAATACATCATAATTGAGTTTTGTATGATATGATGGTCCGATTAGTAAAATATCATACAATTCTATCATCCTAAAATCTAAAAATAGTTTATTGATTAGTCAACTAATCAGGTTAAAATAAAAATTAATGTTAATTGTTAAAGTTAAGTAAGATTATTATTAATTAGATTATAATTAAGTGGATGTTAAGTCAAAACTTATTTCAAAATATATAAATAAAATTTGAAGTATTATGATAAATTGGTTATATTTATTATTACTAACTTTGATATTGATATATTTTTTATAAGTAACTTATCAGTTTGATTGAACGATGAGAAGTGTAAAATGAAAGAAAAATCTTAATTAGGAATTAAAATAGTTTATCAAAGAGAAAAATTGACTTCGATTCCATAGATCGAAATCCAAAGAAACCTAATTATATTACTCAGTAAACATAAATTGGAACATTTACTTCGTAACAACTTTTGATGTCTTGTTTTATATTGAGAGGCATTATGCTTGATCCTCTGTGAGATACTTGAGAGAAGTGATGGTTGAAGGGAACACCCATGTGTATAGTGCTACCCAAGGTTTCACTGATTCCGTGGGAAGGACCTGATTTCAATAATGCAGAATCTGGAACCATATCCACAACATAACTCAAAAATATCATAACAGAACTAGTTATTCAATTTCAAACATTCGTGTCACATCAATTTTTCTCCAAATTTTAAACCCATTCAGCTATTTATTAGAAGAAACTCCTCTAAAGTATCTATTTAAATTATTTACTTTTTTTATGTGATATTTCAACTAGAATGAATATTAATTTTAATATACATTTTTTTCATTTATTTATTTATTTTAATTACTGTATTATTATTGACAATTTCATTTTAATCACATGTCTACATAAAAGTTATCATTAATTAATTGTTAAAATTAGAATTCAACATCAAAAACAATATTTTAAAATTTGATATAAAATGTAAATTGCATATAAATTTAAGCATTTTAATATTAATGGATAATGGATATAAATACCCGTTGGTTAACAATCACTTAAATAGAATATCTTCACTTATCTGCCTAAATTTGCAATTAATTAACAAAAGATGAGTTTTGTGGAATTGTTTAATATGGTGAATTAATATGATATATCCAATTTTTTAGTCTTTAAAAAATGTGCCTATTTTAGTAATTTTCAAAAATTGCACTAGATTCCAAAAAAATACCAAAAGGGGTAAGACATGTAGAACCCGTGTTTGCTTCGCATCAAAATCTTCTTCTTCTGTCTTTTCATAGAGTAGACCCTGTTTGGAAAATACCTGAAACAATGGATTAAACAAACATCATAAATCAATTTCATACTATGTTTCATTTAAAACAGCAAATATTAAGTTTATGATTTTTCTACTAATTTTTTTTATTTTTTATTTTATTTAATCTAAACTTTATATTTGTATTGTTGTCCAACAAAAATCTTGCATAATTAAAATAGACTTGAATATAATACAATTCGCTATAAATATAACTCTATTATATTGTTTTAGATCCTACAGTTTTTTGTTTGTTAATTTTAGACATATGTTGTTTCTTCTATAATCACTTTTAATCTGTATAGATAAATGTAGTCAAATTTATGTTGACATGACATGATTGACAGTAAATAGAAATAAAATATTGCAGTCTTTTGGTTTTATCTCTAAGTCATAAATAAATTATTTGTATGGAGTTAAATAAAACTGTTTATAATATTCCATAATTAAAAATTATACTCTTTATTTTTTTTTTCACTTTTTTTCGAGTTTAGATTGAATTCTACGGCATTTTATTTAAATATTGCCAATTGTCACCCCTCATGACAATGGAACTGAAAGCTATCAATATCAACCTCAAGATATTCCTCTCAGTCCAAAGACGTTTCAGAAAGAAGAATATTCCAAGTTCCACAAATAATTCAGAGTATAATGCATACAAAGAGAATAGATGACGATGCTTTTCTTGTGTAAATAATTTTTTACTCAACTTATGTTAATTTTTAAGAAATTGATTTTAATCTTAATTTAAAATTATAAATTAGAATTTAAAATAGATTTGTATATAATTATATATTTATATCTCATAGTAGTTTCTAAGAACAATGACCCACAATTTAAATTCTGAAAACAAATCTAAAACTACATTCCTACATATTTAAGTTCTGTTCAATTTGTTCGGATTATTCATCACTATTAACCAAAAACTATATAATACGATTTCATCTTTAATTCACCTGTAAAATCACAACATGTCACTGCTATTTAAAATTTTGGATAAAAAGTTGAGCTATTTAAAATAATTCTATACAAGATATGAAGATTTAAAAAAATTATCTTTTATATTACGAAAATAGATAAATTTAAAAAAATTGTGAAAGAAAAATAAATAGTGTAGATTTCACTAATTTTATATGAAAAAATAATGTATTTTTATAAAATGAAATTTACATCCACTTATATATTATAATTTGATCTTGTTTCTAATCATACGACAATTTTAATATCGTGTGTAATACACGACTTTAAAATAAAATTGTATGAGGTAAAGGACTTCAAAAATAAAGTCATACAGGACAACTTCATCCTTTAAGTCGTCAATCTAATAATTTTTGTAATCAATTATAATTCGTCGAAGTTGTTTAAAGAATGTACAACTGTACAATTTTTTTTATATAAAGCCATGCAAAATCTACGCAAGTTCTCCATTTTCTTAATTTTTTTAAAATCTATCATTTCTCATAATATAAAGGAAAGATTTGCCTATTTTCATTAAAAAAAATAACATATGAATCATAAATTTTACATGAGGTGGAGAAAAGAAAAAGGTAAAGATAATTTGATACATACACAGGAAGGGATAAAAAAAGTAGATAATGGAATATTGAGATATTTTTATTTTATTATTTTCTCAAAAGTTTGGATTCTGCTCTATAAAGAAGGAATAGCACAACTTCATAGCTTCATAGCACCAAACAGAAGCACTCTGTTCTCTCTGTTCACATTTTACAGTTCACATTACATTCACTTTGCTTTTGTTTCTGTATCCATGCTTCCAATTGCAGAAGCTTCTCCACTGTTCTCTGCAACATCATTTCTTACATATTCTATTGCCGTAGACAAATTTCTATTCCCCTTTCAGTGAAACACATAACACGAGTTGTTGTTGTTTGTTTCTGCATCAACCCTTCAAACAATGGACTCCTTCAGTTTCAATAACCTCCAAACAGAGAAAGCCAACGCCATCCTCAAACACCGCAAGCTTCGAAGGGTCGCAAGCTTGTTCCGGATCATCGAAGTGTGTGCGGTTTTGGTCTTGGTTTCAAGGTTCTCCATGCAGCTTCCGGTTGCAGTGAGAAACTCCGGCGAGTATTTCAGAGACTTGTCACTCTTCATCAACAGTCCTCGCTTTGTCTTCCTCGTCGGAAACATCATAATCATCGCACTCTTCGCTCAGTTCTCCGCTCAGGGTAACAACGTTGTTCCGGAGCCCAATCTCTACCAAGAGTTTATTCAAAACACAACGAAAAACCAAGAAGCTGTGGCGGAGTACAGCGGAAAGAAACAGAGGATGAAAACAGGGGAAGCAAATATCGGTTTGGAAAAAGGTTATAGAAGGTACGAGACGGAGATTTTGAGGCAGAAACGACGTCGTGTGTTGCGTAGATGTGAGACTGAGAAGGAAAGGAAGAAGATTGAAGGTGTTCCTGTTGAAGAAGTGGCGCGAATTTCTTGCCCTGAAGATGGAATGACCAACGAGGAGTTTCGTCGCACTGTGGAGGCTTTCATCGCCAGGGAACAGAGGATTAGAAGAGAAGAAGATTATTATTTAATGTAAAAAAAAAATTATATATGTAAATTTTAAAAAGTGTGTAAATAAAGTAATAAATAATAACTTTTATAAGTTATGTGAATTTGAATAAATTATATAGAAACAGATATTCATTTTACAAGAATATTAATCATTATTTGTGAGATAAAGTGAAGAAAAGTGTAAAATGGTTTTAGTAATTGTTGTAATGCATGGCTTAAAAAGATATTCATGAATACGTTGATTTTGTTTATATTTTTTTCCTTCATAACATATTGATAAGTTTATTGTTTTTAATTTATCTCTGAAAAATGCATTAAGTATTGATAATTTTTTTTAATGTTAATGAATTATTATTTTTAATGAAATATTAAGAAAAAGTGAGAAGAATTGATGTGAATGAGGTATTCTGATTCGTGAGATGTGAGAATAGTGTGGAGATGAGGGAACTTCCCCGGAGAGACAAGACATGATGATAACAGATGCTATTCTCAGGTTTGGTTTCGACTCTTAATATGTATTTAAGATTTTCAGAATATATTTGTGTCTGTAAATTTTGTGCAGTATATGTGTTTACAGGATTGTGTTACAGAAGGAAAGAAGTTCTATTGGCTGGTTTGTAATGAAAAATGAAACTAGATTTTACAATAATAAGTATTTTTTAATTATATAATGTTAAAATATTAATTTTTTCTGAGAGTAATTCATGAATTAGCTAAACTTATGAAAAAGCTGCGTAATTATAAGTGTCTACTAAAATATATTAACAATATAATTAATTAATTAATTAATTATTATGAATAATATATGCATACCACTTATAATATACCAGTTTATTTAAAATAACTTATAGCTGTGGAAAGCAATTCTCAAGTAGTTTCTTTAAGTATTTTAAAATGACAGTAAAATATAGCACACGATTTTTATCATGAACTCTCTTGCTACAAAACCAATCTATTATCATAAAGGTATTGTCATCATTCTCTTGAACCACCTACACGTTACCATCTCTTATCGTGAAAATTCACAACAAATGATACTAATACCACAAATAAAAAATATATAGGATAAGCTATAAATTAAGTTTTAAATAAGTTAGAATAATAATTATAAATTTAAATCACACATATATAGTTATCTTCTAAATTTATTAGTTATTATCATTAATATTAATTTCACAGTATTGTCTTAAATAAAACAATATATGACTTTTGAAAATATGATGTATTAATTAACACTCTAAGAATTTATATCTTTCATTATTCAATCACTCAAATTTTCAAGAACTATGATTATACTGTTGGAATCTTCTTCTGATCAACAAAACAAGACATAATGGATTTTATATATAATGAGTTTAATTATTGTTAACAAATTCTAGACAAGATTTTTCATTGACTCTTATAACTAGTCATCTTTACCAAATTCCAAATATTAATAGAGTCATTATAGGTCTTAGTTAATACAACTAATACCAATATTTATGATAACATTTTCCCTAATTGTCTTATAATCCTCTTCTTATATCAAAATATAATTTTTCACAACTACTAAACAAAAATTCATTCCATAACACAAAAACAAAGAAAATAAAGCTTTTCTCATAACAAGGAATGGCGTTCAGTAGGGATTTTCTTTAAAAATTGAAATCTAGAAATTCTCATAGCAGTAAATTTAACTAGAGCTTTATAAATAATGCATAAATTTCTTTAAAAATTGAAATCTAGAAAGATAAACGTTTTTTTACTCAATTCTAATAGTCTTATCGTTATTCATTAGAGAGAATAATAATACAAAATTAACAAACTTATTTCCTAAAATCCTTTATTTAGTGAATAAATTTATAGGATCTTGCATTCTAAAAGAAAATACAGAACTATGAATAAAAACAGTTTACATAATAGTTTAATTATAAATCACATATAACCAAAACTTGTTTAATATATAAGAAATGCTTTGAAAGTCATACTAATAATTATTATAGCTTGTAATAAGTATGGGAACTTGTGTTTATACTAAAATGTATATGCATTCAACTCTCATAAAAGCTGTGAAAATAAGACCAGGTTACACACACACTATTAATTGCTGTGTTGGTATAATGTAAAATAAAAAACAATGTACAGACATAACTAAAAGTGAAATGTGAAAACAAAAGAGTTCCTAAATTTTGAGAAAAAAAAAAAGGATAGATATGAAGAAAAATATTATCAAATTATAATCCTAAACTGATTGAAGGTTAAAATAAACTAGGTATTATTAAAATAAATAATGTAAGAGACAAACTTTTGATCCATTCAGCTTATAAACTTGGTAGTTAGACTATAAATTAAAAACAAATACTCATTTAGTATAAAAATAAATAAAAAAACCACTATAACTCGTTGTCTCTTCAGAAAATTGGAAAAAATTGTGCATCTTATCTTAAAGAAGTTTTATTTAGCATCTTTGAAATTCAATTCGTTATTTTTAAAAAGTTTTAAAAGAGTTTTATTTTTCAAAAACACTTATATTTAGTACCTAATAGTATTTTTTTAAACTGCTATCCAGGCATGCATTTATCGTTTTAGGTAAAAAAGAACTTTTAACAAAAAAAATAGAAATTAAAAAATAATGTTTTGCCAGTCAAAAATATATTTTAATAAAATATAATGAGCAAATTGAAAGAAAAAGAGTTTGAGTATCGAATATAATTACTACCTATTGGGAGAGTCACTCATGCAGAAGCTCAACATGGCAATCACCATCGTCTACTAGATATTCTGCTTTTGCATTATGTCTAGCATTTTTTTTTTAATTCTGCATGCATATAATATGCAACAAATTGCAAAAACAAAAGGGAAAATAAAACATGAAATATAATATACAAATAAGAGAGATAAAAAGTGTGAAATAAAATAGCGAAGTGATAGAAAGAATTAGAAAAAAAAAATGGTATATTAAATACTGTATAGTTTTATTATATCAATGTGATATCTGATGATGCTTTGCTTTCACTTTCACTGATTCCTTAAGAACACAAGTGTGAGATATTTTGTTGGTTCCTTAGTCACTTTTTTAATTGGTGTGACCCCAATTAACAATACCATATGTACTGTGTTATCAAATAAAAATTATGCAAGTTTTTCTTAGGTGTACCTAAATATCTCTAAACCTAATTCATACATTGATGATGATAGAGTTCAATTTACAAATATGTAATAGAAGGAATTAATTATTTTAATTAGGACATATAATAACTTCTCAAGATTTTAGATTTGATAGGTAAAACTTCTTTTTTTTTCTCTCTCTTTGCATGATGTGATTTTTTCTCTCTCTAAGTTTTCACTGTATATATTTCCTTTTTTTATATCCACCTATTTAAATTTGGTCTCCTTTATAATATGATTTTATTGTTATATTTGGATGATTATAAATTATTTTTAATCAAAAATTAAATTAAAAATATGTTGATCTATAACATTTTCCATGAGTTAGTTTTATGTGAATGGTTTGCATATCTAAAACTTGAGATGTTTTTCATGAAAAGATTAATCTTTAAAAGATGTGAATGGTTTGCATGTCTAAAATTAGTTTTGTGTAATATCGCAGATTATATAGAAGCATATAATATAGTGAGTCCACATTTATATAAAAGATGACAGTTAGAGTAGACTGTAAATAAGATAGTTAAGCTTACAATCATCCCGAAATGAGACATAATTTAAAACTTAAACGCAAATAGAGTATTTCAAAAGGATAGGAATCATAGGAAATCCTCAACAACTAAACAGTAATTCAAAATACAGAAATACTAAGAGAATCCTAAGGAGACTAAGCAACAACATCCAAAGCCTGCTCCAGAGGCACCTCATCCATCTCTGCTCACATCCAAGTGTATGATCATTGCAAAAGAAAAGCATACCCAAGCAAACACAAACACACAAGCAATGGTGAGCTAGATATAAAAATCATGTTATAGAAGTCACAGGCAATATGTAAGCAAAGACAAATACAATACACTACACCCACATGACTTGTTGCACTTAAACTTGACTCGTCCGGACTTAGAATGATTGTCGAACTATGGCGGGTCATGCACTCGTGGTGATCTCTACTGCTTTGCAAAGCCATTGCCAATGGGTTTTACCCTATCACACTCACGAGGTTAGTCCGTTATCACTCACCTTAGGCCATATTAGAAGCACCCAAGACTAGGACCTCCTGCTACTACTCACGACATGGTTCAATTCTCTCTACTTGAGAATGATCGACCATTGTAGTTCTAGGATAACCCCCAAGACTGAGCTGCCATGCAAATCATTCTAAACACTAAGGGCACCACCATTAATCTTCTCCTT
This sequence comes from Vigna angularis, assembly GCF_016808095.1. NCBI lineage: Eukaryota > Viridiplantae > Streptophyta > Magnoliopsida > Fabales > Fabaceae > Vigna > Vigna angularis. The sequence continues at coordinate 37,664,844 of NC_068974.1, forward strand.
GAAGATCATGGAATTACGTCCAATACTATAGGGCATCACCATGTAACCTCCTTAGAGATCAATGGAATTACGTCCATCAACCATACTTATTACACTCAACCACCAAACATGTTTCATACTATCAGTTCAATAACATTACTACCATCATACTATGCATTTCATTCATTCCACACACTTGGTTCACCCAAAGTAAGAGCAAAAGAGAAGACTAAACCCAAAGGGTTCGCACAACGCACCCTATTCGCAAGGCGAGACAGGATGGTCTCGCACAACGCACCCCCCTAATTTGCTATGCGAATTAACTCGCCGCATGCATCAGACTTTCAACCTCTCGCATAGCGCACTAGGTCGATATGCGAGAGCCTAAACAGAGACCACACCCCCAAACCCCTTCGCTTTGCGTCCATCTCGCTCTTCGAATTAAAAGGGCAGTGGTTCCAGACCACCACCAGTCGCATAGCGACAAGATTTGCCAGGCGAATCCACAAACAAAGAGCAACACCCTCTGGTAATTCGCACAGCGCACCAGCTCATACGGCGAATTACCTAGACAGTGAGCACCCTCTATAGAGTCTCGCTATGCAAGACAGCTCGCATAGCGACTCTACATCATTTGCAAAACGCAAATTCTGTAGAATCACACACTCACACCAATCCTTACCATTTCTAGGCCTCTTGACCAACTTCTAAGACCTCAAATTCAAAGTATATGTTGAATTAAACATCTCTAACTGATTCTAACCCTTTCTAACATCTATTTAAAGTGTTTATGCATTGATTTATACTTGAAAACTGAAAATCTCTCAACCTAGGGGCCTAAATCTATTTCCACCATTATTAACATGATCTAGTCTAGTTTTATGTTCCTAGCAAGTCAAAATTGACCTATCTGAGCTACCCAAACAGCCCAATTGCACTCTAGACCTCAAATGCCCAAAATCGTTACCTCACTTACTCTCCAAATGAACTAAAATCATGATAGAACACCAAGTCTCCCACTTATTCAATGTTAGAACAGACCTCTTACCCCAAGGCACTTCAACATAGTACTTACATAAATTAAATACCCCCACACAGTATACAACCATCACACTCCAGTTCCACCGTTCCAAGATTCAACACATGCAACTACATCATTCCAAGTCAAAACACAATACCAACAGTAAAGCCGTTCAAAACTTAGCATACATCACATGTAAACAATATAAAAATGTATTCTAGCTCCCTTTACTTGGAAAACTTCACAGCACAGCTTACAATACCGTTCTCTATAGCACCTCACACAGTAAGGGCACAACCCCACTCTACAAATCACCCAAGTGGCGATAGAAACAACTCTTAGAGCTAGAACGAACAGAGGAAAAACGTAAAGAAGGGTACACTAGGCACATGCAACTTGCCCTAAGTCCCAAACAGCGGAGAATAGTGAAGAGTTACTTACCTGCTGAAGAATGAAAATCTATTCGGATGGTTGCGAAGGTCTCAACACCGCGGTCACCTGAGCACCAACTAATCAACAATGCAACGGCTGAATGTGAGGGAATGGTAGAGAGAAGGCAAAACAAAGTTAGGGAAAATAAGAGTTCTAGAGAGAAAAGGAAAAGTTGGCTAATGAACTCAGATTTTGAAAGGTCTCTTTTAAGGTCATGATGTCCTTAGTTTTACGGGCCTGCCTGTCTCAACCTAAGGCCCAATAACCCTACATTTTCATGCCCTTACACTTTGAACGTAAAAATCACAATTTTTTCAAAAATTCATTATTGCATATAATATTTAAATCATGATTAAAAATATATTATAAATATTATCAATAAAACACAATCTTTCGATAAAAAAAATTGTGATTAACTCATAATGTAGACCATTTATCCTAAGCTATTATTAAAATTATACTTAACTTTGCAAAATATAATAACTTTTAAGTCGAATTCTAACGGCTTATATTTTTAATAAGAAGTATGATTATAATCATAAGCTAACAAAGATAAGGTTCATCTTTGTCTCTCAAACTTTTCATACAAATACATATTTCAAAATATGCAAACAACTTAAGAAAAATAGATAAAGAAATACTTAGATCTTGATGATTTTTATCAACTAAAATTTGAATTTAAATTTTTATTTACTTATAATTTTTTTTTGTTTAACTAATAAACTATTCATATTTATGTCATTTAAATCACTTGTACTTTTAAATATGCACATGATCACTTTCATTTAAATCACTTGTACTTTTATATACATGTGTGTGTATATATAATGTTTATCAAAATATAATGAAAAACTCCATTTTAATTTTTAATTAAAAAATCATAAAATTTAGTTTATAAATATGATAACAATTATTAAAAAAATTATAACATGCTCTTTGTAAGAATTTTTTATTGTGAAATGCTTATTAAATTGTTTTAAATATTTAACAAATTCATGATAAAAAAAATTGTTAAAAATTATCTAAAAGTCATTGATTTTATATTTTATATTTTTATTTTTTGTGGTAGAGGGGCCTAATACGGTTGTGGAAAGGAGTTTGGTTGTATATTAAATTAGATCCTAATCGAATTAAAATGTATTAGATTCCTATATTTTGTTGGTGTGATTTTTTAATAAATAATAACATCCTGATATGAAGTACATGCAATGTATCATTAGAAGTAATTGATGTCTAGCAACTTTACTAAACCATCGAACAAAGAGGCTGAAAATTTTGAATTTTGAATACATTTCAAATGATCATTATGTAAATATATACATCATGAACACTGAAAAAGGAAAGACATGATTTTAATCGTTTTGGTAGAACTAACGAATGGAGAAGAAAAGTTTTCCATGCCACTCATGTCAATTTCTGTTTTCTAAAATTGTCATCACAATCCATTTTTAGAAAACTATAACAAACGTTTCGTTGTTTTAAGTGATTCACCCAAAAACTCAAAATATATTTTTAAATTTTTATATGCATACAACTTCTGTATGAAAACATTAGGCCCATATACCCATAATTCACAGGCTTTTACAACGTCGAAGTGGCGTCACCAGTAGCAATGACAACAACTCAGTAGTTACAGGAGAATATAACAAATTTTAAAGGTAAGAAAACATTTAATATAAATGGTGATCACATGAAATTAACTTAATTTAAAGTGTATGACATTAAAATCAAATGATGTATTCACATCATTTGTGAAAGTATTTTTAAACCAATCAATATTGTTTCGTTAAATGTAATTAAATTAGTTATAGTTTAAATTAATTTATACTAGTTAAATTTTAAATAGTTTATATTAAATGTTTTTTTACAGTAATACATCTCCATTCAACAAATGGCAAAAACAAAATTCTATATTTTTTTTCCTTTCTTCTCTATTATTAAGTTTCTGATATCACTCTGACCTCAACAATTTTCGTAATTGGTTTTGACAAACACGGCGTAAGCGTACCTTACACTCTGAGTTAAGGGTATTTGAGGAATTGAGGTGGTAAATGCAGTGAAACTCAAAAGAAGTTTCCTGCAATGGAAGAAAGAAGACCTATTAGTCGAAGTCAAGGTCAACGAAGAAAATGCAATGAGAGAACAACAATACTGAAAACAACTAAACTCTCAAATTCAAATCAATGATCATAAATTGCATCAATTGATAGTTTCAGATTTCAATAATAAAACCTAGATTCCCAAGTTATTACAATAATATTCATCAGTTTTGTTTGTCTTTCTGTTCGTAGCGATTATTACCGCAGCCCGCCAAATTCCAGCCCAATCAGGGCCCAATGATGACTCCCAAATTTCAAAACGTAGTCTCCACGGCGGCGTCCGTGGCGGCCACCGTGATGCTCCTCCGCTCTTTCACCCGCAATTACATTCCCCCGGAGTTCCAAAACTACCTCCACTCAAAACTATCAAAACTCCTCTCCTCCTTCTCCACGGAACTCACCCTCGTTATCGACGAATTCGACGGGCTCACTACGAACCCGCTCTTCGCCGCGGCGCAGCTCTACCTCAAGCCGCAGGAGGCGCCGAACACGAAGCGCTTCCGCGCCACGATGCCTTCGAAATCGCGCCACGTGTCCCTTCTCATGGACGGCAACGACGAGATCACGGACTCCTTCAACGGCGTGCCGTTCCGGTGGAGGCTCGTGTCCCGACGCGGCAAATCGAATTTCGCGGTGCACTTCTTCGAGGTGCGGTTCCACAAGAAGCACCGGGAGATGGTTCTGTCGGAGTATTTTCCGCGCGTGATGAAGGAGGCGGAGGCGGCGCGTGAGCGGAGGAAGACGCCGAGGCTCTTCACGGTGAAGGGCAAGCGGTTTCGGAGGGGAGGGAGGAAGGAGTTGTGGCAGGGCGTGAATATTGAGCACCCTGCGACGTTTGCGACTGTGGCGATGGATTGGGAATTGAAGGAGATGATAATTAGGGATTTGGATAGGTTTGTGGAGAGGAAGGGTTTATATAAGAGTGTTGGGAAGGCGTGGAAGAGAGGGTACTTGCTTTCGGGTCCCCCTGGAACTGGGAAATCGAGTTTGATTGCTGCTATGGCTAATTATCTGAATTTCGATGTCTATGACTTGGAACTCACTGCTGTTAATGGAAATTCTGACCTTAGGAGTTTGTTGATTGCCACCAGCAACCGTTCCATTCTTGTTGTGGAAGACATTGATTGCTCCCTTCAATTGCAGGATAGGCTTGCAGAACCTAAATCATCACAACCCCATCGCTTCATCCCACGCCATTTTCACTCATTTCCAGCACCCCAGGTATAATACAATACAATCACATCCTTTTCTTAGTTTCAGATACTGATGAGTCAGTTTTATACCCTTTCTTTCAAGCGTTGAATCTCGCTTACTGTTTTGAATTGCAGGTGACATTATCGGGGTTCCTGAATTTCATAGATGGGTTGTGGTCGAGTTGTGGGAATGAGAGGATCGTAGTGTTCACCACGAATCATAAGGAGAAATTGGACCCTGCTCTCTTGCGCCCTGGGCGTATGGATGTGCACATTGACATGACTTACTGCACCCCAGATGGGTTCAAAATGCTGGCTTCCAATTACCTTGGGATCACGGAGCACCCACTTTTTGTTCAAATTGAGAACTTGCTTGGGATGATCGATGTCGCTCCGGCGGAGGTAGGGGAGCAGTTTTTGCGGGACGAAGATCCGGATATTGCACTCAACAGCCTGATGGAGCTCCTTCTTGAGAAGAAACGAAATCATGAATTGCAGATAAAAGTACCTCTCACCGTTGAATGATTTGAGTCAAGTGAAATGAAGATCATAACATACACTTGGTGCAATTAGACTTATAACTATAATTTGTATAAAGAAACAACAACAAATTAAGGAGAAACTATAGATAAACATAGTGTTCTAAGGATTAAACCCATCCAGTTGATTTAAAGAATTTCTTTAGTGTGACACTGAAGAGAGATAATTTTGTTTTCCGTTGAAAAGAAAAAAAAATACTTTACTAACGAAGTAAATTTCACTTCAAAATATTTCTTTATTTTAAGATATTTAATGCTTATATTTTTCTTAAAGCACGATAATACATGATTATAAAAGTTCTTCTTCCACTTTCAACTCTGATCTGACCATCCTGCACAACCGCCATAAGCGGTGGTGCTGCCATGCACGTCACCACCTAGTTTCCCAAGGTTCATATTTTTGTTTGTATATTTTGGTGACTCGTAAAAAAGCCGATTATAACCTAAAGGAATTGTTGAAATATCTTGTCCATTATCATGTAATAGAACATATGAACTACTCTAATTCGTCAAGGTCGACTCTAGATTCTCATAATTTATATATTTAAAAAATATCTAATTTAAATACAATTTTATAAAAACAAACTTATATAGTAATGATTCAATGTAAATTTTTTAATATATAAATATAAATTTGTATTAATAAATACTAACGTTAGTTAAAAATATTCACTGTAATTTCTTGCAAAAGCTTTATTTACTAATTGCATAATCTTACAGTCCATGATTAACAAAACAGATCAACCAACTGTTTGATTTTACACAAGTCAAACTTTTACTCATCTACAACCTATGGTGCACACATTTCAATCACACTAAAAATTAAGTTAACTCAACTTTAAAACAAAAGAATAAGAAATACTTACTGAGATATGTTTGATGTTTCTTTAAATTTTAATCTTAATTTATTTTAGGTCACATCACTTCTAACATTTTATGGTAAATCTTAGGCTTAATACCCTATTTTTTTCCCCAGTTTTACTCGAAAATGTCAAATTAGTCCATCCTTTAAAAAGTGCGTCAATTACGTCCTTACTTAATAAAATTTATATCAATGAAATCCCTTCCGTTAAATCCGTACAAACAATCTTAGGCTTAATACCCTATTTTGTCCCCAGTTTCGCTCGAAAATGTCAAATTAGTCCATCCTGCGTCAATTATGTTCTTACTTAATAAAATTTATATCAATGAAATCTCTTCCGTTAAATCCGTACAAACAACATTAATTATTAAAGTAGAAGAGAGAAAAAAATAATTAACTAATGCCGTTTGTACGGATTTAACGAAAAGAATTTCATTCATATAAATTTTATTAAGTAAGAACATAATTGACGCACTTTTTAAAAGATGGACTAATTTGACATTTTCGAGCAAAACTGAAGACAAAATAGGGTATTAAGCCTAAATCTTCCTCCAACATAAAAATCTTAGCATATCTTACTTTAATAACTTTTTTAACTTGTTAAATGAAAGATTGCTCTTAAGATAAAAGAAAAAAATTCAGATTTTACATTTTATGCAATGTCAAGATACTTTAATAAAGATCTTGAACATCACAAATATAAATAAAATCTTTGCTCATATTTATTCTCTAATCTTGTGCAAATTTAGCATTTGATTCACAGAAGATCCAAAAGGGGTGGACTGTGGAGACTCCAATATTTACATAAATAAAAGAGCAGCAACACCCACCCAAACATCCATGGATAATTCAGAAAAGCTGGTAAGATATAAATAATTAACATCTTTTAAGCACCTTTGAGTTTTGATACATATATGTATTTTTTGAATCCACCCTTTACTCATTTCTGCGCTGATAGCTCCAAATCACAGCAGAAAAATGGAAAGGACAATATACAGAAGCAACAGAAATAAGAACCAACGAAGAGTGTCGAAAGATTAAACAAAGCCAGACGAAAGATGTAGCAATGCAACATCCCAGTTATTCTGGCACTTCTTTCCTCTCTGTTTCTTTTTTACTGTGACCGGAGGAGATAAAGAATCATAATAAAATGGCCAACACAATACATATTAAAAATCCCTCAAAAGTCAAAAGTATACCAGGACAATGGAAAAGAAATGAAAAAAACCCTTAACCTAAATCACCCTAGAGCCACGAGACACGTGGACCTAAAGGATTCCCAGTAGTAACAAGCAAAGCTTAAAGTGTATCCAGCGATATTCTTTTATTTGTCCATAAATTTAATATATAGGTTTTATGGTTATACCTGAAACAATGAAAATACCATGTTTTAGTTTGATGATCAAAATATGGAACACATATCAAGTGACTATGCTTTAAAAAAATGTACAGCACACTACCTATGCATTCTCTGTAAATTTGAGAAAAAAAATTAATAACGTATTTTCAATGTGCGCCTTTAAATTCAGAAAATTACTAGTGAAATTGGTTTTCAAAATTTTTATGTCGTGTAATAAACAATTTTGAAAAGCCACTTTTACATCAATTTTGGAAGAGCAGAATTTTTACTGAATATGAATCCTAATCAGCAGTTTTTTCTGTTTGCCACAGGTGCAAATGTCAACCAGATAATTTAAAAATTCCTTACATTAATAAAATCAAGCAAATATAATATATATATATATATATATATATATATATATATATATATATATATATATATATATATATATATATATATATATATATATATATATATATATATTACTTGCCCCATTTCAGAAAGCATAGAAGCAGGGTTTGAGAATCTTACAAGATCCTTAAACAGCCATCTTCATTTCTATCTTCTTGTGAGGGTCATATCCTATGAGCTTGAAATCGGTAGCAACAAAGGAATCTATATCTTTCTTATTTGGGTTTATCTTCAAAATCTGAATTGAGGTATAGGCAATCAACAAGGAAAAGGCAGTTTATACGAGTGCATAATTGTTATTATTTTGTGGGCATCTACGTTAAGCAAATGTTTTTTTTAACATTTACACCTACCGGAAAAGGTTTTGGTTGATTCTGAAGCTGTTCCTGAAGAGGTCTCACATGATTGCGGTAAACATGTGCATCCCCGATAACATGACTAAAATCACCCGGAACAAGGTCTGACAAGAACAGGATATGATATGGTTAGATCAGTCCAATATCTGATGTCAATTTTATTTTAATATAAATGCTGTATTTCTCTACGTAAGATTACAACCCAAATACATCAGAGCCACACCCAAACTTTAAACGGTGAAACAGAACACACCCAAACCTATATCTTTCTTTTTAAGAGCATTCTAATTTTTCAGAGAATCTGATTATTGGCATCCAAAAGGACTATTTTGCCATTCCATACAAAAAGTATGCTAATCATAATAATATAAAATCTTTGTGAATCATAACCCATTAATCAGCTTAAAGTCATTTAAAATCAAATAATGACAAATCTGTATCATGAAAAGGAATTAAGATGCCATGTACGTCTGAGAACAAATTTAAGTATATGACACTGACATAATTTGCTTACCACAAACATGAGCAATCATGCATGTCAGGAGAGCATAAGATGCAATATTAAATGGGACCCCCAGGCCCATGTCCGCAGATCGCTGATACATTTGACACGATAATTCCCCCTTTGCTACGTAAAACTGCAGAATTTTTTTTGTTGACAAAACTTCATGAAAGGAGAACGAGAGAAAGAGATAGTTATTCCAAGATAGACCCAAATATAGCTGCAGACCTGCGCAAACATGTGACATGGGGGAAGTGTCATCAATTTAAGATCAGATGGATTCCAAGCTGAAAGAATGATGCGTCGATCATCAGGGTTATGCTTTATCTTGTCAATAACATCCAGAAGCTGGTCAAATCCTTGGCCAGAGTAGTCAGCATGCATGTCAGTATACCTGTAAAATGTAAGATGGAAAATTAATAAGGAACTAAGCAAGACCACAAAATGATGCCTAATGACATAAAATAAAGGTACATCCACCTACTTGGCTCCAAAGTGCCTCCACTGAAACCCATAAACAGGTCCTAAGTCACCCTCCTCCCTTTCTCTCAAACCAATGCTGTATATAAATTGTAAATCCAGTTAACAAACGCACGGAGAAGAAAAAATTGTAGTTCCAACAAAAATTAGTAGGTCATGCTTGCCTATCAAGGTATTCTCTAGATGCATTGCCATCCCAGACATGAATGCCTTTTTCTTGCAGCACCTGTCAATATAAAATGATTTCAGAATAAAATTCACTCTGGTTGTATCCAATGAACCGGACATTCTTGTAAACCACTAATATGCCTTCACGCAACACAGTGATTTAATTGAATTTTGGTTCAGCAGTTTTTTATACTCTAACTATGTTTGGAAAAATAACTAAAAATTGTTAACAGAAGCTATTAAGCTATATTATTGAGGCATGTGTTTTGGTAAAATTATTCAATATTAATAATGCAACATCCAGGTGCTAATCATGTCATCATGAAACCGTTCTATGATAATATTTTAACCATTGCAAATAGATTAAAAAAAAACTTGAGTATATGATCAATTTACAAAATATAAATAGAGACAATCCTCATCTTATAAATCGATTTTTAAAGATTAATTACCCCTTAAACTCACTTCCTAATTCACAATAATGCCAATTTTATGGACATACGGATTTATTATCAAAATTAGAGTCAACTAATGTAAAGCCCCCAATTTCATGAACATAGGCATTTATTATCAAAATTAGAGCCAACTAATGTAAAGCCAGCCTACAAATTCTCGAAAGCCTGGCTTTATCACGACGTTTAGTCACTAATAAATCGTTGAACATAAAAGGTATTGATATTTTAGTCATCAGTGCACAGATTAATAAGGATTCAAACATGTTATATCATTTTGATTCACAACACAACAATGTATAAGTCGATTAAAAATTTGAAAAAAAAAACAGGGAATAATGAGTTGGGTAGGAGACTCCAAAGCTTTCCATGTGTCTATCCCCATTCTTTACCAAGCTAAAATAGTATCAAGTAAACCAACTTAGTTGCCCAATATTTGGTTCGTGCTAGCTACTTCGTGAACAGTAACATAACTAGAAAAGGGCATGTATGCACGTCTGCGCGGAAAAGATTGGTACAGATATCATTACCTTGGCACTTGTTGAGCCGCTGATAAACCAGAGAAGCTCCTCAACAACCCCTCGCCAAAATACTTTCTAGGAACCAAATTAAGAAATCATGTCAACTTTTATATCATGAAATACGATATATATTCTTCTTCAGTCTTCATAAACATTAAAAGTGACAAAACAAACAACAATTACATCAAAATAACATAAGGAAACGAAACAAAAAAATAAGAAATTAATACGCAGTAGTTTATACAAATTCATACATACCTTGGTTGTTAGAAGGGGAAAGTTCCTGCGCAGATTAAACCTCATCTGTGGAATTATAGAGAAGGTGTAAGCATACATATAAATCATTGCAACTGCTGAACAGAGCAATCGAGATGTTACCTGGCAGCCAAATTTCGACAAGGTACCAGTCCCTGTCCTATCATCCTTAATTGTGCCTTCAGAAATAATTTCTCGAACCAAACTTAGATACTTAAATTCCTCATGTCTCTCATAAATGAACTTCGGAAGAAAAGAAAATTCATTGACCTCGAATTTTAAAGAGTCTGAACCATTATCAAAAACTGGATCAGCATTCTGACGTAGGGACTCAGCCGGAGAACTCCTTACACGCACATAAGTGTTGAAAGAATAGCGGAGGTTGTCTTCCACCAAAGGAAATGATGAATACCATGACTGAAATTGAAAGGCATCAACTCGAGGCATAAAAGTATCACACTCAATGCTTGCCTCAATTTCTGTAATATGAGCAGCTTCGCATCCAGGTACATTAAGAGCCTCTCTGAACATAACAATTATCACCGTTAAAAAAAAACATAATATGATTACAAAAGGAAAGAAGCAGGAAGGTAACTACAATATAAATATACCTGAATATCTCACCACCTCCTGTAAGAAATACTTTCTCAATTGACAGGCAGTACGGAGAAGCAGCCAACAGTTCCATAGCAGAAGACACACTTCCACATATTATAACATTCTCTGCAGTTGCAATATCAAAGCTACCCGAGCGAGTCAGAACAACGTTAAGGCGACCAGGAAGAGGCCTATCCTCAGGAGGGATACTCTCCCATGTTTTTCTACCCATCACAACAGCATTCTTCTTACCCGGATCAGACGTTATAGTTGTGATCTCATCAAAAAATTTGAGATCAGTGGGTAACGTCCAGGGCAATTTTCCATCCTTAGAAATGCCCATGTCTCTGGTGGCAATCACTACTGCTTGGTAAGTCCTCCGTGGAGGAGGCTCTGACTTGCCATTGTCATTGCCATTGCCATTACCATTGGAAATCACAAAAGAATCACTTGCCATCAGAGGACCAAAAAGCCTGCGGAACAAATAAAGTTGAATCTAAATCCAACAAATAAAACACGTGCAGTATAAAATTAAAGAGTAAATAAAAAATCCATCCTCTTCCCCCGCCTTTTTCCCTGACTGCAAAAAACAAATTCTCTGCACCAATTCAACGATTCTAAAATACAAATTAGTATAAGAAAATTTTCAAAAATCCAGTCGCCTACTTAAACTAGATTAATCAGAAACACAACACTATCATCTTTCTCATGGCATCACAATAACTCAGCAACAGTAACATAAACACACAATGAAACCGTCTAAACAATTGAGAAAAACAATAAATTAAGAAGCAAACATAATCTCTAAGATTTATCACACTGTGTACCAACCAACACAATCTAAAATCCATAAACAACGCCTGCAACAGATTCAAAATAATAATAAAAAAAAACTAGAAATACAGGAATCTAAATGTGCACAAGGAGATAGCGAATCTAGAACGGAGAACGGAACCTGCCAAAATGCACTGACCTAACAATGCTGTGTCAACTATTTTCTGCTTCTGTCTAAAAATTGCAAAATGTGAAGCAGAAAAAAACTGTGAAAGAAAAAAAGAAGCTGAAACTGAAAGTCAGAGTGTGTAAGAAAAGGAAAAAAGAGGTTTCTTGGCAGAGAAAACAAAGGAACAAGAGAGAGCAAATATATAGAGAGAGAAAGCCAAATGGAGAGAGAAGAAAATCCAAAACCACAGTTGACGTGAAGTGGCACCCAGAAACGTAGACATGCGTTTCTCTGCAATGTACGTTACCCTTACCGTATAGTGAATTTCTATACATCTTTTCTCACTTTCTCATAAATGCCCTTCCATCAAGCCCATACGCATTTATTTTATGTAAGACAAATATTTAATTATATATAACCAAATTTATACTGTACTAAGGAAACGTTTTGATAAAGCAATATTTAAAAATAAATAAATTAAATTAAAAGATCAACTGCAATATTAAGGTGTATTAATTGAATTAAATGACAAATAGTTATTAAGAAATTGATTTTAAAACTAAAATTTAGCAGTATATTTAAAAAATCAACAATCTAAAGGATTAATAATATTAGGATAAGGAACGTGTATTCATTTAACGCCAATTATGACATTTAAAAAATAAAAAATATATTGAATATTAGTTCAGAATAAAATATTTATTTTATATAATTCTTTTAATAATAGATAAATAGTTTTTTAGTATATAAATTATATTCAGTTTTATAGTAAATACATTTTTTTTACATATGAACTATATCTTAGATTTATTATAGATGATTCATAAATGTAATTTGAAAGGATACAAAATTGAGAAAATTTATAAAAAGATAAAACTATTTTGGTTCAAATGGGTACATATATTAATTAGTGTTACATTTTTGTAATATTATTGTAAGAAAGCATTTAATAAATAATTAATTAATTGTATTAAATATATTCATTTTATTAATTTATTAAATCTTATTAAATAATTTCTTTGTATAGAACAATTTTATTAACATATACAACAACTCTATATAGTCCTGTTTAATCTATTCAATAGAGTCACATCTTTCTATATATATATATATATATATATATATATATATATATTGTAAGGTTAATTAAAAAAAATACGTTTTTAAATTGTGAACTGTATTAAAATTTATAGAAATCATTTAATAAAAAGTTAATAAATAGATATGATGTTTATTAAATAAATCATATATACATGGAAGATTAATCAAACAAATCATTTAGCTTTAAAAGGTTTTGCATTATAAAATTAGAAAAATATTATTAAATTTTAATGTATTTGAAAGAATGTATTAACTAATTTTATGTAATGGTTCATTTTGAATAAACTCGTATGAGAATAATTTATTTCTATTCATGATTTCTTTTACCAAAATTTTAATAATGGTTTTAAATGAACAATTTTACTTTTAAATGATTATATCTAAATGATATGTGTTCTCTTCATAAAACATTAATTAGAATCCAAGAATAGTGGTTAAAATTAAAAATTATTTAATTGCTGAAAAGCCTAAAATTGTATTTTTAATAATTTTTTTCTTTTTCTTATTATTTCAAAATACATACAATTTATATTGACCAGTAACTTATATACAGATAATTCAACAATCATACACGGCTAGTCAGTCATGAAAAAGTCATACAAAAGTTTTATTGAAAAATAGTTTAAAGATTATTTTGATCTTCTATCAATTTGTTCAAATTTCATTTCTTTTATTTTTAATTTTTGTATATTTTGTACATAATTTTAGCCTTTTTAATTTTTAAATGTATATAAATAGTTTCACTTTTAATTTAATTATCTATCAATAATAATGTTATCTTTAACATCACACAGACGTATTATTATAATGGTACTTCTTTTTACAATATTGAGAAGGATAGCAGTTATAAAAATCAATTACCATATATTAATTTAATATTGATTTAATATATTTAAAATTAAAAAATAAGTTCTGAATCAAAATAATAAAAGTATAATATTAAATTATTTTAATAAATTATAAAAATAATTTTAAAACCAAATTATATATTTTGTAAAAATACGTTATCAAAATTACAACCCAAAAAAAATCAAACTAACAGTATAAATTAGCTGACTGTTACTATTATTATAATAGAAGTTTAATTTGGTAATAATATTGAGGTTGCGAGGGTATTCTTGGAATTCAAATACGAGGATAATTAAAAATGTAATATAATACAAAGTGCGGACCCCACATTGGTAACGGCGGGAAATTCTTATACCCATGACACCTATCAAATTGCATAGTATGTTTGACTTATTGATCTTGTTAATTAATTGCTATTAAACACTTATATTTAATTTTTATTTAAGATTCTTTTTTATGGAATCTTGACCGTTTATGTCTTCATCAACACAGAACACACCACAGTTTATAAGCTATTATTATATGGTTTCTTATATGTTATTTTACTTTTAAAAGATTCACTTATTATTATTATAATAAAACTTATTGTATGTTAAATATATTATTTTATTTGGTATCATATCATCAATTAATATGTAGATAATGATACTTTGGACAACATTTTTTTATAATATTTTAACATCATCTACGTGTCATTTTATGATTATGATTGGTCCAAAATTATTTCACACTTAATAATAATAATCATAAACACCAACATCACCAATTACAGAATGATACGTACATGATGTTAAAATGTTATCAAAAAAATGTTATCAATATCATTATCCTTAATATATAGTTTCACATAAAATATGTATATCTTGACACAAAAATATGCTAAATAAAAATAATTTAAAATACATATATAAAAACAAACTTTACTTTAAAGTTTGCTTATTTGGTCAAATCTATATTTTATTGAAAAATAATATCAAAAAATTTGTATATTGACAAAAATTTATTTCAATATTAAAAACATTATATACAACTATATATATAAAATATATATATATATATATATGTTTTTAATTCATTAAGATTTTTCTTAAGAATAAGACTATGATAAAAAATATTGTTTTATTCAAAATTTTATATTTGTAAAATTGAGTTAAGTTTAAAATTTATTTTATTAAAAAATAATATCAAAAATAATAAAAATTTGTTTTATTATATATGTATTTCTTTTAATTTATTAAGATTTTTCTAAGAGTAAGACTATGATAAAAATATATATATATAACATTGCGAAACTGATAAATTTTGAATGAAGTATCATAATTGTGGTGGAATGTTGTCCCTTAAAGAACCTATAAATGTCGATTTAAATAATAATAATTGAGTAACACTAATGTTCAAATATATTATCCGTTATTGTTTGCGAATACTGTTTTGTCATTATTTGGGCATTTGGCTTCCGATGATGCTTACTATTACAGTCTATCAGCATTTGTTTTTTTTAATGATAATATTATTTAGTTAAAGATTTTCAACAGGAAGGATTTGACAATATTTTAATATTATTTATGTAATTAGTTTATATTAATGTTTATGATTATTATTATTAATTATAAAATAATTTTAGATCAATCACAGAATGACAAGTAGATGATGTTAAAATATTGTTAAATATCATTATCAACAATGCTAAAGAAACAAACAAAATTCATTTATACATTGATGCCCATGAAAATGCGGAAAATAAATATTTGATGGTTCATGGTAGCATGAACTTGCCTATTGCCATTATATTCTCTCTTGGTAGATGGAAGTAGTTGGAAAAAATGAACCTTCCATTGTCTTCTTCCTTCTTTTTCTTTTTGCACCAACAAGCCTTAAACTTAAAAACCATATATGCCTTCACACAAATCAGCCATGGACTTTTAAGGATTTACTAAAAGATTCATTAATAAAATGTGAGTCAAAATTAAATTATTATTTTTTAATCCAAAATATTAAAACAATAAATTTATACATATTTTATTCTATATGGTTCGATACTTTCACTTATAATATAAAATTTAATTTTTTTAAAAAATTGACTTTAATTTAATCCTATAAAACCAATTAATAAATATGAAATATTCAACACAATTCCTTTATGCTAAAACACATATATCTAACGAAATATTAAAGATGATATGATAAGCAATAACACGATAAATCTAATAAATAACAAATCATCTTATAAAATAAATTTTAAACTTAATTTAATACTATAAAATAAATAAAATTTATATGTATGAAATCATCTTATTTCTAATTAATACATATTCTTATTTATATTAGTCTAAAGTCAACAAAAATGGATGTGTTGAGAAAAGGATTTATGAGATACCAAATAGAAAAGAAAGAGTTGTAGTTTTCAAAAGATGAAATGCAAGAAAGGTCAATCTTCAATATATAGATAGAATATCATATTCAAAACATAAACCAATTATAACAACCAAAACTTAACTCAATATACTGCTTTTTTGCATTATAAGAGCTCCAAACCACATACAATTTTAAAATAAGGATACTATATCATAATATTGGGTTTTCCAACTAAATATTTTGAATTTATATATTTAAACAATTTTTTTTAAAAAGTAGACAAGTTATGAGAAGTTTAGACGACTTTAAATAAAAAAGTCGTGTTTACTACACAACTTCAATCTAATATATAAAAAAAAATTAGATTAATTAAATTATTAAAAAAGTAAAGATGTAGACGTATACTCCCTTTTAATAATTTAATTAATCTAAATTATACCTACTTGATATAAATTAATGAAAATATAATTTGAATAATATAATTTTAATAAATATTGTCTAAAATTAATTAATTGACAAAATTAGAAAACATAATTGTATATCAAATATATATAATTAATTATATTTAAAAACATAAATTATTAATTAAAAAAGATTTAGATTAATTAAACTTTTAATTAAAAACATAAATTATTAATTAAAAACATAAATTATTAATCAAAAACATAAATTATTAATTAAAAACATAAACTATTAATTAAAACCATAAATTATTAATTAAAATTTTAATTAATCTAAATCATTTTAATTAATAATTTATGTTTTTAAATATAACGAATTATATATATTTGATAGTATTAGTTATGTTTGTAATTAAATTAATTTTGTTTTCTAATTTTGTCAATTAATTAATTTTATATAATATTTATTAAAATTGTGTTATTTAAATTATATTTTCATTAATTTATATTAAGTAGATATAATTTAGATTAATTAAATTATTAAAAAGTTGAAAAGGATATACGACTTCAACTATAGAAATCGTATATCTTTTAAATCTTCATTTTTTAATAATTTAGTTAATTTATATTACGTTTTTTTACAGGTTAGAGTGAAATCGTGTGGAAAGATATAACTTTTTCATTAGTCATCTTGGTCCAACAATTTACCTATATTTGTAAAAAAGAAATTTACTTAAATACGTAAATTTAAAATCATTTTTTGCCTATTTCGGTGAAAAAAATCATAATATTCCAAAGCTAAATCACATACATTTATGTATAATTCGCTAGCTAACATTACCAACACAACAAGTTCAGTAAAGTAAATTATAATATTTCAAAATATATAGAAATATTTTCTAAAGCATACTTCAACTTTGTATTTAGAGAGAGTTTCATAATTTATAAAATATTTCACTTATCATTCTGTAAAAAAGTTTGGTTAAATATCGAACAATTTTTAATAACTTAAAAAATACCAATAATGATAGTTTTTAATTGATCTTGGATTGATGTTATTTTGCTATTAAAATTGATCAATTTTTTTAATTGGCATTAACAAATTAACATTAGTTAAAATTATTTTTAACCAATCACAATTATGTACCTAATATTATCGAAATAATTTTTTTGTTAACTTTGTTATATTCACTAAACAATTTCCCACGTGATAAAGAAATCGTATATAATAATTGATCTCGCCAATAAAAAAAAGTATTACAAAGACGTTTATCAATAAATAATGCAGGATTATTACCAAAAGTTCAACCACTAATAAAATACAAAAAAAAAATTATACATAAATTTTTATACAATTTAATTTTACAAGTAATTCAACTACTCATAGAATTTTATAAGTTAAATTTATATACTATATAAATAAATAAATAAATAAACATATATGTTAAAAAAAACCTAGAATAGAAGCATAGTAAAGAAGATATAGAAAGGGTTGCGTAGTGGAGAGAATATGAAAGAATGGAGTTGCATGCATTTCGCCAACACCATCTCCATCTGTATTCCTTCTAGTAGAAACAGAAGCTCGAAAAGAACGATGCAATAATATAAGTAAACAAACAAAAAACAGCAAACCCTAAAAATGAGTTGCACCAACCTCGCTTCTTTTTCTGGCACTTCTATATATTGTCACAGACTTATTCGGATCATAAATTTACGTTTTCTTTGCTTCTGCAACGCCTATATTCCTGCAACAAGAGGTATTTCATCTACTATTCTACTCCATTCTCTCTCTCTCTCTCTCATGTTGATTCATCAACTTTTTGAACCCCCTTAGGTTCAACATACCTTCTTCAACTGCATTGTATCAATATTATATGTATCATTGTAAGCATATCTTTATGCTTTTGGCTTTGATGTTTCCTTTTCCAATGCATGATGAATATAATTGAAAAAGGGTTCATATTGGTGTTTAAAAGAAATGGTTTTTCAGCTTCTGACATGCATGATGTTATTTGATGGCTTAAGCTAAGGAGTAGGCGCATGAGTAAATATTGTTGATTCTCTTCTACCTTACGTCTGTTCTCATTTGAGGAGCTTACGAGGTTCGATAATTAATCATGTGTGACATTGTAGCTGTGCCCTCCGTAACCATCACAGATCGACCTGCTAAAGGTGGTAAAATCTATGTTTTCCAATTTCATTCCCTTTTCATTCTTGGTTGATTACTTATATATGTTATGCATGTGCTGTGAAATCGATTTTTGCACACCCTTTAGGTAATAACGTTTGAATTTAACTGTTTTGTTTGCATGTTGACATGTTCTATGTATGAAGATGAGAAGAATGAAAATGAAGAAAGCTGAAATCAGATGATTATATATATCTGACAAGCATTTGCTATTTAGAATGTTTTTATTATAAAGCTCCTTCACCAGTTAGAGGAATCATTGATGGAAATCGAGATGATTCAGATCTTTGATTGCCTTTGTAGTTGTCTCTGAACGTATTATCAATTAATGCATGATTATTTGCCTTATGGGTATATGAGAGAGATCTTATTCTTAAAACGGATAGAGTGATTGTAATGTGAGGTTCATAACAAAAAGAAAGAAGCTAAAATTCAAATTAATGTTGTGGTAATAATAGAAAATGATCGATGGGTTTTTGCTGTATTAACATAACTTATATGTTAAGTTCATAATAATGTAGTTTATTTGAATAATGTTGTGGTATTATTGGATGTTGTTTATTGTTAATAACAAAAATAAAAAAGGAGGGTGAAGATGTCTAGTTTGCGAATTTCTTGTCTTCCTTTTGAAACTTCTGTGAGGAATTTGGGTTATGCAAAAACAGGTGCTGAGATGGAATACTCAGAGGATGATAAGAAAACAAAGCTTGGCTCTTTAAAGAAGGTAGCAATCAGTGCATCTTCAAAGTTCAAGCATTCCTTGCAAAAGAAGGGGAGAAGGCATAGCAGGGTTATGTCTATTGCAATTGAGGATGAAGTTGATGCAGAAGAGTTGCAATCAGTTGATGCTTTTCGCCAAACACTCATCTTAGAAGAGCTATTACCCTCAAAGCATGATGATCATCATATGATGTTAAGGTTTACCCCTCAGACCTTATGACTTAGTTTCTTGTCCATTTGCTGATTTACTAATAGCTGTAATATAAAATGGTGGCCTAGATTCTTGAGAGCAAGAAAATATGAAATCGAGAAAACAAAACAAATGTGGGCAGATATGCTTCAGTGGAGGAGGGAGTTTGGTGCTGACACAATTCTGGAGGTAACTTCCTGTGGATAAAGAAAAAACAATGTCCATAGATATACTTTTATGTTTGTTGAAAGTCTAATAGATACCACCATTTTATAATATATAAATAGATACAAACCTAGACTTATAAGAATTACATTTTAAAATTAACATCATAATATATTGAATGCAAACCTCATTTTATCATTGTCCCGTTTAGGATTTTGAATTCAAGGAGTTAGAAGAAGTCCTAAAATACTACCCGCAAGGGCATCATGGAGTTGATAAGCAAGGGCAACCTGTTTACATAGAAAGGTTGGGTCAGGTTGACTCTAACAAGCTGTTGCAAGTCACAACTTTGGATCGCTATCTTAAGTACCATGTGAGAGAGTTTGAGAGGACATTCGCTGTTAAGTTCCCTGCTTGTTCCATTGCAGCCAAGAAACACATTGACCAAAGCACAACAATCTTGGATGTGCAAGGAGTGGTATGTATGAAAATATGCAGCAATACTATAATACCACATGTGTAGCTTTTACTTTCTGTTCCTTTTACAAACAAACCAGAAAGAGTACAAGTTCACAATAACACCTTAATTAAATTATATCATGCATAAGTTACATTTAGGAGGTGACATCTGTATCTCAACTCCGTCGAATATCATATTATCACCTGTTTTGTATGTAAAAGAAGTTTCACATGATTGCTGACTAGCATCTGTATTCAGGGTCTCAAAAGTATGAACAAAGCTGCAAGGGATCTCATCCAACGTCTTCAGAAGATTGATGGTGACAACTACCCTGAGGTACTACTTCACGTTCCTGACTAAAATGTCACATTCTGAATTTAACCTGACTGAACTTTTCTTTTCAGACCTTAAACCGTATGTTCATCATTAATGCTGGTTCAGGATTTAGGCTGTTGTGGAACACTGTCAAGTCATTCCTTGATCCTAAGACCACCGCCAAAATCCATGTAAGCAATTTTTATATACTTTTCACCTCCAAGCAATGTTGGTTTCAGTTAAGCAGGAGATCTCAATAGATTACTGCTTTATTTGCCAGGTCCTAGGTAACAAATACCAGAGCAAGTTACTTGAAATCATTGATGCCAGGTGAATGTTTTTCTCCATTCTCACTGAAGTGTGTTTTTTCTCATTCTCATCCGAATTCAAGTTTATCACATTGACGACATGCTGAGAGACAGTTTAGATTGAGTAAACATTAATGACAATCTCGGATCATACTCATTAACGAGGATGTTCTTTTAACATGTTGGTGTATATCATATGTGATTGAAGAACAATATACCATTCAAGGCCATACATAACACAATGTTCTTATATCATTTACCAGTGAACTTCCAGAGTTCTTGGGTGGTACTTGTACCTGTGAAGACAAAGGTGGTTGCTTGCTTTCAGACAAGGGACCATGGAATGACCCAGAAGTCTTGAAGGTAGTAAGCTCAATTTTTTTTTAGTTGTGCGATTAGGAAAAGATAGTAATGAAGTGATGTTTTGTTTGGATGCACTAGATGGTTCAAAATGGAGCAGGAAAGTGCAAGAGGAAAACTTTATCTGGGATCGAAGTGAAAACCATAATTGAAGATGATACAGAATGCCAAAAGGTAATCGGTTACCTACTTTACAATTTCAAATTAAGTTTTGCTCTGAAACTTTCTTGCCATTGTCAGAAAATCTGATGACTTGATTTGTTTTCCTATAATCTTAGGAATGCGATTCTTTTAAAGAATCTGCAGCCATGGAGGATCCCTGTTCTGCTCCAGAAGTAAGTTTCTTAGATTTTCGATCATTTGATGTTTCCATTCTATATGTATTTATCTATAAACTCTAGCCTATGTATCTGAATAACATTCCGTAATTTTCATGGTGAGGAACAAGAACTTTTTGCATGAAATATAAATCAAATGTTTGATAAGAACATAACTGCAGAATTGACCATCTCTTTGGGTACTCCCTTTGCACATCAGCAGGTGGCATTTGCCCCAGTGAATTCATCTTGGGAAAAAGCAGAACAAAAAGATCAGTTAGCCCTTTCTAAAAATTGTTTGTCTAGCAACAGTAATTCTAATAAGTTTAGAATCCCTTTTACTGGTGGAATCATGTCCGTTCTTATGGCAGTGATAACAGTTATCCGCCTGGCAAAGAAAGTGCCAAGAAAAATCACTGGAACTGACTTGTTTAGTAACACAGCACATAGTAATGGTAACAAAATGAAAGCACCTGCAATTTGCATGGATGATCAAATGTCCATGATGAAGCGCATGGTTGAACTAGAAGAGAAGGTGAATATCCTCTCTAAGAAACCTGACATACCAGCTGAGATGGAAGAATTGCTGAATAAGGCTCTTAGCAGAATCAGTACGCTAGAACAAGACTTGGCTATTACCAAAAAGGTATTATTGGTTTTCCTTCATACTACAACCTCATCATCATTTGAGAATAACATTGATTGATATATGATTAAAAAAAAAAAGTCTGACATTTTTTGTATTTTTTTCTGTTTCTTAGTCACTTGACGATGCCCTTATCCGACAAGTGGAGCTTCAAGGTCAAATTGATAAAAAGAAAAAGAAGAGGACGGTGAGTCATACGAACCTTGACTTTGATATAGTATATATCACGTTGCGTTCGTGAGTCATGTGAAGTTTGTAAGCTATAATAATTTGTTTCCTGTGTGTAGTGTTTTCCCTCCTTACACAAGATTTCGGGTTCGTGATTGCAGTTCCTCTGGTAAGGTGTTGGGTGTCAATTGCTGTCTGACCTCAATCAAATATTAACATTAGCATGAGTTGTATATTCTTGGAGGCGTTCCTTTTATCAGCCCCATCGGATCCTATTACATTCACCTTGTATAATTTCTCCTCTATTCCAATTAAATATTATGTATTTAGACAGTAGGACACTCTCTCACAATTGTGTTTACGCGTAAAAGTATAACCATGTAACGAAAATGATCGCAAAGGCAACATTGTTAAATTTTGATATTATTAGAACATTGTTTTTCTCAAAATGTACTTGCACTAACTAGTTGAACCAAATGACAGACGTTTTCGTCAGCTTAATCCCCAGTTCCTGTTGTACTAAAGTCGTCCCTGTGATGAAGTGAGGTTGGTTCCAACCGTCTAAGACACTCTACTTGCTATTTGACTGACAAACGGAACTTCACTTCAACCATCTACGACAGCAGAAAAAGGTTACGCCAAACGAATCCACATATTTACTGTATTGTATCATGTACGCACAAGCCCTTTACCATCATTACCTTCTAATTTGAGAAATAAAATTACCATTGTTCGCGTGCCTTATTTATACGGGATTTAACACGAAATATGTCCCGTTTCCTAAATGCTTCAGCACCTATGATGTTGTTGAGGGGTTATTTATTTTTTAGCTTTGTCTCCCCTCGATATCCCCCCAAATCGATTAATATTTAAGGAAAGTCATGAGATCATCAGAAGGGCACGCTTCTCCAATTAACGAGACAATCACACCAAATATAATAAAGGTGGGCAGAGAGCAAAAACAAGGGTTGTTTTTAATCCGGAAAAAAAGCTATTAGCTATACACGAGGTTGACACAACTCTCGAGTGTACGCATTAAACAGAAAATTAGTGTTCAGGGATCAACCTAATGTGCAAGGTGTCGGCACTAGGAACACCATGATTCGAAAAAATGCCCTCTCCCAGAGTCCCTGTATCAGCCAGCCAAAACTCACCAGCAAAACTTCTTCTGATAAACAGCAATAAATAAATATCAGAGATTTGCATAATATCCATAAAACTGTATTAAAAAATATAAAAGAGACAAACTTACCCGCGACTTAGCTTCTTCTTGACTATCAATGTAAGCAAGCAGCTCTTCTTGCCTCATTAATGCTTCATATAGAGCCTATCGAACAATCCAGAAAGTACAAATGTAACAGTATTCTTCAAGTAAGGAAACAGTAAGAAACTAAGTACCATCACATTTTCACGGTCAAATATGAAATTCACACCCAAACATAAATAGGAGAGAAAAATACATGTATGAGAGCAAAAGCACAACTGCAATAACAAATTTTCCTATTTCACCATTAAATGAAACTATACAGGAATTAAAATCTAAAATAACGAAACTGCCATAACACAAATACACCCGCTTAACAACCAACACACGACATATACTCTGATTGGCTAAGAGGTGATATAGGCAAGCAAAATATTGATTTTTCTTTCGTGTGATTTTTTAACTTAAAATAACTATCATACCTTAGTTCCATATAGACAAAAAAAATTGGTTAGAATTTAAAAAAAAACAGACATGAAAATATTGCATTTATTCACTAAGAATGTGCTCATCGATATATTCTTGTGGCGGCCAGCTAACAGGAAAGGTAAGATTTTGGTTTTGCATTTAAAGATAACAGATAAAATAAGACATGGAAACACCTCAACGTAATTATCACGACTGCAGTGTTTAAAAGAATTATGGAAAAGCGAAAGTATAGCATACTACCTTTTTAGTTGCAATTAGCTCTGCTTCCAAAGCATCCACCCGACATACAGCAGCATTTAGCAATTCCACTTTCTCATAAGGCATCTCAGATGGCTTAGATTGGAGTGTGTCAACCTTCTCTTCAAGCTCACCTAACCTTTTCACCATTGAGGAAAGGAGATTTGCCTCTGTGTGTGCTGGAGTTGGTGACGGAGGATGGTTGTCTTCGCTTGTTGTACTAACGGGTGTCTCTGAAGTGCACTGATCCTCATTAGATGGTGAGGCAGGAAGTTTCTTGGTCACACGGTATGCGACTGAATGGAAGAGGGTAAACAGCATCATAAAGAAAGCAGTTAGAGCCCCCAACATCCGAGCTCGAACCCCTATGGGAGTTTGTGGAGGATCAGGGAGGGAAGGTGTTCCTGTAATACAAAATTCAATTTAACAATCCTGAAGAAAATTAAATCAAAAAATTCAAATCAAGAAAACAAGAAAAGAACTAACGCTTCCTAAATCTTAAAAGACAAGGACTTTTGCAATTGCTTATAATCCCATATAAATCCCGCCCTGACAAAAATGCCAAGTTAGGGACCAACTGTTCCATTACCTTGAACTCTCAAGTGTGGGTCCCGAAACAGTTTGTCTCCTACGGACTAGAAATTATAGAACACACCCGATATAAAACACCATTTATCATCACAGTAAAACATTCAAATTTCAAAAACACGAGGGCATTAGATTATAAAAACAAGGGGGGAGGATTACTAACAAGAGCATAAGCGGCAAAAGAAAATCAAGTCATGCCTTCAATAGCCTTTCAAAAATTGAGTTAATTTGAATCAAACGTTGATTAACCAAAATTCATGATTCAATTGGGGTATAATCTTTTGTATAATGACACAGCATAAGGCAAAAACTCATGACATTGACGCACTTACAGCCATCAAATGTCCTGCAAAAGTTAAAGCACAAATAGTGTCACTATGCTGCTAACGAAACAAGTTTTAACTGATATTTAGAACAGAATGCAGATACAAGATCTTAAACAACGCACTTATGTTTTAACCTTTGGTGTTATTTTTTTTTTATGAATAAGAACCGTGAGAAGATTCATACAACAGATAACTATAGTAACAATAAGCTGAAGTTGTTTTACCTTTTGAAGTTTGAGCCCTCTGGAGTGATGCTTGTTTGTTCCAGCCAGCATCAACAGCTTTGTCCACCATCGGAACATATTCATCATACCCAGCCAAGTTACCACCACCAACATAGATCGACTTTCCAACAACCTTAGCCTGAACACAAAATGTAAATAAATTCTCTGTTTGGAATAGACCAGGGAAAATCCTAAGAACAAGTTCCTTGAGAAGTAATATATTTTGATCATCCTCATTAAATCATTAATTATAGTGAATATCTTCTGCATATAAATACAACTGATCAAAAGGTAATGAGTGCAAGAATGATCAAAGAAAATTTTGCAGCCAGTAAAATTAAGTGGAGATGCAGCACAGAAGTACTACAATCAATGAATTGAAAATTCTACCAATTTAATGAAAACTGTGAGTAAACCTAGCAGAAAATCAACACTTACTTCCTCACGAACAGGTGTCAACCTAAGGTGAGAGTAGCTCTTCATCGCTTTTGGAGAAGCAATATCTTCAGCTTCAGACCCTGATTCAGCTGTGGATGTGTCACTACCTTTTACCTGCAAGAAAGAAGTGACACAGTCAATAAGGTTACAAAATGAAAAGGGGCCTGAAGAAGTACAAAGGAATCAATTCAGCCTCCACCAGGTTCAAGCAATAATAAACCATACAACATATTACCATTGGGTATTGTGGTCTGGCATATGCAATAACCTTTCCTTCACTGTTTAGAACTTTTACAACAGGCCTTGCTCTTCGTGCTTCACCGCTAAGAATCATCTGCAAATTTCCCCATGCAATTAACAGTACAGTTAGCATGTAGCAAGATTCGTATCATATAGCAAGTGTTGAGCCTTTTAGAAAGAAACATCAGTGCATACCTTCAAAATTTCTGGGTTTTTCCAGGGTCCCTTATCAGATCTGAGGCAACCACCCTGATCTGCACATGTACATGTACCTCCCAGAAATTCCGGCAACTCGCTTCATTAAGTGCACAAAAATATTAAGCAAAGTGTTGGTGATGGTTAAATACATTATTAATACAAGCATATAAATTACAAAATTTCTAACACTTGGTTATAGAGAAATAGGCCCATTGTGTACCTGGCATCGATTACTTCAAGCAATTTGCTTTGATACTTATTTCCAAGAACCTAAGCAATATTTCCAAACAGGCACCAAGCAATGTCAGCATTCATAAACCAACAAAAAAAGGAGCCTTAAGCAACTACAAAATAGCACTTTTTACATACATGGATCTTTGAAGTTGTTTTGGGATCAAGGAAAGACTTGACGGTGTTCCACAGTAACCTAAATCCAGGGCCGGCATTTATGATAAACATTTGACAAAGAGTCTGTATCATTAATAAGAAAAAACATATCAACATCCTCAACCATTGACACCTTGGTAAAAGTTATTCTTTAAATTTTTGGATGAAATCAAAACAGGAACGTAACGTAATACAAGATTACACACAAACTGATATTACTCACCTCAGGGTAATTGTCACCATCAATCTTTTGTAACCGCAAAATTAGTTCCCGGGCAGACTTTGTAAAGTTCTTGAGGCCCTAAAAGTTGAAACTACACCATAAATTTGCCGTATGTCACAGGAACACACAGACACATACAATGAGGAACAATTAGCAGCAACATACCACTCCTTGAACATCTAATATCGTGGTGCTTGAATCTATGTGTCTTTTGGCGGCAATTGTGCAAGCAGGAAACTTTATCTTAAAAGCTTTCTCAAATTCCCGTACATGGTATTTCACATATCTATCCATGGTTGTAACCTGCATAAGTTTGTTCGGATCTACTTTCCCAAGTCTCTCAATGTAAACAGGCCTTCCCTCCCTATCAACGCCGTGATGACCATGCGGATAATACTTCATAACTTCATTTAATTCTACGAACTCAAAATCCTAAAGCAAACACAAAACATTAAGCAAATATTATCCAGAGTATGCAGCAATCCACAACAAACAAATCCAACCATAACAGAGGCTAATCTTGAACCCTACACTAAACATCAAACATTATCCAAATCCAATCTGCACTAACCTCCATAATAGTGTCAGCACCAAACTCCTTCCTCCATTGTAGCATATCAGCCCACATATGCTTCGCCCTTTCAACATCAAATTTCCTCGCTTTTAGAAACCTGCAAAATGTATAAAAATCAAGCAAAAAAAAAAAACTAATTGAGTTTGTTCATTTAACACCTCACATTTATCTGGTTAATGCACACCTTAACATGACATGGTAATCATCGTGTTTTTCGGGGAGCATTTCGTCGATGATCAAGGACTGACGAAATGCGTCAACAGCCTGCTGCTCCTCGAAATTCCGAACATCCTCGATGGAAACAGAGCTGACGCGGCCATCGCTCTTCCTTCTGCTGCTCTTCTTCTTCAGCGTGTGTTTGAACTTGGACGACGCATTCAGCGCCTTCTTCTTGAGAGATCCGATTCTGGTCCTCCGTTCGTCCTCGGAGTTCTCAAAATCAGATCTCCGCTCCTTCTTCTCGTCACTCCCGGAGAAACCTTCGAAACCTGCAAGGCAGAGCCAAAACAAACCGTTTCATCAGCAAAAAAGAAAACCTAAAACACTAAAAAAGAGTTCGATAGAGAAAGAGAAGTCACATGGTCTGGCGAAACGGTCGAGAGGGCCGGACATTGTAATGTGAAGAGTCAGTGTGCGAGCAAAGCCGCATTCAGCATTCAGCAAACCCTAAGATTTTTTACAGAAGAAGAAGAAGACGAAGAATGGCGCGAGTATTGAGAGTGGAATCGCGCGCGTGGAGCTGGAATAAGAAGAGAATGTTCGGGAATCACGAGGAGGAAGAGGAGGAGGAAGGAATGGATGTTTCACTCAGACACTGCTCTAGCTCTGTCCCTCTGCGACACTGTGCGTACAGTGAGTTTTGCTTTTCCAGTTTCTCACCTATCTGATGGAATATTTTATTTTGTTTCTTAGGTATGGTGACTGGAGTAGCCGGTGAAAGTTAGGGACAGCTTGTAGAGACTGACACGTGGCGGTGGAAAGGAAATTTGTAATGGCAAAGATCGAGTGATTTGGTGAGCAAGCAAGCCTAATCACTGGTGGCTACTGCCTACCCTATTGCTCTTGACCACTCACCAAAAATTAACAAAATTCTTCTCTTTCTTATTTATCACCAATCATCTAATGAAACTTTTTTTTTTCAACCACACACGAAAATCTAGGATGAAGCTTTCGTTCAATTATTATAATATTTTTTTAAATATTATAATATTTTTAATGTAAGTTTCGTATCTAAGATGGCATATATATATATACACGAAATTAAGATACGCTAAAATCATAGAGGGTCAATAACACGTTTAGTAATTTAAAAAGCAAAGTGTCATTATATGATTTACTTTAATTAACTATAACAACCCATTGCCGAAAGATAAATAAATAAGTGATATGATTTTGGGTAGAATAATTTCCATGTGAAGAAAATGGGACGTCTTAATAAATTGAAAATAATTAAGAAAGTTAGATCACGATCTTGTTATAAAATAAATTAAAAGATAGAGCTGAATTATCGCCGAAAAGAGGGGTTGTAGGGCAAAATCCGTATGAAACATCCGTAACGGGACCCTCTATGAAATTTCTTTGTCGTTGTTGCATTGCTATAACAGATGTGGATGATGATGTTGACCATCTTTTCGGGTGAGGTAACTGTTTGAATTTTGATCAGTTTCTTCTTTTCTTTTCTCCATTTTTTGAACTGTTACTCTTTTTATTTTTTATTTCTCGTATTACAAATTAATTTGTTCATGGTAAACTCTCTTGTCATCTTCTTTTTATAATATAATCTATACAAAACGATTTTTTAACAAATTATGTTATCACTAAATTCCAAGGTTAATATTTTAGTTCTGAATTTCAAGTTTAACTCAAATTTATAAAATTGATTTATATAAAATAAGATGTATATTCATTTTATAAATTAATTTTATTTTTAATTGATGTAAAAATTTTAATGCATTTTTTTAAAAAATTTATATATCAAACACTAGGTGATTCCATAATAATTTAATAGGAGGTATAATAGTATGTTTAAGAAATAATAAATATTTCAATAACATAATAAATAAAAAACGATAAATCTTGCTAAAATAATAACATTATTATTATATCAAGAATTTAGTTTTTCACGTAATAAAAATGAGTTTTTTTTTAAAGATAGTATACATGAAAAGCAAATATAATGTGAATTGTAGTATTTTCTATATATTTTACATTTAAATGTTTAAAACAATGTAAATATCTCAAGAAAATTACTACTAAAGCGGTTTATTAATATTATAACAAAGAGTGTACATTAGTATCTTATTAGGGACCACATGTATTTCTTAAAAATTGTATTTTAAGATAAAATCATAAAAGAAAATATTCAGTGTAATTTTTATTTATGTAAATTTGTGGTTTTACTTTGTTTAATTTTTAATTTGGTTTTTCTTTTGTTTTGCATTATATAAAAAATAAAAAGTCTTACGGGTCTTGTAATTATCTGTCTAATTTTGTGCATATATAATTTTTTTATCTTAACTTGATTTCCTTTCTCATTCTTCAATAACAAAAAAGGAAAATATCTTCCTTGCAATGAAATAATGCTTTTTACTTTATGCTAACTTCTAAACAAGTTGCAACTTTTTTATTAATTTGAGTAACCTCTTTTTCATGATAAATGCTTCAAAGAGAGGCAATCAATGGTATTCCCGCGTGAGATCATATTCATGCATGTCCTCTAAATGTTGCATTCTTAATTATTACTAGGTTGTCCACACTTTAAGAGTATATTACGCAAAAAACCATTGAAAGGAAAATTTGATTCCATAGTTTTTAAATTTTGACGACTTTTTATGATCTGGTTTTTTAAACAAACACGTAAGAGACAAAATTGTTATTATAATGTTATTTTGTCTCACGTACGATGTTTTCATAGTGGTTGTTGTCTTTATTAAGAACATGTGTTTCAAGAAAAAATCCCTGAGTTTGTGAACCGTGTTTGGTGGATTCATATTTATAATTACACTACAAACTTCAAATTCCTGAGGATTTTATATAATTTGTCTTCTTTTTATGAAATATAGCTACTTTAATCGTATAATGGGATGAATATCATTTAAGTGATTTTCAAGTGTGTATTGATATAATTATTTGGAGTAAATTATCAAATTTTCGGGATATAGATCGAGGTCGATAGTCTAGATAGTGTGATTTTGTCCCAATTCCAAAAGTTATTTAGAAAGTAAGTTTTTATTTGTTCAAATCATTTGAAAAATATTTGGAAAAGACAATGTTAAAGTTAATTTAACAATTAATTTAAAATAACTTATATTTTTATTTTAAATCTTTATTTATAAGCTTCGAAATAAATTTTTATTAATATTAATCTAATTACGATTTAATTGTGAATAAATATATTTTATTTTTAATTTGATTAATATGAAGATTAATATATTGGTTTATTACATGACTAATTTACTTAATAATGAATCAAATTTACTGATAATTTGATAAACTATTTGAACTATAATTTGATAAGTTATTCAAATTATAACTGATCCTGATGGAACAATCATACAATACTATAAGAATATATACAATACATAAATTTAATTTAATTGGAGATAAAATATAATGGGCGGTGTGGCTTTTGTTTGAAATGGTTGCATTAAAATATTTTTATTTTAATTCTAAATTCTAAATTAAACTCTTTGTATTAGGTTGATGGTGGATTTTAAGTTTTTTTCAGATTTATATACCAATTTGGTTAACTTCAAATAAGTAAAATCATTCCTTACTTCTTAAAAGTGAACTTCGTGAAAGACACATGACAAAAACTGCACTTACTTATTAAGGGTTTTTTGTATTGATATTGATATTTCTTTGGTAACTTGTTTTATAAGTATACATGACAAAAGAATAAGTTGAATACACAATAAATACTTTATTATTTAAATGTCTCTAAAATAAATAAATAAATGTCTCTGTTTTTAAAATATTCTATTTTTCTAATCCTGTAAAATATTTTAATAATATTTCTATTTTGTCCTTTATTCAAAACACGTTACTTGCACAGATGAGTTTTAAACATGTCAGTTGATTGTATGTTTTATTTGAGTAATTATCTTTTCTCTAAAATATAATCTTGTATAATTAGGTATTTTTTGTGTAGATGCCTTTTTGTTATCATATATTCCCCCTGTCTACATTCACAGTTATGTATTTAATTTTTAAATTTGACTTTCTCAAAATATAAGATGCGTATATTATGACATTTCAATTAGATTAACATTTAAAATTTATAAATATTTTCCTTAAATACATAGGACTTCATCTTAAGAGAATTAATATTCTTTTTTTTTCTTAAAAATAGAAATAGACGTATGAGAATGAAAATGAGATTAAAGATCTTATGATAAACACTTGTATGGATTTTTTTGTTCTCGTTACGTGTGGTTTAAATTTAATATAAAATGTGAATGGAAGGAAATCAATATTTTGACCTTTGATTGATTTTTGTTATTTTTGTAATTATAAAATCACTAAATATGATCTATAGAAAAATTATAAAACATTTTTCTTCAAAAAAAATTGAAAAATACTTTTTAGAGGAAAAAAAAAACTCCAAAAATTTGTTTCAAAAAGAAATAGTAAACATTATACTATGAAACTTTTTTATTACAGATACGTGTTATGAACTATTTTTGTGTGATTAGGTTATATTCTTAATTTCAATCTTTTATATATAAAAAAAAATTGCTTAATTTTAAAGTTAAAAAACAAATTTGTTTTCTTATTTTAATAAGTATGTATTTTTAGTAAAATACAAGCAAACCATTAAAACAGTCTGCAACAGCAGATGCTATTCATGTTTGATTCTGAGTTACTGATTAATTATATTAATCATACAACGTTACATTTAAATACGACAAAATTTGTTTTGTTAAATTATTGATTTTCAATTTGAAATTCAAACCAAATCATTCAATTTAGGAAAAAGTATATTTGAAAAGTCCCATTGATTTTTTTAATCAGTTTAATTTTGAATATTCTTAGTTTATACGATGCTTGTGAAAATTGATGGAATATTTTGAAAATGAAATCTTGATTTGGTATGATATTTGAGAATGGGATATGGTGAAGTGATCATGTGCATATAAGGTGGGTATGTGTGTGTATATATATATCACATAAATGTTTAGGCTTTAGTGTTAGTACTTAGTGCAATATTTTAAAAGTTATCTAAATAGTTCCGTGATTTGTTTGTGTTCATTTGTTAATTTGTTGAGGCATAAAATAAATGAACTTTATATGTTTTTCTTGATGATTAATGATAATAAGTGTGTTTTTCTAGAGATTTTTGTAATTTAATCAATCCAGTTGATTTCTTTTTGTGTATTTTTGTTAGTTTTTTTTAATTTAATTAGAGCAGTCTTTATTTTTATGTAAAGGAGTTTAGTTTTATCATATTTTCATACTTAATAAATGGATAAATACAGTTTTTTTCTCTTTACTTAAGAAATTCATTAATACATTTATGATTTCTCCCTTTGTCTTTATTTTTAACAAAGGACAAACTTTTCCTTGTATTTTTTCATTATTTTTTTCATTGTATTCCATGTGTTCATTGAAGAAATGATGATCCAACAATTCTTAGTCAGAGAATTTTTGGACTTCGATTAAGTTATAATGTTAACTTTTTTATGTACAAATGATGAACCATATCATTCTTTTGATTTTAGATATATTGTATATTTTTATATTACACATGTGGAAGATAATAGCTAAAAAATTGCATATAAGAAAAAAAATATGAAATGTTTGATGCATGTGTATTACATAAACACATTGTTTAAAAATAGATTTCAAGTCCAAAAATGAAGAGTTAACGTGACTTTTGTCACGTAAAAGAAAAAGCTAACACTGTTATACAAGGGTAATCTATTAATGAATTTCTTAAGTATAGAGACATAACAAGATCAAAATTTGAAATGTGGTCAAAAACTAAACGTGCATTACAGTTTAAAGAAAAAAAAACACAATTAATCATATAAATATTTATAGGATACTGAGAGAGATGTGTAGAAAATATTCTTATTTTTAAATATATTTATATATTTTCTTAAATTGAAAATATCAAATTTGAATATAATATATTATTTAAATATTTCAGAATATTAACCTTAATTTTTTTTTCAACAATATGAGAAAAAGAATAAATTTGATGTCATTACCTCGTTCAAATGACACATGTTAGTTGTTTAAATGATTAAAAGATTAAACAACAAATGTTAGTCCTAAACCTATAAAAATGTAACACGAGAAGTCCATATTTACTTCAAAATAAGATAAGAATTCTCATTACCTAAGTTGTACCGTATGATCGACCGACTTATCATTGATCGGACGGTCAACATTTCTATAAGAACATCTAATATTAAGTTTATGCAAACCGAACAACTATTCAATAGACCGGTCAGTCGTGTATCTATTACGCACTCACATTATAAATCAAACACATCTACAGGTAAATACTTTATCAAGTTTTGGGTCGTGAATAGGTCAACTCTAATTAAAAACTCATTTTAAAACTTATAAACACAAAAGTAAAGTAAAGAAATAAGTGATTGCATTTATTGAAAATTTAAGACTAATCGATAAGACATATAACAAACTTGAAATTTAGAATACCTTTGACAAGTATCACCCGAACGATTTAAAGGATGAGAAGAAAAGTGTGAAAAAATATTTTGATTATGATATCAATTTCACACCCAAAACATAAGTCATCACTGATGATAAAATTTATAAAATTAAATAAGAAACAATTAATCAATATTTAAATTATGTGTAAAATTATATTTTAAAAGCTTAGAAGTTTTATTATATAATAATTAAATTGTTGATTTATCTCGATACAAAACTGTTCTTCATTTTTATCTAAATTACTTTTATTTTCAACTTTTTTTATTTTCTTAAGTCTTTTCAAGTAAAACTTCAATTATAAATATACATGAAAAGAAATATAAATATACATTCTTGACTTGTATTTTACTTACATTATAATTTTTTTCAATTTTACACCATTAAATTATAAATATTTTTTATTGTGATAAAAATTATTTTATGACTTAAAGTAGAGTCATACATGAGTATTTTTTTATTTTATTGTTATATTAATAGGTTCCTCTATCAAGCCACCTAATAGTTTTCGGTGGAAAAAAAACAGAAAACAATATTATACAAATTAAAAATATTCAAGTCCACAAGGAAATGAGTGCAGACCCGTGATAGAAGTATGAAAGAAGCTGTAAGTAAAATTAATTGCAAAGAGGTCAAACGTAGTCAGAAACTGAAAACCTCTGAGAAATGGCAGAAAACAACATTGCATGTTTTTGGCAACCAACGAAACTTGGGATTGAGTCGAAGGGTTTTTGAAGATGTCAAGGATTTACCCATCACAAGTTCATATCAACTTCTGATTTCTAACACTATGCTACATTCCAACATATATGTTCTGTCACAATCGACATAACTGTTCAACACTTCCTCTATCATTCAAACTACTACTATTTTTTCTGAGAAAAAATAATTTGATATAGATTCTTTTTATGATATTTTGTTATAACATATATATTATTTTTTATTAGTTTATTATTTATTTTTTATTATACTGAAATTTATTGAGAAGTTGTATTAAAATATTATAAAAACATCTGGATTTACATATTATTTTCTTTTTCGTTTTATACGTTGTTAATAATTTCTTCAGAAGTTCTCACTATTTTTCTTATATATTTTTTAGTGACTTACTATTTTTATATTTGTTTTATGCGTAAATAAGTATTTTCATCACTAAATCCGCCTAACTTGTTAAAAATAATGCTTATAAGTAATATCATATAACATTTTAAATAATAGTTCTATTAGTCATTTATAAAACAAAAAATTTATATATTTATATAAGAAATAGACAAACTACTTCTTCTAAATTTACCATGCTCACCGCACTCAAATTTTTTATAGATTTTTCTCCCATGAGAGAGAGTCCCCCTCTAGATAATATATCATTTTCTTACTTAACTTTTTATTATATTTTTCTGTAAATAATACAATAATTTTGCATGATAAATATTTCTTACAACATTCTCAATAACATTGTATATTAAGAGTCATATAAAATACTATATTTTTTTTTATAAGAAGACAATGGAAATAATTGATATCTTAATTTGCTTGTTTCACCGGTAGATCAGATTCAGTTCATTAAAATTATCAATAATTTCGTAAAAGTGTTTTATGGAGACCTCATATTGAACCTATTAAATAGTCTTATAATTTTAAATATTGTAATTTAATACTAAATTGAATGACATAACAATTAAGTCATAATAAATATTATATATATATATATATATATATATATATATATATATATATATATATATATATATATATATATATATATATATATATATACTTTCACTAATTCATATTATCTAATTATTATCTCACCATTGAAATACAGAAAGAATAAGTGATTATAATATAAAAATATATAACGGTGCAAGAAGAAATTTTTGGAAATGCAGAAAACGGTCTAAATTTGTTGTAATTAAGGTAATCCAACAACATAGCCCAATGGGTTCATAATTGGGCCTCAAAATCAAATATTAAAACGAAGAAACAAGGCTTTTCCGGCCCATAACATTGAAAAATCTTGATTTAATAACATAGTTTTTATATTATAATTTTTTAAAAATCCTAAATTTCTCTCTTAATAAATATTTTCTACAGATATTTTAAATATATAATACAAGAAAAAGCTTGTTAGTAAAATTATTTGAAGAAGGTGGACTGTGTAATTTAAGTTTATCTGTCTTGCATGACATAAAATTAAACACTATTATTATTTTTAACTCAAATACTTTAATGATGTAAAGTAAAGGTTGATTAAGAAAAAGTTATGAAAATACATAGTAACACTTCTATCCACTGTAAAATAATAGCATATATGATAAAAATTCATTATTTTTTGTAATAGTGATTAAAAAATCATATAATTTCTAATGATTAACTGTATATCTTTAACTTGCACTTCAAAATGGGTAACTGCAATTCGATTTTACATAACAGTTTGAATTGCACAATATTATGTAATCCATAAATCAAATGACTTATGGATAATGTAATTAGATAGTTATTTTTCTAAAAAAAAATAAACTTTCAAATTATACATTTTGGAAGTCAGTGTTATCTTTCAAATACGAAAACTATTTAAAATGAATTTCAGATATTATAGTGCGGATTTTTTTTTTTTACTTCCGAATTACACCATCAAAAAAGTCAAAAAAATTGCCTCGAAATTGTACAATAAAATGGAAAAAATAAATTACGAAGAAGGTGCAGGAAGAAATATATAGAAGTGCATGAAGAAACTACCTTTTTCTGCTATAACCTACCAAAAAAAAAATTACGAAAAAAAAATTCACTGATTTTCCTAATTCAGTGGCTGAGACTTGTTAGTATTAATATTTTTCCAACTACTTTGTCTCACCTACCAAATGCAAAAATATAATTTTCTTCACCCAAATACTATTTTTATAAATAGTATGTCGTTTTTTAAGATCAGAATTCAATATCTAGACAATCAAATTCTGAACGGTTACTTTTTACAATGTTCTTTTCAAAATTTTCTTCTTCCTCTTTTTTAAATAATTCTTTTAAAAAAATTAAAGCTATTTTTCAGCCAATTTCTTTTCTATCCTAATTTAGAAACAGATTTGTCAAAAATTAAATTCTAATAGAAAATCATACTATTTATATAAATGGTTAGAAATTTCACGTCCATTAAAAATAAGATATTTTATTATCTATAAATTAATTATGTGAAGTTAAATTGGATTTAAAATTTATATTTTAACTTAAATTAATTATTTTATTTCATCAATTTATATATAATCACAATATGTATATATTTCCATATGTAAGAGTATATTAATAAAGTATATATATATATATATATATATATATATATATATATATATATATATATATATATATATATATATTTAAACTTTATTTTAAGTTTATGGAATTGAATATAAAATTTATTTTTTAACATAAATATTTATCATAATGAGTTTTTAATCCATATATACTATTAAGTGAAAAAGTCCAGAAAATGAGAAAGGGACTAAGATTGGCAATACCATAGACAAGGTTATTGAAATTGAAAGACCAAAAATTGTGCATAATTGACACAGAGCATCACAGAGAGTGACCATAACATCGTTGTCGACAACATAGAATTGTCGTTTTCTTGAGAAATTGTCCTGAGCATATAATTTTTTGGTTGGTGCAGTACATTAAATGCAATGATATTTTTAACATTGCCTTCACTGATAAGAAAAGCATGCATAAATATACAGACATATGGGTGGTTGCAATTGCAATTCATCAGACACTGAAAGCCAAGATTTTCTCTTTCTTTCTTCTGTGTCTTTGTCCACTTTCTACCTTTTACCTTTTCAATTACCAAATGCATGGTCCTTAACATCCTATATTCATATGGCTCTTAGCAGATTAAATCTATGCACGATACATTTTTTTTTTCTACAAATAAAATCTCACATAAAATAAAATAAAAAATATTCACAAATTTATATATACATAAAATACCTTTTTTGGAAAGAGACATTTTAAAGTGATATTAAAAACAAATATGTGAATGCTTAACTCAAAATAGATAATATTTTATCACGATGATTTATAGATATGTCTATATTATCTTTTACAACATTTTTTACCATTAATTAATAATAATTAAAAACTAAAATTTTCATGTCACCGTAGAAATATCACTGCAACTGTTATTACATCATTGATGTTCTAGAAAGTTTAAATCATATGAAGAATTAATGGTGACGTGTAGAACAGACTCAAGATTTCAGTGGTGGAAAGGAAAAAAAAAGAGTTTACTTTCAGAATCTTCTTGTGGTGAAGAACTATGTCCATCAATTGCAAGAACTTTAACGCAAACATAGACTTTTGCACATTGGTAAAAAGAAATTTACTAATAAAAATATTTTATGTATATATAATCTTATATTTATTTATTTTTTTATTTCATGTGAGAAATTATTTATATCCTAATATATATTTCATATACATATATGATTTGGGACATTTAGATTAATATAATTATTGATTTTTCTTACAAACTAAAATAAAAAAATAAGAATTACATGCGATCGACAAAGGGTGTCCATAATTTAGTATATCTCTCCAACATTGTTAAGTACATTTATATCTAATTTAGAAAACAAATTGTAGACTGAAAATGACATCCATCATTTTGAATGATTTCTTTTCTTAAATAATATTATTCGAAATAAACCTTTTATTGTAGTAACAGGAATTCCGGAATAATACATTACGTGTTTAATTTTAATAAATATTTAAATATGCTTCTAATGTTTAAATTTGAATGTAAAATCTGATATATTTTGATTTTAAAATAAATAAATATAGTTATTTTATAAAAAAATTAAGTAATGAATGACGTTGGAAGTTAATATTTCATTTCGAAAGTGTCAAGTACTGTAAAAAGTTTAAATACTACTCTGAAATATAAAAAGAAATTAACTAAATTAAATAATTATATATTTTTTAAAAAAATCTGAGACTAAATTATATTAAAATATAATATATATATATATATATATATTTATATATATATATATATATATAAGGTCTAATATTAATTTCAATTTAACCAAAAACGAAAACATGTTTAACCATTTAATTAATTAATGATAATTATATTTTATATTAAAATATTGTGGCAAAAACAATTACAAGGTTGAAGGGTAATATTGTAAAAACAGATGTGGGAAGAGTGTGGTGGGGCCCAGATCTGAAAAGCGAGATTGAATTGGTAGGGCACACCAACCAAGGCTACATCCCATCTCGGTTGCAGTATTTTATATTTTAATTAATTAATAATAATTTTCTGAATTGAAAAAGTGACTCGTGTCAGAACATTACCTAGTCTGGATTCTACACTCTACTTAGTTGCACGTTTTTGCCACTCGCCACACTCCTACCGTCTGTGTTGTGTAAGCGCCCCTTCTTGCGTGTGGGCGACAACGACATTTCGTGCCCACCAGACAAGAATATGGCAGCAAGTGTCACGCGCACCACTAACAGTTCTGCACTCGCGTGTATGCCACTGTACACGGTGGACTACAATTTTTTTTTTATTATTTATATGTGAGTTTTTTCAATAATAATAATATTTTGACACATTTTTTTATAATATTTTAATATCATTTATTGTGATTAGTTAGTTTATGTTGGTTTTTATAATTATTATTATTGATTGTAAAGTAATTTTGAACTAATCATTAACACGTAAATAATGTCAAAATATTATAAAAGAAATGTTGTTAAGATATCATTATCATTTTTATTAATAGCTAATCAACTCACGCCATTATTTTTATAATATGATTAAAAATGAAAATTAATCATATTTTTTTGAAAACAATTTTGACATAAATAGTTTGAGAAAATATAATGTTGAAATTTTGCTGAGAGAGATTCAAATTTGGACAACTGATACGTTCTTAGAGTAATGAAATTAAGTCTAATTGAACTTCGGTATTTTAGATTACAGAGATTAAATGTGAAAATTAAGAATATTTTATTATGAATTATTCAATAAATTCAAATATTGAATGCGATAATTTCGCCATTTCTCATATTATATATTGTAATTTGTATTGTTTTAATTAATAACAAATTTTAAAGGATAATAATTAAAAATATTTTATTAAAAAAAGAGCAGCCCATTTGCAATGTTTGAGAAAATCTGTCTTAAATTAGTGTGTATTAGATAGTTGAAATCTGGGATTTAAAATAACTTAAAGTTAATATGCTTGTGTAATTTTTCAAAATAAAATCATTACGAAAATATCATTTTAAATTTTTTTAATAATACTTTAAATATTAAATTATATTCCTAGTATGGTATATGGGAATACGTAGATGTAGAATTTACAACATAAAATTGTCTGCTTTGAAGTTGACGCATTAGCACTGGGTGATATTTTGTAATGCGACGTTAATTTGTTTTTAAATTTAACTGTTCGTTCAACTATTTGGTGAGATTTGTGGTACTAATGTGACGATTTTTCGTATTATTATTATTGTATAGTTGTACATTGCAAAACTGATTGTAATGGCGACTGTCTAATATATATGAAAATACTTTAACAACATTTTCTTAATAATATTTTAACATCGTGTATGTAAATAGTCCAAATTTATTTATTCACACGTAACATTTGATTTAAGAAAAATATAAAATAAAGAAAAAAAAGTTAAAATGATTTTTTCAGTACTTAATAATCTCAACAGGAAGTTTAAATATATTTGTTTTTTCATTAAAATTGATATAGAATTTTAATTTTTAAAAGAAATAATATTTCAAATGTATAATGATTGATTTTAAGACGTATACATTAACTTTCGATTAACTTTCTTTCTCATTGATTCTACCAAATAAACTACTTCCCATTTCATTCATTATTTTGCCCTTCTTTTACTTCAATCGAATTATTTATTACATAATATAATATTTTTTAAATAATGAGTGTATTCCTGAAAAAAAATCAATTTTCAAATAATCTAAAGGGTAAATCAAAAATAATTTTTTTAAGTAAAAGAATGATTTATATATATTATTATTTTTTTGTTAAAGTTAAACATACCATTTTTGAAATGTTTTTTCTTAACTCCCGAACACTAGAAAAAGTGGAGGATCATTTAATTGGTCAGACATATGATTATGTTGTGAAAGAGGTTTTCACTGTGTGAGGGACCACTAATTCACTCAAAAATATAAAATAGGTTACTTTGTCAGACCAATCTCAGCTAAAATAATTTCTGTTGCACATAATCACATGTTGTTATATCAATGTTATCTTCACCAAATTGAATTAGTTATGCAGACAAATAAAATAAGTATATTTTATGTAAATATAAGACATTTCCATTTTACATGATAGATATTTTTTATTATTAAGAATAATGCCCTTGCAGTTATTCTTTCTCGAGATAAATTATCTCTTTTTGTATTTTAAATATTATATTTTCCATTTGAAAACCATTTTTCTTTAAATTTGGACTTTTAAAACAAAGAATTTAATATATATTGAAATTCATTTTCAGCTTCTGATTACAAGATTATTTATTTAACTGACTGGATTTTATATATTAATTAATTTCCTCTCGTTTCAACAGTTTATATCACGTTTTTTAACAATATTCTTTTAAAATCTAAATATTTTTCATTTTACTTAAATTAAATAAAATGGAAAGTTTGTTGTTATTAATTATTTTACTTGATTTGAAATTATAAAAAAATACATAAATTAGAGAAAAAAAAACTTATTCCTTAACACATTATTCCGTCCTAAAGAATATCACTCAAGTAAAAATATATGCTTCAGTAGAACAATATCTCTTTGTGGTTTAAAATATGTTTTGAAATATTATAATTCTTTTTCGGATCTATACGAATAATAAAATAAAATACATGTAATGACAATTTTAGTTAGATTTATAAGGTGTAATTAGTTATATTTGATTAATGAGAAGGTGATATTTAACTAAACGATAATAAGTGCAACATACTTCATAATTTCTTTTGTACTATTCTTTAAGCGAGTAGACTACACTCTCTTATTTCGTAATTCTCGGTAAAATTAAGAATGCAGATAACCGTATTAACTAATGTGATGACATACATAAGAGTTAAATGTTATAAAAATTATATAATTGATTCTATACTCTATGAGTGGTGGATATATAAAAAAACGGTTTTTTTAAATTTAAAGAATATTAGTTTGATAGAATGTATATCTTCATATAAAATGACAAAAGTAATTATATTATTTTTAATTATATAATAAATATTTATGTTTTTGATTTATTAGGGTCTATATTATTTTAATTAGTGTTATAAACACTAGTGACATTTGAATCCGACTATATAAGGAATTGACATCAATCTTTATCCAAAATTTTAAAACAATGAGTTAGTAGGTCTTTTACTTTTATATAATGTTTTATTTTCTTATTTTCATTCAATGAAACACTTATATTTTCAATATAAGAGGTCTTAATTAGATTACCCTGTTTATTATATGATATTCTGCCAAAACTTCATCTCGACTGAGTTTGGTCACCCGATCTAAATCATGAATTCTGATACCATTTAAAGGGAGGTTCAACACATATATATATATATATATATATATATATATATATATATATATATATATATCTTTATACTGATAAAATATTATCTGTTTTGGATTAAATCTTACGAATTTGTTTTTGATACCATTTCGACTTTGTTTGTATTGATGAATTTAATTTGATGGTTGTAGTAGTGGATACGTAGACATACAGAAGTTCCTGAAACAGTTGTTATGTGTGGGAGTGAGAGTGTGATGCCAGTTTTGGATGTATCTCAAACTGTGATCATCATTTTCTGTGATTGTTGGTTCCCAGCTGTAGTATCTCTGGACACTTGTGGCGTCTTCTTCTCTCCTTCACTGTTACAATTTTACTTCTCACCTTCCACCAATCTCTTTAATCAACCTTTAAAATCATCACTCTCACTTTTTCTAATAAATTCAAGCTTTTCAACTTGTTCTCTCATGAAGTGATCCCAAAGTAAATTAGACCCTACTTTGCTTCTTTCTTTCTTCCTTCTCTAGGATTTCATAATTAATAATTATTTTCACCAACTTGATGCCTTTTTCTCTTCTATAAATTCCTCCCTTCATTCACATACACTCCTCTTCCTCTCTCTCCCTCTTTCCCATCACGCTTTCTACACAGATCGCTACCCAGACACACAGATACATAGATATTTCTCTTTCTTCCACATCTCACACTGACTTTCTATCAAACACCTTCTCTTCAACCTCGCCATGTTTATCATCCCAAACCCCACATAACAAATCTCACCCGTTTCCATTTTTCAGCACCAAAGCTTGAAACTTTACGAAATTGGGTTGGAGAATTTTGACTCAATTTTTTCCTTCTCCTCTCCAGGAAGTAGATATTAGAAGCGCAAATTAAATGTCCAACATCTTGTTGTTGATGTTTGAGATTCATGTATTCGATTCTCAGTGAGCTCTTCTTTTCCGGGTGTATGATCAATTCCACTGTTAGGCGCAGGACCCATTTAGTTCAATCCTTCTCAGTTGCCTTCCTCTATTGGTTGTACTACGTTTCATGATTTCTACCTCTTTCTCGCTATATCACTTATTATATATCATATAAATCTATAATATCTACTGCTATATTTCTACTTTCATTATCATCATCGTCGTCGTTATAAAGTAATAATTTTCCGAGTCTGTTCGTGTCTAGTGTCTGGGTCCTGCGAACTGTGTTAACTGAGAAGGGTTGTGTTGTATTGTATTGTAATATTGTGTTGTGTTGTCCTGTGTCTCATACCATGGCTTCCTCAAGCGGAACATGTTCGGGTTCATCCTCTCTGCTTCAGAACTCGGGTTCTGAGGAGGACTTGCAAGCGGTAATGGATCAGAGAAAGAGGAAGAGAATGATATCGAATCGCGAATCTGCACGGCGATCTCGCATGAGGAAGCAGAAGCACTTGGACGATCTGGTTACCCAAGTGGCTCAGCTGAGAAAGGAGAATCAGCAGATACTCACCACCGTCAACATCACCACGCAGCAGTTCTTGAGCGTTGAGGCTGAGAACTCGGTGCTCCGGGC
Source organism: Vigna angularis (assembly GCF_016808095.1). NCBI lineage: Eukaryota > Viridiplantae > Streptophyta > Magnoliopsida > Fabales > Fabaceae > Vigna > Vigna angularis. The sequence goes on from NC_068974.1 coordinate 37,709,467, forward strand.
TCAGGTGGGTGAGCTGAGCCATCGGTTAGAGTCTCTGAACGAGATCATCGAAGTCCTTAATGCGGGTTTTGGCAGCACCACCTTCGTCGAACCAACCAGCAATAACACCACCTTCTTCAACCCCATGAACATGGGGTATCTGAACCACCCTATCATGGCTTCTGCAGATATATTGCAGTACTGAGATAAGAAAACAAAAACAGCAAAAAATTTCATGATTTCTCATTCGAGTCTGTTCAGAAATTGTAATCAATCATCTGCAATATGGTGATAAGGAATAATGAATGTGTATCATAAAAGGGGTGAAATTGTTAGGTGCTGGTTCTCAGAATGGGTCCTTTCGAGTATGGGGCATGGGCCATTACTGTGTATTTCTCACCCTTCTTTCATATATTATAATAATATTGACCTACTTTTTCATCTTACTCTCTCAATCTTTTTTTATTATTCATTTTTTATGTAATTTATTTTAGCAAAACAATTTTTTCAATTCACTTATTAAAATGGAATAATAATCTCATCTTTTTTTATTATATTTTTTAAATAAGGTTTTTGTTTGACTAAACTGAATATGGAATACATTTTTGTTGAACGGTTTTGAAAGTGGACAAAAGTTGAAGAATTGGAATACATTTTTGTTTGACTAAACTGAATATGGAATACAGTAATTTTTCCTTGAACCTGGACACGCACTATTGGTTAAATAGTCTAATCATGGTTTAGTCTGTCTCATCTGTTTCAATTATGCTGTTTTATTCAAAAGATGTTCACTTTTTCTTAAGATTAGTTCATGTTTCTCTTTTCTTAATAATTGAATTTATAAATTTAAACACGTATTCCTTAAAAGTTAATTGAGATTAAAGTAGATAATATGCCGATATTACTTAATATAATTTCTTCTGAAACGCAACTTTCCGACATCCTTCGTTCATTCAAGAAGTTGATTGGTAGTGTTTGGTATTACGTTTTAAATTTAGAGTGTGTGTTTTTTTGGTCAACGCTTTTTAAGTTTAGTGCGTGAATAAAAGGGGTTTATGGTTTTATTGAGAGAAATTGGTTGGTTTATTAATTTCTTTTTATTGTTAATTAGTTTAAACAAGATATTTATTGGAGAAGAAAAACAAATTATTCATTCCTATTTGATGTTGACATTTTCCTCAGAAAGAGAAGTCGTTAAATTGTTGGGTAATTATAAATATATAAGTTGTATATTATTTTTTTTTCTACTTCTTTTTTAACTTTTTTGCTACATGAGATTATATATTTTTCATTTTTTTCTTCTACTTTTTCTTCTCACAGCTTCTTTACTTTTCTCGCTTTTCCCCACCCCACAGTAGGATTGAGGCTCACAATTTGCCACAATTAATGTGATTTTTTTATCAGCAATAAATGAAAATTAATGTGACAACAATAAATGAAAGAAAAGAATTAATTCTTAATGTACAATAAAGTTCTTTTTTACCAACTTAATTATTTTGTATAATATCAAATTGAAGTTAAGTTTATCTTCATCTTCCAAATTCAGATTAATTTTTTAATCTTATCATCTTTAAAACAACTTTATTTTGATTGTTTTTCTCAAGCTTTTTTTTAAATACTTTAAAACAAGAGAAGATATATAATAAATTATTTAATAATAATATAAATTTGAAATTATTCGAAATTTTGATGCTAATTTTTTTTAAGCCAATAATGATATTTAACTGAGAGGTAGTGAATAATTTTTTTTTTACTTCAAATTATGAAGAATAAAATGATGAATTTTCATTTTGAAAGAAAAAACAAGTGTATTCCAACATTAAAGGTATATATATATATATATATATATATATATATATATATATATTAAAGTTAAGGTGATCTTGGTTATAAAAACTGTGTAATGAGGTTTTAATATATATTTTTGTCATATTATGATTAAAATCTCGTTCCAAATGATTTTATAAGACTTTGTTTCATTCATATTTTAAAAAATACCATTTCTAAAATAAATAAATAAATACCTTTTACTATCACAACACAAATTTCATTTAAGATCTAAATTACGCTTGCAATACTCGAATCTTGAATATAAATTTAATATGCAAAAGAGATATAAATACATTAAAAAAACTTTAAATAATAAGCAATTTTACTAATCATTTCTTTTAATAATCAAAATATTAATAATTAAACAATTTAAAGATTAATTCACTATACTAACCCATTTAAAAACTATTTTAGTTACTAATAATCTTTAATTTATAACTTGATATCTAAATTAATCACTATAATGATTAATTGTTTTTTCTTACTTAAAAAAATTAGTGATAAAGTCATAAATAAATAGCAAGCAATAAATATGTGTATTTAAAGATTTGAAAAAAGAGATTACTAGAATTGTGATAGCATTTTCTAGAGGTATCGTGGAATGTCATGGAAATACGTATGATAATTGAAGAAAAAGTGGAGAAAAGAGCAGAAAAAGGAAAGACGCGAAGAGCATATATAAAAGAGAAGGGTGTGGTAACAGAGGTTGTTGTTCGAAAAAAAAAAGGTCCTTTAAATGAGAAATATACACTAAACATGTTAGGGTATGGGCAATGTGTGTCTGCGTCCAACTCAGAACCATTATTGTCCTAGCCACTACGTGAGGTTAGGGTTCGTGCAAGACATGATATTTCAGATCCACCATTTTAGGTTTTACTTTCGGTTTGTCTAAGGAAACAAACACACGAACATATACACTGTTATGTTACGAGTTTAATTTAAAGAGATAAAGGAAGAAGAAACACTGAAGAACCAAAAAGGTGATATACCGTATGATCAAGTGACCTAGGATCAAGAAGATAAGACAATTGTTTTGTGAGACTTTTCAGACGATTGAACGGTCACAAACCTTTAAAAATGATAAATAATACCTTAATCAATAAGTTTACAAACAAAATATATTTATCAAATATATTATGTCAACTAGTTTATTACAAAATATAAACGTGAGTATAAAATAAGAAAACATATAATAGTTATTTGGTCTATCTAAGATATGTTCACCAGTGAGATATAAATACTAATAAAACTTGAGTTTAACTATATAAGAGATTCACACCACTCTCTATCAAAAACTTTAAAACAATAAATTAATGAGTTTTTCATCTTTATACAGTGATCTATTTTTTCATTTCTATCCAATGTGAGACTTAGATTCACACAATTTTAGTGTTAGAGTGTTTTTTACGTATACCGTTCGCAGATCTTAAAGTTAGAATATCAGCCACTGATGAAAATTTTGTTAAAAAAAAAAACTAAACAACAAAAACTTGAAAAAAAAAGTGTAAAAAGATGTTTTCACCGTTATCTCCGACCCTACGTCCGAAAACTATGACAAGAAAAATTGTAAAGAAAAGGTGGAACTTTGGTTTAAAGATGGTTGGTCAAGTTATTGGAAAAAGAAACACATGTTTTTGGGAGAGAGGAAGATGGGTGTGCCCATGTTGTTAGGGTACAAGATCCACGTGCGAGGAACCAGCGAGAGAATCTAAGGACATTGGAGTTAAGTTAATTGAAACCTTAGAACTTTGAAATCCCCAAAAATATGGTTCGGTACTGAAAACATGATCGTCCACATGTTCTTTTCTTACCCGTGTTTCATATAGAAAGTCGGAAGAGAGAAGTTAAAATATCTTAAAATAGTTTTAATTTTTGTATCATATATAGTTTTATATGTGTTGCCATTTTTTTGGGGATACATGATCGAGTATAGCACATAGTTTAGTTTTACCATATACTCTGATAACATTGGGAAATCTTTTCAGAAGATATATTAGAAATATTTATTGAGAGGTACGAATTGTCCTTATATTGTACTGTAAGTTTTTATGTATATAAAAACTATTGAAAAACATTTATTACTATCCTTCTTTTATTTTTTAATTTTTCATTCTAATTTTAGTCTAATTCTAACCTTAAATTAAAAATATTTAATAGAAATATAAATTTTAATAAAAATATCAATATAAATGTTAAAGGAAAACACAATTATTTTATTTTAAAAGAAGAAATTAAGATAGAATTAAACAAGAACAATAAATATAAAAATTAAATTAAACATAAAACATTAATTCAGACATATTGATATTTTTTTTGTGATCCTTTAACTATAAAAACAACCTTTTAATACTGTCACGCCCCAATAATTACTCTGTTGAGTCACCTCCCTACTCCCATAAATGCACCATGCCACGTGTTCTGATCCACCACCGAGCCGTGCATGTGCGCCACTTGTCAAAATGGAAGTTTCTGAAGTGAATGGTGGGGTGCAGGTGTCGAGCAGGGGGACGTCCGTTCATCTGAAAATGGGATTTCTGAACAAAACTGAATTTCTGGAAAATCTCTCTCTCTCACGCGCACCTTCTCCCCTTCCAAACTCAGAATCTCCATTTCTCCTCCTTCTCTCTTGAACCCTTCTCCTTCTCTCTTCTGCAACTTACCACCACTATCTCCGTTCACTTTTCAGAACCGTAGGAACGTTCGTCCAACTGTGATCATCCTTTTGGACCGAACAGAATTGGAATCTAAGCCGGTAAGTTCCCTTCTCTAGTAGTTGTCCATTTAGAGTTTCATACGAAACCATACTCTCGGTTCATGCATGGACTGTATCTGAATAATTTCTGATTTTGGTATCTAGATCAAGTGAAAGTGTCTAGTGAAACTGAGGGTAGAACGCTGTAAGAGACAAACCCAACTTTTGCATTAGGGCGAACACTGCTATCCAGGTAAGGGAAGCTTATTAAATTTAATTCGTATGTTTGTCGTGTACTGTATGAACATTATGTGTGTCGCATGAAGTATGAATTATGTTATTTGATTGTTGGTATATGATCATAAGTATGAGGTGTGTATTGGTTGAGTATGCATGATCGAACGTTGCTATACTGCATGAACAGGATATATGTTGGTAGAAATGTATGATATGGGTGTTACATGTGAATATGAAATATACATGCTTGGGAGCAGTGAACGTAAAGTGAAACTTGAATATCAACTTCCCCATGATAACGTATGTCCGACATTAAACGGTTCTCGACCGTTTGATGTTCCAGTAAGCTTTATTCAATTTGGAATACTTCCATTTGGGAAGGATTCTGGTCGAGTATGAGCTATGTAGGTTTTTCACTTAGAGCTCATAATGAGCAGTGTCGACCTACGGTGTCGATCACCTTGTGACTACAGATCATCCATCTGTGTCGACCTACTGTGTCGATCACCTTGTGACTACAGATCATCCATCTGTGTCGACCGACAGTGTTGAAGTAACTTTGATTAATATAGGTCGTCCATCTATTTGGTAATTGATTCTATTCTGTTTTGGAACGGAGTAAATTCTTCTGTTTTGTTCTCTACGGTTGTCCTCATTATGAAGGGGACTGAACGTTCGTTCTCTTTTCGTCTCTTTAAGAAAGTGGAACATAGAATGAAAATGTATTTAAGAAGATGAATTAAGATGTGCGAACACTATGAGAACTGAAATTGTGATTGTGGATTTGAACGAGCGTTCCAGGGTGGAACGACTCTTGGTTGGAAATTGAGATTGGTGAAGTATGAATGTGGCAAGCTTAGCTGGCGTGTCATCCTGATATTCCGTGAGTGCTCGTTCTCAAGTAGAGAGGAGTATGTCATGCGTGGGAATGGCAGGAGGTCTTAGTCCATAACTGTAACTTGGACAGAACGGACTAACCTCAGGTGGCTGCTGACGAGTATTCCAGCTATCACACCTGGGTGCATGGACGTCGTAGCTACACAGAATTCATACAGTCCGGACGGTCGTCTAGTATCAGGATTTGTGGATGACATTTACGTATGAATTGAATGAATATGTTGTGAACTTACTTGCTGTATTTAATATATATGAAATGTATGCATTGGCTTGAATTAAATTCAATAAGCTTACCCTGTGTCTCTTCTTGTGTTGTCGTTCATCCTTGAACCTTCGTCTTGTCTATGCAATGATCATCCATGTGGATGTGAGCAGATGGGGAGGCGTTACTGGAAGAATTACTGGAAGAAGAAAATTTAGAGGACGCCAATCTCGTAGAAGTGGAAGTGAAGGCCGAACAGTAAAGGCGTTCGGTTTTTAGATTAGATTAGCGAGCGGCTGTGAGCGAACGCTCTTGTGTCGATTGTGATAGTCGGGCGTTCGGTCTTTGTTTTGTAAACTGTTCGTCCTTATCTTTTTGAGAACGCTCTTTTATTTATGTACAGCAACGGCCGTTCGGCCTTTTTCGTTAATTGTCGTTTCCCGTGTTTTAAAACTGCCTTGAATTATTAATATATGTGATTATTCTAAGTTTATAGTTGATGACTGTATAAATTTGGGATGTTACAAATACCAATTTATGTTACAGCCATAGATGCTCAACATTGAATCTCTAAATGATATTATCATAGGACATTTCTCTTTTTAAAAAATAATAACAAATTTTGGACAAAATCATACCTGGCATTTTTTTTTTCAAATAATTCGATGTAGAAGGTTCAATTTCTACCTTCAATATTTTGTTAAGAGAATTAAAAGTGCAAATTTTTTCCCACGTAATAGTAAACTCGATCCATTATTATTATTTTTTTTAATTTGAAGTTAGTGTACAACAAAACTTTCAAGTGCTTAATTAATTTACGCAATAAATTTATATTTATTGTTTCAACTTTTCATGCATTAATGCTCGTGTAAAAATGCTGAATTGTTGGTAGAGAATTTTTTATTCCCCACAGTGTATTTTAACCATTATATATTATATTATTAGTCTTTCTTTCTTTCGGAAAAGAGAAAGAGTTTCATTTCTTTCAATAATATAGTAAAAACTGCTTACTCCTGGAAATTGTAGTTAATATTAATCCTAAGAAACAAAAAAGTTGGCACGACATGTTCTGGTTATGACGTCCTTTTTGTTCAAACGTATGATATTTTTTTATCACACACACTTACATATCAATATATTATTCTTCTGATCTTCTTCTTGCTCTTTTTTCTTTGGGTGGGGAGCAGATTCTTTTTTCATATTTCCTCAAAAATAGAAGAAGATCGCACTTTTCAAAGGAAAAGGTGACAATATTCAATTATAAAATTTTCATTAAAGTTATTTTTATAAAGATAACGTAGATTTCTCTTTTATTCTTCTAATAACATTGAAACGATGATTTAAAAATTTTATATCAACTAAAAATAAAATTAATTTAATATATAAATTAATCTAATATATATATTTAGACAGGTGAAAATCATATTTTAGGTAAAGATAAATTAGAGTTATAATTCATTTTTTAACTTAGTATTAAAATCACTAATTAACACGAATTAATGTTTATGTTAGTGAGATTTGTGTTTTGTTGAACATATAATTTCATTTACTTAAGTATTATCAAATTACATATTAATATTTATTTTTATACATAATATATATATATATATATATATATATATATTTTACATAAAAGAAATGTTTTATAGGTTACATCGATTAAAATATAAAACTAATTTAGAATATATCTAATAGGTTAAACTTAAATTTTATGATCATTAAAAATTTGAATAATGCTTCGTTAATTAATTCAGGTAGCCCTTTTCTTCTATCAGAAATTTTATGATATTGTGGCTAGTCGTAAGACACTCTAATACGCAAAAAAAAAAATATAAAGAAAGAGTGCGAAATGATGAAGAAAAATGTTCACAAACACTACACCTGTATATGAACGATTTGTTTTCAGGGATTCAATGGTGAGTCTCGTGTAAACATCGAATTAATTTACGTATGAAATTGAAAATGGTATGAAGATCATTTTTAAAAAGATGCAAATACCAATTAAATAAAAAATCTTTGAGACGTGTTACGATCATATGCTTTAATAATTTATTTTCGCAGATTTATTTTCTTACTTTTGAAGTCATTATTATCAAACTTTCTATGTTTATTTTTACCGAAAACTTTTGAATTTATTTTTTATTTAAATATTCACGACCTAAAAAAATTTCGAAATAGAAAATTATTTGAAACTATTAATAAATTTTGAAGAATTTTATAGCCTGTAATATGTAGTACAGGGGTGAAGATGAAGTAACTGAACTAATTTAACATTTATTTATTTTGTTAGTTGTAGTATATGTGAACGAGTGATTGGATTACAATTTAAATTAAGAACTACCAAAAGAGTATAGCATGAATATATATATAAGATTATATGATATGATGTAAACAATATCGAAAATCATTAAAGAAATAATTAGTTATTAAAATAACTAATTTAGAATAAATTTATAAATTAAAAATTATAGACATATATCTAAAATAACTTTCATTAGGAATAAAATATTATAATTTGTTTATAAATTAAAATTTAAATTATCTTCTAATGCTATCTATTAAGATTTTAGCTATTAATAAACTAATATCTAAATTATTAGTTAGATTAGATTAAAGATTAATTTAGACGCTAATTTAGACATTAATTTTTGTTTGGTTAAAATATTATTAGTTAATGTTAAAAAACAATTTACAATTTAATTCATAAAACAATTATAATTTTTTATTCATAATACGAACTATTTTAAATATTAATAATTTGTAATTTATATATTAGTGTCTAAATTAGTTACTATGATAATTAATTATTTTTATTTTTAAAATTGATTGATATTTAATAAAAAAATTATGTTATTAAAACAACTCTCAAAATTAATGAGATTTTGAAATAAAACTTATAAAAAAAATCTCAAAGAACTAGATTTTAAACTTAATCCAGTTCTACAAAATTAATTTTCATTTCTATATTATAAATCTGATCTCATTTATAAATAATAACTTATGAAATTCATACTTATAACTTTGTTTGATAAAATAAAAAATAAAAAAAATCATAAATTTGTTTTATCAAACCTCTACCAAAATGTTATAGTGTGAATGAAATCAAGACTCGAACCTCTCTAAATTTAGTTGGTGTATCTTTTCACACAATAATGTTTAAAACTTATACTCTACAAAGGTTTTTTATAAACATCATGATTGAATTAAAATGAAATGGTTAAAGATCCACATCTTTTCCATTTAGATTGACACGTGTAATAGTGTCTGTGACTGAGCATAGACCCACACTCACTTCATTCCTTGAACCTGTCCTTACTTATTGGATTCTGTGAAGAGGACAACTTTAAATTGGTTTAATAATTTAGAGTTTATTATGAAAACTGAAAAAAAAACAAGATAATTCAAAAGTTTTTACAAAAGAAAAAAATAACAAGAAAAGTCTGCAATCTGAATAAATGATTCAAATTATGAAAATTTTACATGTAATGATATAGCATTAATTTTAATTTTTCTCGTAATAATGATTTTAGTGAAAGCACGTTAGACTAACTTTTAAGAAAAACATATCATAATACATTTATATATTCATTTAAGACAAGATAGAAGGATAAAATAATAATAAAGGTGTAAAGTTTATATTTTTTTTTAAAAAAAAAAAATCAGTAAGAATAATGTTAAATAAATGTAAAAATTTAAATATATCAAATAATATTTTTGAAATTTTAAATAAAAGAAAAGACGGGAATATTAAATAAGTAAAATCACATGTCAATCACATTAAATGCTAAAATTGTTTTGATTATGAATGTGTTTAGGGTATAGGGAATAAATAAATATTTTTTTATATTACTGCGCATTGGACAAAAAGAAGGGGATAGGTAACATGGCTAAATGGGTCGAATTTGAATTTTAATGCTTAAAAAAAGAGGCTCTAGTTTCAACAAGATTCCAACATCTGTGCACTCCTCCCTCGTAAATATTGAAAGAAAACAAAACACAATAATTAAGAGATTATTTTTTTAAGGATTTTATATTACTATTTTTGTCTTTGAATGCCCACAATTTTCTTAAAAGAAGACAAAAAACATTGTAAGGGGTCGACTATGGAGTTGTCAATGTTTTAGTGAGAGATGATAGATAATTAAAAACTATGGTCTCGTGGCCACCTACGCAACTTCCATTGTTTAAATAATGTTCTTTTAGAGAGTAACCATTGTTGTCAACCTTCAACATTTGGAAACAGACAAGACCACCACCCCATTTAAGCATGTTTCAAATCACAAATTAGGACTTTCAATGCCCTAATAAAACAAAATTAATTACACCAAGATTCATCAACTTTTAAACTTATTTCTCTTTTTTCATTTTGTTCTGTCCTAAACATACACAACTTGGCCTCCGGATTTTCTGTGATTGGAATACATGAATTCTCTTCATTATTAAAAAACTACACAACTGAAAGTAATGATAAGTTGAGTACATTGAGAAACAATTACAACACTAATAAAATTTAAGTCTAATTATATAAAAAACTGACATTATTTTTTATTTAAAATTTTAAAATAACAGGTAAATGGGTATTTACTTTTTTTTTTTATATTTTGTCCAATATAAAACTTAGATTCATCTTTAGAGTTCTAAAATAATAAATCTAGATGCAAAAGTAACCCACTATAGTATAACAATTTATATGCAAGTAAATCTTTTATACACTTAACCTAACATAACAATCTATATATTCATCAATGGTATAGCCTTTTAACAAAAAATGTTCTGAATAAATAATAGTAATATCATCTAAGTCAATAAGAATGTTTAACTCAGTCTAAAAACATTGTCAATTGCATTTTATTAAAATTTGAACTTATTTTTAATTGATAGATTTTCAACACATGATTTTTAAATTTTAAAAAAGTTACATCGATATTTTATTTTATTTGTTTCCAAAGTAATTTGAATTTTTCTTGCTTTATTTTATAAAAATATAATCGTATTACAACATTTTAAAATATTAAAAATAGAGATGAAATTTTCATGAACAAGAATCATGTTATTTAATATCATTAATACTAATAAATATCTATTAGTATAAATGTGTTTTTAGAGATTTTATATTGATTAGATAGAACACTAAATTATAATATATAAATTAATGGAAATCTTATTTTATAAGTTGGTTTTATGAGTGAGTTAAATTCAAATTAGATTTGTTATTGAAATTTTCATATGAACTATAATAAGAAGAAGATTTTTCATTAAAATGATGAACTTGAAAACTTTTATGTTGGAAATCTGTGGTCTAAAGGGAGAAATTATATTTTGTTTTTCGTTACAAAAAAACAACATACTAACTTTATTCAAGCTAAGTATATATATTTGACTACAACATCAACACGAGATGAACCTAGACAGAATATGTACATAACAAGCATACAAAACCCTAAAAAATGAGAAGGAATACAAGAATTTCTGCAACTTGCAATAAAGAAACGTGAAGAAAGGAATTGGTGTCAGTTGGCATGCTGAGGAGTTAGCCAAGAAGTCACATTTTGGCAACAAAGGTCGGTTAAAGTGGTGGAATTATGATAAAAAAATCTGACAAAATGATATCAAAGTGTTTATCTTTTTTCAATTTGTTTATGCTATGATCAAGAATGTTAGCCTTAGATTGACTATCATGGCTGAGTGGCTGCCGCACAATAGCAGTAGCCACCACTGCAGAAAACAAACAACACAGTTCAGTTTAATTTATCCACAAATAGTTTAAAGGAGACATTCCACACAGTAAGTTCAGAAGAAAAGCTTTTTCTAGTGGAAGATATTTTATACTGTGGTTGAACAACCTGCATTTTCTTTGTTTCAGTTAATGATCCATGAAGTTGTCGATATAGAACCTTAAGATATAGACAGAAATCAGAAAATTTGATAAGAATGAAGAAAAATGATACATTTGCACACATAAATTTTTTACATTCATTTGATATTATATTTTCTTATTTTTTGCTTTATTTCTTTTCAAAAAAATACAAAAATTTACATTTTTATGACAATTTTATCTTTGTACTATTTGTCAAATGAATGTAAAAATATGTCATGTTACTATTATTTAAGAATGAATTATAAATAAGTCTATATAATATGAATAATGGTACCATAATATACTTTTACATTCATTTCACACAGAATACAAAATTAAAATGATCATAAAAGTGTAAATTTTTATATTTTTTAATAAAAAAAAAGTAAAAAATAAGAAAGAATAATATCAAATGAATGTAAAAACACTAAAATAATATATCTGGTATTTTTACGAACATCAAAGTATATATTTTTTATATAATATATCAAAACACTAAAATTTAATGAATTTATAAGTTATTTTATTTATATACTAGCTAGTTATCTTTTTCATGTTTATCTGGTATAAAACTTTCGACTCGATTAAAGTAAGGAACCTCACATAATCTGTATTAGTTAGATTGGCGTATATATTTTGTGTGAAGATAACAAGATTTGGAATGGAGGGTTGGCAACAAATTTGGAAGAATAATTCGAAACTTTGAGAAGAAACATGTAACAATACATGATCTGGTGTTTGGAATTATCTGAAATTTCAATGTTGTGTTGAAGAATAAAATCTTATCCAGATATGTTGTACAGGGTGAGGATCATATATCTTTTTCTTTCTTTGATTAAGAACTCATGCATTCAAAGGGAAAGAATAATTCTCAATATGCAAAAGGAAAACGAAAAGAATGGTGGGCATCGAAATGAAAGCAGAGAGTTTCTTTTTGGGATGCTCTATGGTACTATATATGTATATGTTATTGTGTGGGATCAAAACAAGCTATAGATTGCTCTCTAAGGAACGAAAATAAACGAAAATGGAAACTACAAACACGAAAGTGCTCAGGAAATAATACTTGAATAGATTGATAAAGATAAAGCTTTGTCTATCCCCAACTCAACCATCTAGCACTTGGGACCGTTCATAAAAAAAATGAAAGCAAAGCAAGCACTATGGTGAAAAATACTAGTTATGTCATTTTGTCGAACACTTGGTAGGCCTCTTGTTAGTGCAGTTATTACTCTTCTGTAGAAGCGAAGACTTTGTTAGAGATGTGGAGGAAAATGAGTGGTACAGCAGATTCTTTGTTTTTGAGTAAAAACGTGTGACCAATTAGATTCCCACACATGCAATACAAAAAGTATCGATCGGGTTTTCATAATTTGTTCCATTGTAAATGGCATATGAAAAGAAGACGTGACACTGTATGACCCCTGTTCATATTTTTCCAAAGTTTTCTCGTGATATAAAAAATTAAGATAACGATACTTTCACAATATTTTTTTATAATATTTTAACATGTATCAGATTGATTTAAAATTATTTCACAATCAATAATAATAATCATAAATACTAATATGAACCAATCACGGAATGACACAGAAATGAATTAAAAAGAACCGTTTATTCATTTTGAAGAATAAACTGTTCTTTTTATTGGATAAAAATGAAGAAGTTGAATAATTTATAAATGGGATAAATTTGTAAACGTAATGTCTTTAAATTTCAGATCACTGTAAAAGCTTTTCATGAAGTGAAAATAGATAAATTGAACAAATTAAATAATAACATTTTAGTTTTTTATTCCATTATTTATCTTATTATTTATTCTGCATCCATGAACTTTTTTTTTTATAATCGAGACATTTAGGATATTGATAAATGCAATTTTTTTTTACTTTTTATTTTTAAATAAAATGATTTAAAAAATAATTTATTATGTATAATTTTTTCTTTGATAGTATGCAAACATATTAAGGATGATAGATGAGTGATGGTGTATTTTTTGGTGTGTGGAAGAAAAAGTAGTATGGAAGTTATATTATTATATAGATGTTTATAAGTTGAAGATATGGAAAGAGGAGACAAGGATGGCTTCTTCTTTCTGGTTTTGATTGCATGTTAGGAAAGTTAATTTAGTACACTTATTTATTTCAAACAGATAAGAGCATGTGGCCAACTATGTCTAAGACTTCTTTTTTCTTCTATTGGGAACAATGCAACTATCTTATGCTACTACCTACACTCATCTACAATTTCTTAATTTCCTAAACATGAGATCCACTATTTTCCTAATAATAAATAAATAAATTGAAGGATACAAGAATTATTATAAGTGAAAATATGCATTTTTTTAATATTTAGTTCCTTATAACAATCAAAGTTGATTGAGGTCAAAAAAGACAATTATTTAGATTAGATTTTTTCTTTTAACAAACATTGAAAATAAAATAGATAATATTATATAATTGTGTTCGAAATAATAAAGAAATTTACAATTATATCATAAGATTATCTTGGTCAATGATTGATCATCTCAATTGAGGATTCAAGAGAGAGAGGTGATTTTATTATTATTCTCACGATAAAGATTATTGGATGAATATATATATATATATATATATAAAGTATTGTCTATTTTTGAGCGTAAAATGTCACATATTTATTCTTAAAAAAGAATGAAAGAACGAAGAAATACATAAATTATTTAAATCTCGATTCTTAAACAAGATACAATAAAGACAGTATTAAATATATTACATTATAAATTTGAGTTAACCTAAAACAAAATATTGAAAAAATCACAAAACATGAATTGAGATATCATAAAACATAACCGAAAAGTAAAAATAATAATAAATGTTTACTTAAAATTTTATCCTTAATCAACAAAATAAAAATAATCACTCATTAGAAAAAAAACAAAACTATGATAAATAACACTTTATAAATAAAATCACATTTTTTATATAGAGAACACATTAAATAACATTTTATTGGTGATAAATTGACACCAATTGACTTGCTGGAATATTTTTTTGTCAAGTACATTCTTTTAAAAAATCAAAACCTACTTGAACAAGAACATTTATCATTTTATTTCCTTACAGAAAGTTACAAGCATATTTTGGTTGTTAGAGAAGAGAACTGTATAATTAACAAGAAGCTAATAATTCTTTTCACTGATAATAAAGAAATTTTTTATACTGGTTATTTTGAAAATTTTGCATCGATTATTGCATAATTAATGTACAATTTTTCTATGTAAAAGTTAATAAAGTTTATACATCGATTTAGCACGTAACATATGTATAGAATATGGTATTATCACTTAGTATATATCAAAGTCATTGTAGATTTAAAATTTTAATTTACAATAAAGTCTCATGAATTTCTCAAATTCATAAACACGCGACACTATTACACCAAAACATCTCATTTTTTTCTATGAAAAAAAGAAGAAGTAAGAATACGTTTGGTTTGAGATGTTATGATTTGTTTACTTTATTTTATGCTTTTAGATATTTATTTAGGAAACAGTAAAACTAAAAGAGACACTATTTTCCTGTGCATAAACCTTTTAAAACAGAACATAAAGTAACATTTTTGTTATTTGTGAAACAATTGAAATTTTGTACAATATCAAGGGAAAAAAGAGAGTATGATAACTATTTAAAAATCATATAAAGTATAATTTTAAAATAATTATTGCAAACTTATTATTAAACTTATTGTTATTATTATTATTAAATAAAAAATATATATTTTTAAGTTAGTTTGAATTTGAACTATGTAACAATCGTGATTTTAAAATCACGATACACTTTAAACTAAATTAAGAAAAAATATAGTACACTTTTTTCTTTTATACTATTTATAGTTAACTTTAAACACCCTTATTTTATTGCGGCTTTACCCTAATTATATATCATTATGGCTTTTAACAAGGTGGATTACATTAAAGCTAATAGGGATTAATTATAATGTTTCACTTTTCTTACTCACGATAAAAGGCAAAATTAAAAGCATTTTGATGTGGTTGATTTTTTATAAAGTTTTTCTTTTGGAGTGGATGCACATAGCGAGCGCAATAAAATGGGATACAAATATGGAAATATTGAATTGAAGAATCTAAACCAAACTATGATTTAAGCTTTAAGAAGATTTTCTAAAAGAAGAAGAAAAACATCCATTTTAAATTTTTCATAGATCGATTTTAGAATCAATTTTAAAAATGTATTATAAAAAATAAGATATTTTTGCACTGCTTTTAAATTAATTTAGAGAGGAAATTTTCATATTTGTTTTGAGAAAGGATTTTAAAGAGATGGACTTCATTGTCATATCTATTTCTTGTGAATAAAAGTGACAACGACTTTAATAAGAATGAAAAGAAACCTTTTAAATAACGGTTTATTAAGTGTGGATGTTCAATAAAAAAAATACAAAAAGCATATTTTAAATAAACTATATAGAATACATTGATTTAATGTAAATATTATGTTCCTTTCAGTCCTTTAAATGATTACGTAATACTCAATCTAAAACACTCCATAAAATTTAGAGGATTACTATTGTATTTTGTGTTAAATAGGTTCTTATAAATATTCTTATTATGTTGTAAAAGATACTTTTCGTAGTAGTGAAAGGGAAAACCTTAGGGAGGGTAAAAGCTTTAAAATTATTATTTAAAAATGTGAAATGAGGTTGTGTGGTTGTTAAATTAGAAAAGAAAAGGCTACATAACTTTGTAGGGTAGTAGCGTCTCTTCTAGGTACTAGGATGTTGTAGTGTCCAAAAATAGGTTGTTTGTTCTCTACATAGAAACCAAACACATACAAGATTAACATTAATATTATGGATCCAAATATATACAAGATTAATTAAGAGACAAAAATAAACTATGTCAATAAACATTTATAAATGGTATTTGTAACGAATAATTGATATTTGTAGATATTTATTTACTATGAAGAGTGAATAAAATATTTTAATATCTATTTTAAATAGTTTAGATGTATGATATTTATTTTTATAGATATTTATTAAGATTCAAATTTAATTTATATTTTATTATATTATATTTAATTAAAATTAAAATTTAATTTATATTATATTTTATAATTTTATTTTAAAAATTTATAAAATATATATTTTAAAAGATTCAGATTTTCATGTGAATTCTAAAATATATAAAGATATTTTTTTGAATGAATATCTTATCGATAACAAAACGACAATAGATGAATTTTTATTACAAATTGAATAGGGAAATAAATTCTATCCTATATGACCCGTTATAAGATATGCATAAAGTTTTTATTATCAAGAGTGTATCAACACATTTCTTTTTGCTAAAAATCACGTTAAAAGAATGCCATTGAGATACTATTATTATAATTAATCAAAGTTTACGAGCACTTTATTCAATTGAAAAATGTGTTTGTTGGCATTTTCTATTTTATGAAAAGATGGAAACGAAAAGATAATAGCTAAGTTCAGTTGGTCCATTGGGTGATATAGGTTTTGTGAACTCACACCTTTGATTGAGGAGAAAAGGTACAGTTACGAGAAATTAAAAATAATTAAATTCAAAATCTTATCTTCAATAGATTAAGGGTCACAAACAAAGTAATTGTTCATATTTCACACGCTTAACCA
Source organism: Vigna angularis (assembly GCF_016808095.1). Classification (NCBI taxonomy): domain Eukaryota; kingdom Viridiplantae; phylum Streptophyta; class Magnoliopsida; order Fabales; family Fabaceae; genus Vigna; species Vigna angularis. The sequence goes on from NC_068974.1 coordinate 37,726,813, forward strand.
TCTTCCTCAACCAGTCCAATAATTGCAAATATAATAATTATATTTAGTTTGTTGAATGTGATAAAGTAGGTTAATATTTTTTCCTATAATAAAGGCTGGGCTCCAATTCCAAATCTACTTCAAAAAGTAACCCAATTTACGCAATTTCTTCCTGAATCTCCATAAGGCTTTTCATCCACTTTTATATAAATAAACTCTTATTTTGTTCTTTTTTTAATTATTTAACTTATTAAAAAAGTAATATTTAGATTATATAATCTGAAAATTTTTCTAATTGTGGAATCCATAAATTTTATTTTAAGAATTTAAAAAACAAAAAAATAATTTTTAAATTAGATAATCCGAAGAAAAAAGTAAAACAGAAAGTTTTTTACATGAGAATTGTAAAATGAAAGTTATGGAGGTGCAGAAAGAAATTGTCGTCAATTACCCCTGTCAAAATTGAAAGTAGGCCTAGTTAAGTCGAAGCAGTACACTTGTTACTAAGGGCACCCCAAGAACTACTATAACCTTCTTTTTTTTCTTGATCCATTAATAAAAACAAACTTGGTTGAAGAAATTATACAGCACGAGACCGGGGCAGAAAGTTTCCTGTTGTACTTTTATACTGCTCTTCATCTCTGATTTAGATCTAATACGCGAGAGTTGGGTCTGTATAAGACAGAAATATCTTAATATATTCTCTAAAATATTTTATTATTCAAATTTCTTTTATTATTGACGTGAAATTCAATTATAATATATTACAAATTTGTAAGTCGTAGTATACATATTTAGTGAATTTTAATAATTACTTTGCAGTTTTCAATAACTAATATTATATGGGAAAAAAAGTAAATATTTAAATATTTTAAAAAAATAGAGTGAGAGATTGTGTCAAATTAGAGGAAAAGCTTTTTTTTATGTCAATTGTTGTGTTAGCATCACACTGCGAAAACACAATCAAGCTATACATTTGAGAACACAAATCTTTTTTTTTTTGTTACTCATAAATAACAGCCATTTAATTCAAGTGAATTCCTAGTTAATAATTAATATAAATCCAATAATAAATTGTCATATAGGTTTAGATTACTGGTTTTTATAATAACTACTTTGAAAATCACGTATACATCCCATTTAAATAAAGAATTCTAAAAACACTTGTAATACAAAATATTAAAATGAAATTATTAAAGTTCCTCAAAGATTAAAATGAGCTTATTCACTTGATTTTTTTTTATAAAAGAATATCTAAATTCTATAACCCTCATGTAACATTATTACGTAGATTTATGAAATTAGTTCGATTTATTTATTTTTCATAAATATTATTACTTAAAATTGGAGATAATATTTTTAATCATAACAGTACAAAATCCTTTATTTGATAATGAGTAAAATAAAAATTAAACTCAATTAATCAGGCCAATATTGTAAATCCACCATCAGTAGTGGTTTTTCATGCATGATTTCTTTGAAGGAGCGCGTCTGATTAGTTTCTCTTATAAAGTAAAGAGAACTTTTGCCTATTTTGCGGTGTAACAACATATTTTATTTATTCCATTCTCAAATTCAGAGGACAGAGAGATGGGAATGGCATCCCACCGTATAAAATATAGAAGGTAAGAAGTAAAAAGAGATTTTTAAGTTTCAAATTGTGAAATTTCTTACTTTGGACTGCGCTTGCAAATAAACTGAGTCGAATTTAATAAATGGTGCAACGTGGTGAAGGAAAACCCTTTGGTAAAAGAATCGCATTGGTAAAAGCCAACCTGTCATGGTTCAGCCTCAAGAGGGAGAAAATGAATCACACAACCATGTAGTTTTCTGTGATCAACTGTGTCCGCTGAAAAAATTTAGGAGGATTACCACCCTTTAGCGGTATGGTGTTGGTGACCTACAAAGAGAAGTGAATGCGTAAGTGTAAGCTCCCATTCAATCGATATTCAAAAATGGCATGTCAATTATAATCCATTATTTTAGATGATGGCACATGAATTGAATTAAATGATATAAGATTGCCCAGCAAATAAATGTTTCGGATTTAACTTTGAAAATACAAACAAACCTTCAGTTTGCTAAATGTATCTGTTGCCATAAAATGAATGTAAATGGGGAAGAATGCTGATGCATCAGCTTGCGGAACAACAAATTCCATTGATCCACTGAAATTATATTACGTCAGACAAAGCAAGTTGAAAAGTTTAACATAGTAGTAAATACTGCACGTTAACTTTTAAAAAGATCATCCAAGATTTAGCATACCTGCGGTTTGAATTATCAATCAGAAGGATAGACCACTCTAAAAGGGAATTCCTGGACTCATACCTGTAAAACCAATTTTATAGGGGATTATAAGAGAGAGAGAAAGAAACAGTAAAATAAAATAATTTCACAACATAAAAAATATGTATGCTGAGTCATCGACCGATGGTGATCTTGGGAGGGGAGGGGAGCAGAGTTGATTCTGTGAAGCTTTCTAATTCATCCAAAGACGGTCAGCATTTCAAAGATTGCCAACCGTTAACATAACACATATTGATTTTAATAGAAACCGGCTCATTTGCAGCAATGTCCAATGCAAACCACAAAAATGTTGGCCCTGACATTTATTCAGAGGGAAAAAAGTAAAGAAAGAAATCCCACACCTCCATTCCCCATCAATCTGGTTAACAGATGGTGCTTCCCGAAGAGATGGAAGAGGTACTGAAATCAAAACATCCCGCAAATCAAACATTGAAGAAGCCTCATACTCGATGCTGACAGAAGTATTGTTTCCAGAAGTAGTAGGCCAGCAGTTGACTGCAACAGGCATCGTTATTAATGCGGTAATACAAATACAAAATAGTGGACCATATGAAAAGCAGTTGTAAACCCACTTGTCAGCGGTACCATTGATTCATCAGTGCTTTGCATTCTCCACTTTAAGAGACCGACACCTTCAGAACCACCAGTTTGACCAGTGGGGAAAGGTCTATTGGGATCCTTTAGGCCTAGTATATTTTCATTGGCAAATAATTCTTTATTCATGTTGGGGTGTGTCTTGAAAATAATGGCTTGATTCTCACCAGTCTGGACCTGTAAAAACATGGCATAGTACGCAAGTGCTCATAATTTTAATTGTCCTCTAGAATTGATTTTTGAATTAAAAATCGTCTCAAGCAAGAAACCCTAACAATACATGCTGACGAAAATTGTTCAGTTAAACTCTAACTAACAATATATGACATATCGAAAGCACCAAACTACTTCATATTAATCAAACTACGGAAGCAGCACTAATATCATCCTGCAGGAATTTTAACCGCCAGTATCTTCCACATCATTTCGTCCTTTGTGCGTAACTGAATATATCTGATCCACCTTCTTTTTTTTCTTCCTTTTATTTTTGTCCTAGTTGTCATGATGACATCATGCTTCATTCATAACTGTGAGTTCTTTTCATGCAAGACAGAAGACTAAGACTGATATGTTGTAATCCAACTGTATTAGTTAATGGTTGTTCACGAAAAGATCCTTTCAAGTTACTAAGGCACACCAAAAGTTATGAAAACCAGAAGCTCACTGGAGACACGTCGAGGTAGAAAGAGATAGTGAGAATGTGATACCTGAACTTGAATATGTCCATCCTCTTTGCTGCGAATTTGGAGGGACATTGTGCCTTGAACATCAAAATTACCGATTCCACCGTCTCGCTTTAGTGTCGCATTTAGTTTCTCTTCAACAGTTAAAGTGATGGGATCCGTAGGTGGTGGGGCAGCTGCCTGAGACTGGCCAAGTTTTGGCTGAACATCTTCAAGAAAGACCTCACCTTCTGCTTTCAATGATTCCAAAAACTGATTTGCCTTTTGGGATTTACCAAGCTTCATTCCAAGACCTTTTGGTGGAGCAGTAGCAGATGATGTAGGACGACCTAAGGATGGGAATAATACACAACTACATAGATGAAAATCTTAATTTGGATATAGAATAAACCACAGCCAGGATACAACATGTTGCGATGGCCTTTCCAGTCATTATTACAGTTAGAAGCATTCTAGAATATTTCATGAAAATTCATGAAGACCAAACCTTTAGACTTGGTAGGAAAGGAATCAACATCAGAACTAAATCCGAGACCAGAGCCACTTCCAAAAGCAGTTCCGCTGCTAGATATGCTCAAATCACTAAGGCTATTTTCAATTTTTCCAGAGCCTAGTGACTGTAAGGGACCAAATCCCCCTTTATCCCCTTTGTTCTTTTCAACCTGCAGAAAACATACATTAATTTGAACAAATAATGTCACTCCTAGAATATTAAACAATGTAACATAGTCCCTCCAATCATACCTTGCTTTTATCAATCTCACTAGCTTTCCGCTTCATAACATCCTTAGTTTCATTGATTTTGCTCTGCATAACAAGTTTGTGCAGTTTCTCTTCATGACTCTCCATCTCACAGTAGTTCTTAACTTGTACAACAGTCACATTTTCCTTGTGCCCAAGAGAGATGACTTCATCAAATGCAAAAATCAACTCAAATGCATGTTCGCAAATACCCTCTTCATCGAGGGAGTAAGAATATTCAGGCACCTAAAAAAGTATTAAGGAATGAACTAATTATAACTATGCTTGATGAACTTTTAAGTCTCTTATAAATTTGGATACTTTTAGTAGAGTCTCTATTTAAGAGGATAACGTGGCTGCTATTTTACCCTTTGTTCGTGATCTCCTATTTTCACGTGTTAAGAAATGTGAGATCTTATAGTTAATATAAAACGATATTGCAGTTAATGTAAAACAACAAGAATTTTTTATTGCTTTCATTGAAAAAGTGTTGGATACTATCAACACCTACACCAATAGTGGTAATGACAATATCCTCTTGGTCAATCTAGGGGATGACATGTAAGACATTGAAGAGCATGACGATGTCATTATTTAACATGTGAAGATAAGTAAGCAAGATGACATGACAAGATAATAGCTATATCACCTAGTTAATGAAAAAATTAAAAAATCTAATTGAGTACTCAATACATAAATAAAAAATAGGAACTGAATAAAAAATACTCAATTTGTTGAAGGATTTGAAACATAATTAAGCCTTATAACTATAAGCACAATATTTTGGCAAAAGAATATATAGATATTAAATGACTCTAATCTGACCGATAAAGTTTAAGAAGATCCCAAACTTGCAGTACTAACCAATTGATCAATCCTAAACCATCCTGAACCTTCCTATAAAAATTAACATACTAAATGCCATGTCTAAGAAAATCCTACATTGATTATTGTACCTTTAAAACTCTAAAAGAAAACCAAAATGAGTAGACAAGGGCACAAAACAAATCTAAATTCAGGGCAGCGAGTCTCACCAAGTTCAAGACAAAGCCAAGCAATTAAAAAGAAATTGAGCTAATGGCATAATACATTAAACATAAAGCATAAAAAAAGGATACAAGTCTGGAGAGGAGTCTCAGAGTTGCCAAATCTTCCAGTATGTTGCTACTTTTGTTTGTTATAATAAGTAGATAGAGTGCTTCTATTGGCTGGTAAACATAGCGTACATTCTCCGTCTCAAAAAATGTGTGCTGCTTTCTGGTGCCTACCAACTTGGGAAATGCTGCTAGAAGACCCTCAATTCTGATACGAGACATGTCCACAAACTGTCTAGAAACTAGCACTGCAAATAACACAAAATGGTGCGCTGGTAAAAAAGAGCATAGATGTTGAATCCATTCTGTTTAGGTACACCACCAAATTCAACATTATAAACGATGCAAATTAAGCTTTGCAGAACAAACTAAAAATTAATCTTGAATTTGACAATATTAAATAATGGACCAATTGATAAGATATAATATTTGAGTAACATACACAACTTAACATATTGAGTTATTCAGTAGAAAAGGATTTCGTAACTCCACTTATGTTGCTGACGGAGAGTAAAGGGAAGATAGATTACAGATACAAGAAAAATAGACTAAATGTAGATTATGCGTACCAAATTTAACAATAGGAGTATACATCATATATTAGTTTCTTGGTTATCTAAAAATCAGGAAACACAAACCAAATCAAAAGATATGGTATTGAGAGTAGATTCCTACATATCAACAAACTAATGTATATGGTTTTTAGTTCCTAAAACCATATATCAGACTAATATATATGTTTTTTAGTTCCTAAGACCATATAGCCTGTTTTTCAGGTTCAAATTACTAAAAAGGAAGAAGCCAACTATTCTTTCAAAGGAAAAGTTCAGGGACTTTAGTAGAAAGCTACGAAAAACTCACCTTTTCCAGATTTGCTCACAATGGATGCAGCAAGGACAACCTGATCAACAAGTAAAACAAAGTTTTAATTGATCATAAAGAAAGTCAATAATAGATCGAAAGAGAGAATAACATTTCCCTCCATTTGAATTATTTTTCCTAAGTAAAAAAATAGTACTTCTTTCAGTTACAGAAGTGACCTGTCTAAATCTAATCCCAACCCCGCATTTTAGTAACACCCAGTTGGCCTTTGACACGCAAATTGATCAGACAGTCAAGGCCAACATTAATTTAGGATTAAATTAAACATTCAAAACAGCATAGCTAGAATTGAGATGAAAATAAGAAAAAACAACACACATAGAAGATCCAAAATTAAGAGTAATCTTGAAGCAAATTCAAACTTCAATGTTACCAGAGGATGCAGAGGAAATATTTATACAAGATTTCAATTTCAAAGCAGAAAAAAATATATATTAGAAGGCTCCTTCGGGCTGTAGTTCGAGATCATGGTTTAAAACTAGATGTATAACAAATTGGAGTTAGTACAAAGAAAATATATTATAAAAAGTAAAAGAAGTGACAATTCAAAGAATTTAGTGGAAGAAAAATCAAATAATTAATGTTAAATAGTCAAGCAAATCAAGCAAGTCCTTCAATATTTAACCAGGGGACTGTAAGGAGACAAAAGTGTTACCATCTTTTCACTTGATCTTTGAGATGAGGGAGTGCTTCCAGTGTCAAATTGAATCTGCAAAATAAATCCATGATGTTGTTAGCAGCCGCTAGCCGCCAGATCCTGATGTCAAATATACAATTATAGTAGTCAATATGAACACCCCCTAGCTTTATCCGGTCATTGTTGAGAAAGCTTGCAAAATCAAAAAGCCTGTAAAGGCAAAGTTCCCACAGGTCTAGAATCAACCCTTGCATATCTTTGGGCTTTTGAAATCAGGCACATTATGTTATTAACCAAAAAATGAAAAGCAATCAACTCAACAAATTATTTAAAAAAAATTCCACCATATATATTCTCCAATACCAACACCTAGAAACAGTGACACTTGACAAAAAAAGGAAACAGTGTAAATGATCAAGGTTCAAGTCTATTAAGTGAAAAATATCAACAACAAATGCTGTAATTTCAAAAGTTCAACAGTAAACTCATTCATAAAATGGCAGCTATTACACAGGTGCAAGTCGTGCGTTTGTAGGAAGAAAGGTAAAATCAGTTTTTCCAAAAAGTTAAACTAACTTCCATAGAAGTTGATTTGCAGAAGATATCTTATCACATGCTCCACAAGTTGTTTTGTGTAAGTTTATAACTTATTGAGAAGTTTGCGCCATAGTTCTTTCTTATAGTAGACTAACGTAATTCACATCACACACCCTTGGAAGACCGCCTTGAGAATTCATTGTTTGTCATCTCAAGGGAACAAAAGTAGCTAAAAACAGAACCACATAAAATGAAATCGCTCGTTTTCACGGCATTTATAATTGACTCTGTCGAATCTAAAGCTACGCAACCAAACACAGCGACATAAGACATTCCATGCGGTGGAGTCTAAATCTAATCAACGATGACTCAAATCTCATGCAGCCTATATAGGCGTCCTGATCCTATCAAAATGGCTACATTCCCAAACACGCATAATTAGAGCGAAAATGATACAAGATTAAGTGCAGATGGATCTCTTTTAGCAAATCAAAACACAAAAGGAAGAAATTATCGCTCACGAAAACTAAAGCGAGACGAAATCATTGCGAAGGAACGAAATGTGCAAGAAATAAGAACAATGTTACCACCTGGCGCTGGATCTATGAGCACGGTGCAGCTGAGAGTGATCACGAAAACTGGCAGCAAGGCTTATAGTTATGATCGGAAATGAAACGGAACCAAAACAATATAAACATTTCCTTTTAGCTCGGTTCAGGAATTTATAGATTTCGTAAATTCATCTTTTCGCTCGCTTCTCTCTCGTGTCGTGTAGGAGAATGGTTTCCGCTTTTTAATAAATTTTATTTATTTTTGAAAATTGAATTATTAGTGAAGTTGGTCACAATTTTGTTTTATTTGTTTAAACTAGTGAAAATATGTGAGTTCAATTTTTTGTATTGATAAAAAAAAAGTAAAAAAAAAAATTAACGAGTCCTCTATTCATTAAAATAATATCACTAATTATCTCTTTAATCAAATTATCATCATGATCTCGTTAATAGTATAAGAAAAAGCATAATAATAATTGACAACAACATTTAAAATCTTTCCGATGCAAAATAAGATAGTCGCGAATTAATTCTTAGAAAGGTCAAAATTCTAATTTCTTTTAATTTTTAAATCTAACTTTTCTGGAACAAATTGTGTAAAAAAATTTCTATTTAATTGTTTAAGACTAAAACTAATCTAGTTGAGATAAAATATCAATATTTTATTATTGAAGTATAGGTTTGGAAACAGAAAAAAAAAACTAATCAACTAATTTTTATTCTAGAAAAATCACCATATCTTTAAAATATATTCTCTCTATTTTTTCTATCTTCTTTTATATTTTTGAAAAATTTGTATCGTCTTATAGCATGTAATAGATAACAAAGTAAGTTTGTTTTTTTCACAATTGATCTCAAAATAGGTTTCTTATTGTCTTTTTTATTAAGTTGATTTTGAGAAATTTTGCCCGCATAGATATTAGAGATTTTGCATTTGTTATTTTTAAGATAAAATGAATTTTTATTGGTTTATGGATATGTTTAAATTATTGATAAGGTTTAAATTTTCAGGAATAAATAACTTAAATTTGAGCAAATGAAACTAGTTACGATAGATTATTTAGACGTGAATAAGAAGATAATATTTGATTTTAGGTATGAATATGTATTATTTACATGAATTTTAAATGAATTTTATTGTATACTTTATTCATGTTGACTTTGAAATTTAAGGTTGACACTTAAGCATTATCTTTGTAACACTCATGGTCATAACAACACATGTAGATAATGTAGAGTTTTAATTTGTCCATTGATCAAATTGGTATTTCTCTTATTTTTCTTAACACGATTTATTTTAAAAACATGTTTTATGTTGTTCTGATTACTTAAGTAAAACATCCAATCCAATCATATTACCAAATCACAAGTTAACTTCAAACACACACTTAATTTTCTAAAAAAAATCACACAACACATTTGAACACTCATTCAATGCAAATACAAAGACAAATTCAACAAGCAAAAACAATGAAACTCTAAGCAAGCTAAATTTTCAGAATTACACTACCACTGCCATCTTAAGAAAACACAACCAGGTAATTAAAATAAAAAAACCACAACATGGAAAAGTTTAATTAACTCTCATGAGTTGGACATAATCCACCTTTGCTAAGATGCTCTAAGACTCGCAAGCTTCAAGGTACCTCTAAAACCATGAAAAAACTAAAGTGAGTACTCCAAAGGTTTGGAGTCACATTCCCAGTAAACTTTCTAATGACACCCGAAAAAGAAAAATGTGACTCCAAGGTGGCTCAACGAAAAAGAAAAGGGGACATATACATTCACTTACACTAAGATGATACGAGACAAATGGAGTTTGAGAAGTTGTCCTCTTTTGGTTGTGTTACAAATCCTAGCCAAGAATAAAAGGGGAAAAGATGAGATGAAATTAAGATGAAACTACATGGAGGAACTTCTACTTAAATCAAAACAAAGAGAAAGAGTTTGAAGGGTGTGCATAAAAGCGATTCACATATTACATGCATGTAGCAAAGACAACGGTTAGGCTGGGTAGAAGATAGGGTCGGGTTAGGCACTATCTAACTCGGAAAAAAAATCCCACTGCAATTCACTCGTTACTCGCGTGGATACTTGTTTAAAAAAGATTTATGGGTATTTTAAAATTCGCGGGTATTCGCACGTACCTACAAATATTTTTAAAAGTATATTTTATAAATTTTTTAAATAAAATTTAAATAAAATTATAAAAAATATATAAAATATAATATAAATAAAATATAATCCACGAGTACGAGTAGTATAATACCTGCACCAGACCCATTTATAAGCGAGTATTAGAATACCCGTTATCGCTATCCTTGAGTACCAATTATCCATTGTGAATTTTATCCACAAATACTCATGAGCACAAGTATTTTTGTCATCCATACATGTGTGTTTACAATTTTTTTATTATTTGAATTAAAATTAGTTATTAAAAAGGTAAAAGTGAGAAATGGTTTTTCATTTTAAATATTTTTTTAAATTTAAAAAGTAGTTACTAAGGAAAAAAAAATGTGTACCCGGATTTCCTTTATCAGTGATATAGAGGTATAGATTGTTTAAGAATTTTTAATAATAAAATCAGAAAAAATTATTTAAACTAAAACATTGGTTTTGGTTATATTTTATATTTAATTAAAAGGGTTAAATATGTTTTTAGACCCTAAACTATTGGTCGTTTCTGGTTTTCGTCCCTCTTTCAAAGTAAGGTACAATTTGGTCCTCATTCTTTTCGAAACGTTCGTTTTAGTCCTCGAAATTTTGGTTTTAGTCCTCATTTGTTACTAAATGAGGACCAAATTTTTAAACAGTGTTTAGTTTACGAGGACTAAAACCAAAATTTCGAGGACTAAAACCAACGTTTCGAAAAGAATGAGGACCAAATTGTACCTTACTTTGAAAGAGGGACGAAAACTAGAAACGACCAATAGTTTAGGGACTAAAAACATATTTAACCCTAATTAAAACTATATCAAACTAAAATTAATTTTTTATGAGACTATTTAACTGGTAATTAAATAAAGTAAACAAAATTTGTGAATTATAAAATATAGTAATTATTATAATTTTATTTCACTTTTTTTTTTGTCCTTTTAGTTCCTTTTATGTAGAGAAAAGAGTGTGTTCATATTGTTTGGAAGTGGAGCTGTCAAAATGGGTAACCCGACCCGACCCAACCCGACCCACCACGGATTGGTCACTTAGTGAGTCAATCCAACCCGACTCATTTATTAACGAGCCAAAAAATTTAAACTCGACCCGACCCACCACGGGTTGGTGAGTTAAACGGGTTGCCTCATTGATTCACTTAATTAACTTTTTTTTTCACCCTCTTCTTCCATGAGATTCTTATAACATGTTACTTTGATTATCAAATTGAAACAGTATTAATTAGACCAATTGATATAAAAGAAAATGAAACAAAAGAAATATATTGTTATATATATTCTAACATAAAGTTGCGAAAAGACTCTATTGCTAAGTAAAAGTTGTGCATTTTGAATAATTAATTTAATTAATTTGATTTTAATAAAAAAATAAGATTTGAATAATTAATTTAATTAATTTGTTCTAATTAAAAAAAAATAGGTGGATTGGTGAGCCAACCCGACCCACCACGGGTTCAACCCGTGTGAGTCGAGTTCTTAGTGAGCCAGGTCAAAATTGGCTCACAAAAAATTTTGCATTTTTTTCCAACAACCCGGCTCAAACCCGTAGTGAGTCGGATTGGTTTACGGTTTTAACCCATTTTGACAGCACTATTTGGAAGAGACAAAAGACTATGAATTACGAATGAGGGGTGTAAGAAAATTAACTTATATAGAGATTCAATTTGCCACATATCTATCTTAACTACCACATCAATATTGTGTTAGTCGTTTTTATTATGCAACTAGGGTCATGGTCAATTTCACACGAGAAATCAAACGAATATGTTTTACAAAAAAGAATTAATTAATTTTTTAAAAAACGCTAGAGACCCAATTGAATGAACTAAATAATTGTGGTACAAGTCGTTATATTGAGTCTATTACTTAATATTTTTTTGCATAATGATCAATTTGGTAGGTATTTTAAAAAACATACATAATTAAAAAAAAAACTTAAAAAATAAAAGACCACTGGATATAAAAAGTACTTACTAATTTGATATTTTTATTGACAGATTTTCGTTTTAATATTTATATATTACGTTATTTTATGCTTTAATTTTTATAGTATATTTTAAATCGTCACTTTTAATTATATTTCAATACTCTTATTTTTTTTAAGAGGCCATGAGATGTGTGTTCCCTGTGTTTTCAAGTAATATGCCATAGTGTGATATTCAATGATTTAATTACGCATATAGGTTTTATATATGTAGTAAACTTTGCAGTTTAGTCTCCATGTATATGTATTTTTTTTTTAATTTCATTCCTTATTATCAGTTGTCAAATATATAACTATGTTAGATGTAAAATCTTGACAAGTAATTAAAATTGACCATGTAAAATTGTTAAAGATTTTTTCACAAAATGTCAAAATTGCTGATTTTTTTAAGGACAAAAAAATGTCGTAAGGATATAATAGGAGGATTTTATTTTATATTTGTTTAATTACCTTTTGTTCTCTTTAATCTCTTCTGTCCTTGTTTTGCTTGTTCAAAATTCCAAAGATAGGTTAAATTTGTTCAAGATCCAATTCCTAAACAGACCGAAATAAATGCTCTATCAGCTTTGTATATGTTTTTCCTCTCCTTTTAAACTTCTCACTACTTACTTATTATAACACAAACATTAAACTAAAACATAGTTACATTTTCCTTTCTCTCTCTTTTCATTCTTTTGTTTGAAAAATCATCAAAAAGTTCATTACATCTTCCCAGGTTTTGAATCTGAAAACAAAGATGAAGGACGCAGATGTTTCAAGGCAGATCCAGCAGATGATCAGGTTCATCCGCCAAGAAGCCGAGGAGAAAGCTAATGAAATATCCGTTGCTGCTGAAGAAGTATATATGAACATTTTATTTTTGTTTTTTAAATTTGAAAATATTACTGTTTTGATGTTTTATTGAATGGTTTGTATTTAGATCTTTACTTTTGAAAATATTAGTGCTTTCTTGATATGATGATTATTATTATTATCTTCGGGGATTTTGATTTATTAATCACATTGTTTTGATTCGTTGCAGGAATTCAATATCGAGAAGCTGGAAATACTTGAAGCTGAAAAGAAAAAAATCAAGCAAGAGTATGAACGAAAAGCCAAACAGATTGACGTTCGTAGAAAAATGTAAGCTCGTGCGTTTCGTTTTTCATACCCTTTGATCACAAATTATCAATGATTTCACGTACAAATTTTTAAAATGTTCACAAAACTTGTTCATTACATGAACAGTGAATACTCAACACAATTGAATACATCCCGAATAAAAGTGCTTCAAGCACAGGATGATGCAGTGAATTCCATGAAGGACGCTGCTAGAACGGGTCTTTCGGGTCTCTCAAATGACAAGAAAGTATACAAAAAACTCGTCAGAGACATGATTATTCAGGTATTTGAAGCACAGTCATATAATTATGGTATTTGGTTTTTTGCACAAAACACAAAATCTTATAATGTTGTATATGTTGTAGGGTTTACTACGCTTGAGGGAACCATCTGTGCTGATAAGATGCAGAGAGAGTGATCGTAAGCTAGTTGAGTCGTTGATAGAGGAAGCCAAAAAAGAATATTCAGAGAAAGCAAACGTGCAAGCCCCTAAAATTACCCTTGATGATCGTGTTTATCTCCCACCACCACCTAAGAAAAATGCTGCCACGGATTCCCACGAACCTTTTTGGTATCTTCTTTTCTTAGTTTTTACCTGTCTGTCATTATAACAAACACTATATGTGCACTTTTTTTCATGAACACAATCTTCAATCTCTAATAATATAATTTTAGTATTGCGTTAAACCTAACTCATGTGTGTTCTCAAATGTTTCAATAAAGCTCTGGAGGAATAGTGTTGGCCTCAGAGGATGGGAAGATTGTGCTGGAAAACACCCTCGATGCACGGTTGGATGTTATTTTTCGACAGAAACTGCCCGAGGCATGTTCTTGTTAATCTCCTATTTATTTGTTTCAATTTTTTCAATTAAAAATTTAACTTTTACATTGATACGTAATTAGATGAGTAATGGTTGGATGACACATTTTTATATTTATTTAACCCACATAATTAGGATAAAATGATGATAAAAAAAATTTTATATATTTTTTTTAAAAAAACAAGAAAATAATGTTAAATAAATATAGAAATTTGTGTGGACACAACATAAATATAAAAATTTATGTGGACTAAAGTATCGTTTCTTATATTTATGTGTTGTTATTATTGATTGGTGTTCTTGCAGATAAGAAAGATGTTGTTAGCTTGAACACAACATGCTTCAGTTTGAACTCTCTCACTTTTGAAATTGAAGATTAAGGGATCCATTTTTGTTGTTATTTCACTTTGTTTTTCTTTTAGAGCAAGTTTTAAATGCTTCCTCTCTCTTTTGTTTTTGTTTTTTGTTGTTGTAATTTTTTAAATTTTAATAAGCAAAACTAAAGGAATAATATTTCATTAATGCTTTCGAGAGTACAAAATTGATCTTGACACAATTTTTACTTAAAAAAATTGTTATACACAATTTTATCATTTTTAACATTTGCTTTATTTTCTTTACGACTGTTTTGATTTAATAATGAAAAAAATATAAAAATTTTTATTTTAAGAAAAAAAAGTTAATTTTTACTTCAACTTCTTTTTTCAAGATAAATAAAAATAATAATATGGCTAGAAAATTTATGTATTTAATTATAAAATCATTAAATTAAAATATAGAAGAATAATTATGTAATCGTATTAGTACAGAATTATTTTATGTACAGTAAAAACTTAAAAACGTTTACAAACTTATTAAGGTGAATTTAATTGAATCATCATAATAATTGTAACATACTGGATTATCTCATTAATTAAAATATTACACAGTATTAAAGATAATGTATATAATATCTATTTATAGTCTTTCATTAAAAAAAAAATTGAAACTTTTATATATATATATATATATATATATATATATATATATATATATATATATATATATATATATATATATATATATATATATATATATATATATATATATATATATATATATATAGTACGATAGTAAATGGTTTTTGTTCCTTTCATAATTATATGACATGATTAGCTTACGATAACATGGTCGTAATGGTGTTTCTTCACATTAATTTCGCTTTAGTAATTTCATTCAACTTTTATCATCTAAAATTCATTTTATGCATGAGTATGCAAATTTAATAAATGTAGGATGTCTTTGCAAATGAGACTTTCTTTCTATACATACCCTAACGTATGGATGGCAAAAAAATCCGCGTCCGCGGATATATGCGATGAATAGTTAGTATTCGCGGATATTTATTACCTGCGGGTAGCGAGTAACATGTATTTTAATACCCGCTTATAAATGGGTCGGGGTGCGGGTATTATACTATTCGTACGATATCCACTACTCGTAAAAATAAAAATTAAATTTATATTTTATTAAGTTAAATTTAATCAAAATTAATATTAATTTATATTTTATAAGATTAAATTAAATTTTAATGTATATTTAATTAAATTTTTATTATATTTTATATATTTTTTGTAATTTTATTTAAATTTTATTTTAATAATTTATAAAAATATATATTTTTAAATATTTACGGGTATCCGCGGATTTTAAAATATCCGCGGATATTTTTTAAGCGAGTATCCATGCGAATAGTGGGTGAATTTTTTTTGTCGGATCGGGTTGCGAGTAGACACTATCCGTGCCCGACCCGACCCGTTGTCATCCTACCGTAGTACAATACAATAATTATTCTTTATACTACCAACATTCTTACAATATAAGAGTTAACAAATATTTTTCAAACAAAGTAAAACCAGATCATTATCGCGAATATAATAATTACATTTATACAATATATTTCCAATGAACCTTAAAAAAATCAACTATTATCAATATTTTTTATTATTTTTAATTATTGAAAGTATTACAATAATCATTAAAAACTTGTAAATAATTCATTAAAAGTCAAACATAAATATAAATTACGGTGACTTTTACAATACAGATATTAATATAATACTATATATAAAATTATTATCATTTAAATTCTACCTTTAGGGGACATTATACCAATAGAAAATTAAATTATGATTAATATAGAGTTATAATAAATTATAAATATATTAAAAATATCACATGTTTATTTATAAAAAAGTATCCAGAGTTTTTTTTAATGTAATCAACATTTATTCTATAACAAAAACTGGTTATAACTACTGAATTAACTTAAACCTAAAAAAAATATTAATTTTTTATTCGTTATTTTAAGTAAAAAGTATCCTTAGTCTAAAAATAAGATTTGAGATTATGCTTCACTTTTAAAAAATTCTGTATATATATTGTGTAAATATTAATAAAAATATCATTGTTTATAAAAGGTTTTAGCTGGATGCTAAAATATATATTTTGATTTAATCTATAACCAAGGCTTTAAGACAAATTTGTGAATTTTATAACCTGTCAAAATTTAAATTTTTAGTACACATTTTTGTTCTTTTTTTATTGACAAATATTAATATTTAGTTATTGAAAGAGTTGAACCATAATCTTTTCTGTGCTTTCAATTTCTATCTTAAGTCAACTTTATAGCTCATAGTACATATTTTTATAAACTGATTAGATGTAATTTTATAATATATGTTATCATATAAATGTATTAGTTATATAATACGAAAATTAGTTCCTACCAAATAACATAAAAATAATAAAAGAAACTAATGAAAAAAAACCTGATGAGAGAAGTTGAAAAATGAAGGTGAACGTCTCAATGGGGAAAATAAATAGGGTAGAAGAAAACAATAAGAATCAAGACTCTTTTCGAATTTGAGTGAAAAATGAAAGATAAACTGATAGTGTATCTTTTAAGAGTCTTATAAGTAAAAATACAGAAATGATAGAATTTATAAAAATTTCTTAATTATTTGATGGACGTGACAAATAAATATTTTTTAATAAATTAAGTGATAAAATTATATATTTTTCCTTGTGATTAAAATTAATAAAAAATGAAACATACTTAGTTAAAATTATTTTAAAATAAAACTTAGATGATTTTTTATAAAAAAATTAATAGATATAATTAATTTAAAATAAAATTTGATTGATTAAAGCTAATCTTAATTAAATATTTTGATTTTGATTTTTGTTATTATAATTATTAATTATCATAAATAAATGTTGTAAATTAAAAAAAAAAGAGTTAAGGATCATTTTATAGTTACATTTTTTTATCTCATCATACCATGCAACTTTATGAGAGATAGAATCTCACGTCTCTCCCATAATTACTACAAATCCTATGGACATGTAATTCCAATTTACTCCATCACAAATAAGTATTATCCCAGAAAAACAAAACCTATACTATAATAAGTTATACTAGAAATAAATTGGAAAGAGAAAATATATAATATCGATAATAAGAAAATATTTTGTATGGTTTTTTTATTACAAAATCATCATATATGAAAAATTTCATGTTTTATAGTAACAAGTGTTTGGTTAAAAGATAATGGAGTGGATGAAAAAACTATATTTTTAATATTATTTTGTTTGTTAAAAAACGAACAAAGGTAAATGGAGGGTAGAAAAATCCCTTTTCATTATTTCTCTCTCTTATCTTCTATCATTAAGATTAATTTAGAGAAGTAATTGAAAATATTTGTTAATACACAAAATATTAAGTATCACATCTTGTGAAATTTCAATAATAAAACTAATTTTAATTTTAAATACAGTGATTTAATATATAAATTATGATAAATACATGTGTTTTAATAAACAATTATTACTATTATTATTATTATTAAATATATTTATCATTTAATGAAATAGATGGTTCATGAACTTAGAATTTGAGTCCACCTAATCCTATTTAAATTGTAAAATTAAAGATCAAATAAAAACTGACTCCACTAAGTTATAATTTTTCTTACTTAGCATTACTCATTTTTTGATGGAGTTTTTGGATCAATATATCGGACAAACTCATTTTGACGGTCTTGTAAATTTTCATAGCATTTCCAATGTAACATTTTGTTTGTAAGAGAGATTTAGATAATTATAATAAATTGAAATCTATTCTATTTTAATAAGGACTTGCAGTTGATTTTTTTTTAAACATTTTATTTAAATAAAATAATTGAAATATTTTCTATCTAATTTTTTATTTAAATTGAATACATAAATTTATTTTTCAAGATACAATTTTATTTCAAAATTTTAACAAATATTAGTCAAACATTATTGAATTTTTCACATTTTTAACATTTATATATATATACACACACATATATATATATATACACACACACACACACACACATATATATATATATATATATATATATATATATATATATATATATATATATATATATATATAATTCAAACAATTCATTTTAATGGAGGCGCTATTGGGTCAGCCCGATTGATAAGTGAAGTAAAATTTGGGCCGTCCTGACAATAATTTGGGCCCATTAATAATAGCATTGTTCCCGTTTATATATGATTCATGCCTAAACCCAAAATTGTTTGGCTGCCGCCTCTTCTTCCTCGACGTGTACCTTCTCTCTTCAACCCTAGCTTAGGGTTTATGCTCTAAAACCCTCTTGGGGGATCGAAATCTTATTCCAGGTTTTCCTCTTCTTCCATTTTTCGTTCTTTTTATGCTCCTGGATTTTGTGTAGTTGTTAACTTTGTTACTTGTCACCAGTGCTTGTTATGGTGATCATCGTTTTAGTGTAACTCTTCCAGCAAAGAAAAACCGTTTACTTCGTTGGGGTCAATGTTAACAAGTGTTCCGTGCTTCTTCATTTTTGACCTTTGCTTGTTCATTAAACTTACGCTTGGTGTTTTTTTTTCAGGTTTTGTCGGAGTAGAAAAAAAATGCTTGTGTTGTTTGAAACTCCTGCCGGGTTTGCCCTGTTTAAAGTTCTGGATGAAGGCAAGCTTTCAAAAGTTGAGGTATACATTCTTCATTTTTGTCGTGAAAATTTAAAGATTGCATTGCTGGATTTTTCGTGGAGCGTTTTCTGTTGGTTTTTCTTTCTTTTCTTAGTTTACTTGACTCATTCTGAAGGAGGCATGCATTTTTCTTTGTCAATTATTGAAACGATTGGATCTTTAGAAATTTCTGAAGGGGAAACGATATTAATTTCTGATTACATCCTGAACCTTAGTGTGTTACTTTAACGAAATGCCTTGCATGGAACTATTACTACCATTTTATTAATTATTTCCGAGCTCTATATTCTTACATACTCTTTCATCTAAGCATTTGAAATTTGGAACGTAGTTGAGTTTGTTTTATTATTAATATGTTATGTCGTTTGTTTTTCTTTCCCACATTCTGAAGCTCTGTTCAAGAAGTTTAATTTATACTTGTTTCTTAACGCAGGACTTGTGGAAGGACTTTTCCAGCGCAGACACTGCTAGACAGGTTCTCCTCTTTATCCATTTCTTGTCACCCATTTTTCCCTGGCTATTTGATGGTATCAATGTGAAAGTGTGAAAACTGTGCTCAATCTATTTATACGAATCCAGTTTTTTTTCTCTGGGAAAGTTTTTTAATTGCTTGTGAAGCTAATCCAAATTTCCACAATTTTAGGTGGTCAAGTTGAAAGCGTTTTCTAAGTTCGAGAACACTTCAGAAGCTCTAGAAGCAGCGACTTTACTAATTGATGGAAAAGCAAGCAAAGGTCTTCGCAAGTTCTTGCGTGTTCATTGTGAAAATGAAACACTTGGTGTGGCCGATTCAAAACTTGGGAATGTGATTAAAGAGAAATTGGTGGGCTTATTTCCCAATAGAACATGTGATATGATAATTTATGTTCCACTCATCTATCTGATAAATTAATTTGTTTTGTTGATCCTTTTAGAAAATCGATTGTATTCACAACAATGCAGTCATGGAGTTGATGAGAGGTGTCAGAAATCAGTTAACTGAACTCATATCTGGTCTAGCTGTTCAAGACATGGCTCCAATGAGCCTGGGTTTATCCCATAGCTTATCCAGATACAAGTTGAAGTTTAGCGCAGATAAGGTGTAATTTCTGTTGACTTGATGGTTATAAGAACTTGACGATATAATTGTTCTTGTACCATTTTTAATTATGTTTTCCTATTATGTATTATGCATATTGACATCCTTTAGTTATATCCTACTCTTGTATTCACAAAGAATTCTCCCCAAATAGTGTATTGATTGGTAGGAATGAAGATATCATTGTTTTCTGAAGGCTGTGAAGCTTTTGTGAATCATATAATGTGAGGAGACTAACATGGTTAGAATATGAGAAAAGTACACATGTTCCCTTTGATTTTTTCCCCAGAAATTGCACATAATCGCCTACCTCTTTTAATAGTTACTACAACCTTATAGGAGTACACGGATTATTGCTTTTTGAACAATTTACGGTATGGCGGGGAGTTTGATGAATTATTGCGGGTGTTATTCTCATTTGCTCTTAGAATATGCGTATGCTTCAACTTCTTAATAGTCATAATTTTATCACGTATCTAATTCCAATGTTTTGTCCTGCTATTTCTATTTTATCGTTTACATCTTACATTTTAGAAATAAAGTATGTCTCATACATCATTGGCACAAATTGTGTGTTTAGTGCCCTTGTTTAGAGTTCATAGTTTGCATGTTGTCTCACATGTTATTTCCAATTTAGGGCCTTATTTTTTGGGTTTAATATCTTTAGGAGTTTTCACTGATACCAAAGTAGCAGTTTTAGCATTTTCATGAAAATAGTTGGAGTTGGAATATGATGAATCTTTGACCTTCTGATGTAGACTTATAAACAAGACGGTGTCAATTTATTTTTGTTATGGAAATTTTTACCTTCGTGAATGATTGTTTATTGAATAACTGTTGGCTGACTTCGAGATGTTTGTTTAGGTGGATACCATGATTGTGCAAGCTATTGGTTTACTTGATGATCTTGATAAAGAGTTGAATACATATGCCATGAGGGTTCGTGAATGGTATGGTTGGCATTTTCCCGAACTTACTAAAATAGTACAAGATAACATCCAATATGCAAGGGCAGTCAAGTTGATGGGTGATCGTGTCAATGCAGCTGAGCTTGATTTCTCTGAGGTATAATCTCAGTTAAATGCTGCCCTTTTTTTTGCATTTAAGCAGACATGTGGTTCACAATGAGTTGTAATGTTCAACTTTACTCCACTGGTGAACAATTTGGTCTGAAAAGTATATGATATTTCTGTGGTTCACAATGAGTTGTGAAAAGTGATATTTCTATCTTTAACTATGTTTCTTTATAGATTTTTAATTATTTTCATACGTTTTGTCCCAGATTTTGTCTGAGGAAGTGGAGGCAGAACTTAAGGAGGCAGCTGTAATATCTATGGGAACTGAAATCGGTGATCTTGATTTGGCAAATATTAGGGAACTCTGTGACCAGGTTTTGGCTCTTTCGGAATACAGGGCACAACTATATGATTATCTGAAGAGCAGGATGAACACCATTGCACCCAATTTGACTGCGATGGTTGGGGAGCTTGTTGGTGCTCGTCTCATTGCCCATGGTGGTAGCTTATTAAATCTTGCAAAGCAGCCTGGTAGCACTGTGCAGATTCTTGGTGCTGAGAAGGCTCTCTTCAGGGCACTGAAGACTAAGCATGCTACTCCGAAGTATGGTCTTATATACCATGCATCTTTGATTGGTCAGGCAGCTGCAAAGTTCAAGGGGAAAATTTCTCGGTCACTTGCTGCAAAGACAGCATTGGCTATTAGGTGTGACGCACTTGGAGATGGCCAAGACAACACCATGGGATTGGAGAACAGAGCCAAGGTACATGTGTTTTGTTTATATATATATATATATATATATATATATATATATTTTTTTTTTTTTTCTACTTTTAACAAGTTTTTTCTGCAGCTTGAGGCGCGATTGAGGAACCTTGAAGGGAAAGAGTTGGGTCGTTTTGCCGGTTCTGCTAAGGGAAAACCTAAGATAGAAGCATATGACAAGGACAGAAAGAAAGGAGCGGGAGGACTGATCACCCCGGCTAAGGTTTGTTTCTTGTTCCTTATGGTGTTGTTAATAACTTCAATTTTATTTTCTGTCTATGCTGATTGTCGTTTTCCTTGTAGACATATAATGCTTCGGCTGATTCAGTTATCGGGCAAATTGTCAATTCCGCCATGGATGAGGATAAACAAGAGGCTTCTGTTGCTGATAAAAAGAAAGAAAAGAAGAAAAAGAAGGGGAAAAATGAAGAGGAACCAACTGTTCAAGCTGATGTTGCTGAGGAGCCAGAACCCGAAGTTGAGAAGAAAGAAAAGAAGAAGAAAAGGAAGGAGGCTAGTGAGAATACTGAGTTGCAGAATGGGAATGGAGACATGAATGCAGGAGAGAAGAAGAAAAAACGGAAAAAGCATGCAGAGCAAGAAGAATCTCCTGAAATGCCAAGCAAGAAGAAAGGGAAAAAAAAGAAAACTGAAAACTAAAGTTTAATAGCGGTGTAGTCATCTACTAATCTGGTGAATGACAACCATTTTTGTATACTTCTGGCAGGTCGGTAGTTTGTTCGGTAAAATTTTTGTTTTCATTTTTATGCAACTTGTAGCCTTATATACATCCTTATTATTTTTTAATGGGATACATTCCTTCTTTCCGGACTTGAGTGATAATTTGATGCTATCATGTTTGTGAATCATCGAAGATGCTGTGATCTACCTTTCGTAATTCTATTTTCACATGTCCAACATCGCTAGTCGCTCGCTCCTTTCTGTGGTAGGTTATGAGCTGTAGTATTTGCAGGGCTTCTTACATCATTTTTGGTTTGTTAAGCCCAAAACCTTAACTAGCTTGTTCATACAGAGGATTGTGGTTTTACTAAAGTTACTCGGTATATTTTTTTTTTAAATTATAAAAATGTTCAATTTGTCATGTGAGTGGTAATGTAATTGTAGAGTCTTCAAAGTCTTTGATATTTCTGTGGCTTTCTAGTATTTTTTTGGAGAAGCAAGCACCTTAGTGTCGAACCAACGTTTTAATGGTAAATCTAACACCAGTTAAATGCATGTATGGTGTGACATTCATTAAACTCTCAAATATGTATGCTTAGGACACAAACTTAGTTTTCGTTCACGTGATTTGAGACATTACATATAAATTAAAATATTATCAACATATAAAACTTCAATTACGAATATTTTTCACCATAACAAAATCAACACAAATATTTAAACTTTTTTTTTATCGAAATTTGTTAGTTATAAGATACGTGAAAATTAAAATATCATTTACTGAAAGTTTGCTTTAGCAGCAAATGTTTAATCTATGACATGACAATGCTATAGACTAATTAAATAATGTAGTGTTGTCAATTTTCTGTATTTTTTTTTGTTGAGAAAAATGTATTATGGTTCTATTTCAGTCCAATTTTATTCTGTAACTCCATAATTTGTACTTTCATTAGCTGTTAATGTTGTGATATGGTATCAGTTATACTTTATTCAATTTTTGAGCATTTTTTTGCATTATGTTGTGGAATGACAACAACAAAGAAATATTAGGGTACATCGATTTTACTTCATTTTAACTTGAAATGAATTATAGTATTTGTAACTCAGATTATATCTTTTGATAAAAATTGTGGAGCAAATAATCAAACTTAAGAAAAGTTGAACCAACTTAAATCTTTGAAGCATTTCCAATTCATTTTAATCATTCTAATCAGAGTGTTTATGGTCACTGGCATGAAGCTTTTCTTGTCACTGTGTGAGAATCTGGACCTTGTACAAAACGAAGAATAAAAGAAGAAAACAAACGTGGAAAGAAAATGCATGATAAAAGAAGAAAATATTGTCCTCGATAACGTGTTTCTAACTACAAGAAGTTTAGAAAACTCCAATAATTTTACTAAGAAACATATTCTTGAAAAATGACTTATTTTATTTTTGGAATGTTTTCCTCCTTAAGACAAAGGAGATTTACATTTTTAAATGGCAATGTTTGGTGCCAAACCATTTGAAATGCATAATGTGACACAAATAGAATAAGATCCTACACTATTGTTAGTGTTTGATATTTGACAGAACAACTTAAACAAAAGAAAAATGATATTTTGATATATATAAATTTTTTATATTTATTTTATACTATCATTTTTTAATTTTTTTTTAAAAAATATAAAATTTTATTATTTTATGAGCATTTAAACTATATATTATATATCAAATAAATGTAAAATGTGTTATCGTAGAACTTATTATGCTTTGGTTTTTCCACAGCAGTAAGTATCACACTTATACACAAAACAGACACTAGGAAACTTCCAAGTAAGAAAAACTTTCTTTTATTCTTTTTTTTTTCTTAAATTTGCTGAATTACGTGAAGCAATTTTTGTTTCATTCCAAATTGAAACCTCCACAATTGTCAGGAATATAAACTGCATCTTTGACTTGAAAAAGATTGTGAAGTGCATGGCCACCTAATACACATTAAAAATGTAAGAATACATTAGTCTTATTAAAAAATATACCAAAAATATTTAACTTTATACACATTTACATTTACTTACAAATATTCCCCTTTAAAACCTTTTGTCTTGAGATTCAAGGTATTACTATCTGCCATCAATTTTAAATTAAATTAATGTTATACACAATGAATATGTTATTATAAAAATATTATTCCGAAAATTATTACTATTTATTTAAATTAAAAATTAATAAAAAATAATGAAAATAAAAAAATTTTGATATCTTTATAATCTAATAGGTGGTGTTATTATATGTATATACTTTTTGTGGATTCTTAATTATTTTCTTAATCAACCTAACGACTTATATATTCTCTTGTGTTCTCCATTGCTCATGAACTATGTGTCCTCATGACCCATGTAAGAAATGAAAAAATGTTAGCACGTAAAAGATAAAATAAGTAAATAATAAAATAAGATAAAACGTGACACGATTAAACTAATAAAAAAATCGAGATATCAAAACAACATATTAAAATCCAAAATATTTAAAATCAATATTTAAGTAATGAATGAAAAGAAGTAAAATAAATATAAAAGAGTAAATGATCAAGAGAAATTGTTAGATAGTTATTAATTGATTATTTGACTATATTATATTCATATGATTTCATCATAAAACAACTATTTTTATATTACTGACGAATCTTTCAAAAATGTTCTATCTTACAAAATATTTTCTTATCTTTATTTAATATAAAACTTAAATAATCATTTAAATTCTTATAAAATAATTTTTTATTTACTTAATGTATGACTTAAATATACGATATTGGTGTCAAATTTTTGTCATCATATACTTAAAAAACTGAAAAATTATATACTTGTAGACTTTTGTCGATTTAAGATTGATGATTGTATATGAGTGAATATTTATTTGCTTACACTCGAATTAAAAGTTGTGTATTTGGTAAACATTTTATTAATTGGACTATTAGTCTGTGCCCCAGATCTATTGAATGAAATGAAAATATAAAACTATTTGGAGAGGACAGATCATGTGGGTTTGAAGACCTTCTTCGAGTTATTATTTTTAAATTTAGTTTAATAACACAATAATCAAAATAATGAATTAAATAATAAAGAAAAATAAGATACTATATTAAAAAACTTTAATTATAATCTTAAGCAGAATAACAAATTGTAAATATATAGAATGGAATTAAAAAACACCCAAAAATTAAATATTTATCTCCTATTTTTTTAACTATAATAATAATGGTAACAGCGATAAAAAAAATTATTACAAATTATAAACTAATAAAAAATTCCTATCCAAACAAAACATTTTCCTAACAAAAAATTGGAGAAAAATTGGAGAACCATAAATTGCAACTTATCTTAACCATTATCGATAAAACCAATTTATCGATAAGCCTAACCCAACATATTTTTTTATCATTTTTGTCTTATTTTTCTCTTAAATTTTTTCCTATACCTTGATTAGATTAGCAAGTAGAGTACCTCCTAAGTATAACAAAATATTTAAGTTGCTTAAAGGCTGTAACTTCCCACATCTAGCTATATAAAAAATATATTTATTATCAACCAACAAATTAATGATTTTATCAATTATATTAACAAATAAAAACTCAAGTATTTCTTAATAATATATACTTTATACCAATTCAACACATTATACATAGTCCAACCACTCAACCAATGATAATTATATTCATATTTATCTCTGAACACTCAAAAGCCTGTATAATTACCATGAGTGCAATTTTAACTATTCTACATATTAAAATTTCTTGAAATAAGTGGTTTATTTCCTACCAAACGTTTTACTCAATTGAGAGAAAAAGAAAATCAGGACATATCAGTAAATATAGAGTGTATCTTTAGCAAATAATGTGTTGTTGGATTCAACTGCATATTTAAAAACTATAGAGTGAAATAATTAAATATAGAAGTTAATTAGGCTTAGGGAATTAACACTGTCTGCCACGTAAAAGACGAAGTAACCAAAAGGGCCAATGATATGAGATTTTTGTGGGCACTTCAACAACACTAACTCGCTGTCGCTATCATCGTAGGAGTTGACAAACCACAATTATTCAACACTTTTTGAGAATCATGTACCACTCTTCCGTTTATCAGTGCCTACAATTTCAAAAACTATCAAATAATAAGCATCATTCTGTAAGAATCTTGACCTTCTAACACTTTTTTAACCATTCAATGAAAGAAAAAACTTGTCTCTAGCTATTTTCTTTTATCAATGTTCTTTGAGTTTTTTTTTTTTTTTTATGCCAAATACGAATAATCTAAAGTAGCTACAATCGACCCAAATACACAACAAAAGGCTACGACAATTTTGAGGAATCCCTAATAAGAAAAAATATTAAGAACATGTATAAAATTGAAAATATGAGAAATTAGATAACTCTTTATATAAACAAAAGTTTCATTTTCAATATACACATTAGATATTAAGAGTTTTGATAGAAGGATAAGGGTATTCGTCAGAAAATAGACCCTCTTTAACAAAAATAGACTCAAAGCATATAATATACCTTACCATTACCACCATTACCTGTGTTAACCCTCTTTACATCCCGATCTTAAAACAGTACATGCAGAAAAGAGAACATGCATGAAAAGTCCATGTTGTAATAACTTGTACTTATGTACATTTATATCATCTAGTTTGTCTTGATTCTCTTCTAAAAACTCCAAAATGGTAATTTGCATTTAGCTTAATGTTTGGAACAGAATTTGCTTTAAAATGTTATTGATTCATATGCATTAATCGTCATGCATTTGCATAGAATACGATTCTGCAATATATCTGGTTCTTGATCGTTGACAGAACAACTTAAAACACGGAATTGATGCTTCGCTTTGCCATAGGCAATAATTATCCATGTGATATACCAAAGAACAGTAGCTAAGAAGACTTCTACGTAAAGGAACTTTCTTTTATTCCCTTTTTCCATTTGGTGCATCACGTAAAATCACTTTCGTTTCATTTCAAAGTTAGGCTCATCAAAAGTTTAAATGGTGAGAAAGAAATTTTGCATCTTTGTGTTCACAAAAGCTAACTCCACCTTCCAGCTGACTGTAAGAATATTACAGTCATATTATAAAATACAATTAATATACCAAGAATAATTAACTTGATATATACGTACCGAATAAAAAGATTTGACAAGCTTTGCATAAACTTTCTCCCCTAGACTAATTGCTGGTAGGACCTCACCCACCACTAAAAT
Organism: Vigna angularis; assembly: GCF_016808095.1. Taxonomy (NCBI): domain Eukaryota; kingdom Viridiplantae; phylum Streptophyta; class Magnoliopsida; order Fabales; family Fabaceae; genus Vigna; species Vigna angularis. The sequence continues at coordinate 37,754,724 of NC_068974.1, forward strand.
CAATATATATATATATATATAATATAATTAATCTACATTAGAAATTGGTATACAATTTTCTTCAAACATAATTATACTTGATGTTTCACAAGCTTATAGTGGATCTCGTGCAGCTACTGGTGCTGCATATTAATATTCTTTTTTCTTTATATTTTTCAGGGCATCCACTTGGAAGAACGTTTATCATTGATTGCATGCGATGCCACCATGCACACATGGTATTTGATTAAATATCTACACATAATATTTATAGCAGACAGGAGGAGGTGTGTGGTGTCAAAAGAAGGAGGCAGCCAAATGTATGCATTTGGCAAAGGTATATGAGAAAGGGAATAGTAGTAGTAGTAGGAAGCAACACAGACATGAGAAGCTCAGCGTCTTACACGCTACTGTTGTTTCTTTTCGTATGGTTCCGCCTGGCCGAGTGTTCTTCTTTCAGTGACATGGATGCGCTGCTGAAGATGAAGGACTCCATGAAGGGACACAAAGCCAAAGAAGATGCGCTCAGCGACTGGAAGTTTTCCACCTCGCTTTCCGCACACTGTTCATTTTCTGGCGTCCAATGCGACCAAGACCTTCGAGTCGTTGCCATCAACGTCTCCTCCCTTCCACTCTTCGGCCACCTTCCGCCGGAGATTGGACAGTTTGACAAACTCCAAAACCTAACCATCTCGCAGGACAACCTCACCGGCGAGCTTCCCAAGGAGCTCGCTGCCCTCGCTTCCCTCAAGCTCCTCAACATCTCCCACAACAGCTTCTCCGGTGGTTTCCCCGGCCAAATCGTTCTCCCCATGACCCAACTCGAGGTCCTCGACGCCTACGACAACAACTTCACCGGACCGCTTCCGGAGGAATTCGTGAAACTGGAGAAACTCCGATACCTCAAGCTCGATGGAAATTACTTTTCCGGCAGCATACCGGAGAGATACTCGGAGTTTGGGTGCTTGGAGTTTTTAAGCTTAAGCACTAACAGTCTGTCGGGGAAGATTCCCAAGAGTTTGTCTCGGTTGAAGACGCTGAAGTTTCTAAAACTTGGATACAACAACGCTTACGAAGGTGGGATCCCACCGGAGTTCGGAGCCATGAAATCACTGAAATACCTTGACCTCTCCAGCTGCAACCTCAGCGGAGAGATTCCACCGAGCCTGAGCAGTTTAAAGAACCTTGACACGTTGTTCTTGCAAATGAACAACCTCACAGGAACTATTCCTTCGGAACTCTCTGCCATGGAGAGCCTCATGTCAATGGATCTCTCCTTCAACGGTCTCACCGGAGAGATTCCTGAGAGTTTCTCCCAGCTGAGAAACCTAACTCTGATGAACTTCTTCCACAACAAGCTGCGTGGTTCTGTTCCCCTCTTCGTCGGCGAGCTTCCGAATCTGGAAACGCTGCAGCTCTGGGAGAACAACTTGTCCTTCGTGCTGCCCCAGAATCTTGGCCAAAACGGGAAGTTCAAGTTCTTCGACGTCACGAGCAATCACTTCACCGGGTTGATCCCTCCGGGTCTGTGCAAGAGTGGGAGGTTACAAACCTTCGTCATCACCGATAACTTCTTCCACGGTCCAATCCCCGATGACATTGGAAACTGCAAGTCACTCGTCAAGATCCGAGCCTCCAATAACTACCTTAGCGGCGCCATTCCGTCGGGAATTTTCAAACTGCCTTCCGTCAAAATAATCGAGCTCGCCAACAACCGTTTCGACGGCGAACTACCTCCCGAGATTTCCGGCGATTCTCTCGGGATTCTCACGCTTTCCAACAACTTACTGACGGGGAGAATTCAACCGGCCTTGAAGAACTTGAGGGCACTGCAGACACTCTCACTCGACGCCAACGAGTTCGTTGGAGAAATCCCGGCGGAGGTTTTTGTCTTACCGATACTGACCTCCGTCAACATAAGCGGCAACAATCTCACGGGTGAAATCCCCACGACGTTGATTCACTGCGTTTCACTCAACTTCGTTGACCTCAGTCGGAACATGCTGGTGGGGGAGATTCCCAAGGGCATAAAAAACCTGACGAGCTTGAGCGTTTTAAATGTTTCTCAAAACCTGATAACAGGACCAATCCCCGACGAGATTCGCTTCATGTCTAGCCTCACAACGCTGGATCTCTCCTACAACAATTTCAACGGCAAGCTCCCAACCGGCGGTCAGTTTTTGGCCTTCAGCGACAGGTCCTTCGCGGGGAACCCCAATCTCTGTTCCTCCCGCTCTTGCACCAGTTCCTCCATGTACCCAGACGACGCCTTCCAGAAAAGGCGAGGCCCATGGAGTTCGAAATCGACGAGGGTGATAATAAGCGTGATTGCACTAGCCACCGCGGCGCTGCTGGTGGCAGTGACGGTGTACATGATGCGAAGGAGGAAGCTGCTCCGGGCGATGACGTGGAAGCTGACGGCGTTCCAGCGGCTGAACTTGAAAGCGGAGGACGTGGTGGAGTGTCTGAAGGAGGAGAACATAATAGGAAAAGGAGGCGCGGGGATCGTGTACCGGGGGTCGATGCCGAACGGAAGCGACGTGGCCATAAAGCGGTTGGTCGGGGCGGGTAGCGGGAGGAACGATTACGGGTTCAGGGCGGAGATAGAGACGCTGGGGAAGATAAGGCACAGGAACATAATGAGGCTTCTGGGTTACGTGTCGAACAAGGAGACGAACTTGCTGCTCTACGAGTACATGCCGAATGGAAGCTTAGGGGAATGGCTGCATGGAGCGAAAGGAGGGCATTTAAGATGGGAGATGAGGTTCAAGATTGCAGTTGAAGCTGCAAGAGGACTCTGTTACTTGCACCATGATTGTTCTCCTCTCATCATTCACAGAGACGTCAAATCCAACAATATATTGCTCGACGCCGACTTCGAGGCCCATGTCGCCGATTTCGGACTCGCCAAGTTCCTCCACGATCCCGGCGCCTCTCAGTCCATGTCCTCCATCGCCGGCTCCTACGGCTACATTGCTCCAGGTTCCATTAATCCTCTTTTACCACTTCATATTCACATCATCAATCATGATTTCATGGATAATCTCGATCATATGAATTTAGCTTACTTTTAAGATGATTGATGTAGATTTTGATTAGTTGATTTAATGGAAAACTGGAAAACTACATTTGTGACTAATGCTGTTAACGACTTTTTTAACAATTTTTTTATAATAAATTATCTATTAGATTGGTCTATTTTAAAATAGACCAATCATAAACTTCTACTATGGTAAAAAAGTTTTTAAGAAAAAGTTGTTTGAAAAAATATTTTTCTTTATATTTATTTCACACTCATACTGTAAGAATAAGATGATCCTAAAAATGTAAGCTTTTAAAATAGGAGTAACTTGACACTCTAATAAATACACTTATTTGATGTGGTAGGTGTCATTAAATTTTAAAATTGTATATTATGATAGTCTAGAAATTCAGTAAAAATGTCTCACACTATATCAAATAAATGTTAAAAACCAAGAAAAAAGAGAAAAGAGTGAAAAATAAGAAAGAATAATGTTAAATAAATGTAAAAAATTTTTGATTCTCACATGATGAAAAATGATACTTTAACACACTTAAATTTTTTACATTCATTTTAACTATCCTTACTTTTTATTGAAAAACTACAAACATTTATACTTTTATCACGTTTTACCTTATGCTCTTTATATTACTTAAAATTTTATATTCATTTGATAGTATCATTTCTTATTTTTAATTTTTTTTTCGAAAAATTATAAAAATTTACTTTCTTTAAAACCATTTTATACTTGTTAGATGTGTCAAATGTCATACTATATTTACTATCTTTTTTATTATTTTTTTTGTGATGGGTGGACAGAGTATGCATACACGTTGAAAGTGGACGAGAAAAGCGATGTGTACAGTTTCGGGGTGGTGCTGTTGGAGCTGATAATAGGGAGGAAGCCGGTGGGGGAGTTTGGAGACGGAGTGGACATCGTTGGATGGGTGAACAAGACGAGAATGGAGATATCTCAGCCGTCGGATGCAGCGTTGGTGTTGGCAGTGGTGGATCCAAGGCTGAGTGGGTATCCATTGACAAGTGTCATTTACATGTTCAACATTGCTATGATGTGTGTTAGGGAAATGGGCCCCGCCAGGCCCACCATGAGGGAAGTCGTTCATATGCTCACCAATCCTCCTCGCTCCACCACTCACTCACACTCACAGCCTCATTAATCTCTAAACACATCATTATGATCTTTGCTCATCCACATTCACTTCTCTTTCAAAACAATAAATTAACACAGAGGAAACTGTATCAATAACTTCATCTGTTGTTTCTTGAAAGTGGAGCAGCATCATCAAAAACTGTACTAGTATTGTATGTATCTATCGAAATGTAAAATAGGTTTGAATTATTTTTGCATTCATGTCAACTGTCATGTAATTCCAAGGGTTTTCGTCGTTCTGCTTCTATCAAGAAATTTTGTACAAAATGATTACTCTTATTGTTTATAGATATTTGTCACTGCTATTATTTCTTCTGTCCCATACTATATTATATATATTAAATACATAAGTAAGTACGTATTTGTTTAAAGTATTGTACAATGGATTTGAAGAAAAGTGATCGAGGAGATTTGAGAAGATTTGAAAGTAATTGTTTTTGTTGTTTATTTGAGTGAATTTGGAGGTGAGAGTGAATTTGGAAGTAAAGTTTGTGAGAATTAGTGTAAGATTTGATTGACGTGACAGATTAAAAAAATGTATTTCTAAATCCACTCTCATTTACTTCCAAATTCACTCAAATAAAGAACAAAAAAATTTACCTTCAAATCTCCTCAATCACTCTCCTCCAAATCCATTTAAGTAAACAAAGCCTAAGTATCGAAGGATCAAAACAAGATTGAAGATTTTAATGAAAGTTAACATTCTCTTTGAAATTCTTTAAAAGTGAAGGGTTTGTTATATGAAACATGTAGTATAAAACTACAGTTTTGGCATTAGGATAAACTACTTTGTCTTAAAGAGATAAAAGAGACTATATAAATTGGAATTTTTAAGTGTGTGAAGCGTAAAGTAGCACAAATCTTGTATGACAATATTGATATCCATATTATTCGGGACCTTATCTTTTAAGAAAAGGAAGATTCCGAATTATTAAAAAAAAATCATTTAATTTGGTGGTGGAAAGATGTTATATATCCCAAAAAAAAAACATTAGTATAAAAATAAAGTTGGAAAATAAAAAATGATTATTTTAAAGTGTGGATATTTTTTGTCATCTAATCAAACACAAATTATGATTTAAATGTTGGGGTCTGACATAATTAAGAGAAAATTCAGAGAAAATATTTAATTGGAATTATTTAATATGAATTTTTTAAAAGATTTTATCTACTTTTTCATTAAAAAGTATTAAATAAACTCTTACGATTGCAAATGTGAATGCGATACCACTTATTTATTCTCCATCCTTTTCATCTAATAATTTTATGAATTAAGTAAATTCTATTATAAAATTATACACTACTTTCACTATCGCAATTTCACAATCACCACAAAAATAAATAGTCCGTAAAAGGACAATTCTTTTCTACTAACTTAACCCTAATTCCCCAACTAATACACGCGACACCCACCACAAAAGAGTAGTCACAAATATTAAAAACAAAAACTAAAACAAAAAAAGAAAATAAAATAAAATAAATTATGTTAAACAATAGTAATGGAAAAGTAAGGAAAAAATATCTTTTCATCCCCTAAAAAGAATGTAACTTCTAAATTTAAAATTTTATAACAGTGTAGGCATTTTATTTTAAAAATACACAATAAAAAATAATATAAACATTAAAATTTAACTTACTACTTGTTGGGCCACGTATAAATACACAATTTATCTATTGTTAACCACCAATTATTGTCAAAGAAAATAGTAGAAAATTTAGTTACATACACGGTATTTTTAGTCGCTTATATTTGAAGAACAAACTATTTAATGATATTTTTATTAGAGCTTTTTAATTGATCCAGTTCAAGTGTTTTTCAAGAAGCCAAATCAAACCACTGTATATAAATAATTCGTCTGAACCATTTTACAGAAACAGTTCATACAGCAAATTACAGTTGGGATCACTTCGAATTCTAAACCAATGTTCAGTTAAGACAAATTTAGACAACAATTTTCATTCTACTAGAGACCATTACAACCACGTTCGTGAAGACTGAGTACCTGATTCAACAAGGAGTTAGTGGGCATGGACTGTTTCTGTTTGGAGTACATCAATCATAACATAATTAAATCCTAAATGTGAATTATGATGTGCACGATATGAATAGAAAAGCGCAATATACTTGTTCCATCTAAATTTTCGAAAAAAATCCATCAAAACTAACTTTATATCAAAGCCAAGAGTGAGACAAAACAGGGAGGATTTGAATACTCGAGACTAACTATCAAACAGTGAATAATGCAAGATGACATGTCAGGTATACCTAGTTAGATGGAGGAAAGCAGATTTAATAGAGGGTTTTAAGTGTTTAAAGTATATGACAGGAGAACTGAACACCTGAAATACTTAATGGTAAATCAAGAAAAAAAAATTAAAAACACAGAATATATAACGATGGGCACAATAACAATAACAGTCTAAGATGCCTTGGTCTCCTCGGCAGCTGTCTCAAAATCCTGTCCTGCAACAAGCTCTGGGACGTCGTCGTCATTCTCCTCTTGAGCTTCTGCTGAGCCAGCAGCTCCTTCGGGAGCCTGCTTCTGAAACTGCTCCGCAAGCTTCTTAAGATTTTCTAGGTTATCTGGTCCTGCATTTTAATAATCAAAAATATTAGATCGAGGCACGAGAAACACCATTAGACAACTTACAAACAAATTCAGAAAACATACCTAATTGGTGGATAATGCTGGGGAGTATATCCTGCAACTCTGTAAAGGAAAAAAGTTTCATGTCAAATTTCATTAATTACTAATTGCTTGTTTTTCAAAAATGTTGATAAAAACAAGCAAATACACGTCTGTCTTACTCTAGAAATTAGAGGAAGCAATGCGTTGGCATAGTCCAACTTATAACAATTGCCGGATATTTCAATGTCAATCTAAACAGAGGCACTTGTGTTCTTAATGCATTAAAGCCTAATGAGAAAAACAAGCAAATATCTGTCTGAAATAAACTGAACCAAATACACGTCTATCTAGTAATCGAGAAATTGGACGAAGCGAAGTGTTGGCATAGTCCAACTTATAGAACAATCGCCGGATATTTCATTGCCAATTTAACCATAGTTTCTTGTGCCCTTTAATGCATTAATGCCTAATTAGAAAAACATGAAGATTTGACACAGCCACTTTTTTTTAATTTAATATTATTTTGCAACATTTACAAATAAATTGAGAATACTCGTGGAAAAGAGGGCATACGACAATAAAGAAAAGAGAAATAGTTGCTTACTCTTTGTTTGTGGAGAACCACTGACAACCCAAGTGTTTGCAGCAATAGATGCTTGAACTGTAAGAAAAAAATCCAACTTAATATGATTGAAGCAAAACATATAGCCTATTGTATTAAATTTTATAAGTATTTTGAACTGACACTACCTTTGGGATTTAGAAACTGGATAACTACATCATCCTTAAAGATATTGACCTCCTCAATTGCAGGAATGGCATTCACCCCTATTCTCTTCAGAGTGCTCTGAAGCCTTTTGTCATCTATGGTTGTGGTCTTGTGGACGGCCTTCTTCTTTCTGAAAAAAGAGAAAACATCATTTGAAAATTCAACCTAACAGATGATGCACAGTGTTTATTTCCGAAAAAAGAAAAAGCCAACAAATTGATCATAATCCCTCAAATAAGTGCATAGTGAAAAGGGGGAGCGAGGAGAAAAGCTAAAAAAAGAATGTCTGTACAAGATAATGTCAAATCCAATCACAGATGATAAGGTAACATGTTAAAATCCAAAATTGTCAGTACACTAAGAAAACTAGCTTTAATCGAAATGAAAAAAACAAGTTAAATGTATGGAAATACCTTCTCACGGTACCCTTCCCTCCAGTTCTAACCGAACCAGCCATCTTCATCAACTTTTCCCGATTCATCTGGGTAAAGGCAAAGAAGGAAAAAAATAAATTTCATCCTAGTCAACTAGGAACATAGAAAGATCCAAAAATGAATGGTGAGGAAATTTAAGACCGATTTACAAACTTGGTTGTAGATTCAATTTAAAATGCAGTGACATGCAACATGCAAAGGTATAAACAGGCTACATTGTATAATTGAATCATGCATGAATCAAATGCTAACAGCACAACAGAAGTAATTTTATATGGACTTTACTTAGCACCCGACAAATAATTAAATGCACACCCAAATTCAGAACAGATCTAAAGTAGATATGTTCAATACTGAAACTAAATAAATGGTTTTTGACGATGCCGTGTTGCCCATCAAAACAAGACAAAACTCCTAAACTTGGAGACAATGTGAATTCATCTAAATACAAGCTCCTATCGTATCAAGGTGATAGTCCTACGTTAAATAAAGGGTTACGATAAAGAACATTGAGAATTGAAAAACAACATGCAACCCGAGAAAAAAAAAGAATAAAATAACATACAAAATACATAAGAACATTTCACACAGCCTCCTCAGTTCAGGTCTCCAGTAATTTTCCGCATTGGAAACAACTCAGAAGAACGAAAGTTCATTTTGTTCATCCTCGGAGGAAATGTAAAATACAATTAACAATCTTCACTAAAATCATCTTGCCCTACACATTATAACCCTCAATTGATTCCATGTCACAGCTTCACACAACCTATCCACTAAAACAATCTTCGATATACTATCCACCAAAAACCAGTTCGAAATTGAAAAACAAAAATTGTGATTCGAAATCCTACAAGCCCTAAAACCAAATGATGCAAGAAATCATTGCAACTTAAAATCCTTTATTTCCAAAATCCCACATGTTAAAGAGGAGATAAATGTTATACAAATCCCAATAAAATGACCAAATTCAGATAAATGAAATCAGATAGAACCCGCAATCATGACATCATCAAAACAGTACAGGAAGGACAAAACAAAACCGCTTAGAAACCGATTAACCCAATAATTAACGCAAAACTTGACATGGCACAGCGAAAGAAAGATGAAATTGGGTGATAGAATAGTAGAGCAATAAAAACGGTACCTTTGTGAAGTTGGATTAAGCTCAGTACTGAGAGCAAAGGGTAACACTCGCTAAGAAAACCTAAACAATAAGAGGAGATAAGGACTACCTTTTATATCAACGAGCAAGCCTGCAAAAACCCTAAACTTTTTTTTTCATTTTTATATTAAAAATAAAAACTCTATGGTGTTGGGTTGGCCACAGTCAATGTTTAAACCCAATAATGAAAGCCCATTTCCAAATATGAGTGTGAAACGAGCTGCAAACTATTCTGTAGCTATTATAAATGTTGATTAAATTAAAATTTATAAATAATATGATAGAAAAATTAATATTACAAAAAATTTCAAATAAGAACGCATGACAATAAATGAATTAGAAAAATACATGTAAGAATACAGTTTTCCCTTGCACATTTTAACTTTACTCAAATTGAGATTGGTTGAGCAGGAATTGAAAAAATTATGTCAAGTTAGAGGTTTTGCAAATATGGTTTTAGTTGGTGAAAAAAAAGGTAAAGTCAAAGAATAAAAGTTTAAGGTTGCAAATACTAAGAAGATCAGCAGAAGAGATTTTTCTTAAAATGAACTAAATTCTTCGTAATCAAAAGACAAATAATTATTTCAATATCAAGTTGTGATGTAAATATGTAATATCCAAAAAATACAGTGTAAAACCATATAATAGAATGATCATATATAATAATATTACAGTTCAATTATTACAAAAGATAGAACGTACAATTATGTCCGAACGACCTTACAAAAATAGCAGGGAGTTAAAACTGCACAAATGGCTACAAATATAAGACGAACGACTTATAACTCTTCCTATGCTGAACGGTCAAATCAAAAGATAAAGTAAACGCATGACTGAAGGTCAAATCAAAAGATAAAGTAAACGCATGACTGAACGCTCCTACAAAAGAGTAGGCCAACAACTGACCGAGCGTCCTAAGGTTCAACCTTCACGTTCGTCTCTTTCAATGCTTCTTCCAGCAACTCTTCTCCTTCTGCTCTCACCCACAGGGTGATCATCGCAATGACAAGGACAAACGAACGGGAATACATGACAAGACAAGAAATAGGGTAAGCTTATGTAATTTAATTCAAGTATCAACATATATTTCACACAATCAACTAAACAAGATAAATCATTAACTCTTTCATGCAAAGCCTAATACTAGATTGTGACTGTCCAGACTGTATGAATTTTGTGTAGCTACAACGTTCGTACACCCGGGTGATGTAGTAACTGGGATACCCTCAACAACTGTTACCCGAGGTTAGTCCTATCTATCCAAATTAACCATAAGGACTAGGACCTCCTGTCATTCCCACACATGACTTACCCTTCTCTAAATGAGAACGAGTAATCACGGAATATCAGGATGAACCGCCAGCTTAGCTTTATCCACATTCATACTTTACTAATTCCAATATCCATTCATGAGATATTCCTCCCCGGAATACTCTTTCATAACCAAAGTCATTTCATCCATATCATATTCCATCATCTTTCATTATTAAAACCTCAACTTAACCAATTTGAATGAAGATCCCGTAGGATACCAAATACCGAAAGTTAGTTTTTAACCCAGAACAAGACTGAAAACTTAGAGTGAGACTGAGATGTCTCCAACTCAAAACAGATCAAATCGAGAGAGTTACTCACTTGTTGTGAAAGGGACCGAATACAATAATACTTCTCAGAGACTGATTGAATCGAACGTTATTTTCCAAGTGAGCCAATTTAATGAACTGACTCTTGAGAGTTCAAACCGAACACCGTAAATCCTAGGCCGAGTACTAAGACTCTAGGCCGAACCCAATTAAGACAGATATTGTAGGACATCAAATAATAGTACTTGACGGAATCATATGAAGAAACCGAACGCCAATAAATACTTAGCTTCTTAATGAGTTAAACATCAAGGAAACCAAATGCCAGTCGAAGACCGGGCACTGTAGAAAGCGAACGCTATTGAGTTTGGACGAACGCTCTTATTATAAAGATAAATTTCGAAAATGAAAACGAACGCCTGGTGTAAGACCGAACACTTACTTAGTACGAGCGCTTGGTGTAAGACCGAGCACTACTTAACTTATAGAATAAAGGCTTGATAAATATAAGATATCATTTAACTAATGTTTAAGAACGAACGAAATATACAAATACATATAGATATACTGAAGTTTATAATCAAATACCAAGGAACGAATATCCTTGGTTGAATGTTTAAGTACAAATATTACAAAACGAAACGAAGACGCTAGTCTTCAACTAGAATTCTCTCCAAATGAAAGATTCAAGTTCCAACCGAGTCCACGAGAAAACCGAACACTATATCGAACGAGTGCTGGTCTAATACCAAACACTTATTAAGAACGAACGCTACTGAGAACGAACGCTTGTATAATTGAATGGTCAATACTGACTCTCGACAACATGGTCTAATACCAAACACTTATTAAGAACGAACGCTTGTATAATTGAATGGTCAATACCGACTCTCGACAACATGGTCTAATACCAAACACTTATTAAGAACGAACGCTAATGAGAACGAAAGTTGGTATAATTGAATGCTCAATATTGACTCTCGACAACATCCCTACCCACTTCATGGCTTTCATTAATCATCAATACTTTTAAACGACATACCATATTTCATCATCAACCAAATCATCAAACACAATATCATTTTAGTTCCTCATACAATCAACAATGCAGTAACAACCATTTTTCATATTCATTCAGAAATCAAAGAACATGCATCCATACAAAGCAAGAATCTAAATCAAATTATATAAGCTTCCTTTACCTCTAAGCTAGCCTAACGCTCACGGTTTTGCAGATAAAGGCTCACCACCAGATTCCTTTGAAGACTACGATTCACGATTTAAGAAACTACCTAAATACCAAAACAGAGCATCGTTCAGAATGTGAAAAGAAACCCATGCACCCAGAAACTTGGTTTGCATGTTCAAGAAAAACCACACGGCTGAGGTAAGAGAGAACTTACCAACTCAGAACCCAAAACCGATCGACTCAAACGAAAGCCCTTGACACCGGAGGAGTAGAAACGGTGCTTGAATGGTGATCGGAGGAAGAAAAGGTGAAAATTTCTTAGAGAGAAGATGAAGGAGATGTAGAGAGAAGGAGGAGAAAATGATTTTCAGTAGGTGGAAGAAGATGGTTGCATGCAGAGAATGACGTAAATTTTGAAACTTTGAATTTTAATTCTACCGTCAAAATCGAACGTCCAATCTGCATCACACACCTGTCTTCTTGATATTCACACGTCCCTTCCTTGACATTTATAATCTACTATGCATGATTTTTAGTGAACAAATACGTAAACGATATTTCTTTTATATTACACAAATTCAGTATTAGAAATAAAATGGAATTAAAAATATATTTTAGTTGTGTAATTTCTTTTATATTACTTTTTTTTTTGTGAAAAATAATTTCAAGAGAACGAGGAATTGATAAAATCGAATAAAAAGGGTAGAAAAATTGCTGGTTTGATTTGTTTGCCTTATCTAACAAACAACAGAATAGGAACCAGAAACCAGATGGCTCGGTTGCTCTGCGTTGCAAACACTGCGACACATACTTGTTGGTGCTGATCTTTCGCTTCCTCTCACTCACATCACGCATGGCTTGTTTACAGCCTCCGTGGTTTTCTTCGTTACGCGTCGCGCCTCCAACAAAACTCGCAGGCCCGCCTTCAGCTTCTCTTAAGCCCGCCAAGCAGCTGTGTTGGGCCCTGGGTCCCGACAATACCGAATCTTCTGAACCCTCACAGGAAGCCCCAACGGGCCCCTTGGATCCCGTGAAGCTTGCGTTCAGCAAGGCCCAAGCTTATAAAAAGTCCAACATATCGAACTCTGGGTTGGGAACTACGCAAGGGGCTGACGATGACAATTCCGTCGAAAAGGGAAACGTCGGTGGTGAGGGCCAAAAGGATTTGCCGGATTCCGTGAAGATTGCAATGGAGAAGGCCAAAAAGTACAAGCAGAACAAAGGTGTTGCTGATAGCGAAACAACACAAACACAAGGTAATGCTAATTAGTGCTTGTTGTTGCTCATAAATTCATTCACGTGTTCGATTAATGTAATATTAATATAATTCTTAGTGATTAAGCCATGCTCATCTCCGATGTTCTTAACAATTATTATAATTCTATGTGATTATGCGATGCTTGTCTCCTCCGATGTTTTTTAACGAAAATGTCTGAACTCAAACTTTGTTTGAATAAACTTGTAGAAGAAGAAAATTAGAAGATGAAATGAATTGGGTTTTCTTTTTAAAAAATTATGAGGGAGGATTCTATTCAGATTTATTTATTTTTTAATTCTTTTAATAAAATAATAGGCTTGTAGTATTCAATCAATACTTTTAAACATTGAAATGATATTCACATGTGAGTATTCGTTTAAAAGTTACTGTAATTCTTTTTATATTTATTTTTCAAGTATCTATACACATTTATGAAAATGTTATAAAATAAAAAGTCTAAAAAAGATATTTTGTAAGGTTCAAGTAAATAAGTATGACAAAAATTACTAAGAATTTATAGAATAAAAAGTTGTAATGATAATCATTTTTACTATTTTATTGTCATTGTTATTATTGTGAATTTTCTATTAAATTAGGAAGATGAATCTTCATGCATAAAATTATTGGATAAGAAAAAATCATGACTATCAACTTATTGTTCAGACTAAAATGTAAGGATGATAAAATATTAATATGGAGAGTTATTATAACTTGATAAATGCTATATTAGAAAATAATATATTAAAGTTAATTGGTCATTAGAATTTATATTAGTTTTACATTTTTTAATCAAAATCGTATTCTTTATTTTTATTTGTCTCATTAATTATGATAATTGTTTTAAAATTTATTTATCATAAGTTCAATTTACTTTTGCCTGAAATAATAAATTGTCATGTAGTATATATTTTTTTTAAACTGGATGTTTAATATTTTATTTATTTAGTTGCTTAATATTTTTAATAATGACTTCATAATTTAATACCAAATGTTATATCTTAGATATTTTTGGCATGGAGTGCAGTTAAGATATACTGTAATTACAACTAAGATATACTATTATTCACATAATTGGTAAAAAAAAATATGGACTAGTGATACATTTTTTAAAACGTTAAATCCTTTAGATTCTTAGAAATCCTTTCCGAATATTATAATTTCTTATTTTATGAATCCTTTAAAATTCAAATTACAAAATCCTAATCAAATTGTTTAAAAGATCATTATATTCTTAAATAGTTTTGTAGAATCTAGATGACTTTTTATAAAAGTCTTTTCTTTAATCCCAACTGAATACTCTCGTTAAATAAACTTGTATACTTATTGCTGCTATGGAAGGTTTTTCATCTACAAACTAATTTAATTTTAACTGAGAAAAAAGTTTAATTAGTTTTATTTATTTTTCTTTATAAGTACATAGAGAAACTGATCCTTTAGAAACAAAGCAGAGGGCACTTGTGTGATAGATATTAGATGATATCTTCCATCTTACCAGGACTTCCATTGATTTTTCATTGGTAATTTTTAGCGACAAGGTATGTATCTGTCCTTCGATATGCATGTGGTGCTAAAATGGGTGCTTGGATTCGATTTTAGGATCCTTGGGAGGGAGTGAGAGAAGTTCAGGGGGAAATGTTATGGACGACAAGGTTGGCAAGAAGGGAGAACTTTCAGTTTCAAAAATGGATTTTGTGGGGCTTGACTTTGCAGATAAGAAGACGACTAGGGGATTGCCACCTGGGTTGGTTCCTATTTCGGACCCTTTCTTTGATGATGAATTGCCTGAGGTGGAGCTTATTGTTGGAGACACAAGCAAGTTTGGTGATGCAATGGCTCCAGAACCTGAACAAGCTAATGAAGACGAGGCTGAACTTTACAAGCCAAAAGTTTCTACCTGGGGTGTCTTTCCTAGACCTGCCAATATATCAAAAACAGTATGGTATTTAGCGTTTGTCAAATGCTCCTGCCTAATGAAACCAATTTTGTCCCTTGTTTTTGATTCCCCTTTATCATTTATACCCCCACTTTTTACACTTTCCTTTTGGTCGCTTTCAGTTTGGTGGTGGGAGAGTTATACGTCCAGGAGATGTTCTAGAGACTGAAGAAGAAAAGGCTGCTAAAGAAGCACGCACAAAGCAACTACTTGCTGCCTACAAAAAGAAAATGGGATTGAATATTGATCCAAAGCTAAAATCTGAGTGTGAGGAGGTACACATATATAGCGGTATCCCAATTATTGCTCTAATGATTTCCTTCGTTTAAGATTTTTTTTTTGTAATATTTGTACTGACTGTTCATTATCATCATTAACAATTGATTGCTATGACCAGTATAAAGAAAATACAGTTCAAGATGCTCTGGTTTATTGGCTTATTCAAATAATGGACATAACTTTGTTTGATAGAATATGATAGATTGACCTTCAACTTACATGTTCAAAATGCATTCAGTGGTAATAAAGTAAATTTAGAGCCTTCTAACTGTTTTCATCTTAAAGCAATTATGTTTACAAGAAAATATAATAAGTAATTTCAAAACTGATGATTTTAAGCAAAAAAAACTTTTCAATTTTTTTTTCCTGCTCATATCAAACAAATTAATCGAGCAACATCAAAATGGAAATTTGGAATGAAATGGTTTAAGCTTAACCTTTATATTGACGGACATGTTAATAATAGTCTCTTGGGTTTGCAATGTAACCGCAATTTTCCTCCTGGTTAGTAAACTCTATCTTCACTGGTTATGGCAATGAAGCCTTAAGTTCAGTATTTGATTGAACGATTGAAGAAAGGGGTTGGACAGAATTATGCGATGAGAATGAAAATTAGCATGCACAAACTTTTTTGATCCTTTAGCTAAGATATCTTAAATTCTCAATGCTTTTTTATTTAGATGGTTATCTTTGCAATTTAATGTGTTATTGCCTCTTCTTTAGTTGATTATCTTTTGCTTGATAATCCCAGCTTACATACTTTCTAAATTGTATGTGATATTTATAGACATTGAAGGACGGCGACTTGTTAATGAATGAGGGAAAGCTGAACGAAGCATTGTCCTACTATGAGAAGGTCATGGATAAATTAACCTTCGAGGTAAATGTTTTAATATAAAAATACTTGTCTGATATGAAAAAAAAAATCATATTTATCTTTTCCGTAAAAGGCTAATATCACCACCCCTCTGAAAACCAGCTAAATTCATGCTTGGTGAAGGTGAAATAGGGACCATAGGAAGATGCTCTTTTCTTTTGTACTTTTACATTTTATTGAGCATAGCATCACATCTATTTTTTGAACTTTTAAATGTAATAACATATACTCTAGCAGGGAAACTAAGGAAAAAAATTTGGAGGAATGTATGAGATTAATCATGTCTTTGCAGAGTGAACTCCATGGGTTAGCTGCTTTGCAGTGGTCGATTTGTCAAGACTCCCTCAGCAGGTATGTTCAGAAACTTCACATACCCAAACTTCTAATGGGAACTACCAAACTGTGTTCTACTTAGAATTGATGACATCCTAGTATTGAATATGCATGTGCAAGGTTGTAACTTCAACTTGTGTTGTGTTCGTGTTGATGACTGTTTCTTATTCAAAATCATGCACTTTGTTTGTTCCTGTAAGTTTAGCTTAAAAGGATGAACAATTAAACGGCTCTG
This sequence comes from Vigna angularis, assembly GCF_016808095.1. Taxonomy (NCBI): domain Eukaryota; kingdom Viridiplantae; phylum Streptophyta; class Magnoliopsida; order Fabales; family Fabaceae; genus Vigna; species Vigna angularis. The sequence continues at coordinate 37,771,578 of NC_068974.1, forward strand.
AAAATGGTGTCATATGTTGTGTGTCAAATTGGTTTATTATATATTGCCTTGTAGTCTGCAATATTGTTATCCTTATCCGGGTCAATTCACAAATTTGAGCCCTCAATAGATGTTTATTTTCATTTCTTGATCATGTCATCATCACCCAATCCTACTGTATAATTTTAGGCTTTTGATGCAAAATGATGACGTAGGACCTCCCCTACCCCCTCCCCAGAATTCATAATGTTGGGAATAGAGAAAATGGTTCTAAAAGTAAACTCTAATTGAAGCGTTGGTTCTCCTGGATGAGATGGCTCAGACCTGTTGAAGTTCTTTCTGGAAAAATGGATCTTTGCCATTGAAGTGGTGAAACATTAGCCGCAGTCACAATCAGGGTTCCATTGTTAATTATTTGCCTGGTGCAAAGGGAAAGATAAGATCTAGTTCATAGTGAAATAGAACTTTCATCAATGAGCTACCTCATTTAGATATGGTCGCTTTAACTATTTAACTGTTCCAAAGGTGAAGTTGCAATAATGAAATCCTTGTAAGTTTCCACTGCAGCATACGAAACCCAGCTAATATTTATTTAGACCTTGTTTTTCTTTAAAATAAGTTCTATGTTTTTATTGCCATGCCCATTAATCTTAGTGGGACTTTGCGTAGGAACAATTACAGCCTGAATACTAGAAAGTGGTTATGTTCATTTTTAACTGACCCGATTTTTCCTTTTTCAAGATTTCCAACATATTTTGATGATTGACAGGTCCAATGAGGCTAGAAGTATGTACGAGAAGCTTCTATCTCACCCAAATCCTAAAGTAAGCAAGAAAGCAAGACAGTTCATGTACAGCTTTCAGGTAATTTCTGGTGTGATGTTTTCCTTTCAGCAAAATGATACTCTACATAATAGTTCAACCTGAATTTAAAAGAACTGTACTTTATCTAATGTCTAAAACATCAATCTATGATGTTTTCTACGCACATCATGGAAAAGAAAGCACACATTTAATTATTTCTTTTATCTTTTGCATTTACAAACTCTGTCAGGCTATGGAAATGATGAAGGTGTCAGCAAGTTCTCCGTTTTATTTAAAGAACACAGGCTACCAGAATTATTTTGATGCATTTGTAGAGAAAAAGTCTAACTACCCTCAAGAAGATGACCTGGTTCAAGAAAGTGCAATGAATCAGGTTGTGCCGTATATTCTTTTTCTTCTTTCTCCTATTTTTATTGTATTATTAGTTGCTCTTAAGAAAGGAATATAAATAATTTTATTTTTTTCAGTTTGTATACGTGTCCCTTTTTGTTTTTCTTCATATTATTACATACATGTCAATGATCAAATCCTTTGAACAGAAGAAAATTCTTCCAATTTGGACTGCTTCATTCAATTTTGGTGCAAAATTAACCTCTACTATTGTAAATAGGGAATTTTGAGGATTATTACAGAAGAAAGAATTTTTGAGGATAATAAAAATCGAAAGAAATCCAGAATATTGGAGAAGAATGATGAGCATAAAGAAACTTTAAGAGATAAGAAAAAGTATATCACAACTTATTGAATTTTTATCTTTTGGCTAGAGCAATTATAATAGTAATAATATTAATTCTTTTTTTCATTCATGTTAGGTTATACAGAAGCTGTCATATTTCAGGATGCAATTTTCAGTTTTTTAGAACTAATATCCATGATTAATAGGTACTAATTTTTGAAATGATAAAGTTGTAAGTATTTTTGTGTGCTGAATCTGTAATTAAATGTTACTGTTCACAGATTCTCGAAGGAAAGAGTACAAAAATAAAGAGTAGTTTTTTAACATAAAATTCTGATATGTAAATATTACGAATGCGTTTCTATTTTTAGTTCTTTTATAACGTTTCGTATATTATTTGGTTAACCTTTTTTTTTTCTGCACTAAATGGCTAAGAAAATTCTTCTACTTTTTTGTTGCTTAAAATGTTCTTTACTAATAATAAGACTGTTAATTATAATGTTTTATGCTTTATAAATAAAACATTATAAATTATTATTAAATTAAAAAATTAAAGTTGGAAATCAATAAGCATACCGCCAATGAATATTAAAATAATATTTAGCTAATATCTTGTGCATTTCATGATTACTTACGAAGTTAATTGATGGTTTAAATGTTAATTAAAAGTAAATTTAAACAAAAAAATAATTCAATTAAATAAGAAATAAATAATTTGATATAATAAACAAGTCTAAATGATGCTTGTGGCATAAGAAGAAAAGCAAGTAGCTAAATAGGTTCTTACACCGTAAAAAAAAAAGCAGTATACACATTGACATCTATTTCTTAAAATCATTATAAGTTAAACTTTTTCTACTTACACATATTAGTTACTAGTTATTAAATTAATATGGTTTTAGTGTTTTTTTATGCATCAGAATTAAAAAAAAGGCATTATCAGTCTAAGTGTTATGTAAATATTAACACATTTAGTACAAATACAAATGAAACAGGTAATGTAAATATTAGCATTAAAGTGAAACAGATTTTTTAAAAAATCAGTTGAACTGATCTTTAAATCAAATAAATGAAAGGTTGAAAAAGTATATGAAAGTAAGGATTATCTTTCCCTGTCACAATTGACTCAACTTTTAAAATGAACTTCTTTGCTTACTGATAATGATAATTAAATATAAGCATTAAATATTCAATAAATAAAGTCTATTATCTAGAAATTTGTATTCATGTTAGACCTGTGGTCACCCTCTTTTCAACACTGATTTACACGATTTTGGAATTCTACCCAAAAACATCTTCTTTCACCTTATTTTAGAAACTACGTTTTTAATTTATCATCATTGTCGATTACTTAAGAGAAAGCATTTGTTGGTGGTGTTTGGTTACCTCAAAATCAATATAAAGATACATTTATTATATATTTTTGTTTACTGATATTATTTTTTGCATAACCTTAACGGTGAATCATATTATAAATATGAAATTTATTTTAAAATTTATAAATACAAATTTAAGGTAAATAATTACATTTAATATATAATAATAACATGAGATCAAAGTGCTTTTGCAAATAATCTTTAAGACAACTGCAACATTACAAACATTTAGATTTAGATGACGATAAACCGTTGATTTCAATTTCTATATCCAAAACACTTACCATTTGATTTTAAGTTTTAACTTTTTATTTTTTATTTTTTTGTGGGCCATCCCATAATTATCATTAACCATTATTTGAAGGAGCTGAGACGTTAGTTTGAGATGGACCCATGGCCCATTTAGGCTCACAGAAAATCCGTTTTAATGAACTTTTCTTAATATATTTTAAAATTTCAAAATCATATCTTCAATGTATTTTAAAGACACAGTAGAAAAATGAAACTTAGAAGAAAATCCAAATTCTAACCCATATTTACAGATATCTTTGACATCAAAAAGAAAAAAATGTCCACTGACGCCTGTTCAATACGTTTCTTAATTTAAATTAATTATAAATTTCAAAGTATGATATTACACTATTACTCTTGTGTTTGTTTAATACAAACAAACAACTATACAAACTTCCAAAATTTGAATCATTGTGATTAATAATCATGAAGAATACCATTTATTAATCGTTGAATTATTAGAAAATGTATATTCATTCATTATCAACTTCTGACATTGCATGTGATGTGAGTTGCACCGTTCATTTAAACACAAGGAAGATCCAAAATAATGTGAGAAGAAAGTGGGTATACTGAAATTGAAGAAAACGGGTTTTGGCAGAGCCATAATTCAAATTTAAGATTAAAAGACTATTTTTTTATTTTATTTATACATCAAATAATTTTCTTTTTCTTTTTCTTCTAAAGATAGCACCCCAGTGAATTATATTTTCCCTTTTACACTAAGTCAATATTTTGAGGGATTCATCGAAAAAAATATATATTAATAAGCAATGACAGATTATATTTTGTTGAACCCATTTATTTATATATTTATACATCAATTTTCACACTCTTTTATAATATTTAGTGAACATCCGTCACTAACACGAATTTAACTTATGTAAATATTGAAACTATTTATAATTATGAGAATGAATTGAAACTTAAACTTACAATTTTGAATAATTAGAGCAGTTATCAAATTTATGTGTAGCATATATGTGATTAGTTAATACAGGTTATACAGTACATACAATTTTTTATACTATTAGCAAGGAATTTCGTATTTTTTGTGCAAATTTCGTGTTTAAAAATTGAAGGTGCCGCGTCCTCCATAACTTGTAGAATTTATGAACATCTGTTTTTCCGTTGATGTAGTTATTTCTATGTAGCAAATTTAGCTACTTCGAACTCCTCAACAGAAAACTAACCCCACACTGTACGAACTGAAGACTTTTCTCAATGAAAAGTGAAAAGAGTTATTCATATTCGATAAAATACCTACTACCATTTTTATAACTAAGTAGATAATTGACAATGATATATTAATATAGATTTTTTTTACAATATCTTAATATAATAATTTAGTTTTATTTTTAGTTTATGTAACACTTCCAACATACCTTTTTCACGTCTAGGTATAGACATTTCAAGCGTAAAATAAAATGAATAGATGGTCTGATAATGACCCGACAATGAATAATCAGATAGTGGTTCGATATTTTTTTATTAAATTTATATCAGTGAGGTTTGTATCTACTTATAAATTATAATCCGACCTATCTATTATCAAAGTGATATTTTCAACAATTTATAATATAAATAATGAATTTATGAAAAAATATATACTGTGTTAAAATATTTTTTTCTACTTTGAAATCTGTTTATGTAACACCATTAACATGCAATTGATTGAAAGCAAAAAACCGTTGAGGCGATTTCGTGAAGCAAAAGGCAGCTTTAATAGAACTTAATTGCCACTGAACAAAAGCAATGCAAAGTAGAAAAATTTGTGTTGTCTTCGTCTGTCGCCTAGAAAAGGCCTTCAAGGTTTTCTTTATCCAAATGAAAGATAAGATAATATCTACGATGAATGTATGTCTACGTTAATAAGTTTATTTTGAAAATGATATGATATAAAATATTATATATGTATATTAAAATATTAATATATTTTTTTAAAAATATGATTGTTATTCTTACCAAAATAAAAAATTATAAATTTAATTATCATAAAAATATTTTTGTTTTATAAATTAAATATTTCAAGTATATATTTATAAAACACTATGATTATGATAGATTAATAACTTTTTTTAACAACTTTTTTTAACAATTTTTAACAACTTTTAACAACTTTTTTTTACAATAGATTGTGTTATTATTATTAGTTTGTATATTTGAAATGAATCAGCCATAAACTATCACCTGTTGTAAAAAAGTTATAAAAAAAAGTTGTTGAAAAAACATTTTCCAAAACACTAATACATGATTCACATATACACATTAAACATATTAAACACCAATACATAATTCAAATTGAAGTCTCTATTCATTGTAATATAAGGAGAATGAGTTAAGGAATCAAATCAACAACGATTTTATGCTTTAAATATACGAAAGTCACTAGCAAATGGAGAGTTGTGGTGTTACAAAGTACTAATAATGCTCAAGCACAAAGTGTCTGTACGCATCACCATGGAATACTTGTATCAGCCTTGTTCAAATTCCATTACCTTCCCAACAACTGAGAATAATCAAGAAGATGTTCAAGAGGGAGGAATCTTTCTTGCTTCTTTTGGGTATAGTTCCTTCTTTTCTTTTGCAATGTGAACTTCCTTGTGGAAAACAAAAGCACAAGAGGATTTTTTTTCTTGTGCTTGAATTCCACCACAGAAAAGGAAGACTGATTTTGCTTCAAAATCTCTTGTTATTATGTATGTGGTTTTCTGTTGAATATGGTTCAAAGAATAGTTCTAGGAAACTCGAAGCCATCTTCCTCTCAGCACCAAGATGGCAAAACCAGAAAAACTGATATGATGAAGAAAATGATGAAGTCAAGGTCCTTTCATCTTTCTGATTTTGAGTTTTCTCATTCATCGTCTTCGGTAAGGAGCTTATCTCAACCGAGAAAGGCACCCAATTACATGAAGCCCACCAGCAGTTCAGAAGCAAAGAAAGAGCTTTTCTCGCTTAGTCATCGACATACTCAATCCAGTTCAGATGGTAAGAGTCTACCACAAAAGGGTATGAGAAATTCAAAAGCTACTTTCGTTTCTTGCAAAGAACCTGCAAAAACTTTGTCTAGATCGAGTAGTTTGAATTCAATGAGAACATTAACAAAGAGTAATAGTTTAAAGCCTTGCAAAGCTTGTTCAAAAAATCTCACATCAGCAGTTCTGTTCGAAGACGTGAATGCACCAGAGAGAGCTACCTGCTCTTCAACTTTGAAAGAGTATAACTTCCCCGAGTACCTCACGCTTCACCCTGGAGGAACTGAGTCTGAGGGAGTTTCAGTCATGAAGGTTTGCCCCTATACATACTGTTCTCTTAATGGCCATGGCCATGCTCCTTTGCCTCCATTGAAGAGCTTCATGTCAGAAAGGAGGCATCTTTTGGAGACTCGGAAGAAGGATACGAAGCTGGAAGTTGTGATCCCTCAAAGATGGAAGGTGACCCGCTGTGATACAAAAGAAAACTCTGATATTGAGCAGATTTTCTTTCATGAAAAAACAGCATATGATGAAGCTGCTACAGGTAATCCAACAATCTCTCCCTTGGCACAAGAAATTGGTATGAATTTCATTTTTCAAATCTATGCCAAGGAATGGGAAGGAGCTGAAGAAATGAGAAAATTCAACACCGTCAAAGAGATTGAAAAGCAACAAGATATCAATTTTGCAAAGGATGAGAATGGCATTGCAGCAGAAGAGGATGGTGTCAAGCAAGTTACTCCAGGTATGACTCATGATCTCCTAAAGTCTCAGATGAATTTTGAAGGGGATTTCAGAAACTACTTCACTGCTGCTGCAACTGAAGTAGATAACAAAGGGATCTTTCATCTAGGAGAAGATGTTGAAGATGCAGAAGAAAACCATCCAACTAGCTGTATTCATGAAGAAACCTGTACAGAAAGGTACAGCAACGGTGAACACATGGAGGATATTGAGTTGGATGAGTCCTATTCTCCATGCTGGGAGGAACAACATTTCCGTGAATTCAGCTATGAAGACACTACCGATTCTTCCATCTGCTCAGTGGAGGAGATCAACTCAAAACTCGAGTCGCTATCCGAGAGTTCGCATGATATATCTGAAATGTGGTTAGATGACATCTTTAACAGCAATAATGCAGACATTATGGTTGAAGATGTCAGACTCCAAGAAGCCAAAGAAGAGAGGTCAATCTGTTTTCAAGCACAACCTCATTGTACTAATTTTGTTCTGCAAGACACAAGTGAAAGCATCGAGCTTCTCATTCAAGAAAAATATTATCCATCCAAAGATATAGATTCTGAGTATGACGAATCTACTTTGAGCGAGGAAGTATTTCAGAATCTAGCTAATGAAAAAGATAACAACAGAGTAAATGAGAAACGTTTGGATTATGAGGTTAGTTGTGTCTCAATGTTACTTGATGAAGAGATAGTTGAAAATAGTGAAGGCCACAGCAGTAGTGAAAGTTGCAAGATTGATGAGAGCTATGAAGACAAAGATGAAAGCCTAGAAAATGAAGATGATGATGAATTTAACCAGGAGCACATAATTCACATGTCTAAAGTGCCTGAAGAAAGCACCACCATTATTATTGAGGAGCAAAAATTATCAGAGGAAAATAAAGTTAAAGGTGGTAAGTTGAAGAGCACAGGTGGTGAAGAACAGCACACAAGCAAGAATTGGCAATGGGGAACTAAGAGGAAGAGACCTGTAGAAGAGGAAGAAGAAATGAGAAAGATCAACCCACGAAAGCCAAATTTTCTGCCCTTAGTTTCTGAGGTAGAACCAGAGAAAGTTGATCTGAAGCACCAAATGATAGAGGAAAGAAAAGATGCAGAGGAATGGATGCTTGATTTTGCACTGAGACAAGCTGTCACAAAACTTGCTCCAGCAGGGAAAAGGAAAGTGTCATTACTAGTTGAAGCTTTTGAAGAAGTAATGTCAATGCCCAAATGCGAAGCTCATATAAGAAGTGATTCACCCTTTGCTCATGCAAGACCTATTCAAGCGTGTAGTTGATGTATGCAATGCATGCTACAAAGGTAAACACTGAGAGTCTTCTCTGATTCCTTACATCAAGTGCTATCTTGCACAGAAATCAAAGACACCAGGAAAAAGCCAATCTCCACGACCAGGAGAAATCTGCAAGTACCCATTTCAATGAGTAACTTTCTATGCATCTGCTTTCTCAAGCTTGGAGAAAATTCAACCCGCAGGGTTTTGTGGCTTTTACATGAATACTGAAACACAAGAAATGGACGTGGATTTGCCATATGAATTTGTTCTGCGTACTTTGGTATTTGCTTTTCTTAAGTTGTGTTTGGTGCACTATTACTTTTGTGTATGATAAATGCAAATCACCCTCGAGATTTGTTAGTGCATTTTATTTCTATCCAAGAGCATAGCTATCAGTATGTGTTTTGTATGGTTTTGTTTTTTATTTTACTCATTTCATAACAAGGAATTATAGAAGTACAACTTGTGAATGAATGTGTTCAGTTAATAATTCCAATCAATCAACTGTTGAGGTTTAGTTACCAATAGAAGAATCTATGGCTGGTGAAAAATGAAAAAAAAATATAATAATTCCTAGTTAGTCGCTTAGGTTTTATAATTCAAATTGTGGTTGGAAGTTTGTACTTGTGTGCAACTGAAAACTATTAACTGCAGTAAACTTGTATTTTTCGAGATCAAATTAAAAAATAACCTTTTCTTGTATGTTAACTCAAGATGACGTTCTGATGAACTTGCGTGCACCTGAAAAGTATAAACTGCAGCGAACATGATGTTCTGATGTGAAGGAAAAAACAGTCATATGTTGCTCAAGTTATATACTAGAATTATAAACAAATAAAGGTATATAAGGGAAACTTAAGTTAAACTGCTTTGTGACGATATATAAACGTAGTCATAATAATTTATGTCATAATGAACTGCATGGATGATGTTTAATTAACTATGATTCAGAAAACCAAATACAACACCATTTCAACTTTTTTGTTGGCTTCAACTGTGTTTTATCAAGCAAAAAGTAGACACGAATAACATTATCTATTTGATTAAGTTAGAGAACATCAATTGGTAACACCTATAACTAAGAAAAAGGTAAAACTGGACACTTACAAAAAATAAAAATAAAGCAAACTTTTAATAAAACTAAACAATTACAAAGTGATATGTTTTTACAATCATAAAGTCGGAAAATGTGTCCCATAAGAAGCTCTTATCATTCGATGCTGAAGCATATTACATAAGATAGAGAGATCACCATTTATTTTGGTTCAGGTAAATGAATATCAATGGCCGGAAAATCACTAATCAGAGATTCAAGTTGTCCACGATAATTTCTCAGTTGAGAGCCATGGGAAGGATGCTCTTGCAAACCTACTGTGTGATGGCTAGCTTCTGAGCCTTCACTATGTTCCAAAGCTTCTTGTGCTTTGATTTCTTCACCAAACAATCCAAGGGCATCTGGTGTTGACAAAGAATGCACAGACTCATACAGCCCTTGGAATTCGTTCCTCTTTTCTTGTGTTGGAATCAACCTCTCTTTTAATTGGAGTGGAAGATGAGAAAAAGCACTTCACAAGAAGCAAGTCGCCAAAAATAATTAATTTTAAAATACAATTAGTGAAACAGTCACAGTGCTAAAAATAAAATAAACTGCATGTATTCCCTCTGAGAGTACCTGGTAACACCTCTTACAACACCCCAATTGTAACCATCAAGAACCGATTGCTTAAAACCAATATTGAACCCCTCTTGAGCAGAAGCTTCCTTCCCAGCTATAAGACCATCTCGATACCCAATCTAAAATACGATGGAGGATTGAAAATGCATAGTTAGATAATCACAATATAGAAGTGTAGAATTGGAAACAAAACTAAGGAAAAGTAATTCCACAATGCCAAAACAAACACCGTATGGAATTGGTCATGCCTCCTCTGCCACTCCCTGTCCAAATCCAACGAACTATCCAACTTGTCATCAGAATCATCCCAGAAACTCAAATCATCATCACCACCACGATCTAAAACCATAGTGAGAAATTAAAAGCCTTAACTAAAGCAAGAGACTGAAAAACAACAACGATAGATGCATTCATTCCAAATCAAATCACTCACACTACATCTTACCGTTTAACTTATCTTTATCATCAACAGCACTGGTGGATGTGAGTTCTAATTTGGACAGTTCTAAACTTTCGGCATAAAATTCTTCAGCAAACCGACCCTCCATCTGCAGTGCACACAGACTTTAAGAGAAATTACATCAATAAAACAAAGAAAAAGCTAAACAGACAATAAGAACAAATACTCAACAATGGGCGTCAACGTGAAATGAAGGTCGAAGAGAAACGACGAATAACGTTTTCACCGTTTGCTCGCTGCTCCGTGAAAGAAGAACAATGCTGGATTTGAGGGAGGATATTTTTTTTATGGATTATTAGGACTATTAGAAAAGGCCCAATTAGTTAGGGGCTTCTTCCTGCAGCCCATGTTTTTCTTCCTACACACCCAAACCTTTCCCCTTTTTCAATTTTACCCCTCAGTAATCCTCTGCGGAATTTTTCCTTTTTCTTTAGGTTTAATAGGTTCGGAGGTCCTTATATTTGTAGGTTCGTTTCAATTGGGTCCTCCAATTTTGAAAGTGATCAATTTGGTCCCTAATTTAACAAAATTGAGTCAATAATACCCTTTCCGTTAAATATAATGGACGGCGTTAACTTTTTAAACATGTGGCATGTTGAGGCATCCTTTTATTTGCAGGTGGCACAGTTTTATTTGAAGGATGCTTCAACATACCACATGTTTAAAAAGTTAATGACGTCCATTGCATTTAACGGAAAGGGTATTATTGACTCAATTTTATTAAATTAGGGACCAAATTGATCACTTTCAAAATTGAAGGACCCAATTGAAACGAACCCACAAATATAGGGACCTCCGAACCTATTAAACCTTTTCTTTAAGTAAAATGGGAAAGAATGAAAATTTTGGGAGTATAAGAAAAAAAAGGTGGGGTGCAGGAATGGAGTTTGAAGAAATTAAGCCCATTTATTGTTATTGGGCTTTTTCGTGAAAGACAGCGGAGAGTAGGTTTGTGTCGCGTAGGGATTGGGTGTTACCTGTTAGAGCTTACCTGTCTCCTAAGCAATCGCAGGTTGGGTTGTTATTCTTAGCATGACCGTTACGTTATAAAAACTAACTCCTAAACTCACTTTCCACACTAAAATTATTCCAACATGAATCGGAATCTTATCTTCGCTGGTCTGTTCTCCGTCGTCGTTCTTGTGGCGGCTGCCTCTTCGGATGTCGGCGAGGACCCTCTGATCCGCCAGGTGGTGGGCGGCGTCCGGCTCGGAGCAGAAGAGCACTTTTTGGAGTTCAAGCGTAGGTTCGGAAAGGCGTACGCTACCGGGGAAGAGCACGATTACAGGTTCACTGTGTTCAAGGCTAACTTGCGCCGTGCTCGGCGCCACCAGAGCCTGGATCCTTCCGCGGTTCACGGCGTGACTCAGTTCTCCGACCTTACGCCGACGGAGTTCCGAAATAAGGTTTTGGGCCTGCGAGGTGTGAGGTTGCCCTCCGATGCGGAAAAAGCTCCCATTCTCCCCACCGATAATCTTCCGAGTGATTTTGATTGGAGAGATAACGGTGCAGTTACCGCTGTCAAGAATCAGGTGCCAATAGTACTAATCATGATGATATGATTTGTGAATGTTTGTTTTAGAATAATTGATTTCGATTGGTTGGTGAATTAGGGTTCATGCGGTTCGTGTTGGAGCTTCAGCGCTACTGGGGCTCTGGAAGGGGCTCACTTTCTGGCAACAGGGGAACTTGTGAGTCTTAGTGAGCAGCAGCTTGTTGATTGTGATCACGAGGTTTTTTTCCTTTCTTTCTTTCGCCCTTTATCTTCTTGCTAACGACCTTTAACTCATTGTTTGTTCGTGCAATTTTTTATGTAGTCTTGTTATTGCTTGATATTGTGTAACTTTTGTCTTGGTTTAAGACACTTCATGTCCTCTGTAGTTAGGAAACTAACTGTTCTGGAAAAATGATAAACTTTTAGGACATGAAGATCAAGCATGTGTGTTTTTACTAGGCCTGTGTCCTTTCAATTGTTCGTTCTTTTGGGGTTTATTATTGATCAGGACATGTCACTATATTGCGCTGAGTTTGGGAGGTGAAATTTTGTAATGGTTTGTTTAGAACGAGTGTCCTGAGATATAATTTGGCTTTACCATTTAAGGTGCTTTTTCTGAACTTAGTTCTTCTATGCTTATTGATGGAAAAATTTAGTCTACCTTAATTCTTTTATGGCTGCCAATTAGAGAATATGATTTCGAACGGTGATACTTTTAGAGGTCAAAATACTTTCATTCATATATGTTCAGACGTCAATGCAATAAATGCAGTCAATTTTCTAATGTATATCCTCCATCTTAAAAGGTGGTGAATCTAAAAAGGTCCATGTTAAGGTCTTTTCATAGCAATGTGCATACCATGAGTATGCTTTGCCCTATGTTTGGAACATTCAATAATTTTATTAACACCCTTCAAAATAGTAAATGAGTGAAATAATTCTATTGAATCAAACACAATGAGGGAGAAATATTATTAATTACTAATCATTTCCTTCTGATCTTCTCTAAGTTGGATCCATTTCAATGTGCAGTGTGATCCGGATGAAGCAGGTTCTTGCGACTCTGGGTGCAATGGTGGATTGATGAATAGTGCTTTTGAGTACATCCTAAAATCTGGTGGGGTGATGCGCGAGGAAGACTATCCTTATTCTGGTACTGATCGAGGGACCTGTAAATTTGACAAAGCAAAGATTGCAGCATCAGTGTCAAACTTCAGTGTGGTCTCACTTGATGAAGACCAGATTGCTGCAAATCTTGTGAAAAACGGTCCTCTTGCAGGTGAGAACTACTACTGCTGTTATTATAAACTACTATTACTATCCTCTTGCAGATGAGAACTACTAACGCTGATATGTTGTGACTTTAAATGGGCACAAAAACAGTTGCCATCAATGCAGTATTCATGCAGACATATATGCATGGAGTATCATGCCCATACATATGCTCAAAAAGGCTGAATCATGGAGTATTACTGGTGGGATATGGTTCTGGTTCCTATGCACCCATTCGGATGAAGGAGAAGCCATATTGGATCATCAAAAACTCCTGGGGAGAGAATTGGGGAGAAAATGGATACTACAAGATTTGTAGAGGCCGAAATATCTGTGGAGTAGATTCTATGGTTTCAACTGTGGCCGCAGTTCATACAACTACTCACTAGGACGACATAAACACACTGTTTGCCATGTATGATGACTTTTCTTCTCAACTATTTAGATTCAAACCTTAGACATATTAGTGCCAAAGACCCCATGCCAAAAATTGATGACTTATAGGTAATTTTCATTATTTCGTAGTAGAAAAAAATATATTTCGACATTTTCTATCTATAAAACACACATTTATTTTATTAATATAATATATATATATATATATATATATATATATATATATATTAATAATTAATGTAAAAATAAAATATATAATTAAAATATTAATATTATTATTTTTGAACTGATTGGTTAATATTTTAGTAGCGTATTCCTGTTTTCTGATAAATATGATATTTTATATCATATTAACGTAATACTTATATTTTAATTATTTTAAGTCGACATTAATAGAATAAATACGAGTTTCATGATATCAGTATTCCTTATATCTATTAATTGTTGTTAGTGATTTTTCTTTGAATTTTTTTTAGATCAAGTTAAGAAAAACATTAACAGAATATTCAAGAATTTTATTTTATAAATTTATGCTTTTTTATTAATACTTATAAAATTAAAGTTATAAAGAAAAATATTCAATTCCTATTGGAGAGCAATGATTAATTCTTTTATTCCATTTTTCTTTAAATTCGGAACCATAAATGATCAAAATCTACACAATTCCTAAAATTATCAAGAGCAATTCCTATTTTTCTATCCATCCACCCTTTTACATTTTTTATTTTAATTAAAGAACTTTAAAAAATACAAAAATCAAACTGTATCAAAAATTTTAACCATAGACTATGTTTAATACATCAAAAATATATTTATCCCTAAATTTTAAATTTTATGTATAATGTGTAGAGCTACTGAAATCCTTATGAAAAAAAATCCATTCAATTTTGAGCTTGCTCTTAATTGCTAATTTATCTATCTAGTTTACAGATGCAGAATAATAGGTGAGTTGATTACTTTACTGCTTATATTATTTCCGAGCGAATTCTTGCTGAACCAATGACTTCTAGTCTAATTTTATTTTCATATATCCACCACCATAAAAAAAATTGACAAAAAGTTTCACTTACAATTAAATCCTTCTTTAAAACTAATATATCGAGATTATTTTAAACATAAACCCTTAAAAAAGCATGATAAATAACACCAATCACAAAACTGTGTCCATAAGCAACTTCTTTACACTAATTTTTTAGAAAGATAATTGTATTTATATTAATAAATTATAACATAATTTCATTTAAACTATGCTCCAAAGTACCTTTTTTTTCAATGTGACTTTACATTTTAAAAAAATATAAAAATATTCACAAATTTGAAAATATAAAATAATTCAAAAACATTTTTCCAACAGAAAAGGACGACTTTTATAATTGACATGGACCAAAACAAGTCTTAACTGAAAAAGGGCATCCAGACTTACTTACAAATTCATTTCAGATACTAGTAAATTATTTCCAATATTTTATGCATATTAAGACATCGTATAAGACATTTTAAAATTAAAACACATAAATACATGAATATTAAGTGTATGTCGCAAGTATAATTATTATTACACATGGCCACCCTGCCTAGCTCAAGCGAAGTTACTCCCCTAATTGGGAATATTTATTCCCTCAATGGATAAATAAACAAAAGAGGACGTTTGATGAAAACCTTAAAGGATTCCACCGCATACAATGCTGCAGATAGTAATCACTGACTACTTACATCAAATAAAAGAATCAATACAGGTCCAAAGCTACATAACTACTCCTTATTAATGCGATTTTAGAGCATATCATTCCTCATCATCCAGTAGGGAGAACGAGAAAGGGTGGAACTTGTAACCATCGCCCTCGTAAAACTTGTTTTGAAACTCCACCCAGTGAAGTCGTAACGCATGCAAGAAGGCACTAAGTGTTTCCATGACAAGTAACACTCCGACTGTAGCGAAGATGAAAACAATGAGACCCACTATCAAGATTATCACATTATTGTACCTGTAACATCAGGCAGAGAAATTACCAGTCATTCTCCGTTCAAATCATTGCTAAATTTAACGGGTAATACTGACCTATTCTAGAAAATAAACCATGAGCAACAAGAACCAGGCAAATTTAAGAAAGCATTCAATAAGCCTATTGCATAACATTTCCAATTATCCTTTGCTATTAAAAGCATAAAATTCAAAAATCAAACAGTTGCATTTTAACCGTAAGTTTCTAAGTTTCCACTTGTATAGGTCACGCTGAATAATTTCAACTGGTTTAGCGTTCACAACTCTTCCCTCCACTATCGACATCACGAGTCACAAAAAAGACGTAATATATTTATAATTTTAACATACCCCCATGCCATCAGCAGAACCTTCTCGTAGAATACACTTGATAATTCTGAATGAGCAAGACTGGATACAAAAAACGAAAAATCAGTCAATGCATAATTGCAATTTAATATATGCATGAAACATATCTATAGACAAACAGAAACAAAGGTAATGTACTGCTTGATGTGAGGTTCTAAACTTGCTTCTCTAGTGGCACTCCAACATCTATTAGAATAGAATAATTGCGACATATTGACATACCTAAGGGCCCACAGACGGAGGTAAGAAGCCGTATTAGACACTGCTCCAAGCACAAATTCAATGGTATGTATAAGTTGATGTACAAAGACTTCACTGAACTCAAATTCCTCATGACCATGGGATTCGTGGTTTGACTCCGCTTGCAAGCTCTCGTCTGTGCTTTCAAGTGGTGTATAGGATTCAGCCCCGTGCCTCTGAAGTAGCATAAATATTACAAGTTAGAACTACAAATATTATAGTTCCATGTAAACAAGGAGGAACCTTTAAGTACTAAAAAAAGCATACAGCTTCATGTTGCTTCTTTAAGATAAAAGGTTTTGGCAACAGCATCCAGGGGACAGAGATAAATGCCAGAAGCAAAAGCACAAGCTGGTAAAAAATAAAACAAAGAACGTAAGTACTATTCATATAGAAGTACATTCTTAAGATTTACAAAGATGCCCGAGGGAGTGTTGGAAGTTAACCAACCTGCAAATTCTTCTGACCAACAAAGAGTTGGTTCTCACCCAACTCATCAGTCGGGCTAAGGAACATGTAGATCAAAATATGGTACAAATCAGCTTGAGAACCAGTACACCACTTCACAATAATAAGAAGGGCTAGATAACCAAATAGACTGTTGAGAAATATCATCTGGGGAATGAACTGGAACCTGAGAGTGAAACATTGAAGTAAAAGAATAGTGCATCAATACTAATGAGTGAGAAAGTGTACTGATAGAATCAGTGAATTGATTACAGAAGCAAAAAACTGCAAAGTAACTGTTTTCTATCCCCCACCCAACTTGTATTCTCTACAATAAGATTTCTCCATAACAAATATTGGTGATTAACTTACCACACATTCACCCTGTTTCTAAAGAATATGGCATTGCAATAGCTCATCACAATTCCAAGGTTCATTTGAGCAACTCCAAGAAGAATTGACATTTTCATTTTCAATGAGTTCAGAAATGGTAGTTCACTTCGTGTTCCATGCCATACAGGATCAACTCCGAAAGGATAAGTGTCCCGCACTTTTATCAAGCCCACTGTTGTAGCATCCCTGCATCAGAAAGATCGCATTAAAAAAACAGAGACGGTGGCTTAATTTTTAGAAGCATAAAGCACAATATTACAATATTACCAGTCAAAAGGTTTGATTTACCTGCAAGAGAGGTCACGACAATCATAAGCAGAGGGGGCAAAGAGTGCAAATGGAACAGAAAAGAACTCGTTATAGATAAAGCCAGTGTAGATTGAGAACAGCGCCATCAGCAAAATAACATAACGACCTCCAAAAGTCATCTCCGTGATGTCATCAAGCTTCTGTTTTTTACACCAAGATTCCGTGTTAGAAGACAGATTGAAAACATGCAAATACTTAAAACATAAGAGGAACAAAAAGACACGCCAAGCACAAATTAATGGAAAATTTAGGAGTAGTTTGATTTGGTAAATTACTTTTTATTTTTACATTTTAATTATAAAAGCATCACTTTTTTTCACTTCAAAGATTTGTATAGGGAACAGTGAAAACAATTTCATTTCTGCAGAAAACAGCAGAAATTATTTTCATTCTTTCCTCTACAAACATTTGAAAATGGGAAATAAAGCATAAGTAAAGTGGTACTTCTGAAACAGAATATTTTCTCAGACTAAAAGGTCACTTAATGTCAATCAGAAATGGATTTCACCAATTTTTCTTTAAAATACTACTTATTATTTGGTTAATAGCAATAAATGAAATGATAATAAAAAAGCTAGTTAGCTTGTTGGGAACGTCCTTTGCAACAATTCAAAGGGACCAAAAGCTGAATACCTAAATCCAACTTCATCATATAGGGAGAGGAGGACTGCCTCCAGCTCAAAATAGAACTATAATCTTTTACAGAAAAATAATCAGTGACCTGAATTATTTAAAGTACTCTTGGCACTCTCAAAAAAATCCATGCCCCAATAAGTTTGCAGCAGGAAAACAGTTACTGGAACTCCTAAAACAATTAAGGTCTACGAAGGAACAGTTTTGCACAGATACCTAAACCTATAGACTGCGGCAGATCTTCGTTGATACATAAGGACTCTAACCAAGATAAAACGTCAGCATTAGCCACCAACTATGAACCCCAAAACGCTCTTAAAGTCTTAACATGGCAAGGTAATGGTTTTGGACTTAAATCAAATATTAACAGGAGTACAATAAGTGTAGTTCAATACCAAGAAAGTATAGTTCAATTTTTCTTTTTTTAACATTTGAAATATTCAAATATGGCACCAATACTTTGAATACAACTAGAATTACAGAAGGATCTAGTTTTTCCTCAGAGTATTGCATCTTTATCATATCAAATATCCAAGTTTCACAGATTCCCAGGAAGGCGATGCATAGATATTTTCTACTAAGGTGGAGAAGCTACTTAATTTCTCCTATTAAAATATAAAATCTAGCCTTTTTTACTTTTCTTAAAGGAAGGTTCTTCAAGCTAAACCAAAGGGTTACCTGACTAGATAATTTCTTCTCTCTGATTATGAAATATAGAGCTGCAAGTAGTAAACATATTCCATGTCCCCAATCGCCAAACATAACAGCAAAAAGAAACGGAAAGGTAACTACAGTATACACGGTCGGATTTGCCTCCTGATACTTAGCAACCCTGAAATATTAGTATAAAGTTCATAGTATGAGATTAATATCAATACATCGAAGTTCATTGCAATAAAATGCTGGACAAATACATAGTGGAGCCAAGATACACCTTCAACCATGTCTAAACGAGATGTAAAATTGATAATTATATTTAATACATGAAATGAATATTTCAATGTAAACAAACTCATTTATAAGTCAGATTTTTAAGGGTGGACCATAGTACTGAACCATAAATTGGAGATGGTATACTTGTAATAATAATAAAACATACATACATACATACATATATACATACACATATATATACATAAAAATAAGTCAACATTGGTAGAGCTAGTGTAAGGGTCCACTTCTTAAAAGAGCACAACAAATATTTCATAGATGGGAAACATGACTCATCTAATCATATTGGTGACGACCTGCAACTATAAACAGTATTATTTTGGCATGTATAAACACATGACCATGAACATAATATGAATGATGCTGTCAAAAGAATTATTGACGAAATCTGCTGGTCATTAAAACCAACCTTAATTGGCAAAATATCTGGTCATCAAAACCAGCTGGACATTTAAAGTCAGCAAAGTCTATGCGATTGTAATTGTAATTTTGTATTGTAACTATTATTCTCTTTTATTGTAATTTTGTATTGTAACTGTGTGTGTGTGTGTGAGAGAGAGAGAGAATTCTCCAGCACGAGAACACACAATTTTCCCTGCACATTTCTGAAGTTTAACAGATGCACATATTATCAATAACTAAACTCCACACTACAAAGGGATAAGAAAAAAGGAAAGAGTGGGGGGAGAAAACAGTATGGTCCTCACCCATATGAATCAATGATTCCTTGAAAAGAAGAAGTAAATTTATTTGTGCGGAAAAAGGTAGGCGGCAACTCCCTGGTATGCAGAACTTGAAAAATGGCATTGACTTGAGAATTAGAGTCCAATGCTGCCCGCTGTAATGCATCCTGGATCTGAAAATTCAAGGTAACAAGTCTCATAAAATCAATATCACAAAAAACCACAAAGGAATTAACTCTGGTTAGGTAAAATGAAAACTCAATACAAAATAAAGCATCACAATAACGACAAATACCTGCTTATTTGCAAAGATGGGACTCCACCCCTCAGCCACAAGACATTTTTTCGTCACATCAAGGCTCAGCATGTTCAGGGTATGATGAATAGATTTCTCCTTCCTCACCTTCATGAATGTATTGTCAAGAGAAATTAAACAGTAATGTCAACAACAACAAAAATCAGAAAAGTAAATTGAATACTTGAGAATTAAAATTTATAACCAATCAAATCAAAAGAATGATAAAGTAAAGTAGGTGATAGGCATATAAATTTAATTCATCACATGAATAATACAGAACATTGTTAATTTTTATTTTTGACATACCAGAACATCCCATTGCTCAAATTGAGCCCCAATAGTATTTAGCAAGTGATCCCGGTGATGTAGTCCAGCATCTATAGTGGTCTTCAATTCCAAAAGTCTTCCAGAAACCTGCAGGTGAATTTTTTGAACAGTTGGGGGAGAAAGCCATAAACTATAATGCATTGAGCAAACATATAAAGGATGAAGGATCATCAAAATAAGACAAAATAAAGTAACTTGGCTAGATATATGTTGTTGACACATGGAAAGGAACGATTAGGCCTAGGCCTAGCAACTATAATGATTTATTCTATCATTCCATAAATTCTTTCTCCAGCAAGAATTATTTATCGACCACGTATGCAACTACAAAGGAAGAATATCTAAGTTCATCAATTAATTACTGATTGCTGACTAATCAGCGTTTTCAAATAACATGGCTTGTGTAACATCAGAATCAGTAATAGTACACCATATCTCCCACACCCACAATTAAAATGTAAAGAGAGGCTTGTCAGTACTCCACCTAGGAATTTACAATCCAATTGTTTCTGGCAATCAATTCACATGTACTACATTAAACAGTGTGGCAGCCAAAAACTTGGGCTGACACACGGAAAGTTAAGAAGATTTTCCTGGGGAAAATTGAGAACCAATACCAACCTCTGTGATCATTTGTGCTTGTTTTCCAAGTTCCTCAGCAAAAGGGTAACGATTAGCACCAAAGGCTTCACATATTTTGAGAATCTTGGCTTTTGCTTTTTCTCCAGCATAGAAGATCACAAAAACATTTTTCTCAGTCTGCAGGTGAACATCCATAAGTCACCATAGAATAGAATATTAAACAATACGCGCACGCATATATATATATATATATATATATATATATATATATATATATATATATGACAACAGAGAGAAACTTATTTAAGCAAAAAATGAAGAATCTTAATTATTATAGGTTCACTGGCAATCATAGATCTATACAGCAGATACATGTATTAATTAAAAGCATAATACAAAATAGAAGGTAGCCAGTCTTATTAAAAAACAGAAGACTATAGAGCTTACGACTCAATAATCGCTTCTGTTTTCTAAATTTTCTAATCACAACAAGCCAACATGCACAAACAATATTGAGTATTAACATAACGAAATATAATTAGAAAACCCAAGATACAGTACAACTAAAGAGGCTAATCTTATATTCACATTATGAAAAGTCATCATTCAGAGAGGAATCTGTCAATACATCTCTGATGGCATGGCAAGCTGCAATATGCACATCAAAATATATCATTGACATGAACCGATAGCCAACAAACCTAAGTAGTTAAACCAACAAACTACCTTTATCTAATAGGGTTTATGTAACTATTCACAATAGCAAACATTACATTTACAGACTCAAAATGAGCCTACGAATGCATCTATACTAACATGCATCAGCACAGAATTTCTGTATGATCTTTCCATCAGCTAGAAAGAAAGCAAAATAGCCTGTTGCATAATCCAACTATTTATTTTATTTCAAACATTCTCTGTGAAAAAATGGAGGGTGGGATTCACCTTTTCTCCAGAAACAGGGTCTGTGACAGGATCCTCAACAGTAGCCTGCCTTAAAAATACATTTCCTCTAGTAGCACGAAATAAAATTCTCTCAAATACCATGGACTTTTCCCTGGGAACAAGACCTGCTAAAAACCCCAACTTAACTTGCTTTGACGAATCACCTACCAATTCCTTCACAACACAACAAACAGCAAGAACCAATTCATTAAAAGTTTAGTATCAATAGTATAAAAGAAAATTAGAAATGAGATGTAAGAAGTCTACTTGGTCCTGTAATAAAGGTGTTTCCATAGAGTCATCCCCCAGATGACGGGATTCAAATTCTCTCTGCTGCTCTATGGCACGGCTTTGAGCTGAGCGGAAAAACTCACCAGCCTGGAAAAAGACAATTACTAGTTAGTGATTGGTCTGCAGTATAGGTTTTATACACTTGAGTACATAAGATGGAAAAAACATAGTGTATTCAACTTACACTGTTGTACCTATAACCCTCACGTTGGGTACATAAAAAAATAATAATAAAATAACATTTCATTTAAACACCCCCCCTCAAACTGGAACTTGTAGATCATATGCACCAAGCTTGGAAAATATAAACTAAATCTTAGGGCTACAAGTTGTTCATTAGAACTGACAAACTCAATAATAAAATATTGAGCAACAGCTTCTCTCAAACAAAATGATAATCAATCGCTATATGTTTAATTCTCTAGTGGAACACCAAATTAGAGGCAATATGAAGAGTGTCTAATTGTCACAATACAATTTCATCTACTCATTTTCACAAAATTACAACTCTTGAAGGAGTTGTTTAATCCACACAAGTTCACATGTAACCAAGGATATAGATCTATATTTGGCTTTGGCTTCTGCACTAGATCAGGTAATAACACTTTATTTCATACTTAAGACACTTAATAGTATTTGAAGAAAGCTTGTCAAGTCCTGAAGAACATTATGAACAAAACAAAGAGACATGATTCATTTGGAAAAATTATAGAGTAAGGAAGAAGGCATCCTATTGAATAGGAAACCGGCACTGAGGATTGCATCTCCCCCGATGATGAATAGGAACATTAGGATTAAGCTTGTGATTTCAATAAAATGTTTATTCTTCCTCTCTGTTGCAGTGGAATGTAAGGACATGTTGACTGATGTAAAATTCCCTAGGAAGATAAGAATGAAAAAAACTTAACAAAAAATATTCCTTAACATTATCATTTTTTAGAATTTTAACTATCTTCCTAAATTGGTTCTTAATTTCAATGAAGAAACAAATAATATCTCAAATTTGTCTTTCATTAAATAAACTCAAGTACATCAATGAAATACAAAATAACTAAAACAAAAAGAAATAACAACTCTTTTCGAAATTGTTGAAAAGACAGACTTCGATAGAGACAATGAAGGATAAGACAATGCGGCACCGTTCCCCTTGAGATACCAACTTGAATAAATAAGATGGAGAAAACACAATATATTCAACCTACATTGTCGTACCTTTTATTAATGTGTGTGTGCGTCTTACAAAAAGAGGCAAGGAACTCACCTTAAACCCTAACCCTAAAGTTGGGCACACACAAAAGAAATAATAATAAAACAACATTACATTTCAACACAGATCTAAAATTTCAATCTTACAAAATTAACAAGAATACAACATAAAATGAAAGCACATATACCTCTCATTCACTGATTTAGATAAAATTGTGTAATTTTGTAAACATTATGCAAATCTAAGTTTGTATCTCTCCTTAGCTTGCAGAAAGCATGTATGGACACATTTTCTTTCTGCATTATATCAAGCATATCCCATTTTTAGACCACCAGATTTTAGGATAGGAAGTGTTGGAAGTCCCACATCGACTAGAGATAAGGCCAAATGATAATATATAATTGAGGTGCAAACCTCACCTTACAAGCCGGTTTTGTGGGGATGAGTTAGGCATAAACTCACTTTCTAATATGGTATCAGAGCCAGGTTAGAGCCTATCCTAGCGAGTTCTAAGTGGGCATTCTATTCTTCTCTTCCACCCGCAATCGGGCCGTTACCGGACCACCCAATTTCTACTATCACGCACGAGATGTCTATACCTCGGCGTGAAGGGGGTGTGTTGGAAGTCCCACATCGACTAGAGATAAGGCCAAATGATAATATATAATTGAGGTGCAAACCTCACCTTACAAGCCGGTTTTGTGGGGATGAGTTAGGCATAAACTCACTTTCTAATAGGAAGATAGGGAAGAGTAGCTAAGGATTGTTAGAGCAGTCAGTTAGTTAGAGAGGATGTCAATTAGATTGATAGTGAGAAATAGGGTTGAAGGGATACACTGAGAGAAATAGTGTGTACAAACGAGAAATCCCTTTGAGAGGAGAACCCATTCAAGAAAAGTTCTTTCTCCTATTTCCAGTTGTTCAATAAAACTGATCATTCTATCAATTCTTCATTTCTCTTCCCTAAGCAGCATACAACAATTACTAACGCTAAAATTAATTTTAATGCATCAATCAAACAAGGAAGTGGAATAGTATAAGTCAAGAAGCACCCCAATGCAAGCATACGAAAATAATTGAGTTTGGCTAAGGAGTACAAAGGGAAGAAAATAAAAGTTCAGAAGTGATTCAAGTGCCCATATTTGATTTTAGTTAAGTTCTATAAAAATAGGAAAAACTATATTTGAAGCACTTTGGTTATATGCTTTTTTGGAAACAAAAAGAGAAGATCCAATACACAATAGGTAAAAATGAAACTTCCATATATCCTATTTCTAGTACAGCATATATCAGAAATACCCATAGTAAGAAATGAACCATGCCTAATTCAACCCCCAAAACTAGCTTGGGGCAGGTAGATTGCCTAGGTCTTATTAGGAGAATCTAACTTTATTCCTTACCAATTTGGGATATCTTAACACACCCCCTCAGAGCCCAAAACTGGACATGTGAAGCATGAGGTTTGTAGGGATGAAGATCTGCAGATGGCCCAACATTAAGATTGGAAGGCTCTAATACCATATTAGAAGTTAAGTAAATCAAGCCTAACTTAAACCCAAAAGCTAGCTCTCGGGGGGAGGATTACCCTAGTCTTATAATTAGTGTTTTGATCATATTCCTAGCCAATGTGAGACATTATAACCTAAATATTTTCTATTTTCACTTTTTGCAATATTATTAAGGAAAAGACATTAGTTACTCTTTTTTTAATTATTTTCATATTCTTTTCTGGATATTTCTCAATGTGCGAACTATTCATGGAACGTGAGAAGCAGATGAATAATCATATGCTTCCGGAAGAAATCAAAGAATTTCTTAAGAATCCTGCAAGAGCCACTCATTCTTTTTTAATCTGACGGGTGGTCAAAACTTTAGAATCCTACCCATAGGTCTACTAGAGATAAAAAATTGTTTAAAAAGGAACAAAAGAAACATCTTGCTTTTTCTAGGCAATAGGAAAAGAAAAAAATAGTGAATTTATTCAAAATAATTATGTACCTACAAAATACCGTCTCAATTCATCCTATTTCATCCTATTCAGGATCTTATATGATTCCAAAGGATGAACTGGACAGTTCCAATAAGATTTTATTCTTGAACAAAAATCATAGTATTCTTTATAGGCACAGTACCTTCTGTAAAACAAGCTTATACTCCACAAGCTCATTGTATGACCGTTGCAACTTCTCACCATTTGCGTTCATCTCAACTAACTCTGACTCAATTTCTGTAAGTTTTACCTGTTACAAGACAGGCCAGATGTCAAATTATAAACTATAGAAAATAAAAAGGAAATGGAAACAAACTCTGTCCACAAGTATGCTCATGTACCTCAAGGTCATCAATGTTCACATCAACTGGTGTTGTGGAATATTTTGGTGAAACACCTGCCTTCAACATTTGCTCCTTGAAGAAACGCAGTCTCCGAGCCATCTCTCCACATCTTTTTATCTTCACAACGACCAAATATAAATCCCCCAACAAATTTAAAAACATAATATCAATACTTTTGTTGGTAAAACAATAAATTGAATGAAAAAAAGAGAAGAAAATACAATGAGTTTGCAGGACAACAAATCCCCTTAAATGTAAGGGCAGGATCACAAAATCAAAGAGAAAAAGAAAACATCAATGGAGAAAAGCTGCCCATTTCATCAGTAAAGCTGTAGAAGAAAACTACTTAAAAAGTCCATATGATTTACACCAAATAGATAACAAACAGTCTTTACCGAAATCAGTTATTGTGCCAACCACACAATCAATATATATAGCAAAGCTACATTCCAAAATTAAGTCATGTGAGAGAAACAATAACTCCAATGGAGAAGCTTAATCCACTATGAAAAAACTCTACTCCCCTCATTCTTCGCTACCTAAGCCATTCTTGCCCTATGGAAATTTTGGCATTGTAAATTAAAATGATATGATACAAGTTGTGCAAATGTAAAGACAAAATTTGTATGATTTTCAAATCATATCCCAAAAACAAAGGCTGACAAAGAAAGTCAGAACATTTCCGCATCAATTGATGGCTTGGGTTTTTCAGCTGAGTACCGTTCCCTTCTAGAAGATTTTGTAGAACAGAAATACTGAGTTACAGACAAGACCAGTAATAATCATCATTAAAAACAAATCATTGCAAGACATCTCCACAAAACTTTATAACAAGAAGACCATGTACAGGTTCCAGAAACAAAGAACTGACTGACAAATAGCATAAAAACAACGTACCTGAGTTGCATATGTTCGCTGAAAAGGACTCTTATCTGCATTGAGCTGGAAACAACACAAACATTAAGCTTAGAAAGGTCTCTCAAAGCAGCACACCATGCTTCATATCATAAAAACAAGGAACAACTTGCTTAATTAATTGCTAGGATAATCGTTTGTCTCCAATCTAGTCCAAACAGCCCTTTGTAACTTAATTAAAAACATGTATACAAACCAAAATTATGAAAAAACAAGAAAAACTGTATCACGCTGCTAGATTACTACAATAACATCGTCCTGGCTGTTTCAGCATTCCAATATAAAAAACCTATTATCAAACTGTACTCTCCCCATTCACTCACCCACGATTAATGAATCACCGGGATTAAGTTCAAATAACTAATCAATTTCGAGAAAAAAAAACATCAAGTTAAGTTTAATCATCACTCAGAAATAGGCCAATTAAGTACGACAGTAAACCTGCACTCCTCAGCGAACATAAAACAGAATCCAAGTCTCTTTTCAGATCAATAAGCAGATAAATCATGCGATGAGAGAGAGAAACCGATTTGGAGAAGACGGAAACCTAATTACGAGTTCGCGACGAAAAATTGAAAGACGAGGGAAGTGAGAAAGGGTTTATCGGAGAAGAGAAGAGTACTAACATCTTTGAACTGAAGAAGGCCAAGGTCGCCGAGGTAGGAGACAGTGCGGTGAGCGGATTCGATTGGGATGATGAGCTGAACCAGTTGCATCGGCTCCGAACGAAACAGATCCATCGGAGGACAACATCCTCTGCGCGCTACCTCTCCCATTCTCACTCTCTCTATCTCTCTCTCTGCTGCGAAATCAAAGACAGATGATCGAGGCAATGATCGATCTCAGTCTCAACTACGGCTTCAGAGAGACTTTCTCCGTCTCTTTCCCTCCCTCTCTTTCTCTCTCTCTATAATCCCCTTATCGAATCACTACCTTCCAATCTCTTCAAGATCCTTCCTTCCTTGCTCAATTTTGTTTTTTTTTTTTACTTTCACCTATTTTTCCCTGGCACTAAATTTAACTATTATATCTTTTAAGTTTTACATAATATTATATCAGTTAGGTTTTTTCAATTAATAATAATAATAATTATTATTATTATTATTATTGAAGAAGAAAATAAATTATCATTGCTTGATTAATTCGTTACTGTTATTGATTTTATGGTGCTTTATATTTTACTTTTATCAGATTATCTTTATATATATATATATATATATATATATATATATATATATATATATATTGTGTGAACGTGTGAATCCAATATATAAAAGTAAATTAAAATCATATTTAAGAAAATTTTAAAAAGAGAACAAGTAAAAAAGATGAAGAGAAATAATTAATCGTTTAAATTGTATGTCACATAAATAGCTGAAAATTTCAAAATAAAATAAAACTAAGGTCATAACTTTTTAATCACGTATAAAAACGTAAAGTAAAAATAAAAAAGTATTTTCTTAAATTTACATGTGATTTTAATAATGAATAATTTGATAACATTCTACTTATCGTTTAATATAGTTGTATCAAATATAATATAAAATCAGAGAATATTTTCTTTACATATTTCTTTATTAATCTTCAATAAAATAACAAATTGAATAACATATTTATTTTTTGAAACATGTTAGAATTTTATCACATTATATAATATTTGATTCAATTTAAGATATTTAGATATTTTTTAGTGTTTTAAACTTATCTTCTATAGTATAATTTATTCCATACCTAAAACTCTCTTTAAACTTTTAAAATAAAATGTGACGTGCATTAACTCCTGTGGGCAAGGGTGCTGCGCTGGCGATCGTTTAAAATTAGGAATGTGTAAAAACTATCTACTTCAATTTTTATTAATCAAAAAGAGAAAGTTTTTCCTTTTTGTTAAGTACATAATTTTAAATTGGATAATTTATACCAATGTTGATGGTATATTTAATTTTTTTTTGTCAGTAACAGTTGTACAAATTTTTGAATCTCGCTTTATTTTAAAATTAGATTTTAAATTTAATTTAATTTTAAAAAATTATATAAATTTCAAATAATAAGCTAAATATTAATTTATTTGATAACCGTCCAACAACTATTAGAACAATAAATTTAATAACTAATTAATTTTGAACTGTAATACATGTAAAAAGTTATTTTACTTTTTCTTACTCTATAAGTATCCATTAGTCATCATAATATATATTTTTTTTACTTATGATAGCATATTACCTAAAAGTTGAATTTCTAGTGGTAAATATGAACATTGATTATGAAGAATAAATACTTCAAATATTACATGGTTATTAATTGACTATTATTCTAAATACCACTTTGGCAATTATCTTTGTAAATAGTTAGATGGTTAAGCAAGGTTGGAGATTATAGATGGTGCCTTTCTAAGTAACCTGGGAAGTAAACAAAATATTTCCCTACTAAAGGCATCGGGATTTGTATTTTTTAAAACGAAATGTTATTTTTAGATAACAGAAAAGGGCACAATAATGTAGATAATTGAGGACATGACAAGATTTTTCAGTAGGTGTCACGGACAATACTGTTCTTACCATTTGACTTGTTTCTTTTATGTCTATATACTTTAAACCTCACAATTTTTAATGTCCAATTATCGTTCATCTTTTAACCTATAATTTGACATCAATATTCAACTCTTATTACTAGTAACAAAATTACTAGTTTCTCAAAACTAAATCACTTATTAAATTATTAAATAAATTAAAACATACTAACAGTCACAAAAATGCATTATCCAACTTAAAAAAATAACTATTGAATTACCATATTATCAGAATGTAAAGGGATATAACAATGAACTAAGTCATACAATTATAACTGGAGCCAAAATTGCCTAATTAAAAAAAATACAACACAGTAAACTCCTGCTACTTTATATCTGAAACTAAACTCTTCTACTAAAGAAAATCCACGTTAACAAATTGATTTTGTTAAAGATGTCGACGTTTAATTATGACATGAGATGTCTGATTAGTATCGTTTACTAGGGTAAAGGAAAAGTAAAAAGAAAACAAAATGACTCTAAAGAGGCCTATAAATGCACTGTATAAAACAATATAAAAAATATATGTACTAAACATGAGCACAAGATACATACTGTTAATAAGGCTTTTGGACAATCTAAAACTAAAGGAGAAATAGCAGCATACACGGCTAGAGCCTGCCTCCGGTTAAGATCTTTTTAGGCTGTCACCGTGCATGCTAACAAATCCTTCGGTAGCCAGGGTAGCTATTGCATTTCTTAGCTGCATTAACAAATATTAGCCAAGTAGTTAGCTTATCCTTTGAAATGGGACATTCGTAAAATAAGGTTAAAAGTTTCCTTTTATAAAGGGGAAATTACAGACTTACATCATTGAGATGAACTTCGCTAACACCAGTCTCCTGTTTCTTCAATTCTTCCAATAACTACGTGATCATTTTAATTGTATTAATTAAAGTCATTGGAAACTAAATAATCTATATAGTGCATGTTTCATATATAACAATTAACCATACCTCTAATAACCGCATAGAAGGTCCCCCAATCTGCATCTTCTCCATGATTAAGTTGCGTGTTGCTTGCAGCAAACTTTCTCGTCTTATCCTCTCACTTGCCGACACTCCAGTAGTAATAAGATCCATATCAATGGTTCCTGCAAAGGGGAAAATACGGCATGAAAATTAAACACATTTTCAATTTATTTTTTCCAGGTGAAATTTAAGAACTAGGCTTGACCGGAAACCTACCAGTAGAGTGATCCGTTGCAGACTGCTGCATTGCAACTTCCAAAAGCCTGAAAGCCTCCGTTACATCATTCTTTTCGACCTGTTCGTATCAGGTTATTGAATAATTGTGGTACTATTCCATATATATGTACATCATGCGAAGATTGAGTGTTACTAACCCATTCCGAAAAGCGAATACGAGCCAATGCTTCACTTAGACGAATCACACTCTCAATCTGCCTCGGCGTTGCTGTTATCACCTGTTTAAATAGATTGGTAAGGTTGAGCAAACATGTCAGAGATACATTATAAAATAAAAACAGAAACCTTCACAATTCCAACATGGCAAATTCCTTCATTCACATTACAGATATCAATACCAAAATACACAATATCGGTGCCCGATCATGCACGTCATTCTTCGCTGAGAAATTTACTCTAGTAGTTACATCAAAATTGGTGTTCTTGTTGGCTAATTGATTGGTTAGAGCCATTGAGTAAAATTTTAACGAACAAAACTTAGCTCCGTGCAAGAAGCAAATACTAAAGAGAGTGAAATGATTTCTGAAGTGAAAAGCATTACCTTTTTGCTACTCCCAGGAAAATTTCCTCTTTTCCTTATTTCCACGTAACCTCTAGTCAATTCTTCAGCAGCTTCATCAGAAAGTTGAGGGTGTATGTACTTCCGGGCATAGCTAACATAATCTGTTAATGTAGAAAGATCCAACACATCCTGCTCCATATTCTGCATAACACGGACACGGAACAATGTAGGTCATAACGCTTAAATTTGAATCTTAACCTTGAATAAAATAATTGCAAGTTTACCTCGGGATTGTCGAAGTGTAGGGACACAATATGTTTAGCAAGGCGCCTGTCAGTTTGCTCATCAGCCTTGTCAAGGATCAAGTAGATTAAATCAAACCTGCATTATAGTTAAGTGACACTTTATTTTAACCCCTACTTCTCACACCATAGTTTGTTGAAGAGAAATAATTCATTTAATATAGCATGTTTAGTATTTCTTTTAATAAACAAATGAATAAAAAATATTAGAGGCTCCCACTGTACAACATAGATAATATATTTAGTAAGCCTAGATGGGAGCTAGCATAAATGTGTTGCCAGACCCATAATCTAATAATCTAGTTATCACAGCTTATAGGCAAAGCCTACCTGGACAGAAGTGTGGGCGGAAGGTGTATGTTGTCAATGACAGACAAGCGAGGATTATATCTTGAACCACTTGGATTTGCACAAGCCAACACCGAAGTCCTAGCATTGAGGGAAGCAATTATACCTGCCTTTGCTATTGAAACGGTTTGTTGTTCCATCACCTGGATAAAACAGAGACAAGTGCATTAGTCACTAAACAGTACGGCTGAGAAACCTGGCCTCAGTAAAATTTGCAGCATAATTTTCAACTAAGACAAATTTTGAAGACAAATTTTGAAGGAAAAAATATGTATATGACTGCAGAAATTGGCTAAAATAGGGAGATGAAAAATGTAATCAACCTCATGTAACATGCTCCTTGCATTTTCAGACATTTTGTCAAATTCATCAATACAACAGATACCTCGGTCACTCAAAACAAGGGCACCACTCTCAAGAACCTGAACCATAAGCAGAAAAATTAGGTTCCAGTGTTGAACGTATAAAAGGCAGTAAAATATCCCATTCATGGTCCATACAGTTTCTCCTGTTTCAGGGTCCTTGGCTACATATGCTGTCAATCCAACTGCAGAGCTTCCCCTTCCGCTGGTGTAAATGCCACGTGGAGATAGTTTGTGTATGTATTGGAGTAGCTGGGACTTGCTAGTCCCAGGATCACCAACTAGGAGAATATTTATATCACCACGGAAGCTGGCACCAGAAGCCAATTTCAATGCATTGCCACCAAAAAGCTGCAGCCAACTATATATTAGCACCCTCAGAAAATTGGTAAGAAATCAAAGAATGCATAACTAAAACATGCCTAACCTGACAAAGAAGACCTTTCTTCACATCATCTAGCTCCCAGATGTTTGGTGCCAATGACTTTGTCAGTATTTCATATATATCTGGCCGTGTCGAGATCTCCTTCAATCGAGCCACCTGCAACTCAGACAAGCATACAATTAGCAAGTTATAAAGCAAGCACTGGATTTCATAGTAAATATATACAAGCCATACTTTATCTTCTTCAAAGACAACTTCCTCTTCATTTCTGCCAGGGCCACTATCAATATCCATAGCGTCCTCTACCTGCATCCTAGATTTATCGGTCTTCTTTATGTGAAGACAATCAATATATGTCTACAACATCAAGAGGACAAAATAAAAACGTCAGTTACACAGCATAATCAGTGAAAAGTGCTAAGAATATTTAGCGCATACCTTGAACAATGACTTAACAGTCCTCTGAGTTGGCCCAACCCTAACACTCATAGCCCTATAGATACCAGTCACCTGATAAAAAAACAAAACATTTGATGGCATGATTAGACAATCTTATGCACATATAGATATCACAAGTACATTAGTACATCACTAAGGTCTCACCTCAACTCTATCACCTGGCTTTCCAGTATCCACCAGCTTATCATGTAGCAGCAAGCTAACTGTGTGAGGTGTTCCTCCTTCAGGTATCTGGTCAGGTGTCTCCTGGAGCCTCACAATTTGCTTATCAGTAAACCTGGTTGTAGAAGAAAAAATACATGTGAACTGCAGTTTTATGGTTACTTACCAGAACTGAAATCTAAGCTCATAATTATAATAAAAAATAAACATTTGTAAAACAGGGTCTGACTGCGACAGTACCCCTCTATTCCCGAAACCAAATTCTACCCAGTACCCATTCCACTTCAATTAAATTATCTTTTAATGCACCGCAAACCTCTTGAAAAGAAAGTATGGTTCTTAACCTTTAATTCAACACAGTTAACCTATGTAACAAATTACCCGATTATAGGCCGAGACTTGAAAGACAGTAGACTACACAGAAAGCTAAATTTCATTTAAATTTAAAATGGGCTGATTATGTTTACTAACATAGAAATATTTTATCATCTTTACAAAATAAAACCAGAATTCTAACCAAGGCACAATACGGATTATTAATTAGTCTGCTAGTTTTAAAAGGTGTTTAGAAGTAGGTAAATTTATAGGTGAATAACAACCGATTCCGAAGCTTAAGTTTTGCAGCAAGTTGTTCAGGTATCTTTTACTTTGCCAGAAAAGCATTAGTTATCCCAGATTGTACAAAAAGCAAATAAAGGAACCGAATCAACGAGGTAGAAAAGAAATAAAAGATGTCTTCGTTCAGAATTTTGCTCCACAAAAACCATAAAACATTTCAACGAGCTTTTCTTTATAAAGGAAAGATTCTCCATTTCAAATTGTTAGGTTACAAGCTTCTCCTAATACATAAGGAAAGATTTGCATTACCTGCATCGGTTGTGAACAAGTGTCATGGAGTTCCTGGATTGACATTCTTCCCTCAGACATCTAGTGGGCTCCGTTATTCGTCCTACAAAATCGCAATAGTCAGCAAAACATTACTAAGGTAAAGTGACAGTAAGTGGTTAATCACTAGAGGAATAAGCATAAACATCCCATTAAAATTACCTCTCTCCACAGGAATTGGGTCACAGCAAAATCCACACACAAGACACCTAAATATGGCTTCCCTAATTTCAGGTATAATTGAACTACACCTTATAATCATTCCTTTCAATGACACCATCCTCTCAATATCTACAAAAAAAATGTCACGGTATAGTTATATCAACCCAGCTGCCAACAATAAGATAGATAATTTCGAATTATGAAATGAAAGTTCACCAGAAGGGTTCAAATTTCTCATTGAGGTTGAGTGTTTGAGATTGAAAATCCGAGTTTGAATGTGCTTCTCAAACATCGGCTTCAATCGGCTAACCATATTCATCAAAACCAAGTCAAAGATAGCAAGCACCTCAAGTGGGTATCTAACCATCTTGGTGTACAAATCAGGGTCATGATCAAACACGTCACGCGCATTAACGTCAAGAGAATCTCCTTCAACTTCAATAACCTGTCTGATCAATTTCTCATACTTCCCTTCGGTGTGCAAGTTCAACCCGTCATCCTCACCCTGCGACGAAGACACTTCCCTAAAGTCCCTCAAAAACCTGTGAATCGCATCGTTCACGTCTTCCACGCTTATGTTAGTGCCCCACACAAAGGTGGGCCTGGCGTCGTCCATGTCGTAGCCATCGCCGCCGTCAGACGAGGCCGCCGCGTCATCTGTTGTGGATGTAGGTGTGACGGGAACGCGCCCACCTCCGCCGACGCCATGGCGGGAGCGCGGCGCGGTTGGGGTGGCTTCGGAGGAGGCGAATCGAGATCGACGCTCCGACGGAGTGGCGAATGCGGAGGGAGTGGAGGAGCGGCGGCGGCGGCGCCTACTTCCCGGAGAAGAGAAGGTGTTGCCGATGGGGCTGGAAAGGGAGTCGTCGGGGGAAGAAGGACCTATCAGAAAGGAGGTTTGAATAAAATAACAAATCAGAAAATTCGGAAAATGAAAACCGAAAGAAGAGACAGAGAGAGGAGCGGCACGAACCGTTGTTGAAATTCGGAGAAGAATCGGAAGCCATAGATTTGGTTGTCGGAGAAAATCAGATACAGAAGCAAGAGTGAGTGATACAGAAAGGGCGGTAACTGGTGAGTAGGGGTCAATAACGGGAAGATATGGCGGGGAATGATTTGTAGATTCCCGCCAAAACCTGTGGGCTTGAATCCGGGCCTGGGGGTTTCGTGTTGGCTATTGCTTTCTGCACCCCTTACAATTACATCCCAGCTTAAGGTAATGTTTATTTGAATGGTTGAAGTTTTAGGGAGTAATTTTTATATAAATATATATATATATATATAAATTGTTATTTTAATTGGTTCTGAAATTTTATTTTAATGACTTTTGTTTATTGTGTGTTCTTCTTTAGGGTTTATGTTTTACAAATTAAAAATATTATTGTATTTTAATAGAGGTTCTTTTTTATATTTTCTTCTTTGGTCTTGGGTCTCTTCACTTCCTAAAGGGTCGTCATAGTTGGAGGAGAATACACAATCAATGTCTATACGTGAATCTCGTTTTTCCTTCTTCTTTTTTTTTTTAATTTTCACTTATATTTATGAGTTCCAATGTTAACAAACAGTGTTGTTTTCAATTACTCTATTATTTTTCACGAGAAACACAAATTTGTCTTAAAAAGTTAAAATAAAAATTAGTTCTGTCAGCATGAATTAAAAACAAAAACAAAATTATAAATGCTATATTTAAAAAACATGGATTTATTTAAATATTAAGTTGGAAACATAAATTTCTCTCAAAAATGATTTTATAAACATGAATTAAAAATATGAAATAAAATTATGTTTAAAACCAATTTCTTATTTAAATTTAAAATTATGTTTAAAACACAAATCCTTTATTTTAATTTATCGCATCTGGAAACAGTATTTACATATTAACTTTTAAAATTTAAATATTTTAATGTTCTTTAAGTGTCGGTACATCTTAATCAATCCTTCGATTATAAAATAAGTTGCTACACTAAAATAAAAAATAAAAGTATTCCGTTAAAAGAAAAAAGAAACAAAATTGAAAACAAGAATTTCATATATTTTTCTCTCGACGAAAAAGTTAAGTGTCGCTTGATAACAGAGACGTACCAGTCACAGATTGCATTGAAAGAATGAGAAGAAACTTCCACGAATGGCTCAATCTCAACTTCCAAAAGCTTGAACGAATCAAACAGGTTTGAATGAAAACCATTTCTGACTCGTCTGATTCAACAAAAATTACGAAAGAATTGAATTGACTAATGTTCCCTTTCAAATTTTGCCCTTCCTCTATAGAAACAGACTTTTCAGCACAAAATCAACCAATTCAAAATCAAAACAAAACTCCAACTCCAAACATAAAATCAACAAAACATATGCAAAAGCATAAGAATTTTTTGCATTTTCCATTGGTAAATACATTGAGAACCAGTGCGAGGTATGCACAAAAGAGAGAGACATCAATCATTACATGTCCTAGAGATATATCCACCTGATATTAAAATACAAATGATAATCAAGGATTCTAAAAGTTAAATTAAGCAGCCTAACATATTCAGGAGAGTCCCCCAAATCAATAATCCATAACCCTAATTAGGAGTCAGTAACGTGCTTAAGGCCCAAACCGTGCTTGCCACGGACACACCCAGGCCTCACAAACAGATAAGGAGATTTTTTGGAGCTGTGCATTTTCGAAAATGCCCTTTTCCCCAATTTCCTCATCCTCTGTCTCCCGAACTTGTTGCTCACCGTCCACGGAACAAGCTCATCATCCAAACCATAGCCATCATCGTCGTCGTCATCCTCATCCTCCTCATCATCAACATCACGATGGGGAAAATAACGTTGGTGATGATCGTAGTGCCGAACATCTAAACCCGATTCTTCTACTTGCGACTCGCCATCAACATCGTGATCGTGTAAACTCTCACGAAGAAGAAGGCGAATTTCTTCAATTGGAGCACGGTTGGGACAGGAATCGGAAGAATCGAACTCGTCGAATTCCTCTTCTGCGTCGACGACATCGACGAGCTCCCACTGCAAGAGAGAATCGTCGTTGACCTTCAAAAACTGAACCTCTTCGAGGAGAAGAAAGTGCATCTCTGAGGATTGGTTTTCCATGGTTACCCTAATTGATTCTTTCTTCTTCTTCTTGCTCTTTCTTCTCCTTCTGTTTTTTTCTCTCTTCTTAGTTGCGTTGGTGTGTGGTGTGAGTAAATATAATAATAAATAAAGTATTTATAAAATACGTTGCTTGCAATGCACGGATACGTGTCGTTAAGGGACAACGTTACAACAGCTTTTATTACGTGCTTAAGCCAATACCAATTCGACACGTGGAATTCCGTACGTGTAGGTGCTTGCTAGTTACGTCTTCTTACCCACTCTTTTTTTTTTCTCAAAAATAAATAAAGTACTGATATTTTGTGGTACGACGAATTATTAATTCAACTAGTTGAAATACTCTTGGAATTTCTAAATACAAAATTTAAATTATAATAATACGATTTGATATAAAAAAAATGGTCATTATGAATATAACTAAATGAAGTGAAATATTAAATGAGATTAAGTTATAGTTAATATAAAAAAATGATTTTTTCATAAAAAATAAGAAGCTTTCCAAAATCAAATTTTATAAATAAAACAGTACTTCATTAATATTCCTTTTATTAGGCGAGTTTACTGAAAGGTGTCGGTTTTACTGAATTCAACAATTGTATATTACTGATATAAGTAACTTTATTCTATAAATATAACTTTTAAGATCATTATTTAAAGTATTGATATTTTATGATAAATTTAATTACACTGTATATATATGATAGGTTTCAATAGATTATTTACAGATTAAATACTCTGGTTATAGAGTGAAAGTTTGGTCCTAATATCTTTATATTGTTCGCATTGAATTAAATTTAAGTCTTATATCTTATATTTTATAATTTTAATATTTAATTAAGATTTAGATTAACAAAATAACATTTTCGTTGGAAAAAGTGGCGGCAAGGGATTTTGTCGGTGATACAAGAACACTTGGCAAGCACGTTTTATATAATATGTACATGCATACATTTTTATAAAATGTTTTTTATTATATTAACATAGTAACAAAATATTAATTGGTATAAAATAAAGTATTATAGTAGATAAGTGTTTTAAAATAATGAGACCGGTTATTTTACTTTAAAATAATCTTATAATATAAATAGAATTTTATAAACGCGTCTCATTATTTTAAGAACACTTCATCTCTCTAAAACATTATTTCCTACCGTTTCTCTATCTTCACTCTAGATCTTCTCTCATTTGAGTTGTCGGCTTGACGATCAGGAGGTGACTAGACGATCCTAGCGTCAAGGACAACAATCTAGACCGATCAATTTCTTGATTTGAGTCAGTAAGTCTTTTTTCCCTTTCTCCGTACGTTTCTAACCTTGATCATGCAACAATTGTTGTTTGCATGTGTTTGGGTGCTTTCTTCTTCAATTTCTAACTCAATTTAGGTTTTAAGAGTTGTTTTCTATTGTCAATTGGTGATTTGTAGGTGTTCCTAAAAATTCCTTACGTTGCAAACAAGCTGTCAGGGTTTTGGTAGAGCTGTCCAGAATTATTCAAGGTAAGGAAAACTACATTTCTGTTTTTGATTGGTAGTTTGGCATGTATGTGTGATGAAGTTTGTGATATAATAGTGATTGAACTGAATTTAGGTATTTGAGTAATATTGTCTTTTATGTAATTTGATTGCTTGATTTTGAACTTGTGAAAATGATGATTTTGAACTGAACTGGATCTGGTGCAAAGCCGTTTTGATCATAATGGACGAGGGTAATCTGTCATAAGGATAACTAGATAGAAGGTTAAGTGAATTATGCATGTTTTAAGTCATTTTGGAGGAAGTGGGATAGTGAAAATGAGAACTAGAGGTTAAGGGCTTAATTGGTCTGTTGGCAGTGAAAATGAGAACTAGAGATTAAGCGCATCAGGGTGCACGGCAAGACAGCAAAATTTCGCACAGCGCACCACCCTTGGTGCGTTAAGCGATTTTTCCTGACGAGGGAGCCTTTAAGCTAAAATTCGCATAGCGCACTGGGTGCGCTATGCGACTCTGCATAATCTGCAGAACGAAAGTCTGAAAATTTCAAGTACTCAACACCCTATAACTCGTTCTAGACCTCTTCCTTAACTTCTAATGATCCTAGATCGTAGTATAAGCCTAATTAAACTTGTCTATTTGATTATAAACATTGTTAACATGATTCTAAAGTGATTAATATCCAACTGTTAGCTTAAAACTCTGATTTCATTAAACCAAGAACCCAATTTCAATTCTACCATTTTGAACATGACTTTACTCAGTTTTATGACCCTAACTAGTTCTAATTGACTCATCCAAGCTAGTCAAACAGCCCAATTGCACTCAAGACCACCTATGCCCAATTTCAATACCTCACTTCCCCTCACAGTAACCTAAAACAGTACATGTGTACCTACTTACTATCCATATTAACGATATTACTGAATTCTTACTCCAAACCTCTCTAACAAAATCAAGTACAACCAACAAACTCATCCAAGTCAAATAATAATCAGCACACCATGGTTACACAAATTTCACATTTTCAACAAATGCAACTCAACATGCTCACCACCAAAATATAGTATATCAGTAAGACAATTCACAATTTATCAAACATGCACATCATACAGCTCCTAAAAAAATATAACTAGCTCCCTTTACCTGGGTTTTTCCAAGCACAACTAATTGAAATTGCCCTAACAGTACCCTTCACAGCACGAGAACTCAACCTGACCCTACAAACCACCAAAGTGGTGACAACAACGACTCTTAGAGCTTGATTTGACAGAAAATATGAAGACGAAACCCTACTAGCAACATGCAACCAGTAACGTTGCATGCCCTAGGCTCCAGAAACAACGAAGGAATGGGAAAAATCACTTACCGGTCCAAACGAAAATACGATCGGGTCAAAAGGAAGCCTTCGGTGTGGTGGACGCCTGAGCACCTTCAAATCCAAGATTGAATGGTTCAGTGAATGAAAATTTTTAGAGAGAATGCATAGAGAATTTAGGGCAAAAAGAGTTTTAGAGAGAGAGAGCTTAAGCAACTGAATTAGACTTCTGAGAAGTCTTTCATAAGGCTAAGTTGTCCTTGGTTTGACGGGCCTGACTGTCTCACATAAGACCCACTGGCTCCTTTATATTTTTACATGCCCTCACATGCAAGTATAATTTTCTCATTAATACACACTTTAAGAGAGAAATAAAATACATATCTAACAAATAAAAATATGATTAATTTTTAATAATAAAAAAGCAATAATATGTTTTTGTTAAAAGTGAGAAAAATAGTAATAATAATTAAATAATATTATCTAATTTCAAATTATAAATAACGATCTTAAATATTTCGAATTACCTTACATTGCTATGATGGTCTTTTGTTTGTGATTGAAGTCATTGTTTTTGTGATGGTTTTTAGGGAAGTGGTTGTTGAATTAGGTTTTTAAAGAGAGAGTTGAAGGAAGAAGATGAGAGTATGGTTTAAAATGGTGGTTGGGTGGTGCAAAAATGGAGTTACGTGTTGTGCTCGCCACTCACCCATGCTTCTTATAGTCATGTATAAATTTGGTGTGGAATAACGTATAAAATAAATTGTTAAAAAATTAAAAAATTAAATGCACCTTTAAAAATAAAAATCAACGTTTCTTGATTAAGGAACGTGGATGTCTTATCATAATTATAATTATAATTATAATTGTAAATTGTAATTATAATAATTATAATAATAATAATAATAATAATATTATTATTATTATTATTATTATTTGAGTCTGGGTGAGATACGTGATATTAATCTGTTTTGTACAAGAGTTTTCTGGTTTAATTTTATACTGTAAATAATAATTATAAGTGTCAGTAATTTGACTTTTATTGCAAATAATAATTTTATTAAAACCGATCTTTCTAATTTAGCTTCATAATAAGGAAAATAGAGGAAAGAAATTGTTTCACTTATTTCTTGATTCTTAATGTAGTAGGTAAATATACTCGTGATTCCAAATGAGAAACTGACATTTTTAAATAGTAAGACTTAGTTAAGTTTTAAATTTATAAAAAAGTTATATATTTTTGTAGTGAAATTTTCATTATTATTATTTATTTGTTGAGTATTGAAAATTGTTATATTTGGTTCTTTAATTAGATTATGGTTGTTATTTTTTTTATTTGTCTTCATTATGAAATAAAAAATGTAAAATTATATGATTAATATAAAATAATATTATAAATAATGTAAAATAATCAGTGATTTTATTATTTTCTATATTGTCATGGTCTTCAAATATTTTCACATCTTCACTTATAATGATTAATGTATATTTTATCGTTTTGTCGTCGTATTTATTAATGACTTCTATATTGTCATTTATAATTGGTTATGTTATTTGTCTCGATAATGATTTCTATATCATCATCTATAGTTATAATAAAATTGTCTACATCAACACCATTCATAAAATTGTTATTGACAACACAAATTAAAAGAATCAAATTTATTTATTATTTTATATTTATTACAATATAATTTTTATATCATAATCTCATATTTCTTTTACTTTATAAACAAGTAAGAAAGACGAGAAATAAGATAACAACAACTGAATTTAGTTATTCGAAAATTAAACGGTATTACATAATTGAAAAATATAAAATTCTTAAATACCTAATAGCTTAATAAAATTTATTAAAAGCTCTCCAATAATAATAATAATAATAATAACAATAAAGAAGAAGAAAAAATGAAAAAGAAAAAACTTAGCAAAATATATTATGAGAAAGTGAACAACCATTCTAAATTTTTGGGAAAGCAAAGATAGTGTTGTGTTATTGTTCATTACAGAAAACACATCTATATTTTATAAAAAAACATTTTGTAAATAGTTATTCGAACTCAGTTAATCTTTAAATGTTAATAATCACGTCAAATAATGCTCTTATCAAGTAGTTAGAATTAAGTTAATAACCATAACGGATGCAATAATGGAATGAGGTGGAATAAACTCAATTCAAGAAAAAGTCTCAAACTTCAATTTTGTATAAACATATCTGTTAAATATTTTAAACAAGAGAGTTGTGTTGGTCATAGTGATTTTACTAATTTCGAACATGATTGTCTATGTGAAAGACATTCGTAGCCTGTATAAAAATTTTCAAGCTATTAACAAAAAATAAATTTTAGTTTTTTTTTTCTTATTTATTTCATTATTTTATTTACCTAGCAATCTTTTTTAAATGTTTTACTTTTGTAGATTAAAAAGTTTTAAAAATAGAAAGAATTCTTAAAAAATTTACTTTCTTAAATAAACATGATATATGCAATGCATGGTAAAAAAAATTGTTGTATATATTAAATCAATATATTTCGTTCCGTTTTATATTACAGGACATTAAGATTTTTTAATTCAATAACTTATTTTTTTCTTTTCTTTTACACAACAAGAAAACGAAGTTAACAGTGTCTTTTGTTGTACGGCTCAGCTTTCAAACTATTATATTATTTTTCTTTGAGGAAATATTCATTAATAATTTGTTAGGTCAAACATTTTTTCAATCTAATTTTGCTTGGAAAATTAATTTAAAACAGAAAGAAGTCAATGATTGATTAAAACGGAATATAATTTAAGAATCAATATTTGTTCTCTTCTATTTCGACTGACTAAATTATTATGTTTTGGTTATAATTAATCTATTGTCTAAAAAACACTTGAATATAATTTTGAAGTTAAAACCATTTGCTTATGTTAACACGATATTTTGGTCGAAACAATAGACACGCAAAGATCAAATATGTAAAAATCTCACAATTCTTCAAAAATCTCGTTGAAAAAGAATGAATTAAAAATGTGAAAGAGATGAAAGAAAGTGAAATCGAAACAAATTAAGAGAAGAGAAAAAAAGGCCATCGTCCAATAAAACTCAGATGCAGACTTATTTGTATCTTTTATGCTATTTTCCAATTAAAAAAGTTTCGAAACAATAGTTTTTATATTAAAGTTAAATTTACATATGTTAATATAATTTTTTGTTTATTCAACTAATTAATTTGAATTATACAATTGATACATCGATCATATAATTTTTGAACCAAAACAATTATTATTATTAAAAGAAATAGGATTAACATTTAATTGAGACAAATTCGAGTCTTCAGGACAGGTAAACGTTTAATAGGATTTATCATATTCACAACAAACGTTTTGACACAAAAGCTATAATGTAGTAGGATATCATATTTGAGAACGTGATTCAGGTCTCGTTATTGCTCCAAGCACCAACCTAAACAGGACGAGGAGGAGTACCCATATATTGGGGACAATTGGGCAGTTAAAAAGTGCAGAAAAATGGAAAAATGGTCTATACTGCAAAACAAGTCGTTATTTTAAAAAGTAATCATGAATTACTGTATAAGTTCGTTTATTAAAGCCTCAAAATGTTACTTTTTTCCAACTCAAACTAACAAAATTAATTCAACATAATACAAGAAAACTTCACATGCACGAAAGATTAATAATAGACTGTCCCCTTTCTTCTTATACTTAGATGAGGGGGAAAAATCATAAAGGGAAACCATGGAAAAAAGGAAAGACAGAAATTCACTCAAACAGTAACTTTTGACTACTTCTAGTTTCTACAGAAAAATATATTAATTGATGAATAGGACTCTTATCTGCTGTTGAAAATTGACCTGAAACAAAAATTCATTAATCGCTCCTGATCCAGTGCAATCAACGAATCTGGGAAGGAGAGCAGAGCAATCCAGAAGCATCCGCCCCAACCACCGAAAGCTCACAAACAGCACATAGCTGTCCCTCTTGGGTTGGCACAAAACGGGAAGTACAATAGGGGCAAGAGACATCCTTTTGTCCACGATAAATGGGCACATAGGTTGCCCCACAAATTACAAATGGGTTCCGAAAATCATAGTTCAATTGTAAGGCATCAGTCATATTTCTTTCTGCAGCTGCCAGCACTTGCCTTGCTGTCTTAGCTTGGTTTTCAACAGTAGGATTGGTCTCAAGTAATCTCCTGGCAAAGTTAGCTGCCGTGGAAAGGTTCTTTGCCTTGTAGCAGACAGTCATGGCATTCAGCAAAGCTAGCCTCAAGTGAGGCACTTGAAGATTGCAGTGGGTGAAATAA
The DNA here is from genome assembly GCF_016808095.1 of Vigna angularis. Taxonomy (NCBI): domain Eukaryota; kingdom Viridiplantae; phylum Streptophyta; class Magnoliopsida; order Fabales; family Fabaceae; genus Vigna; species Vigna angularis. The sequence continues at coordinate 37,815,453 of NC_068974.1, forward strand.
GCGGCAAGCTCTTGCTGGCGTGCTGGACTGTCCTTAATTTCCCTTCTTTTTAGTTCCATCCGCAACCCCAAAACATACTCTTTCACTATGACAATCAATTCTTTCACATCATCAACCTCCCTCCTTGACTCAACAACAATTAAAGGAATGGTATGAAGAATATTGATAAAGGTGCGAAGAGCATCAGAAAATTTTCCAGCAGTTGTTGACTTGTAACCAGCTTTGAGTTTTTCATCTAATTGAGACAATTTGAAAGGAAGTGCCGGTGGGCCTCTCACATTTGGACTAGATGACTCAGTCCAACCTCTTTCAACAGCAATTGCTACAACCGGTGCGGATGAAAAGGCACGCAGATAGGAATGACTGCCTGTATGCAGATCTAGGAACATAGATTTCAAGGGGACAAAGTTCCTTATCCCGAGTTGCCTGTTCAGTAACCTCATCGCAGTATCAAAATTGCCAGCAGCTACATGATCAGCTGCAAGAGAAGATCTCTGAATCCATATCTGACTAACGGCCATCCCAGCTGTTGGGGCCACAAACACTGAAGATCGTGAACTGACAGAAACTTTTGGTGTTTCAGCTTCAGGTGGGAGCTCTAAATCTTCCAGGTCCCATCCCCCTTCTTCGTCATCCTCTTCAGCCATTTCTACTTCATCCAAAATTGCAGAAACATCTCCATTTTGTAATGCATCAACATCAACCATGTCAAGTTCCTCGCCCCAATCGCCATCAGCAGCCTCGTACTCTTCATCGTCTGCATCTCGATCTGTATTGTTAAACCCACCATCAAATATTCCTCGCATGACCCTGAGAAGAGGCCAATCACCACCACACGACACAGGTGACGGTGGTATCAAGAGAGATTGTACTTTTCCCTTGGGAACAGATGGAACATTATCGCCAAGTTCAGCTGCAAGCCTTTCAGCAACATCATGTAGTCCATGCACTGATGCAGTGACGTAAGCAAGAGGCAAATGTCCAACATTCTCCAAGATCTTGACACGCTCTCTTATGTCACCCATATATAGGGCATTGTGAAACTGGCCCATGACATCATTCTTCACTTCAGCAATTTTCAACATTTTTGAAAGTTTGTCCACGTTACCAGTAATGAGATAAAGGAATGATAGTCTCTCAAAATTTTTGGTCCTCTGGTATGCATACTCTACTATACCAGAGTTACCTTGTCGAAGAGCTTCTACCCCTAATCGATACCAGTGATCTTTTTCATCAATTGCAGTTGCTGATGCAACAGCAATTTGAATGTTGCCACTCTCCAAAGCCAAATTGAATCTGATTCTCTCATCTTTAACAAAATGGAGGGCAACTTCAGGAAACCCTTTCTGTTGTAGATAAGCAATCACAGCCTGCCCACAAAGCTGTGAATTCCTTATCATGTTCATTACCTGGTCATATTTTTTCTTCAACAAGGAAAGCTTAAAGATGTATTCTGTTGCATCAACAGTTATAGCCTTGTTTTTCCCATCCCGACCCAAGCAAAAGATGGTGTTTCCCATAACCTTTGTGATATAGATGGGGACATCCAGTGTCTTTATTATCCCACTATCTCCATTGGGGAGGCAATATTTGATATGATTTAATGTAGTATAAATAAAAATGCCGTTGTCATCCCAGGCTCCACTTTTTACTCGGATTGTCTCATGAAGGGTGCATTGATGCACAAGCTTCTTGCTAGCAATGACAATTGCATGTTTACTGAGCAGAGCAACATTTTCCATGTCATTAGACCAGACTACATACTTTATAAAAGGGGTCTGCAGATCACCCAGAACAATCCTCTGCTGTAGATCAAATATAAAAACCCTATCCTCTGACCTACATAGCAAGTTGCCTGTTCCAGCATAGAATATAGCATCTGCAGCAGTTGGAAGGGCGCTCTTTTTCACAAGCTCATTTTTCAGATTTTTTACAGAGACTTGGTTGCTTCCTTTGTCAAGGACGGCAAATCTATTCCTAGCCACAAAGACTGCAGATCCTCCAACACCTTTCTTTGGATCTTGCATATCCCCCCTACCAAAACTGTCCTTTGTGCTATCTTTGGATATGCAATATAACTCATAAGATCCTCCATCCACGTCTGAACAGAGAAGAATTGCATTTTCAGAAGGACTATAGGAAAGAGTCTTTGGACATTGATTAAGAGTTGAGGAGCCAGGTCGTCTGATTGTAAGTACTTGTGTCTCTCTCTGTGTAGAAAATTCATAGAAACGCAAGAATCTGTCTTTCGTATAGAATAGTGAATCGCCGCTGACTGCAAAAGCAGGTCTTTCTCTCTCCAGCTTAAAGACTATCATTCCGCTGTCATGACCAGCTGCCAACAAATTCATTTCAGGATGTGTTGCAAGAATCCAAAACCGATCATGCTCTCTGCGGAAAGTTTGTATTCCAGTCCGCTTTGTGGCATCCCATACTCGAATACTCTTATCCTCGGAATTTGACACAATGATGTCCTGTTTGGCATGGAACATAACACATGAAACATTATTCATGTGCCCTCTCAAAGTATCCACTTCCCATGCCTTAGTGTCTGAAAACAGGTGAAAAATATTAGGAACATTGAGAAGGTCAATAAAAATACTATACTTGGTTAGGATAACTAAGCACTAAAAAGTTAATGCATGAAAGTACTGTCCTGTATGAAAGGTATTGCTACCAACAATGGAAGAAAAAGTTCGCCCAAACACTGTTTTGTTAATATTCATAACAATCAGAATAGCATTAATACAAAATTTGGAATAGAAAGAATTTGACATTTCTAGGTAGTTACTATTTAGGAGAATATAAAGTAATTATCTTTGTTTAAAATTTACCATTCATCCTCCAAAGTTTCACTTGTCGGTCATCAGCTCCGGAGACAATGAGAGGCAGTGTAGGATGAAAAGCAGCCCAGTTGACACCCCGATCATGACCTTCCAATACATACTTAACAACTGCATCAACACCTCCAAAAAGATCTGTGTTCATCTGACTCAATCGTAGAATGTCATCTGCAGGAGGCCCAGCCTTCCTTTTGAGAGAACCAATATCCCAAACACGAACAGTCTGATCAAGGGAGGCCGACACAACAATATCCTCTTTTGGATGGAATGTAGCACACATAACATAATGATTGTGCCCGGTTAAAACAGATATACAGGTCCGTGACTGCCAGTTCCAAATGCGAATTGTTTGATCATCACTGGCACTCACAATCCATGGGTTTTCATGATGAAATTGCACAGTGCGGATATAATCAAGGTGTCCCAAAAGAGTGAACAAACACCTATGCATCTTATAGTTCCAAACCTTAATCTTGTAATCATCCCCTGTCCCAAGAAAAAAAATAGTCAAATTGTATAAAGTACAAACCCCTCCCCATTCTACTAGAACAATAATTTATTTTATCAGAGTACATGACACATCAAAATCTTCTCCACTCCAAGTGACAAATGAAACATTCAGAAGATCACACTGAACCCAACCATTAGAACAAGATACCATGCACCACTGTTTTGTTTTCAAAAGCCAGATTTATACTAGTTATTAATTTGCAGATCCAGAGCATTTCAACTACACTAAAACATATATGCAAATCCACCATTCTTACTGTTCATGCTATAATCCTGTTTCATCAACCAAGGGCGAGCAAAGAGATATGAACTAATAAAAGAAGCATTATATATAATGCAGTAAATTCCTCTCCAAGACACCCAAATACGAGTCATCAGTCATAATTTTACTTTTATTCGTTCAGCATGGCAGATCTAGACAGAGAGATGCTTCTTACACAAACAAATCTATATAAACCGGCAAGATTTACCGGATTATAGTGGAGTTTACATGTCTCCGTAACAACTAATATTTTGCCACTAATATTTCAAATATGCGCAGACCAACAACGATAAAGGATACACAACTTACAGATCAGAGATAAGCAGTATGTAGGAAATTGGAGATAGTAAATTAAAGATAGAGAAACATATGGAGGTTTTAATTAAGTGCCCCCATTCAGATATAGCAGACCAACAACAATAAAGGATATATAACTAACGGATCAGAGTATAATCAGTGTAAGGATAATTGAAGATAGTAAATTACAGATTCAAAAACATAAGACGGGTTGTGAAAAAGGTACCTCCAGAGACAAATAGGGGCTGAGAATTATGGAAATGAACACCTCTGACCGGACCATCATGCTCGTCGAATCTATCAATAAGGGTGCCCATTCGGTAATCCCATAGCTGGATCACGCCACTGTGAAGACTCGCGAGGATCCAGGGTCTCTTGCTGTGGAAACTGAGTCCCTTCACTCTATTACTTTTGGTCTCGAACTTGGTAAGCATCTTCCCTCGATCACAAACACCGTTTCTGCACGATCCAATCAAATTGATAAAAACTCCAGTTTCCAATGCCTCAATAAGAACCCGAAACCCCAATCCCCATTCCGACACACGAAAAACGTTTCTCTCGCCTCAAATGGAACCAACCTCGGACACTAATTTCATTACAAGATATAGTAATTAACAATTAACATTGCCCCCACCGATTCTCACTGATTCCGACTAATCAGAATGAAAATCAAATCTCATTGTTCGGAATTACCATTACTCGGTGGATTCGTAATGCAACGCGGAATTGAAAAGTGGAGCGAATTTACCTCAGATCTGATTACAACAAAGAGATCAAGTTCACCGACAGAAGAGTGATGATAAGCATGTATGAGAGATGAGAGAGAACGAGAATATTCACTTCTCTTTTCAGATGAGATCTGGCTATGGTTTTTGGGTATGTCTGTTAATTTACGAAGAAAAAGAACAACGAGAGACACAGAGAAAGTAAGAGAAAGAGAGAGATCGGAATCAAATTTCTATAAGTAGTGTACTGTACCCTTCAGAAGTTTCAAATGGTACATTGTTATTGCATTTCTGCCATCATCGCCATTTATTACATATTTATCAACCATTAATTTCCGGGAATTAATATATATTTTTAATTTTTCTATAATTATTTTATTTTTATATATTAAGAAAAATATAAAATGTTTTATATTAAAAGTAAACAAATAAAGGAATTCAAATACAAACTTATCCGTCAATTTCAACATTTGTTTTGTTACGACAATTGTAAATGGTGGTCAATGACAATTTTTTTCACTCGAATAAACATCGACTGAAAGTAGAAATTGTTCTATGAGGTCTATGTTATAAGTTTTTTAAATTGTTTTTATCACGATTCATTTTTTATTTCGTTTGATTGAATTTGAAATTATCTATCAAAAACTATTTCGATATGAAAATCAATATTTAACATTTATAATTGTTAATAGATAATAAATATAATCACTTATTTTAATTTATATTTATAATTTTTGAATTAAACTTTAGATTAATAATGACTTAATCAAAATCTTATTAATAATGATACTTTGTTTTAAGTTAATTAATGTTAACATTAATATTGTGATAATTTGATAGTGGTCAATAATGTAAATATACAATTCAGAAATTGATTTATTATGAGTGGAAATTCTAAACTATTGGTCTATTAGTTATTTTTTAGCTTTAATTTGAAGCGAAGTGTGGTAGTGTTAGTATGATGATGGAATCATACCAAACAACCAAGGAAAACAAAGGTAGAAGGAGATGAGTGTTTCGTTCACTAGAAGCCACTTGCCAAAATTCTATGCAATGCACCATATTTCACTGTTTAAGCAAGAGTCATAAATTAAAATAAGTTTTTGCTAATTAGTCTTCTTTTATATTAAAAAATGTAACATAAATATAATTATGTTTTAGGAAAATGTATTAGTAAAAATATTGTAATCATCTCAAGATATATTTCAGGTGCAGTTTCAATAAAAAATTAATACATTAATATATCCATATATCCACCAAAAATGGATATGCATTTTCTTAGTAAATATAGTCTTCAATGTGGCTTTTCCAACTCATAGAATCATCCAGCCTGATACAACACTCACAAATTGTATATTATATTAATAAGATGATGCCAAGATTTATAACACTTTAATAATAGCGTTCATAACAATTATAAATTCCGTATATTTTTAAGAAATATTTAGAATACCCTTCTCAGGAAAACACTCATTCACATGCTCTTTCACAATTTCAATCTGGAATCCACAAAAAAAAAAAAAGGAAAATTTAGTTACCTTTCTTTTGTACTAAATAAATAACACCAACTCTGTATATAGTCCTTTTATGTTTTTAACCAAATCGAACTTACTCCTTGTAATTTTTAGATAAACATCTACCTTCTCATATCTCCTTTATATAAATTACATTACTTTTTTCCAATAAATGAGACTTTATCTCTTATATTTTTAATAAATGATATTTATATTTTTTATGTTTTAGTTTTCACAAGTTTTAATGTAAGGGACATTAATGTCATTTAATAAAAAATATAAGAAAAGTAAATATATTTAAAAACATTTATCACTTTAAGACCTTTTTATTCATTTAAAAAGTCAAATTATCACAATTTTAATTATCAAAATGATATACACCCTATTTCAATGAATACCCCTAACTAATTTTTAAAAAAACTATGATGCTACGCTCAGATTAATCACTTATTATACTAATTGTTGGATTATTTGAGATTTGATATAATAAATTTTAAATGGTGCTAGAAAGCTATAACAATCTTTAAGCCCTATATACATAACCTACAATTATTTGCCCGGAGTTGTATCACGCACGTGAATTTGATCTAAATCCTCTGCAATTCTTTAAACAGCATGCTGAAAATTCTTAAGAACACTTTTCATTAATAATAATAATAATAATAATAATAATAATAATAATAATAATAATAATAATAATAATAATAATAATAATAATAATAATAATGTTATATATTTATGTTTCAAATTTCATTGTCTCAAAAAAGAATCGCAACTCACTCTAGGTGCATATCTTCAGGTTGAGAATAAATAACCAGATGCAAGTGCCTAAGGTTATAGAAACAAAAACTACCTAAAAAGAAAATATTAACAAAATTTAAACCACAAATGATTATATTTATTTTTTAAAATAATTTTTCCAGATTCCAATATTACAATAAATATGTATATTTTCTTCCAGGAGAGATTACTTAACCTGCTACCTGAATATGAAAGTCGACAGATACTATTCTGAAAGCCAATCTTCTGATCCGTGTGAGTATTGCTACTGATTGAAGATATGTGATTATATTTCTCCAGCTCATTGAATCAGCTTGATCTGCTTCACAAATAATAACCCACTTCCAGCACCATGCAGAACATTACTTTGGTTTATGACATTCTAACTGCCAAGCCATTTTCAGGTTCGAAGAAAATGCTATTGTGGTTTCCCCTGAAGCGCTTGAACAATCTCTTCTGTTCTTTTTTCAATGCCTCTCAGGTACTCTGTCAGAATGCGCTGTCGGTAAGAGCCTCCCTCCTTTGTTTTTTAGCAGCACGAAGTGAATAGAAAGAAGAAGGACAAATCAAAGAAACATCATCAGTTAAGTAGAGGACGAAAATAAACAATAACCGCACGAATAAAAACGAAGCTCTGTCTCACCGTTCGAATCAAAACGCGTTCAATTCGTTTCTTTAAGACAGCGAAGAGCTCCTCTGCTGAAATATTCCCCGCACCAATTGTCAATCCATTGATCAAAATATTGTTCCACTCTTGTTCAGGAGCTGCAAGGGATAACCAATGATTGATCATTGAAACAAGCTATTTATCAGTAGTTGGAGATAAAAGACGTCACAGTATTAATCAGTAATATTACAAAAAGAAGTTTTACTAATTTGGTTTGCCAAAATCCCTTTCATATAAACTATTTTCCATGATTCTTGATCAGATTCACAAGATGTATTGATTTTAAGATAAGGTTATTCATCCAATAAGAAATTATATTTATGATAAAAATAAAAATTCATCATTTCAAATGCCATTTTTTACTATTAAACCAAGTGAAACGAACAATCCATAGAAAGATACTTATGGAAAAATGAAATCAAAAACCACATAATACATTGAATTAAAGAGGATGAAAAAAAACAAAGAAATTAAACCCAAACTCGAAAATTACGACGTCGATTCTTTGTCAAGAAATAGGGAGAGAATTCTGATATCAAATTTACAATTTAATGTTTTTCAACAACATAAAAAAATTAGGATAACTAAGACACCTTGGATTATGGTTTCAAGGAACTGCTCGTCCTTTAACACTTCCTTCCCTGCAAAAAGAACACAACAACCTTCCAAATTAGACATAAAAGCCCTATATTTCTGGTAACCCACAAGCAAGAATTCAACAAGATGACGAGATTTCTAGATGAAACTGATATTTTGCACGAGAAACATTATAGTGATCAAATAGCAGCTCAATGGCTGCAATAACAAAAAATAGATCTCACTACGTGGGAGCCATCCCAATGCATCGGTAAACCTGATCCTAGTTCCCAAATGAATCAATCCAACCAAACGCTCGTCATATATTTCCATTGTTAAACTCTTCGAGTAAAAGCGTTACCCCACTAAGTGAGATTAGCTATATAAATCACATGATGCCATGCTCGTCATATATTTTACAAAGATATAATTTACCATGAAATTTCTCTGAACAAATTCCTCCAATAAGTGAGTCGGGTAACCTGCCTCGACCCGGCCCAACCCACCACGGGTTGATCACTTAGTGAGTTAACCCAACCCGACTCACTTATTAGTAAGCTGAAAAAATTCGAACCCGGTCCGATCCACCACGGGTTGGTGGGTTAAACGGGTTGGTTCACTAGCTCACTTAATTATAAGTTTTTTAAAATAAAAAAATTATAATTTTTTTTTAATTCAAATCTAAATAAATTTCACTTTAAAATGATATTAAACTAAAAAACAATTCAAAATAAATAAATTAAAATATTTTGTATCACTTATTCATCTATAATATTAGAGTCTTGAATAGATAAATTATAATATTTTTCTCTCTTGAAACATCTTTTTTTATCCCATCTACAACATAATAAAAAAATACTAACTAATAATATTAAAACACAAAATAATAAATAATTAAATTAAATTAGGTGGGTTGGTGAGCCTACCCGGCTCACCACGGGTTCAACCTGCGTAAACCGGGTTGAAAACTAACCCGCATTAAAAAATTACATTTTTTTCAAACCCAACCCAGATCAAACCCGTGATGAGTCAGTTGGTTCGCCGTTTACAACCCATTTTGTCAATACTAAATTTTCCCATCATTTTGCAATGTTTATCCAATATATTTAAACTTGGAAACTTGTATTACTCGTGTTATATTCTTCTTGTCTTTTGTTAAATTTGTAATATACTCTTCGACATCACGAACCAACCAAACGCTATCTCCCTCTTCTGTTCCCTCTAGCACCTCACAATTAACAGTCAATACGCTTATTTTTATCCCATGCCTTTCTTCATTCAGGGGAGAGTTTTCAGAACGGCCATTCAGATCTAAAAGGATAAAAAATTGTAGAGCACCTAGAAAGATCATATACAAACAAGAGAAAAAAAGAGAACTAAAAATCAACCATGATCGTGTTAAAAGAAAAAAATAAGCATTTAATTATAGTTTGACCATAGCAAGTAGAACGAAAATTCCTGCATTTAACTTAATTAATTCAAGTTAGTTTGTCCCACCTTTTCTATATCCTGTCCAATGAAGCGAATGTACTCATAAATTTAGAGTACAAAAATAATTAAATAAAAATAAAAAGCAAAACTAACACTTACACTGATTGGTGCCATTTTTCACAAGCAAATACTCATCTAACTGGAAATAAATTTTCTACATAAAATACAAGAACTACGAACATACCTTTAATGGCATAACTACGTTTTGAGAGAACTTTGGAAGCATAGAGCTGCAACACCTTTTGCAACATAGCCTCGAGCCCAGGCTTATCACCGTCTTCCTTTGCCTGCTCATTATAGGCATGATAAACAAACAAGTAATTTGTTATATGTAATATTGCAGTGAAAAAAAGGGGGGAAAGTGTGAATCAGATACAAAATACACATCAAGTTTCAAGAATAAATACAGCACAGACAGTGAGGATTGGACAAACGTTTGTTGTTACTAGGGTATAAGGTTCTGTTGAGTATTGACAACTGAAAAAGTTAAACAAAAAGCAGTAAAAGAAAAAATCAGACTTACTTGTCGAAGCTGTGCATTAACTTCAGCGAGGAAGCCTTCATCTAGTTGTCCTTCTTGTTCCCTCTGACTTATTTCCTAATGATTGGGAGTTAAAATTTATATTGAAAGTGGATTTACCGAAAATATTTTCAAATAACCAAAACAATCCACTAGCAAATAGAATAGCTTAACAAAATGCAAGCTCCTCCTTAGAAATTATAAGGGAAGAAACCCAGAAACAATAATAAATATCACAATTTAGCCTACACCTTGTTTACTTTTTGAATTCAGAAATGACTGTATGGTGTTCATCTCAGTTAAGCTTGCATTAACAAGGGAATAGAATAATACATGGAGTCGTTTTAGATAAATATATTTATTTATAAGCATTTATACAAGAAAAAAATGACACAAAAAAATGAAAGAGTTTCTCCATAAACTAAAATTAACTCAAAAATAGGTTAATTTGTGAAAGTTCTCCAATATCAAAATATTATTTTAACTTATACGTAAGTTAATTTTAATTTGTGAACAAGTTTTTTTTTTCTCCTTGAAGAGATTATGGAGAAGTTTACGCAAACATGCACATAGACATCACCTAGTTAATTATCGCTATCAATCATTTGGTCTCCAAAGTCTAATCAAATTCAGTTTTTACAAAACCTGAAGGTGAATGAGAGACTCAAGACACAATGCGTACATCAAATGTTGGGTTTTAGAATGAAGGTAGGCAGTCGGAAATCCTTGCAACAACTAAAAATCAAATAGTACGCAAATTAAGCTTAATGTTAACACATGACACGAATTGTGTATTGTTGCCTGCTTTACCACATAAGGAACTGAGAGGGGCACAAGGGCATAATATAAAATTTATAAGAAAGTTCTTGGAGTTAAGTAGGCAAGTCTTGGAAAAATCAAAGAGAAACAGAACACACCTTTTCCATCAATGTTACGGCATGGGGATCTCTAGGAGGCCATGGAATCTCTCCTTCCTCATCAATCACAGGTTTTAGTACTCCCTTCAATACATCGGTGGAAGACTCTATCTTCTCCTGCAAAGCATGCGCATGATAACAAAATTACTGTTAGAAGAAGCTACAAAGATAACCAAATAACTGTTTAACAATGTTCAGTTAAGAGAGAGGGTTACCTTAGTCTTATGCACCACACAATCCACCACACTCATGACCGATGCAGCCAATTCTTCATAATCTTTCTGTATCGCAATAACAAAAACCAAAAAATAGTGTAATGTAAGAAAGAACTATTCAAAGACTACCACATAAATATTTTGGAAAATTAGAAGTGTACTTTATCATCCTCAGACTTGCAAGTATCAGTCCTTGCCGCAAGTCGAACCCAAAAGCTAGGATTGAAAGCAAGAATGTTTTCAACAACAAGTTGCTGAAGCTGTTTGCAAAAAAGGAAAACAACAAGGATGCCGTTAAAAAAGTTATCTAAAACCAATCAATAAAAATATTAACTGAGTCTGAATCACAATTCAGCTATAAAAGTTGCTTAGAATGAATCTTACTTCGCGAGGATTAGCTTCTCTGAGTGTATCTATGAGCCTATCAATTTCAACAGTCTTCTTAAAAGCATCCTCAGCTTCTTGATTGGCTGCACAGATGAAAGTTCTCCTGTTTTTAGATCCAAACACGCCATTTCACAATTCTGACTCTTAATAGCTTAATCACACACTAGAATATATTAGAATAAAATATAATTAGAATACAACAGTAGAAGTGAAAATAAACCTTCACGTCACATGATATAATTAGGGGTAGACAAAATTTTTGAACTGCACTGAGTTGGGTTATAATTAAATTAAAGTGAAAAAAATAGCTTATAGGAATGAGACCGAATTGAAAAACAAAATTGAGTATATTGGTGTAAACTGTTTCTAAATTTGGTGAACTTTATTTGAGATATTTGAACTGAAGTTTATTTTAAACCAAAATGAAGTATTTCTTTTAATATAAACTGAACTGCATTTTTAAATAACTATTTTTCAACTTCAAATCAACACTTTTCTTACAAGTACACTTCATACTAATTGAATTGAATTGTGCCTAAAACAGTTCATTACACCAAAGAACATGTTTTAGATAAAATACTCAAAATATTGCAAAGCTACTAATTTGCTACTACTAAATCCAAAAACTGCAGGCTTTTAAGGTTACCAAATCTGACATTTTTTTCTCCAAAACTCTTCACGCAGTCACTGCATTTCTGTGTGTAGCAACAGGTTTAAATATGAAGTAGTGACCAAGATAATCATCATGAAGTTGAACTGCATTGCTGTATATAGTTAACGACTTTTAACTTTTTCAAATAGAAATAATTTATTCATCTCGTTTAATGTTTTGATATTGTTTACCTTGCTTTATTGTTTGATATTGTACAATTAAACACAACAACAGTTTCATGTTATGTTTCTGTTTCATTTGTGAACCGTCATAAAACAATTCAGTAGGTAAAATTCTAAACAGCTTAGAATTTAAAAGTTTAATCTAGTGCAGTTCTTAGAAGTTCAATTCAATCCAGTTTTTTTTACCACAACTAGATATAATAGTTAATTGAACAATAATAACTTATCAGTGACATCGAACACGAATAGCTGCTACCTCCTCTTTCTGCAACTTGAATTCCAAGGAAATGGCGTGAGCCTCAAGCTCAACGCATGCTTTCGAAGTTTCCAATCTTGCAAAAGTGCACCCTACAGATAACACAATTTAACGATAAGCATCATAGAGGTTAAACTGAATAGTGTAAATACATAAACACGAATTTGAAAAAATGTACCTTAGGGTTAGGAAAAGGAGAAATCGTAAAAGCAAAAGCGGAGACACAAAATGCGTGTATTCTCATTCTCAGAACGATAGATAGCTACTTCAATGGCGGGAGAGAGAGACACCTCTCCAGTGATGCTTCAGGTTTTACGCATCCAAATAACAACCATATACTCACTACCTGTCCAAAAATTTCTTTTTAAAATTAAATTTTTTATTGTCCATACAAAATAATTCGTAGGCCCAAAACGTGCTATCAGGGAAATATGGGCCATGTGAAGCAAGCGCTTCGTCTTTTACTTCTTCCAACCCCACAATTTGTCAGCGCACCTACTCAAATTAAATGATCATTTTACCTTTTATAAAAATGGCTTTTGGATTATATATTTTAAATAATTTCTAGAACAAGATTTCAGGAACGAGACATTTGAAATAAAATTTATAGAATAAAATTTTCAAAACACACGAAATATATTCTATAATAAAAATTTTAGAATGAGATTTTTAGAATAAATTTTTCAAAAATAATAAAATATTTTTTGGGATCAGTTTTCCAAAACATTCTTACATAAAATATATTTCAGGATAAGTTTCAAAACTACATGAAATATGTCTCGGAAAAAAAAGTTCAAAATATTTTTTTCTAAATTTATTCTTTTCTCTTTCTTCATAGTATTTTTCTGGACCGCCTTCAGAAGCCCAGTCCAGTTAGTTTGGCATAGGCCCACTCTTAAAAATAACACTGCAGCCCTATTATAGCCAGCGTTTGTTATCATTATACTCATTGCAGACATGAAATATTTTTCAAAAAAGAAAGATAAAAGCAGTATGATAATCTAAAATTCCAAGTCTACCTTGTGTCAGAAGCCTTAAATTCAGCAGTGATAGTGGAAGCCAAGTGTTGGTGCAGGAAATTCAAAATTTCAGAAAGTGAAAGACAGGTGTGAGCAGCAGAGTGGACCGTTCGGTTTTGACGGTGTATTTAAAGAAAAATTTCAAATCACGCTCCACTTTCTGCATGCACCATCTCTTCTCCAACTTTTTGAAAATCTCATTTTCTCCTCCTTCTCTCTAAATTTCTTCTTCTTCTCTCTACAAACTCTTATCTTTTCTTCTTCCGATCATCAATCAGGCAACACCTGAGTACTCCTGGTGTCAAGGACTTCACTTTGCACCAATCAATTTGTGATTATGAGTTGGTAAGTTCCTTCTCTTTCTAAGAAAACTGGTTTCAGGCTCATGCAAGCCAAAGTTATGGTTGCATGTGTTCATCAGCTTCATCTTCACAAATCCTGATCATATTATGGTCTTTTAATTGATCTTTCCTTATTATTCGGTGGGTTATAGGCATTCTAGAAAGGTTGGTGTTTGGTGGACGTATTCTGTTGTTGATTAAGTAGCTGTGCTGTTAAAAAGGTAAGGAAAGCTTGTAATTTAATTATGATTCTCTGATTGTGAATGGTTGCATGTTTGAATGATGTTCTGTTTGGTTATCTAGTTGATATTGAATATTGAAGTTGTTGCATGATTAATCTGTATGTGTTGAGGATTTATAAATGGTGGGAACTGGGTAGGAATAAGGTTTGATCTTAAATCTGCAGCATTCAAAAATTCTGTAATTGTCGCCGAGAGTCATTCGTGACCGTTCGGTTTTCCATTGGGCATTTGGTCTGGACTGGATTCTTCTTCTGTAGAGAATTTCAGTTACTGACCGATCGATTTTTCTATTAGTATACTTGTAAATGAGCGTTCGGCCTAATTATAGTTTCCTATTTCTTCTTAGTAATCAGCTTAGTTAAGATACTCGATATGACTTAAGTCTTAGATACTATACTTATCCTCAGTTGTAAATAAGTATTTGTAGTTGTATGGGAGAATCTATTTATTCATTTTGTATAAGTTTAGTAGTGCTCGATCTTGAACCAAGCGCTCGGTCTCAATAAGGCTCGATCGTGAACCAAGCACTCGGTCTCGTCATAATACTCAATTATGTACTTGTATTTGAAACTAAGAGTGTTCAGCTTAAGCTCGTAGTGTTCGGTCCTAGCTCTTAGGTTTTGGTTAAAAGCTTTTAGTATTTGGTCATGTTTAACTACAAGTGTAATATAGTATTCAGCAAATTCTTTGAGTTCTATCTAGTAAAGACCGTTCGGTCATAGCTTTTGAGTAGCGAGAAAACGTTCAGTCTCACAATAAGTATTCGGTTTAATCTATAGTGTTAAGCCTGGCTATAACGATCGGTCATGTTGGTCACTAAAAAGTACTCTTTCGTTCGGTGTGATTCATAGGAATGATGATATCTCTTTCGGTTTTGTCAAAGATTGGGATCTTATTTTATTGTGTGGTTTAACTGTATTGAAGGCTACATATGATGGTATTTAAAGTGTGGCATGAATTGAATAATATGGATATGAAGGAGTATTCCAGGGAGGAATATCTCTTGATTTGGTTATTGAATGGTAAAGTATGAATGTGGTTATGCTTAGCTGACGTTTATCCTGATATTCTGTGATTACTCATTCTCAAATAGAGAAGAGTAACTCATGCGTGAGAATGGCAGGAGGTCTTAGTCCATAAGGTGAACTTGGGCGAGGTATAACGAACTAACCTCAGGTGGTAGCTGTTGAGGGCATCCCAGCTACTACACCATCCGGGTGCTAAAACGTCGTAACTACATAATTCATAAAGTCCAGACAGTCAGAGTAAAAGTGGTCGGTTATTATCTTTATGTGTTCTGTCTTTACTTGAATGTATATTTATGATGATTGTATGCTTTGGTTGTGAATGAATTAGTTTATATTAATATGATTAATTAAATTACTCAAGCTTACTCTACTCTCCTGTCTTGTCTTTGTTTGTTCGTTCGATCATACTTCCTGTTGCAATGATCATCCTGTAGATGTGAGCAGAAGTGGACGCGGGTTCGTTAGAAGAAGCTCTGGAAGGAGAGAATCTTGAAGTTGAAGCATAGGATCGTTCGGTCAGGAGGATTAGTATAATTCTGTATAGCCTTTCGGTTTAGGCTTATAGTTTTGAAACCGTTCAGTTTATTATCTTATGTGACATTAAACTTTGTGTTTTAATGTAAAGTTTTAAATATTCAGTATTTTAGGTTATCTAGAACTGTAAATCTTTTAAGTATCCTATCATATTGTTATATATTGACTCCTTTAAATATTTTTAAGCTATATTTTTTAGGAGGTTACATCTTGTAATTTGAACATGTCTAATTTAACTTGTAAATCAAATCAGATTAAAAGGTATATTATTTAATAAAATTGATAAATTAATTTTAAAATTTTAATCGAGACATAAGTAGCTGTGTACAGAAATACTGATGGCGATAGAAGAAGAAATTTAAGAGGGCAATGAAACATGTTTCCATATTACATTAAAACGTTCCATAAAATCATGTAACCGTGCAACTCCTGGAGAGGGTCAGGCTGCTTCCCAGTATGCAAACGTTTTGAAAAACATTCATAAGGCTCTTGTTTCATGGTCAACCAGTGAATCAAATGCATGAGAAAAAATAAATCTATTGAGGAAAATGGATAATAGGAGTGGGATCGGGATTAAAATTTTATGGTGTCCGATCCAATTTAAATTTATTTTTTAATACTAAAGAATTTGTGGTTTTATTTTAAATTTCATTTTTTTATAATGTTTTTTGTTGAAATTTAATAATAAATTGGTCGTAGTAATCACTATTAAAATCACACGTGCCATATTTTTAAGTTAAAGATTTTTTCTATTTATTTTATTTATTTAAAATAATTTTTTTAAAAATTTACTTAAATAAACTCGTAATCCAAATAATTCGGCTAAAATAACTATTGTCAGACCTCATTAAAACACACCTAAAATTTCAAGTAGTGGGATCCATGTGCCAAGAAGTGAGTGAGCGTCTCAGTTAGTGGAGAACAGGTGGCTGCAAGGGAGTGACGGTTCGTTTTGGGCGACGACAGTATTTAAGGTAAAATTTCAAATGTCGTGTCACTTCTCTGCATGCAACCATCTTCTTCAATCTTCTGAAACTTCATTTTTCTCCTCCTTCTCTCTAAAAAGCTCTTACCTCTCTCTACAAAATCTCACTCTTTTCTTCTTCCGATCATCAAACAGACCACACCTGAGCATTTTCGACGTCGAGGACGTTCGTTTAAACCGATCACTTTCGGGTTCTGAGTTGGTAGGTTCTCTCTTCATTCAGCCGGTTGGTTTCCTGGTACATGCAAACATAGTTTATGGGTTGCATGAGTCAATCATCTTGTTCTGAGAGTTTCTGGATTTTTGTTTGGTTTAGTTTCTTAAGGCGTGACTATAGAACGCTAAGGCCTCTGGTAAAGGTGAACCCGTATTCTGAACTGTGAATGTTCGGTCACGCTTAGAGGTAAGGAAAGCTTATATAATTTGATTAAGATTCTTGTTTTGAATGAATGTACGTTCGTTGATTTCTGAATGAATATGAAGTATGATTGTTGATATGTTTTGACTATATGAAGTATGAATATTTACTATGATATGGATGTATGAATGTATGAAGATAGATGTTGAGAAATGTATTGATAAGAGTATGAATTCTAAGTCTGGAGTTTTATGTGAAAATTGATGTTCGCCACTGAAGGTCTTTGCCGTTGGGTTTTCTTGTGGACTCGGCTGAAACGGGATTCTTTCATTTGGAAAGAATTCTAGTTGAGGACGAATGTTTTCACTTTGTAATATTTGTACATGAGCGTTCGGCCAAGGGTAGTCATTCCTTGGTATTTCGTTATAAACTCAAGTATACCTATATGTATTTGTATATTTCGTTCGTTCGTGAACACTATTTAAATTATATCTTATTATATTTATCAAGCCTTTCTTCTATAAGTTTAGTAGTGCTCGGTCTTACACCAAGCGCTCGTACTAAGTAAGTGCTCGGTCTTACACCAGGTGCTCGTTCTCGTTTCCGTAATCTATCTTTATAATAAGAGCGTTCATCCAAACTCAATAGAGTTCGCTCTCTACAGTGCTCGGTCTTCGACTGACATTCGATTTCCTTGAGGTTTAGCTCATTAAGAAGCTAATTATTTATTGGCGATCAGTTTCTTCATATGATTCCGTCAAGTGCTATTATGTGATGTCCTACAGTATCTGTCTCAATTGGTTTCGGCCTAGAGTCTTAGTACTCGACCTAGGCTTTACGGTGTTCAGTTTGAACTCTCAAGAGTCAGTTCATTAAATTGGCTCACTTGGTAAACAACATTCGATTCTATTACTCTTTGAGAAGTATTATTGTATTCAGTCTTTTTCACAACTAGTGAGTAACTCTCTCAATTTGATTATGTTTTGAGTTGGAGACATCTCGGTCTCACTCCAAGTGTTCGGTCTTGTTCTGTATTTAAAAAAACTAATCTGCGGTATTTGGTATCCTAAGGGATCTTTAATTCAAATTGGTTTAGTTAAGGTTTTAATAATGAAAGATGATAGAATACGATATGGATGAAATGACTTTGGTTATGGAAGAGTGTTCCGGGGAGGAATATCTCATGATTTGATATTGGAATGGTAAAGTATAAATGTGGGCACGCTAAGTTGGCGGTTCATCCTGATATTCCGTGATTACTCGTTTCTCACGTAGAGAAGGATAAGTCATGTGTGGGAATGGTAGGAGATCCTCGTCCTTATGGTTAATTTGGACGGAACGGACTAACCTCGGGTGGCAGCTGTTGAGGGTATCCCAGTTACTACATCACCCGGGTGCACGAACGTCGTAGCTATACAGAATTCATACAGTCTGGACAGTCAGAGTCTAGTATTAGGCTTTGCATGAAAGAGTTAATGAGTTATCTTGTTTAAATTGATTGAGTGAGATATATGTTGATAACTGAATTAAATTACATAAGCTTACCCTATTTCCTGTCTTGTCCATTTTGTACGTTCGGTGGTTGTCCTTCTGTTGTAATGATCATCCGTGTGGATGTGAGCAGAAGGAGAAGCTTTGCTGGAAGAGGCGCTGGAAGAAGAAAGTTTGGTCGAGGTAGAAGTTAAGACCGAACAGTAGAGCCGTTCGGTCATTAGTTAGTTTCTTTGTGTGATAATTGTTCGGTCATCTGTTGTTTTCTTCTTTTGTATGACCGTTCGGTACGTCTTCTGTAAATCGTTCGGTCTAGATTGCATATTTGTACAGTTTTAATTTTCCCGTTATCTTGTAAGGTCGTTCGGCCATAAGCGTACGTCTTATCTTTTGTAATACTGATCTGGAATATTATTAATATGTGATTATTCCCTTATATAGTTTTTTTTACTGTATTTTTGGGATGTTACAACTATCAACATAACAATTTGTATAATATTAATCCAATAAATTAAATCATTAAATATAAATTTAATCACTATTAAGAATTTAACTTCTTTTTTTAATATAAATAATCTATTTATATTTTTTACTATTGACAATTAAATAAAAATAAAAATAGAAATTACATAATAACTAAAATATTTGTCTAAAAATCAATCACGTTGGATTTAAATTTATTTAATTGCATTTTTCTCGATCTTTATACCTTCATCAATTAGAAAAAGTTTTGTCCTAATAAAATATAATACTTAGTTCAATCACAACCAAAGCAATAACATACAACACCACATGCTAAAGTTTTGTTTTTTATTATAAAAAGGATTCGACTGAATATAAAATCCATTCTAAGAAGATATTTGCTAAATTATTTGAAATTTGATAATACTATATCAATGCTGTCAAAATTAAAACTTATGAATTAACTTGATTCATCACAAGTTTGAATAAGATTGAGTAAAAATAAATGAATTTTAAATTTAATTTATTAAGAATCTGATTAATTCATCAACGTTTAACTTTTATTTTTTGAATTAAAATTTATTTAAATTTAAATTAAATTTTTTTTTTTTATAAAAAAACTTATAATTAAATAAACAATCATTTAACCTAAAAATTTGTAATAAATAAAACCAAATTCAAAATTTTTAAATGAATCAAATTGAATTAATTCATTAAATAATTAATCATTATAAATGAAATTAGCTTTTGACATCATGACACTATGTAAAGACGATAGGTGGTTGAAAAAGTGATCCATCTGAGGAATTAAAAGGGAAATATTCCTTTCTTATCTTGTGCCGACCTTTTTCTACAATATCATGTTTCAAAGATTCTGAAGCAAGATCATAGTGTGAACCCTGCATATCGAAAAAAGTGTTTTCTGTCGTTTACTTTGCCGACTTAGTTATATAATCACTTTCCCATTTTCATTTTGCACTTCTCAGATTTGCTTAATTCCCAGCCTTCGTTTGGTCCATTATTATACACTCAAAAGGAGCAAATTCTGCAACAACCACTCCTAATTATTTTGAACAGCGAAAGAAAGCACCAAGAAATACCGAAAGGGATGTTTATAAGTAACTTATTCTTCAAAACGGGCTTTTAAAATCATGTTGCAAGTGAGATTTAATATTAGTTAGGAATTCGTTCGGCTTTTAAGACTTAAATTTAAATTTAATTTATTTATATATATAAAATTAATTTATAGCCATATGTCGGACATAAGGTCAAAATCAAATATTGATTGGTCATGAGATCATTCGAGGCATTGGATTGACTAAACGGTTATAAACTCTAAAAAACTTTAAACACACTTATAATCAAGTTTATAAATAAGTCGTACTTATGAGATATTCGACTGTGATTATAAATTCATTAATCATAAGCTCATATCGAAAACTATAAATCCAAATGATACGGTCGATACTTGTCAAAAAGACACTTTGATGTTCAAATTAATAATATGATAGATCGATGATCTCAATAAAAATTAAATTCACAATAAATGTAATTACCTATTTTCTTATCTCAAACTTACTTGCTAATCACAAGCTTACGTTAAAAATTATAAATATAAGTTTGAGATGAGAAAGTAAATAATTACATTTACTATGAATTTAATCTTTATTGAAATAAACCATCAACTATATCACTGATTTGAACATCAGATGAATTTCACTTAAAGATACTTAAATTCATTTAAGTGTGAAAAAGTATTTAATCATGATCTCCACCATACCGAAATAATTTATATGATCACAAGTGTTATAAATTAATTTTATTTATCATCAATATAATTATATGAAATCTACACTACATTTCATTTATTGGTTGACTCTAATTCTTTTAATATATATTGTTTTGGTTTGTTGAGACAAAATCAATTTTTTTTCTTTATATCCAAACTTAGTTAAAGTTTTTATTTTATTTTGCGCTCATTATCTGAAAAGTTACTTGTATAAAATCTTCTATAACAAAGTAAATGAGAATTCAATAATACCATCAATGTGTAATAAATTTTGTCACAATATCTCAAAATTTAATTTATAAATAAATATGTAATAAATTCTATCACAATATCTCAAAATTTAATTTATAAATTTCTGAATGAATTTCATATTATCAGTAACTTAAATACAGTTTAAATGATAATAATCTTATTTAAATTTAACCTTAATTTTCCTTTAAAATGACCGGCAGAATATGTGACAGATTTTTTTTAAATTTCAAATTAGCAAAACCGTTCAGTTTTGAATTGACGAAAGCAAATTGACCGAATCAGTACGGAATGATCATACCATGCCGAGATCAACTTTAATAAATAAATTAACTGTTTAAACATTGTTTTATTTCGTATAACATCAAACAAACTTAAGTTTTTGTCAAACCAAAATTCCAGTTGTGCACGCAAGATGGGCACACTTTTCAATAGGAGATAAGTAAAAAAAGTCTAAAATTTCTGTTATATAAGAAAAGCTAAATGCATATTTTAATTTTTTTGGTAATGTTAGATGGGAATGACACCAGCATTTTGATGATTTTGAAAGTGGGGGCCGATATCCCATAAAAGCGCTTTTTTATATTGAAAAAAGTCCTTTTGGAGGCATGGTGCATTACAATTATTGATGGTTGGAATATTACAATATAGACAAGAAAAACGTGATTTTATATTACAATATTACTTTTCAATACGTTGTTGTTTGAGACATTATGATTGAAAACAGATAATTCAATTTCGGATTCTGAACCTGTTTTACAAACACCGTCTTTTAGGCTTCTCTGGCTCTGCCTCCATGTTTCGTCAAATCTTATCATATTTTGCACTTTTACATGCAATACCATAAAAATTATTTAAAAAATATATAAACTAATTTTTATTTATAAAGAAAATATTTCATCTTTCTACACTAAAATTCTTTTGTAATACATTGAGCAGTATCAATATGCTATTGTGTGTGTGTGTTTTTTTAAGTATATAACTTGGTTTTTAATTTATTAGAAAAACACTATAACTTTTTCTTAAAGTATATAACATTTTTTTAATTTATTAGAAAAATCAATATGCTATTTTGTGTAACAGTTAAAAGTATATAAAATATGTTAAAAAATTTATCAGAAAAAAATCAATTAATAACTTGGTTTTTAATTTTTCTTTTACTGAGTTTTAATATTTATTAAATAAAATTAATTTGATTTATTATATTAATATAATATTTCTTTAGAAATAATTTAATCTTTATATTTACAGGTTAGGAAAAGTGTTCGTGTTAAAATTTGGAACCCATATCAAAACAAAAAATTTCAAATATAAAAAGATATACAAACTTTAACCCAAAACATATTTCAGACGTTGTTAATATCAATATAATAAAATCAATTATGTTTAAAATATATTAATTAAATTGAGTAAAAAATTAAAAAAATCAATATGATGGAGTGTATGGAAAAAAATATTAATTAAATTTAAAATAATATTAAGCGATAATAATATGGATGAGATATTTCTTTTGATAGAATATACCACTTCAATATACAAATTAAAACGGGAATTTCAAACTGAAAATTTGTTGGGTATTGACTCATTGGGATGGAGCAATTTGAATTAAGAAAAAATAATTATAAATTAAATAAAAAAATAAAATATTAAGTTAGAAAGTGATTGAAAGCTAACAGGATAAGGGAAAACAAAATAAAGATACGTTGATTTCTTGAAAATGAAGACGTGAATACAATCTTTAAGTAACGTAAATTAATAAATAAGTTATAATTTATGAGGTTTAAGCTTATACGATGTAATCTTTCAACCATTTTATTATTAATTTTATATTTTTTTTACTACATTCTTGGAACTTGGTGCCTCCCTTTTGTCAAATCTAAATTTAAAAAGCTCCACATCAACCTTATTCGTAAATTGTGTAAATTGTATATCGTGTTTAATTTGTGACGTGTATTTCTATTTGAGAAAATAAATATAGCTTTGGGGAAAAAATTAACATAACTGAGTTCAAATTCTCAAAATGTAGAATGAACACATGCTTCAATTATCTTTTAAAGTGTGAAAATAAGGGTTTTTTTTTTCTAGCAATAAATCATTATAAAAAAAACTCATATAACATGATTTATTAAAGTAGATTTTTACGCACGTTAGGAATTAAGATTTTAGAAAATTAAATTTTGTAATATAAATTATATTATTATGTCAAATGTTGAAAACATATTAAAAAAAAAGTGTTCTATGAGAAAACGAGTTACGTAAAGTTTTCCAATTTTGTCTTATATACAAAAGTGATATATACATATTTACTACCTTTTAAAATTTTAAATATTAATTAGATATGTTCAGAGATGAAAAAGTTAAACATATTATAAAAAAAATACTTAATATTTTGGATTTGAGTTAATCTAAGTATAAGTCTCTTAGGTAAATTCTACTTATTTTTAATTTCTAGAATAAATCTATTTAAAGATCTATCATTATAACTTGTGATTTATTTTGGTAATTGATTTCGACAAGTTATAGAGAATGTTATATATGAAGATTCTATATATAAGTTTTTTTTTGTGACAATAATTTTATCAACCTTAATATATTATTTTGACAAAATAATAGTATATAAAAGTCACAATTAAAGTACTAATGATTGGTATATGGAAATATGAAAATGACATATCTTAACAAAAAGATGATTAAGAATGGAATATAGATCTAAGTGTAAGGTCTCGGAAATTTAAACCACTACCACCTGTCAAAGCACGTCATTAATGCTCTAAAATCCTGTCCAAAATTTGTATTAAGAAACGCACCCAAAACCCTACACTCTGATCATCATTAATTGCACCGTGCCACGTCAAAACGCACTCACACTCACTCTGCATGCGCTGACGCCATCTGTCTCATTAGAAGTTTCTAAAATCTGTAGTGGGAACCAGGTGGCAGTACGGGAGTGCATGTCCGTTTAACGTGGGGGAGAAAAATGGTTTCTCTGAAAACACTTCCCATCATTCCCTGCATTCACCTTCTTCCTCACGAAACTCTTGCTTTTCTTCTTCTCCAACTTCTCTCTAAAACTCTTTCATCTTCTCTCTAAGATAACTCATCATCATCTCCTCCGATCCCATTTCAGAAACCGTAGGACCATTCACGACGTCATGAGCTTTCACTGGAACCGAACGCTTTAGAGTTCTGTGACCGGTAAGTTCTCAAACTCTAAACACCTTTTTCTGAGTTGCATGCGAACCCTGGTACAGCTGCATGTTAGAGTATAAGCTAAGTTCGTCTACGTTTCTTGTGGTTAGATTTAGTGAAACACTTGAGAAGCACGTTGAGGGTAGGAAACTGTATTTGGGCAAGTTAAAAAGCATTCGCTTAGGGCGTTCACTGCTGAACCAGGTAAGGGAAGCTTATTAAATTTAATTCGTATGCTTTTGTTTGTGTTGTATGGATGTTCTGAGAGTTTCGTGAAGCATGATCTGTGATATTTGATTTTGATGTATGATTATAAGTATGAGTTGATATATGGTGAATATGAAATGTACTATGATATGAGTATTTGAAAATGTGAAATATGTATATGCTGAGAAATGAATGAATGTAAGTGAAACTCTGAATATAAACTCCCATATGATAACGTACGTTCGACATTAAACGGTTCTTGACCGTTTGGTGTTCTAGTAAACTTCTTTGAATTGGAATACTTTCATTTGGAAAGAATTCTGGTTGAGGATGAGTTGTGTCGGTCTTTTACTTAGAGCTCATAATGAGTAGTGTCGATCTTATACCTATCATTCGTACTGAGTAGTGCTCAGTCTTACACCAAGCGCTCATACTCTTTTCTTGTAAAATCTCTAAATGAATATAGTGTTGGTCTAACTTTAATAATGTTCTCTACCGTGCTCAGTCGTTTACTAGCATTGGTGTTCTGTCTGTGAACTATAGCAATTGGTCCCTCCGACAAGTTGGCCAACCTTGATATTCCGCGAACCGGACCTCAGGTCGACCGACCCTGTTGATAACCCTTGTGAATACAGGTCGACCATCCGTGTCGACCGACCATGTTGATAACCTTTGTGAATACAGGTCGACCATCCGTGTCGACCGACCATGTTGATAACCCTTGTGAATACAGGTCGACCATCCGTGTCGACCGACCATGTTGATAACCCTTGTGAATACAGGTCGACCATCTATGTCGACCGACCATGTCGAACACCCTTGTGAAACAGGTCGACCATCCGTGTCGACCGACCAGGTTGATAACCTTTGTAATACAGATCATCCATCTGTGTCGACCAACCATGTTGATCACCCTTGTAATACAGACCATCCATCTGTGTCGACCGACGATGTCGAGCCACCTTGTAACATATGTCGTCCATCTATCTTGTAGCCGGTATTACTTTATTTTGGAACGGGGCAAACTCTTCGGTCTCGTTCCTCACATTTGTTCTCGTTATAAAGAGGTCGTGATTATATGTACTTGAACTGAAAGACAAAAATGAAAATAAAAATGAAAGATTATAAATGATGAACAATATATGAGATGAATAAACGGTTGGAATTTGAACGAGCGTTCCAAGGAGGAACGTCTCTATGATCTGAATGTGATAAGATGTATAGTATGACCATGGTAAAATTACTGATGGCTGTTCATCCTGAAATTTCGTGAGTGCTCGTCCTCATGTAGAGGGGAGTAGGTCATGCGTGGGAATGGCAGGAGGCTCTAGTCCTATTGAGTACTTTGGACTGATAGGGCTAACCTCAGGTGGCAGCTGATGAGTGTTTCCAGTTACCACACCACCCGAGTGCACGAACGCCTGTAGTTACATGGATTCATACAGTCCGGACGGTCTGTCTTATGAGAGTTTGAACTGATATTATGTGTTGTGATATCTTTATGAATGTTGAAATGTTATGTGTATGAATTATTGGTGAATTAAATTCAATAAGCTTACCCTGTGTTGTTTTCCTTGTGTTGTCGTTCGTCCATGTACGTCCGTCTTGTCAATGCAATGATCATCCGTGTGGATGTGAGCAGATGGAGAGGCGTTGCTTGAGGAAGCGTTGGAAGAAGAAAATTTGGAGGACGCCAATCTGGTTGAAGTAGAGGTTAAAGCCGAGCCCTAGAGCGCTCGTTAAGTTGTAGTTTATATCTTTGCTGTTAGCTTTCGGACGTTCGGTTAAAGTTTGTAAAACCGTTCGTCTTTAAACTTTGAAATACTGCTGTATGGTATTTTACCTCTGTACGTGAGAACGTTCGGTTTTGGAATTTTTGTGCTTAGTAAAAAACTGCATGTTTTAACTGTTAATTGTAATTAATTCTAATCTATGGTAATTACTATATTTTGGGATGTTACACGTGTTAATCAAATATATAATTTATAAATAATTTAAAGATAAAAAAATAATATAAATTTGTTACATTAAATTTATCTAATTCTTTTAATATTTATACCCAATTCAAAAAATTATAAATTATTTATATCTATTTAATTTAAAAAAATATTACTCATACTCTATTACAGTATTTTGCGAATACGAAAATTAAAATAAAACGAGATAATAACTTGAAATAAGATTCTAAAAAGATAAAATAAAAACTTATATTTCCAAAATCTGACAACGCTGCAGTATCCCCGCTCCCTGCTGTATATCTATGTAGCTGGCAAATGCATAAAGATGTACCGTGATTTTCATAAAATAATAATATTGTAAAATAATTCATATTAACAATAAAAAAAAGAGACATAATAATTTAGATTACTTTAATAATTTTTTAATTATTCATCGACTATAACATTATTTTATATTTTTATATTTCCGTAGGTGGTTGAATTTTCTTAAAATAAAAAACTTATATTTTTATTTTATTTTTGAAAAATAAAAAAAAAAACATTTATTTTACTAATAAGTGAGTAAATTATTTTTTATTTATTAAATAAAAAATATTTTTAGTATATGATAATTTAGAAAATAATTAAATATACTTTTATTCTTTAATTTCAAGAAAAAATAAAATTAGTTCTTCTTCAAAATTTTGAATTATTACAGTATTTAGTTTTTTTAACCAAATTGTATTAATTTTATTAAAAAATTTAAAAATATTTCTCAACTAACATTTGAAAAAAAATGTCAAACGATTAAAATATTATCATAAATATATTTAAAAGTTAAATAAATTGAACAAAATTTAATTAAATAAATTAAATTAACATATTTATAAAAGTTTGATATTCTAAACATTTAAATATCAAATAAATTTAATAAAATTTGGTTAAAAAAAATAGATTCACATATTTTAAAATTAAGAAAATAAATTAGTCAATTTTTTAGTAATATTTGTAATAGCTTTATATGAATGTTTGGTATAACTTTGAAAATAAGATATTTTATTTATTTTAATTCACAAAAATAGTTTTACGAGAGAGACAGTAAATTACTCACTCCACCTTAAAGTTGTACCCGAATAATAATAGGTCCGAATCAAAGAAACTGAGAAATTTTTTGCTATAAATAAATAAAAAAATAGATTAATAAATAAAAAAATAGATTAATAAATAAATAAATTAGGCCAAGTTGCTTCCTTGAACTTTACTCAAAGAAAGAGAAAAGAAGAGACAGTCATCGATACATCCATGTCTTTATCTCTTAAGGCATTCATCCAGAGATGTTCAGAAAAAACACACTTAATACCCTTACCTGTTTTTCCTGGACCACGACGAAAACCCCATCATTTTTTTGTCTCTATTATAATTCTCTTCACCTCATACTCAAAACAAAACAAACCAAAACCATCAAACATTCAACAACATAAACACAACACAAAGCAGAGAAATGAAGATCCAGTGTGATGTCTGTCACAAAGAAGTCGCCTCCTTCTTCTGCCCTGCAGACGAAGCAGCTCTCTGCCATGCTTGTGATCGCACCATCCACCATGCCAACAAGCTCGCTCACAAACACAAACGCCTCTCTCTCAGCCACCCCACCTCCATAGCCGCCACTCTCTGTGATATCTGTCATGTACTCCCTCCTTTTTTTTCTTTTCCTTCTCTGTCACTGTTTTTAAGCTTTAAACTAGTCCCATATTGATCAAGAATCAAATATGCAGAGAAGACATACAGCATAAAACATCTCACGTTGTTTAAATTCTTTGGCAGGAGAAGCGCGCCTATGTCTTCTGCAGAGAAGACAGAGCTCTCCTTTGCAGACAATGTGATGTTTCCATCCATGATGTCAACGAACATACCAAGACGCACGACAGGTTTCTTTTCACTGGAATAACGCTTGAAGAAAAAACCAGAACAACCTCAACCTCGTCAACCTCAAACCCCGCACAAAGTTCACTCTCGAAAGAGAACATTGATTCTTTTGGTTCTTCTCGCACACTTAATAACTCGAGTTCGGTTCTCACTGGAATAACGCTTGAAGAAAAAACCAGAACAACCTCAACCTCATCAACCTCGAACGAAAACATCGATCCTTTTGGTTCTTCTCGCACAGTTTATAACTCGAATTCGGTTTCAACAAGTAGCTTATCCGAGTACTTGATTCAGACCATTCCCGGTTACTGCATGGAAGACCTTTTAGATGCTTCCTTTGCTGCATCAAATGCTTTCTCTAAGGTATCATATTTAGTTGCAATTTAATAATACTCATTAATTACGGTTAACTTTAATTAAGTGTTTATTTTTGTTTCATTCAGGATTATGAGTTTCCGAATGAAGATGTTCAAGTTAGCATGTGCTCCATCCCACTGCAAACTCAATTTAACACTGCTTCCAATGTTTATCCTGAAATGCCAAAAGCTAAAGCTGGTGAAGGATACTCAGATTGGATTCATAATTCTGATTCCGCAGCCTATAAAGTTCCATCGATTACTTCTCCTTTAGTAAAAAAAATTAAACGCTTTCGTTGATCTGATCAATTCTATGTGAAAATTTGTTGCAGAAATGAGTTACTTTTCTGCAATTTTTCTTATTTTGTACGAAGATTCATGGAAACCACCAAAACCCCTACTTTCTCGAGATCCTAGTTGGATGGCTCTTGTTTTCAGCATTTTTTTTTCAAAATTTTAATTTTTCTTCTTTTTTCTGTTGGAAGTTCACTTAATAAAATTTACAAGTTAAATTGAATTTAAAGTTTATATTTTAATATTCTTAACATGATTCATGAATTTGAATATATTATAATAAGATTTATTGTTGATTGATATATTATTTTAGTTATAGATTTATTTACTAATATTTAGTTGTAGACTCTAAATATATATATTTTAGCATAAGAAAAACGTGTTGAAAATAATATCAGTTTTGAATAAATGCAAACTACATCTTATAAATTAAAATTTTAAAATGGTAAATTCGAGTTAAACTTTGAAGTCTAACTTTTAGGATTTTCCATTATACTTTTATGGAACGAAATACGCCTTTAACTATAGTACTCTTGGTTCTTAATAAAATGGGTTCAGCTAACACCTTTTAGCACTTTTATGACAACAAAATATCTGAGGGCCATCGTATGTGCACTGTTGTGTAAATATCTTATCGTTTTATTAATTTTTTATTTTGTGTTTTGTTTTTCTTTTACAATAATTGAGAGTAAACGCTCATAAGCAAATAAGTAACCGATAGTTGTATAGTTGGAAAAAAAAATAAGCATGTATTGCAATGGAGAAACTTTAAATAAA
Source organism: Vigna angularis (assembly GCF_016808095.1). Classification (NCBI taxonomy): domain Eukaryota; kingdom Viridiplantae; phylum Streptophyta; class Magnoliopsida; order Fabales; family Fabaceae; genus Vigna; species Vigna angularis. The sequence continues at coordinate 37,845,431 of NC_068974.1, forward strand.
CAACAAAACCAAATAAATATAAGGATGGTTGCGAGTAAAATAATTAGAGTTTATCATTATATATTATATATTTAAAGTATTGTTAGTTTTGAAGAATAAAATTCTATTACAGTTTTATATTTAAAAGGCATATTAGAAAATAGAAAAAAGAAATAATATTGAAACTACTTTATACTTTAATTTTTAAATAACTTAAAATTATTAAGTGTGATAGAAATAAAGATAATTTGAAATAAAATAATGTTAATTTGCTTGTAATTAACTCTCCATTAATCCTATGTTTATATGGTAGTTTAATAATTTCAATGTTAAACTTCTGCTTTAAAATATAGTATATTAATTAAAAAATAGCGTTTTTATATGTTAAGACATACTATTTTGTATATGTTTAACAATACCGAATAGTGTGTCTCGGATAATTTAATGCATACAAAATAATGTTTTATTTTAATCTCTTAACTTTATAATTAAAATTATAGATTTATTTATTTATTTTATCAATGCGTTAATTTGCGTGTAAGAAGAGAATCGTTACAATAGTATAATATAATAACCGCAAATGTAAGTCATTAATTTAAAAAACTTATGTCAAATAATAGCAAGTTATATAATTAAATATATATTTATTTATATCAACAAATGTTGATTAACACATTAATAATTGAAGTGTTTGTGCATGTAATGTCAAACCCCTGAAAATGACATGTGGAAGAGAAAGATAGATGTCTCAAATAGAATAGTTTGAGCATTTTATAGAATTTTCCTAAAGCAGCAGCTCATCCCATTTTCTCTGAATTTGTATCACTCTAAAACTCCAGCCTCTTCTTTTCTCCTCCTTCTCTTTAGAAAATCTTCATCTCAGTTCATCTTTTCAATAATCTGACCACACTTAATCACCCCTGGTATCAAGAACTTCAATTTTCACTGATCAACGTATCGTTTAGAACAGGTAACTCTCAATCTCTGGGGTTCTTATAGGATTTCGAAACTTTCTGACACATGCAAGCCACATTTCTGGTTGCGTGTGTTCATCAACTTCTTCTTCTTATTTTTGATCACTTTTCTGGTAATTTTGGGTTGGTCTTTCCTCACAAATCGGTGAAATATAGGTGTTCTTGGGATTTTCTGGTGAGAAAGCAAAGTCTGGCAAATAATAATCGTTGTTCGGTTCGATCAAAGAGGTAAAGGAAGCTAGTAATTTAATTACGTTTTCTGTATGGGAATTGGTTGTTTAAATGTATGCATGTATGATTGAATGATTGAGTTGCTGATTTGTGTGTATGATCGAGAATTGTCAATCGTTTGGTTTCTGTTGAAATAATGTTCGGTTTCTTCTTGGTTGGAGAAAGTGAATGAGTGAAATTGAGAAATTGAAGCTAAAAATGAAATTAGGTAATTAATTGTGTATGAGCATGTTTATATAGACTTGTTAGAGCCTTTAAGTTCTTCTGTAGGGTATGAAAAGTGAGAAATCTGACTTTGGATCCTTGGGTTCTTATTTTGTGTAATTTGAGGTGAAATATGTCATGAAACTCTTTAGTTTTGTGTTTTTGAAGTTTAAGTATATCTGCTTAGGTGTGAATTGATATATGATTCAAAATTTGAGGATTTGAAGTTAGTCAAAGTGTTTAGAAATGGTCATGAAGGGTGTTGTTCATAATTCTGCAGAAGTTCTGCAGAATTATACAGAATGCTGAAATGGTTAGTGTTGACCGTACGGCCTTGTTCTGCTCTCGGTCATAACTAGGTCAGTCTCTTTAGAGACTCTCTAGTTTATGACCGTTTGGTTTCTTAAAGAGTGTTCGGTCTTAGACTGGTACTTGGTTTCGTAAAGAGTGCTCGGTTTGTACTGACACTCAGACTTCTGAAGAGTGTTCGGTCTGTATTGACACTCGGTCTCTCGAAGAGTGTTCGATTGGTATTGACACTCAGCTTCTTGAAGAATGTTCGGTTTGTACTAGCACCCGATCTCAATAGTGTTCGGTCTTGTACCAACGCTCGGTCTCAGTAGTACTCGGTGATGCACTAAGCACTCGGTCTCGTCATATTACCAAATGTGATTGAAATTGAAACTAAGCTCGTAATATTTGGTCTAAGCTCTTAGATTTTGGTTATAAGCTTTAGTATTTGGTTATGTCTAATTATAGATGTTTTATAGTATTCAGTCAAATCTTTGGATTCTGTATAGTAATATCCCGTTCGGTCTTGTTCACCATAGGGAAATAATATCCCGTTCGGTCATGTTCACCATAAGGAAATAATATCCCGTTCGGTCATGTTCACCATAGGGAAACCATATCCCATACGGTCATGTTCGCAGATAGGAGGGGTTTTATCGTCAGGTTTTGTTCATAATAAGTGTTGATATTTCCAAGTTCAGTTGTGCTCAATGGTGATGTTTGTGTTACTGTTCGGTTTGAAGTTATTTAAAGGTGTTATAAATGAGGAAATATGTTGTTAATGAGGTATGGTATTTAAAATGTGATATGAATGGGATAATATGGATATGAAGAAGTATGATGACATTACAGTATGATGTGATTGTATTAAATGGATATGAACGAGTGTTCCAAGGAGGAATATCTCAGAAATGGTTATAGAATTGTAAAGTATGGATATGGTCAGACTAAGCTGTCGTTCATCCTGACATTCTAATGGTCACCGAGTCTCAAGTAGAGAATGGTGGCGCATGTGGTGAGAATAGCAGGAGGCCTGGTTGTGTATAGCTTGGGGTTTCAGCTATCAGACTAAACTCATGTGTAGACTTGGGTTTCCAGCTATAGTGAGGGATGAAGGGCTAACCTCGTGTGGCGGCTTGGGTTTCCAGCTATGGTAATTTTGATGGTTTTTCATATTACCTTTCCACGAGTGCAAGAACGTCATAGCTACATAATTGATACAGTCTGGACAGTCAGAGTAAAAGTGGTCGGTTATAACATGCTTGTATGTTTTCTGTAGATGGATGATTGTATTATATGATTGCATGAATTGTATGTTTACATAATTAATTAAATTACACTAGCTTACCCTTATTTTTCTGTCTTGTCATGTTGTCCGTTCGGTCTCCCTTGCCATTGCAATGATCACCCTGTGGGTGTGAGCAGAGGATATTGAGGGTTCTCTGGAGTAGGCACTGGCTGGAGAGGATGGTTTCCGCTAAGAGTAAGACCGTTCGGTCTTGTAATTGTTTTTGCAGTTAGTATAGGACCGTTCGATGTAATACACTGTTTGTAGGACCGTTCAGTTGATACAGCTCTTGTATGACCGTTCAGTTAATACACCTTTTGTATGACCGATCGGTCTGTTTTTATAATTTGTATTAGTGTAGGTTTCTGTAAAGTTTTAATTTATAGTTATTATGAATAACTGTAAGTTAGCTTTATTACATGTAACTATTGTATTTTATTGTAAGTATAAAGACTCTTAAATATAGTTTAAAGCTATATTTTTTGGGATGTTACTGTGATCTTAAAATTTACGCATATCATTTTATATGTCCTATAGACATCACATTCACATATAATATCATGAGACCAATCATAATATACCCTTAATAACTTTAATTAATTATACACATGTGTTAAATTTAAACATTAGAAAATCTACATATATGACATTATCGTCTTTTTTTTATACTTGACTGAAAGTAAGAGATATTATCATTCATGTAATTAATAAAGTTTCATGTTCGTGAGATCCTTTTTGTTGTAGCTTATTCGACTTTCGATACTTAATATTTTCTTTAAGGGTTCAATAAGCAAAAAGAGCAAGATACGTCTTTTACAAACATCACAAATTCAATACAAATTCAATACTTGTTACTTTCTTAGTAAATACCTCTCAATATTATATAATCAATTTCACATTACATACACTCACATTTCACAACTCATCATTCCCAATTATATTTTTTTATATAACACGATTAATCTAACAAATCAATTTAAGTACAAAATTTTACATTTTCTATGTGACCGTTGGATCAACATTGGATCAAATGGTCCAAACGATCTATCACCTCTTAAACATTACCGTAATGTTTTTTCCGAGACTGTACTGTTATAATTTATACTCGATCATCCTTCAAAACAATAATACATAATTATAATTAACTTATGACAAAATATAATTATTACTAATTGAGTCATAATTAATTGCTAATTCTAAATTCATTCAATCTATAATATAAGTTTGATGCGAGGACGTTTAATATACATTCATTATTATAATTACAAACCTTTATATTATATTGGAGTACCTCCTACAGATGACTTTTTGATTTGATTTAACGAATTTTTAAGATAGACGAGAACGAAGACATATATTCGAACATTCAGAACATAGTCAATAAATAATCTCAATCCTAACTTTTCTGCTATCAACTGGAACACATATAAATACTTAACCATGTTTTTCTAAATATAAAAACACATTCTTAAAAATCTTTAAATTTTTGAAGGGATATTAGCTTGAGAAAAAAAAACTCTTAAATTCTAGAATTATGGTATAAATAAGATTTGAGCCATATCAGATCTCTCTACGCTGGAATTCTTTTGTTTCAGTGAATTTTTCTTTCTCTTGAACGAAAATACAAAGTTATGTAAAACATTTCTTCATTGGAAGACTTATGTTTAGAGCAAAATTTTCTTTTATTGAACTAAAACTAATTGTGATTGAGTTTCTCTTTTCTGTTGTATTTTGCTTAAGCGAAAAGTGTACATGAATGAAAAATATAAAATCTAGAAACTTATAAATGAAGACTTATACAAGTTATTTAAGTGATACTAAAATATTTTAATCTTTATAGACAGAGAGAAAATAATATTTAATGAAATAAAAATTGAATGGATATTTTTATTTATAATTTTTTAAACTTAAAATTAAAATATTCATATTTTATCATTCAAATAACTGCTATTTTAATAAACTTCACTGACAAATTTAATTCATTAACTCGTTTCTCATAATAAAATGCACACATCTCCCAGTATATTACCAAGTGAATAGCATACATATTAAACTTCCCTCACTTTAATTTACAGTTTTCACATGTAAATCTTGTAGCTTGAATTGTAAACATGTCCGACAAAATAAAATCTAATGACACCACCTTCTGAAAAAGAAGAAGATAACAGTGTTTGTACAACATCTAGATGATGAAACAAGCATGGGCATTTATATAAAATATTTTTTTATATTAAGTGACTTTAAGATTATAAATGATCAATAATGTTATGTATTATCTCACCAATAATTCAACATTTGTTTTAATTTAAAAGATATATAAGTAATATTAATAAATTAATTACATGTTTACTCAATATATAATAAGTTGCACTCGCAAGTCAACCGATTTTAAAATTAAAACCCTTAACCAACCTAACAAATAGAATGAATTAGGTTGAATTCACTCTATTAATTCCAACTCTCAAAATACTATACCTAAACTAATTTGATCCACAAATATCTACCTTATAATTGTTTGTAGAAAAATAAACAAGAGCCTATCAGTATTGTGGGTAATTAATTAAGTTTAAGAGAACAAGTACAAAATTGAAAGGTAAAAAGAAAATAATTTTTGTACATAAAATCAGTAGTTAAAATGAATAACATTCATTAATGTTATAGATGCAGAAAACAAGTGTTTTTCAAAGTCACCAAATGCTTACCCAAATATATTGTAAATTATTTATTCAAAATATCTTATGGTAGGAACTAATGAAATTTTAACGAAAAAATTAGAAATGAAACCAAATATCTTATACTTAAATATGTGAGTAATAACACGAAAAAATAAAACAGTTTAGACAATTTTTCTATAAATACTTTTTAAAAATATATGATTATTTTCATGTATTACAATTAATATAGAAATAAGTAAAATGTGAAAGTTTAAAAAGATATATATTTTATAAAATTAATTTTTGATAATTAAATTTTGACACGTGCAAGTTCCATTTTAAACATTGCATTCCATGTTTTAAATGCCAAAAGAATCATAAATAGTTTAGCAAAAATTACAACCCAACGTCATGCTTCTCTCACCACTGACATAACCTATGTGCACTTGTATGATTTGGAGAATCACTTGGTGTATTAATAATAGTACACAGCACCACACTCAATTTGACTTTTCTTGAAATATAAATCATCGGATTGTCCTTTGTTTAAAAAATTAAATATTTCAAATCTTGATAACTTGTAAATTACAAGCATTAATAATGTAAATGATTAAAATTTGTTTTTAATTTTAAAGTATAATTTATTTTATTATTTTAAAATGCTATGTAAGCCACTTTATTTGGAAAATTTTTAAAATAAAATAAATTTAGCAAGAAAATGTATAAATTTAAAAAAAATTACGATGTAAAAACATTTTAAAAGAGATATCACAATCTGTGGAATATTCTAACAAGATCCTTCCTTACAACCTTCAGAAGCGTATCAAGTGCCACAATAAATAAGCAAGGTGTAAACGAATCAGCATTTCCCCACCATTTTTTTGTTTTTTTTTCCACGAGAACGATATTTTTAAAAATATAGATATAATTTTATTCGTCTGAATTGAGATCCTATTTATTTTGTTTCAATGATTAAGAAAATGTATTTTTCAGTCTTTCCAAATAACGATTTATTACTTTTGGTTTATGTAGATATAATTAGTTAATATATACATTATAACGTGCTTTTAAAAATAATATTACTTTTTTAAATATAATTATTATTTTATAAATAATATTATATTTTATATTTTAAAATATAATAATTATTTTATGGGTTGATCCGATCTAAACCCATTTAGGTTGTGGGTAAAGAAAAAATTAGTTCAATTTAGGTTACAAATTTTGTAGGGACTTTTTTCCTGCCCCCATCAATTTTCTTCCTGCACCTATCAAATTTCTTCCTGTACTCCATTATTTTAGAAATATTCTTTACAAAGTCACTCAACCCTCCTATTCCGTAAATATGTTTTCGAAATTGATTTAGTGTGTTCTGGAAATAAAATCCGAAATGACGGAGTGTAAGGAGAAATGTGGTAGCTTACTGGAAGAAACTTTTTAATATGGTCAGACTTCCTTTTTAGGCATTTCAGTCATAGTTAGCTATAATAAGTAATGAGAGATGCTTCTCCGATGTGCTCTGAATGAATTGTCAGTTTTCACCAAAAACTATTAAGAGACGTCGCATAAGAGTTGAGTACCACAGTTTCTTGGAGAGAAAAGCAATCAATGATGAATAATTATACGTCATCCTTTTTTTTTGTAACAAACTCACTGTCTAGAATAATCGTTACAATGTGGTAACTAACAAAAAAGCTAATAATCTTTCGAAAAAGTTATGTCACTCAATAAAATAAAATCCTGATAAGATGTATTCAGTAGATTATGACTTAGCATATCATCTTCAGTAAGAGTCTATCCTCAAAGATTAAGAATAATTTTATCAAAAAGCGAAGGATAAAAAACAACTCTTTTAATCTTAATGCAAAAAATTTGATAGACTAAAAATACACTTAAAACTTTAATAAATTAATAAAAATGTCCCAAATAATACACCTAACTACATCATCATAAACAGTGTTATTTAACTCCCAAAACTGAAAAATGTATTTGGCAAGAATGAAAAGTTCTAAGTGAAGGAGAAAAGATATTTAAACTTTTTTTAACATCAAATTGTTGTTAAACTTAATAAATATTTGAAAAATAAAGCATTCAAAAGGGTAATAATCTTGATTCCAAAAAGCACTTAGACTTCTGAACTACCTTCACCGATAACAAAATACGTATTCTACATTTTTCTTGTCCTGCCAATCTAACATTTGGTAGTTTTTTTTTTTTTTTTTAGTTTAACTGTGTAACTTGGTAAGTTTGGTATAATTGGCGTTCATAAAAACCACAAACAACCTTCGACCGATCAATTAGTAAATTTCAATTAATAATGTTCTACTAAATGGGTTCAAAAATACTCAAGCTACTACAAAAAATTAGAATAATGTTTTACTAAGTAAAGTCAAAACCCTGTATCACAAGATTTTTGTTAAAACACCCCAAATATCCTAAGGGGAAAAATAGGAAACCTAGTTGTTATACTCTGGAAAAGACACACAGGATATACAACAGAAAATCTGCTGTATTACATAAAGAATAGATAGACTATGTGCAGATGTACTTCAGCAGTGTTGTTTACACCCTTTCCATTTCCCTTTTACATTCCTTTTTCCCACCCCTTGGTCTCCCCTATTATACAATTTCCAGGGTAGAGTAAAAAGACATTATCGACATACCTTTCAAACAGTTTTACATACAAAAATTCTAATGAAAGAATTGCACCTGTGGCCGCGAAGATATATTATTTCAATGAGATAAAACCCTGGAAATTTTTAACATACAAAAATGAAAACATGTTATAACTTTGTAAATGTACAGCAATTGAATATGGCTCGTATATAGAAAAATTGCAAGACCTTTAGTTAAAGAGTCAAGAAGTAAAAGCAAAAAGCCTATCTGCAATTTTTGTGCGGCATATTGGACATTCAGAACAAGCGAGTGAACAAGATTTACACACTGCAATGGCAAACAAGAGGTTGCAATTCAGGCTGAAAATAGAGTTAAAACAAGGAAATTGCAAAAGATGGAGGCAAAAAAAATACTTACAACAAAAATGCCGGCATGGAAGAAGAATTGCTGCGGTTGACGACTCAAAACATACTTTACAAACATGGGAATTAGTATCTCCATTGCCAAGATGCTTGAATTCTTTTTCCCTCATCTCTTGCATGCGTGCCTAAAATAGGAAGTTACAGATCAAAAAGTGTACCTATGGAGCCTTTTGTTAAATTACAAACCACAAAACTGTACAGTAAAATTGAATGCAATGCCTTCTGAGAGCTAGTCACCAAAAATATGAAGATAATTCATCATGCAGGTAAAAGTAGCAGTCCAAATACTTCTACAGTCTGCACATTGCTATATAATTTAGACCTCCTTCATACCAAACATTTGTTACAAAGAACTGTTAAAATGTAGAAAAGTCATTGGTCCTTCAGAACTTGAAAAAGATTGTTTTAGAGAAAAAATGTAAATCACTCACTGGTTAATCTTGAATTTCACATAATATGTACTGAGAGAAGTCTGAAGCATATTCTAATATTTGCTAATTGAGTTTTAGGTTAAATAATTTTTGGTACATTCAAAACTAGTCCACAATAAAATTGGAAACTACAAAAAAAATTCAGCATTTTTATTCCTAACATTGAATGCAAAGCCGGTCATAGCAATAACTTTATTGGTCTAATGATATATTCCAAGTGTGCTAATACAAATTCACATATTTATTAAATAATGAGAATAAAAATAATGAAACAACTATGTAGGTACAAATTTTAACAGTAAATTTTGAAGATACCAAATATTTATTTAACTGTAGTTTTTGAAACAAAATATGTGGAGCGAGGTCTAGACATCCAAATGTGTTCATCAAGGAAGAATTTATGGCCATTTAGAACTAACACCATAAAATACTTGGGATCTATATAAAAGTAGCCAGTTCCACATTTTCCATGTTGAAAGAAACAAACAGATAAACGTCTATGGGTGTTACCTTAAGACGAACAACCAAAGGGTCTTCATTGGTTTTTTCTTTTTCTTGTATTGATATATCTAAAACCTGCTCCTTGGGGACAATACTACTTTCAATGTCATTAGTTTTCAGATCGTCTACTTGAACGTCTTCATCACATTTTTTTGTATCATTGTTTGATTCCGGCGTGGCAGTCCCTTCTTTCTTTAACTTAGCCACAAGAACCCACATATTTGCTAAATCATTCTCCAGCGAGGCTTCTCTTTTTTTGGCCTCTTCAACCTTTTTCCTGTATTCGTCTTCCAGAAATTCCTTCTCAGATAATGCAGCCTCAAGAGCTGCCTCTCGCTGTCTCCTAGCTTGCAATTCCATCCTCAGATCATTAGCGTCAAGATTCCATGACTCAAACTCATCCATACCAGCTCCGAAATTTTCATTAGCACGGCCAGAAATTCTCCCCTTCCTCCCAGATCTTGCATCATTGTATTTGCGGCCAACACCATTAGCTGTTTGTACAACAGAATTTCGAGTGTTAGCCTGGTCTCGCGCAGCCATCAATTCCTTTTCCAATTTTGCGTTCTGCAATGAAAGTTTAGTAACTTCCCCAGCTAAATTTTTCAACTCCACAGCAGCAGCAGAAGCCAGTTCTTTGGCATAAGAAGCCTCTTCAGAGAGTTTCTGATTCTGAACATGCAACCCGCTATTCTCTTCTGATAATTGAACCTGTTCGAGCTTCAGCTTTTCGTTTTCAATCTCCTGAATAGTGAATAAATATGACAGGCAATTCAATCAAAGCAAAACTGCAAATTGGACAAAAAAACTAAACCATTGCTAATTCTAGTAACTTCAAATATCTAGTTTCCACAGAATCCTTAAAATTAATTTTAAATAATAATACTTCATTTTAGAACTTGTAACTAACAGACTGAAGACAGAGGAAGTACGAAGAGAAGTAGGGAAGCAGTAACCAAGGGAAAAACAAAAACCTAATGTAAGGATTTATGAAGCACGTAATCCTCTTAACCATGGGGCTTCAAAAGAATGAATTAATAGTTACCTGGGATTGTATTTTCCTTTTCAGCTCATCAATGTGTTCTCCAAATGTACACTGATCAGCAATCACTAACGAGGTACCAATTGGGACTGTTGCAAGTTGCTGCTCTAGCAGCTTCACCTTTTCCTGCAATTCTCTATTTTCAGAACACTGTCAACAAAATAACAAAAGAAGGGGTGTCAAGATTCTCGTAGCAATAAGCGGTTTCTATTGCCTCTTTAACTTAAAGGATGAAGAAAACAACCAAAAAGATAAACTCGAACCTTATTATCTAACTGTTCTTGAAGGACACGGTTGTCTGCCGATTTTATCTATAGAGATATATTAAAAACTCTAAATTATTGTAAGCTAATAATCATTGACTAGATAAATTCATAAACTCATAATCCGTATTATATCAAAGAAATTAGCTGGAAAATATCAGAGGGTACAAACGTAATGGAAATAAATTGATGACTAGTGATGAATAATAGACATACCTCCAGCTCAAAGGCCTTTTCATCACACTGCGTCATTAATCTTGAGATTGTCTGTAACAAAACACCAAAGAAATCAAAAATTAAAAATTACCTTTATTGAAGCATTTATAGAAATACAACTTTCCAGATGTTAGAATACCAAAGAATTTCAATATCAAAATAGCCACCTGCTGCATTTCAATCAGAGAAGAGTTAGCTACGGAAGATTCACCACTCTCAATTATTCTTTGCTCTAAAATGCTCATTTGCTTCCTTTTTGCTTGGATCTCTTGCTCTAAGTTCTCAATCTGTAAAAAGAAATTCAGATTTCATATAAAGGGTTTCTACCAAAAAACTTAAATCTGCGAAGTGTCATATCAATTAGAGTTAGGTACAGAACTTGTTGTAACATGGAGCGTCGAGGTCACTTAAAAAATGTGCGTACATATGTTTGTAGAAACATGTGCAGTCAGTGGTTTCAGGTGTAATTACGTAATACTTGTAGATTCATATTTATGGGATATATTATAAGCACTTTTTTAATTGCACAAACAGAAAAGAAAATTTATTTTATCATAATTTTCGATATTGCACACAATATATGAAATAAGCGTGCTGCAAAACTTTAATAAAGATAAATTTGAAAATAGTAAAAGTATTTTTTTTAAGTAATAAATAAAAAATTTGAGAAGGAAGGAGTCGCATAAGGGCTTCCAACTCCATCATTGCGTTCTGCACTGAAAATTTGGTAACTTCCTGAGCTAAATTCTTGCTGCCATGAAAAACGTAGAGTACGAGGTACACACGCATGATTTCCAAGTCATATTTTAGCACATCCGCCACTACTCTGAATTCCTTGATTTTACGGAAAAATTAAATTATCGCAAATACTTTATTAGTTCTGCTCCGCATCTACCAATATGTTCGAAAGGTTCGCAGGATACCTGTATTTTGGAGCTTTCAGGATCATTTACAGACTGCTCCATTAAGCGTTTCAGAGTGCTGGTACTGAAAGCGATATCTCCAGCAAGCATTTTGACTTGCTCGACAAGAAGATCCATCTCATCAGACATTGTCATCCCTCCCTACAATTTAATATGCAGTTAGAAAGGAGATTTAATAAAAGCCAACACTTTTGAAGAATGAAAATACAGTGAGATAAAATAAGTCATAAAAAAGGCAATACTTTTTTAGAAACATCGCAGCGAAGGATATTGTATCAGTATTTACATATAAAATATATATATATATATATATATATATATATATATATATACACACACATATAGAAATCGATCATAAGTCACAAGGGAACCCCACGATGACGGCATCGAATGAGTATGAGGTTTTCACTAGCTTTTGAAATTTAGATAGGCCCTCTAACAATTTCACTATGCATTATTTTAGCCAGGACTATGACACATTTACGCAGATGAGGCATTTAATATGCAGATTATGGAATGAGACAAGCAAACACATTGTTGAGGGGAATGGGAACATAAATCTACCGCTGGTAGTCGTATTGGTTCAGTGATGATACTGCTAGTTGGGGAGAGTTCTTCATTCCGTCTACTTGACGATCTCATATGTCTAACATCATGAGACAGATCAGATGACACAGTGGAAACATCTTTTTGACTCTCACTTTCAATCAAAAGTGATCCATCACGTAGGGCATCATAATTCTGGAAGAAAAAGGAATAAGCTAGATTTATATGGAAGGAAGATATCTTTCTGATAATAGCAAAATACTTTAATTCATATAATTAAGAAGTCAATAACCAACTGAGCCTGAAAGCGTAAAGAAGTAGAGGCTTGAATATCGCATACCCCTCACGAGAACGCCATTTGTGCTTGAAATATGGGCAATGCTTATGCTAGATTTACCAAGGGTTAAATTTATTTATTTTTACCAAGAAAACTGCAGCAAGGATAAAATACTTGACCACTTCATTACAAATATTTACACTTCAATATATTGGGAGTGGGGATGAAAATTGGCCAAAACTGCTTGTGGAGGTCAATGGCCTAGCCTCTATCAGGCAGGCTCAGGTAAAGTAAGACCTACTATAAAGCCAGGCTCGATTCTTTCATAAAAGTATATTTAATTCAAAGATCGTTTAAACTGATTGTGTCCTAAATTTCAGAACTAAGTCACGCTAAAACATTCAAACCCAACTTATATCCACCCGTAGGTGCAAAGAATTAACTAAGACTAAAATGAGCTACACGATCACGAGGTGGCCAGATTTAGAATGAGAAACTCAATCTGCACAAAAATATTGCATTACATCATGACTAGGAGCTTAAAGTACTTGCACTTTTAGAATGGTTATTAATTTAAAAAGCAGTCAAACACATTTCACACCAATTGAAGGAAAAACTCACATCATCCTCACCAACAGAGTGACTCTGATGGTGACTGGTAGCTTCAGTTACATATCCCGGAATTGCATTCTTTGATGAAACCAGAATGAGCTTTGTTAGCTTCTGGATCCGACTCATAAGAGCAACCTTCGCTTCTTCCTCTTCTTCCAATCTTGACTGCATTTTAACTTGACCTTCTTCCAACTACTCGTGTCAATTGTACCAAATAAGAATCAGATCTCGAACACAAATACAAAAAACCCGATTAAGAAATGAAAAATTAAACAATTCAGGGCAAGCTAAGAACCTTTTGTTTTAAGCTCATGATCTCCTCGTGATTGACACCAAGTTGCATTCCCTTCTTAAGCTGATCAAGTTCATGTTTAAGGACAGAAATTTCTCTCTGGTATTTCTTAATTAGAGATTTTTCGTCAATAATCTGTTTCAACAAAATATTCAATAGTCAATCAAAACCTCACCGGCATGATAATAGTCACCTAGTTCATTTTATGAATAATAGCCAGACTGTTATGTGGCTAATTACCAGACTGTTATGTGGCTAATTAATAGATCTTCAGAGAACACAAAAAAATGAACCGGACCTTATTACGTGAGGCATATATCTCTACTCTCTTTGCCCTGCTAGCAAACTTCAAGGTATTATGAGTTTCTTCCATATTACTGGACGCTGGAGTTACGGTGCAAATAAGCTGAAATTTCCATGTTAAAGACGACATTAATATGGTGCAATGGTGCTCATGCAGACATTCTAACATACTTTGTTCAAATACATCCATTATGGTGAATAAAGAGAATGGAAAGAGTTTCAAAAGACCATGCCCTATTTCAAGAATCTATTGCAATAAACTGGGGTTCAAATTGAAATTGTCATGTTAATTCTGAATCATAGTTCATACCAAATCAATAAATACAAGAAGCAAATAAAAAGAAAAATCTCGAAAGGTTTCATATAAATGCTAAAAAATGTATAATGCTTAGTATAATAAATTTAAAATTACAAAACTGCTACGTAACCATAATTGTCAGAAAAACAAAAATCATGTAATTTTTTAGTGAAGCCTTTATTTCAAAAGATTGACAACAGCAATTAGACAGCCAAATTTAGTGTATAGTAATAGAATGAGTAAGTAATGTCTGAAAACTATTTCAAAAGAATAAAAATAGAGGATGAAACTGATAAACTAGAAAGCATTTCAATAGGGTTTCCTCAGTTCCTCTTTACAATTTAAAGTTTAACTTCTTTATTTCATTGACGAGGAAAGGTAAAGAAAAAGAAATAACTAAGTTGCAGAATCATGCAGAATTACACCAATCCATACAGCTAAGCTATCAAATGATTCTAAATGCCGCTATTCATCATTTGATATGAATTGCAAATTGTAAGATTCTAATATTTATGGTCTATTGAAATAGAACACTCAATAATGTATTCCTCTATCCTTATAATATGTTGAATGTACAAAAAAATGGTTATAATGGAAATTTATTATTCGTATTCAAATTAACAACCACTTTAAGACTGATTTTTTAGGTCCAAGATGTCTCAACAACTGTGTAAAATAAAAAGGGACACCAAAAACAGATAAAGATTTTTTATCATTAAAGGTGTAGTAGAATCCCAAACTCACCGAAACATGGCCATGTCCACTAAGCGAAGACTGCAGGAGGCGAGTAAGCTTTGAGTCACGATATGGAACATGAGATGCTTTCCCTTCACTTAATTTTCCAATAACCTTTAAATTGAAACCATAAAATCAAGGCTTTCAGGAGGCGGAATTTGTGATCTTTGGCAAAAAGAGAAACAGTAAATTATCTAACTAGTGATCAGGTCTCCCAAAAAGAAAATCATAACATTAATAATAGACAACAAATATAGGAAATGACACCTACTGTTCCAAGTGTCAGAAGACTTTTGTTTATGTAAGATCCTTCTTTTCTTCTTAATCCAGTAGTTTCAGTTTTTGAGCTCTCAGATCCCGCAAGATCGATCAAGTTCTAATCGAAGAATGCAAGTACAAAAATAAGAATAGTAGGCAATGTATGTATGCATGTTATCTGAAAACTTCTTAATAATGTTCACATACAAGCTGAGAGAAGACCACTCCGTCATAATCTTCACCGTGGGCACTGCTTTCAATCATCTGCAAATGAATTGGATAGCAATAACAATGCAGATTAGCATTGAAAGAAAAAATGGCTTACCAAGGTCCAGGAATCCAAATACATTAGCTGAGGAAAAAATTAAACATTTAACCAGCACGTAATAAATGCAGCATGTAAGCATAATTTGAGTCCAACTTAGCCATTAAAAATCCTGAGGCCTCATGCTGTGATGTAGATATATTTCCTTTGGAAATAAGACACCGTGTACACATGTTGCTACAACACAAAATTTCGATACTGTAATTCCAAGAATGCTTACAAGTGTAAAAATCGTGTGACTTCGGCTGCTGAAAAGATTAAAATTATTTGATCCAACATGACGATGCTCTGCCATTATATAACATCCTCATTAATAAAGTAACATTTAACCAACAATTAACCATGAGAGCTTTATTATTAAAAACACAGGCAAATGTAACTCTCGGTATCAACTTTAACCTTCCCCAGCAGCAATAAAGGAAAGGGCATGTCCAGGTGACAAAACAACTTCTTCCTTTATACCCTCCACATATGTTCCCTGAAATACATGCGAACATAAATCCTTGGTCACGACTACAACTAGCCTTAAGAAAACAAGAATTGTTTGAGAAGTTCAAAGTAAAGAAATTTCTATATGTTCTTCTAATAACAGATGGTGTCCTTGAATTATCTCGGTGGAAATTTTAACAGGAATGTTAGCTCTATCAAACAAACTTCTAAAATAAAAGTTCTTATACATGCCATGCCACGTTTCAAAGGCAACTATAAATATCCATTTGCCTATTGAAAGACAATTGAGAACAGTGTAGAAAAGAGTTCATTTTAAAATTTGGGAAGAACTAGTATAAATAATTTTAATTTCAATTAACTAAAAATAAGTAAGAAACCTGTGCATCTTCTCTAACACGTAAATTTTGGCCAGTAGGGTCGAGCAAATCATTTATCACCTGACAGAAGCAGAAACAGGAAAACATCTATTAAAACAAAAAAGAAAAAGAAGAAATATATCAGACAGTATAACATTTAACGTGATAATCAGTATCTCTAAATGCAGATCATAGAAAAATATAATTGAGGTAAGGCCTAAAGTGCTGCATTTAGTGATGAACTATGTTTTAAACCATGTTCAGAGCACAGAAGGTGGGATGTGTGAACACAGTTTGTTCCATTTTTACCTCATTGTATATTTCTAGATAGGAAACACGGAGTAAGAACTCTCTTCCTGGAGTCTGCATTAAAAGCAATTAGTTATTCAAAAGTAGTCATTTAAATAAAACAAGTACTGACTTATCAATCAAGAGTCAAGACGTACAACTAATGTATTCTGGGGGATAAATGGTGTGCAAGGTAAGTAGATGCCTACTTGGCCACAAGTACGGCACACAAAATAATAGAGAACTGATAATAACATATACAAAAGACACTGCCTATAGTTCAAAGCACGATATTGTAGTGAATAGCAATGGTCAGAGCCACACAAGTACTTCTAAATAAACCCACAAATAACAAAGACTTCATCAACATTTACTAAGTTAGCATGAAAGCTCACATCTTGGATAATGCTGAAAACATCTTTGATAGCCAGCGGTATGATACCAGGACAATTCTGGTCTCCCTGCAAATATCATTTTTAAAATGCAAATAAGAAACACAACTTTAAAGATCAAGTAAATTTATAAAAGTACACAATGAAGAAGATTCTAGGAATGAATGAATTGGAAAGGGAAACAATAAATATGTTATTGTAAATAGTCGTAAGACTTTAGAGTCATCCAAAAATTTGAATCCCAAATCATGCTACTGAATTTCAAAATTGAACGTACAAAGTTGCAATACTGAATTACACTACATCTACTTGAAACCATATGATATGTAACAAGCAACACAACCATAAAAATGGCTGCTAGTTTCATATGATAATTAATAATCTGCTCTCAAATCGCAAGTTTCGGTTCTCGAAAGTTTCAGTTTAACTGACCCTTTACAAAGCAATTATTGTATCTTTATATGAATAAAATCTATATTTTCTGTTAATGAATTGGACCTTCAAACTAATACAAAAATTATGTTCAATACATTAAAATAAAACTTTTAGTTGTACTTCTTTTAATTCGATCACCAGTACTTATGTCCCTCAAGTGCCACGTAAATTATTAACTTCTAAGATGAATGACAAGGAACTTGTGGCATTTGTTGTTTGTAAAATGATAACTGATAACTAATGTAGTGCACAGTGATAATTCACTAAAACGTGTAAGAAATGACAACTAAATATCTCCTGCTATCCATAAAATATCGATCTCAACCGTAAGTAAGTTTATAGAGTTAAAAGTTCCCCCAAAACTTCTTTACCGTTTGCCAAAGAATCATCGAACAAAATAATATAAAAAGTAAAGGCTTAAAAGAAAGTTGCTTTCATGTAACATGTTTTACTGTATTAGAAAATTGAAAACAGAAAAAATTAGTAATTCATCAAAAAGACCTCACAATTGACAAATAAACTACGACACAAAATAACTACTCCCTTTCGTTCAAAATACCCACCGGTAAAGGTTATTCACTCAAAAGGATAAAAAATATAAAATAACACTAATAACAAGAAAATACACATTTGACTAACTTACCTTCATTAAAATGCCAAAATTATTGTCACTTCATTGATATTTATTTTTTTTCCCAAAATAGGCTGAACCAACACGCACTTAATGAAGATATTAAGAGATATGGATAAAGGTGGAAAAAACATAATTAAATATGAGAAAATAGCTCATACAATGAGTGAAAAAGATTTATATATTGTTGTTCAATCACAAATTAATATGTAAGGTAACTCAATTAATTGTTCAAATAACTGTCTCAAAAATCATATCTAGCATAATTTCCAATCGTGTAATAATAATAATAATATATAAAAATTAATCCCAGTGTATTTAATTAAATCCTTATGCTAAAGTTAAATTCAAACAAAACGATTTCTAAATAGTCAGACAGGTTTGAATCGGAGAGAGCAGGAAGACGATAACCCGTAATAAATATCTGCATAATTTACTAATTCAAACGACTGACTATATGGTACAATATAATGAAGAGATAAAACATAGACATTTGACTTTTATAGTATACAAGATTCAAATCAGTACATTAATTTTAAAGGTGACACTTACATGCATAGTATGTGTCTTACCACTACTCGTCACACCGTATGCAAACACAGTTCCTGCAATGTTTATCATAAGTTATCTTCTAAACCCAGAAAACTCCAACAGCACTAAAGACATAACCAGTACGTATTAACCATTGAAATCTAGCTATTAACTATATGCATCAGTGGAAACTGAAGTAGCTTCCATCAAAGAAATAGAACGACTCTACAATTGCCACTAAATGGGACACTGCCAGAGAGGCATCACATCCCGTTGTGAAAAATTGTCTTGAATCCAGAGTTCATACCGTTTACACCATCCATGGCAGACTTCACAACAGGTTTGGCAGCTACTTCGTACACCTCGTCGGAATTTGTATGCGGTCCGAACACTCTATCTGTCACAAATCAATTCAGAATTCTAACATCCATATCCATAATTTTCTACACAAAGACCAAAAACCCAATTGCTCTCTACTAGTTCCACAAAAAATCAAATGAAGAGGAGTTCAAAATGAAAATACCAAATGCATAAGCAGTAGCTGGATTATACTCGTTTCTCACAATCTTGTCACCATCCGCATACCACGCGATCTCGTCTCCTCTATGGTACTCTCTTTCACTACAGCCACACAACACCGTAACACTCATTCGATCACAGATAAATCAACGCGGAAAAGATAGAAACAAACCGAACGATTCGGTTTCTCTAAAACTCACAGCTAATGGATCTGATTTCATAGCTACAGATCTAAGCATTACCTCAACGGCCTGAACCGAATCGTGACCGAAATGCTATCCCGAGACCTGGAAGGATCCACCGGCTCCATGATCACCTCGTCCTCCATTCCGAACTCCACCGGCGAAGGATTACCGTAACCATAGCCGATTGAATCGCTGCGACCGCGACTCGGAGTCATGGACGGACCGCCACCGCCGCCGGAGTTGTAAAACGACGACGTGGAAGAAGAACAGGAGCGAGGCATTACGCGTCCGTTGGTGACGGAAGAAGTGGATGAGGATGAGGAGTGAGGAGTAGAGGATTTGCGGTGCGAAAATGGCGAGCTGCTCCTTGCACGTGAGGGCGAGGCCATGAGTTGACTCACCGAGTTGGTGAGTCAATAGAAACCAGCAAAAATATGAATTAAAGAGAGAACACGAGAAGAAGAATAGAATGTGTCAGAACTCACATGGCGATGGAAAGAAAAGTCGAAGAACATTTAGTTCTATTTCCTCTCTTTTTCTTTTTCTTTTTTGTTTGTCTGCTTTGAAGCTTTGAGATATGATTATCACATAGAGTGAGAGTTTCGTTTTCTCTCAGACAGACGTGAGTTGCAGGTGAAGAGAGAGAGAGAGAGAGAGAGAGAGAGAGAGTGGGTGAAGAAGATGGTGAAAATGGTGAGAGATTGTAGGGCATGTCTCGGTTTAAATTTTTTTTTCTATGTAATTTTATTTTATTTTATGGGAAGATACAAAAAAATAATTTAGAAATTTCCAAATGCTGACATGGCGGATGACGATGTTGAGATGGGTTTTTAAACTAGCGGAACAGTGGAAGTGCCCGCGCAATAATATCAGAGAGGAATTGCTTTAAATAAGCCTAAACCTGAATTTGAGCGGGAGCACAGCAACAATAAAAATATGAATGGCCAATTTCCATAAATGCTAAACTTTATATAATTAAAATCTTTAATAAGTAAATATTATATATATTTTTATCAACCCGCAATATTTTTGTTCAAAATCTTTTGGAAAAAATAGAAATTCAATAAAACTTGAATCAATAACCTCCCTGTTGATAAGTATTTTTATAAAACTAGTGACAATAACTTGAATTAATAATAATTATATATATATATATATATATATATATATATGAATATATTCAATGAAAATTTAAGAAAATGGTTATTAATAAAATAATAACGATGTAATTAAACTACAGAAAAATAAAAAATGTAAAAACATTATACACGAAAACCATATATATATATATATATATATATATATATATATATATATATATATATATATATATATATATATATATATATATATATATATATATATATATATATATATATATATATATATATATATATATATATATATATATATATATATATATATATATATATATATATATTTGCTAACGCGCGTATGCGTATTTTCAGTTGGTATATTTTAGCAATATGTATCGGGTTTTAGTAAACAAAAATACTCTTATATATCATGGATTCTAAATTTTAAGGTTAAGGGTATTTTAATAATTTTCATTCTCAAAAGTAAAAAAAAAAGAAACCAACCCTTGATCACCTCTCTCATTCCTCTCAACCCTTTCACTTTCATCTCTCTAATCCCAACATTTTTTCTATCATCCTATGATAGCCTCAACTGAAAAAAAAAATCAGAACAATTTCTTACAAAAAATAATTTTATAATGAGTTTTCATTTTATAATTTTTATAGTATATAATTTTATCTAATTTTCACAAACAGCCTGGAGGGTATTTTTAGAAATGATGATCAAACATATGCAGATGATGAAATTAGAGAGGTTAGTGAAGATGGTGAAACTGAAGGTGAATATGTCAATGACTCAACTCTTTACAGAGACAATTTGTTTAACGACAAGTGTTTCTAGTTTCTTCAATTTGGGCTACAATAGGGATGACAGAGAAAATGTTGGAGTGAGAGAAATGAAAGAGAAAGGGTTTGAGGGGTTTGTCTACTAAAACTCGGTACACATTACTTATTAAGAATTCTTATGTGAAAAGATTTATTATATGATTTTTATATAGACCATGTTATTAAACTTTTTTTAACAATTTTTTGACAATAGACTATGTGTCATTATTTTATTGGTTCGTATATTTAAAACGAATCAATCACGAACTATTACAAGTGGTTGTACAAAAATTGTCAAAAAAAATTTTAATTTTTTTTTTCGTTTTTATATATGTTAGTATCAGTTGTGATGGGGAAATTTACTGTCAGAAAATAGATTTTGAAATCTATAATTAGTATGTGTACTAAATTACAGGTGTAACTTGAGTTGTTATACACAAATAAAAAATTGTGTTCTTTTTACGCTATAACAATGTATCGTGGTATGGATATATTAATTTTAAAATATAAAAAATTGTAATGTATAAGAAGTAAAAGAATATTCCAAGAACTACAACAATATAACAATACATGCTTTTTATTTTACTTTTTCTAAATCCTTAAATTTGGTCCTCCTTATTCAAATGTTTTATTCTCCTATTTTAAAATTTCCATACTTTAATTTAATTAATCATCGGTCATTTAACCTGTAATGAAAAAATATATATTTGTTATAAAGAAATTGTAATTTTTTGTATTTTAAAATTAATAATGTATTAATATTATGAGACTTTATTATTTTTTTATTATAAATTTTAAAATATAAATAGAAATTTTATAAACAACACATATTTATTTTATATATTTTTTTTAAGTTTTCTCTTTTCTTTTTATATTACTTAATTTTTCATTTATCGATTTAAAAATTAGAGATTGCTTGAGTGATCATTGTGACAAACTCTTTATTTCTGACCGATTAATTTATCAGTTTGAAAAAATTTGTCTTTTGTCTCTTTTTTAGGTTAGAGTTACTTATTCCTTTTTCATGTGAACAAAGTCTCCTTTGCATAGAGTTGTTTATAATATTTATTGATTGATGTTTTTAATGACATGCTCTAAATTGTTTGGTTGTTATCAAAGCAAGGGAAGCTAGTACTTAAGTCTTTTATATTGGTATGTTAAGTTCATTAATGCATGTCATTGATTGATTTCGAGTTATAAATAAGGTGTGATTGTTTTAAATAATTGGTTTTGTAGTAATCATGATTGTGTGCGAATATGTATACTATATGAATTGGTTGAATTGTGATTTATTGGTTTGATTTGGATTTAGTATGTTTAAGAAAGTTGTAATCTGAGCAATGGGTAAAAATGTACGAGTTTTCATGCCTAAAATTGTTTTGAACTAATTCACTAGAAAAATGTACCCATTTGATCAATCAAACAAGTATAAATCCACTTTAAAAGTACAAATTATAACTTTGATATCTAGTATAGCGTTGAGCGATGTTAGGGTGGCGTTGAGTGTATTATTTTACGAATAAGATATCATGCCAAGCACCCAATTTTACAAGAAGAATAACACTGAGTGTCAGTCTTATCGTTAAGCATCATCTTTTACAAAAGGTTTGGCGCTGAGTGCTACCTTTGAGCGTCACTTTGTGTATTGGATTTGCTTTCTTCTTTCACTATTTGATGTAGAATTATAACAAACTTTGTAAATGTTTATGATTATCATTATATTTGATTGGGATGGTAATATTGTCGTTGACATGTATGGTGATAAAGTTGAAGGAATTTTAAGGATAAATTATTTTTGGTAATAACTTTAATGTATGCCTTAACATATATGATTCTATGCGTGG
The DNA here is from genome assembly GCF_016808095.1 of Vigna angularis. Classification (NCBI taxonomy): domain Eukaryota; kingdom Viridiplantae; phylum Streptophyta; class Magnoliopsida; order Fabales; family Fabaceae; genus Vigna; species Vigna angularis. The sequence goes on from NC_068974.1 coordinate 37,868,665, forward strand.
TATATTGACCTTCTAATAACCATTCACACTCAGATAAAAAGAGTGTGTTATGTCGTGAAAAACAACAAAAGATTATACTCCAAGAACAATTTTTTGTCATAAGCACGAAGGGAATTAACTTTGTGTGTGGTTGGGTGATAAGCCCTTGAGGCTACAGAGCTTAGAAACCACCACAAATGCATACCTTTAACGAGTTTCGATGTCAATGACATGTATTCAGATAATTTAGTTTGAAGTCAATTGTTGTCTAAAAATATGTAGATTATTGTACCCTATCCACTTGCATTTGATATAGTTTAAATAGCATGATGTTTTTGTTCACTAGCACACACTGCATTCTTTTGTGTTTTATTGATCTTTTGTGATTATCACTCAACTATGTAAGTATGTACTCAAGTAAGTGATGATATACTTTAAATGGGAGACAATGATGTGATGGAATAATTTATAAATTTCTTTGAATGTTTTGTATAAGAGTTATTTTGTTTTGGAAAACTCAAATAATATATATATATATATATTCTCGTTTTGTGTTATTAAATTTTATAATATTTTATTTAGTAATTTAATAGTATTAAATAGAATGTTAGAGTGTTAAAAAAATGTAGCTACACACTAAAATAAATACAAATGAGTTATAAATTTAATTTAATAATAAACGTAAAAAAATAATATATAATAGTTGTGAGTTCAACTCAATTTTTAAAACAAAAAGAATAAAAAGTTTAATTTAAAATTAAAATTTACAATTGAAATAATCACTTAACAAAAATAACCAACTATCAAACAAAGGATTAAAACTCATAACTGAAATAACAGCTTAGCAAAAATAATATCGTGAATAATTTATATTTTAAGGTAGTGTTTGTTTCAAAATTTAAAACTTCTATAATTTCGTCTTGAAAACATATTATAAAATAATGAAAGAAATAAATGTATTTAAATTACTTTTTATCTTGATTTTTAAACAATATAAGATTATTAATAAACAAATATCTCAATCAAACATTAAGATAAAGTTTGTCCTGTGTCAATATTTTAACCTTAAATTTGTTAAGATAACATTCTTAAAATCAATCAAATGTTTTTAAGTTATTATTTTAACAAATTTGAAATATGCAAAAATATAAAAAAGATATGTAAGGATTGTAAAATGTATGGCTTGGAGAATAGCCATGTTTGTTTCTTATGTTTAAAAAAATATATACCTAAATTTATAAAAGATAAATATTGACAAATCTACAATAATCAATTGGTAATAAGTTCAAAAATAAGCAACCAGTCTTGTTGGAAACCTCCATTGAAATATTCTCCGTGCCAAATTGCAAATAACAACATCAAAGCATATGACAAAAGTTAAAAAAGAAAAAGCTAAAATCAAATGAAAACAATAAACATACAGGGACTTGTGCACTTTGCAATCAGGATTTGTCTTTGAGTAAAATGTTATTTGTCAGAACTTTAGCAGCACATGTCATTCTTTCCTTAAAATTTCAGAGAGGAGAAATTATAACAGGTCTTGGTCTCTCCATCAAATTATAATTTCGCAAATTAACCAATAAGTATTTTAACCACTTTTATGAGACTATATATAATAAAATGTGAAACTCCAAGGGTTTCAAACATATTTTTTTGAAAATAAAATTATGTAAAATTCATAATAACTGATCATTTAGAAAACAAGTAAAGGTATATATATATATATATATATATATATATATATATATATATATATATATATATATATATATATATATATATATATATATATGTATGTGTGTGTAGTTGCTTGAATCCATCATGTTAATTTAAATGAAATCTCAAATTTAGACGTATAGATAAAAACAGGGAAAAAACTCTTATTGAAAATACTACCTAGATTAAAATCTGTCCTAAAATTTTATTAATGCAAATTTCATTTGTTTTTTTTAGAAATATATTTGTGCATGCACGTGTTTAATTTTTTAGAAATATACATAAATTTTGGGTTTCATAACATGTGACTATGCATTCATGTAATACCTTAAATTTCAAGCAATTCTGTTTTGTTTACTTTTTGCCTTTTACATTTATTTTGTTGTATTGCATCGGTAGTTCATTTAGTGTCATTTGTTATTTTTCTAATATTTGGTGAAATTGTTGATCGGAAAACATAAATCCAAGATGTTAGTTTTAAATAATATTTAAGATTGATAATGATTAATTTAAGTTAAAACATAATTATTACTAGTTAAACTGTAATTAAAACTATACTAATTTAAACTCATTTTTAAATCTATAAACACAAGATTAAAATATTGCGATTACATTTAATATATATTTATTGTTAAAACTATCGAATTTTTACTAATGTTAGTATTAGAATGTCCCTTACGATCTAATAGAGTAAAGGACGAACAATAACAAATACAAAAAATCTGATAAGCATAACTTAAAAAGATTATTCACCATAAACCATATATTTAAATAAATATTATTAATAAATAAATAATATAAAAAGATTATAAATTTATTATCTTAAAATTTTAAATAACTTTTTTTCTTGTGAAACATTTAATAAATTAAGTCATTCATTAATTAATCTTATTGAATTCACTTAAAGTCGCAATATCTTGATAACATGTATTTAGATTATTAAGAAATAATTATAATTATAATTTTTATTTATTTTGAATTCACGGCACCGCTCTCGCCGTGGTGAATGCCCGCGTTAATGCTTAGCTTTCTGGTTGAACTATTTTGGCGACATGCATCACAGGTATCGATGAACCAATTAATTAATGCCTCTATACTAATAAAATCAAACTCAACAACTTTATCTAACCCTCTCGTGAATTAAAAATTTCCCTTGCATGTGATTTCCTCATAATCACTTTTTTTTTTTTATGTACATTGGATGCCTCAAATTCAAAATATACTACATTTTATCCTTTCCCCTAACCTTTATTTTCTTCATTCGAGTTAATCTTACTTATTAACGGGTTGAATAAAAAAACATAACAATTAACTAATCACTTCAAGTGGTATTTTTTTAAAAATTATTTGGTACATTTCTTTAGTTTTAATGTTTGAAATCTGTTAATATGAATCATTTAATTGAGAAAGTATTTGGTCATTTTATTCAATTTTTGTGGTAAAGGTTTCTGGTTTGCACTCCAAAGTATACAGTAGTTATATCTAGGTGCACAATTAAATAATGTACTATCTTCACCCTTCAGACAGATAAATAGGTGAAAGTAACACATAACCTTAATCATGTGAAATTTAAGCATAAATATCTACTCTTGACATCAAATATAATGTTTTAAATATAAAAAACTATAGCTCAAAACAATGATATAAATTAGGTTAGTGAAAAGGGAAATTTCTCCAAGTGATCAACATTTTATTACAAATTATAAAATTTATCATAATTTATTTTCTTTTTTAATAATAAGAGATATAAGGGTGTCGTTAAATGTTAATACAATTTCAAACAAAACAGTTTTCTTTAACTTTTAATTTGCAAGACCATTATTAATCTTATTTTTAAAAAATGAATTTTAAATTTAATTTACAAAATCTTCTTATGTAAAACTATATATATTAATGACATCCAACAGTGAATGAATAAATAAACCAACAAATAATAAACTTTATTAGATAATCTTTAAAACATTTTGATACTATCTTAAAAAATTGACTAGTCTAATTAAATTCTAAAATGGATTTATAAAGTAAAAACTATATATTTGTATTTATATATTATAAATTGTTGTTATCTCATATCACTTAATTTTTTTTTTAAAAAGTGTACAATAAACTTGTGGGGTCATCTCAATGAAAAAGTTAAAAAAGATGGATTTGTTTCAACTAACCAACAACCACTGTGCATGTACCCAGAAGGAAGATGTTGAATCAGAAATTATAAACAAAAGGGTAAAAATATATTAGAAGTTTATGCATGTTATATTTGATTGTAAAATATATCTTCTATGTCTATATTCTGTCTGAGAAAGAGTACAGGCAAAGAATACAAGGCTAAGATATTGATTTTCTCTTTTGGGCACTTCACTCCACCTTGAGTGGATGTTGTTAGCTTTATGGCACATGCACGATGATAAGGGTAACCTTTTTTATTGTTTGTGGTCCTCCTTTTGGCTATGCCTGTGACGGTGACCTCAAGCTACTTACTTCTGTCACCTTCACCATTTCACGTATATTACAAGAAAACAAATATTATGTTTAGAGTTGTCAAAACGACCATCTGATTTGATCTAGTCCGGTCCATCACAGATTGGTTATTTAATAAGTCAATCTAATTCGGCTCATTTATTAGCGAAGCAGAAAAATTTGAACTCGGTTCGACCCACCACGAGTTGATGGATAAATGAGTTGACTCACTGACTCACTTAATTACAATTCTTTTTAAATAAAAATAAATTACAAACTTTTTATAATTTAAATATAAATAAATTTCACTTTAACATGGGTGTTTAATTAATTTTGAAAATAAAGAACTTAAATAAAATTTTCAAACAAAAACAAAATAATAAATATTTTTTTATAAAATTAAAATTAAATTTTAATAAAATAAAATTAGGTAGGTGAGTTGGTAGGCTAATCCGGCTCACCACGGGTTCAACCCGCATGAACCGGGTTTAAATAAATCGGATTATAATATGTATAAAAAAAGTATAATTTTTTCAAACCCAACCTAATTCAAATCCGTGGTGGGCCGGATTAATCCGCGAGTTGTAACCCATTTTGACAGCTCTAACTATGTTACTCATTTAAAAATATAAAAAAATAACTTTAACTTTAAAATCTCTCACCTTAAATCATAAGATAACATCATTACAATTAAATACTACGTTTAAGATATTATATTTTGAAAATCTTATAAAATAAACTTCAATAGGTTAAACTCAATGACAGTCTAATTCTAATAATAGTTTTTTTGAACATTTTATTAATAATTGAGTGTTTAGTCTATAACTTATTCGAGATCATACAGTAAAGTAAATATTATTCTACATTCCAATATAAATATAATTAGTATTCGTCAATAAATATTAATTATAATTATTATCACTTCATAACTTTTTTAGTACTTGAATATCAACAATCAAATCATTATTGAAATTTAGTCACTTATTTATCTGTTCACATGTTCACGCTATTCAAATAAAAATATATCTAAAATTTATTATAAAAAATTATTATTTATTAAACTCATGTGTCATTTATGTGTCTTAGGAGCTTGACATTAAATATACTCACAGAAAATTAAAAAAAAAATATATTTAGGCAAATAAGTTGATTAAACTGAAGGGAAGACCCACGTGTAAGTAGGGACATCATGCACAACTAGGATAGCAATGTTTCATAGTTTTCATGTTTCGTGACAATATTGGTTTCATCATAGTGGCGGAAAAAGGGGTCGCAGTTTCTTCAGTTTTTATTTCAGTTCCCCAGCCCATCTAGCACCTTATAATGTACTTTCGTGTGCACCCTGCAATTTCACCTGAAAAATCCACTGGTAGCATAAGAGTGTTCATTTCAGGTATTACAAAACTAATACTAAACTAAATAGCTTTAAACTTGCTACGTAATTGTGTGAATTCGGTAAAAAAAATGTTTTTTTAATAACTTTTTTGTAAATATTTATATGGTAGCTTGTGATTGATCTGTTTTAAATATATTTCAATAAAATAGTGACACATAAATTATTATAAAAAAGTTATTAAAAAAAGTGGTTAAGGGAACAAAATTTCTAGAGTTGGAAAAACTGTAGGACTTTTACTTCATGCACTCCCCCGCAATTTCTTTGCACTCCCCCTCAAATTTTTAAAGTGACATTTTACCATTCATGAAAGTGACTTTCAAAATATATGTTTCGGAAACTTTCTAGAACAAGATTTTTGAATTTTTTAGAATAAAATTTTCGAAACAAGATCTTGGAAGCATAATAAATGCATTTCAGAATTAGAATTTTGGGAAGAAACTTTTTGTAACTCATACAATGCCTCTCCGAATGAGTTTTTCGAAACATCCCTACATGATACATGTTCTGAAAATAATTTTCCGCAACAGATAAAATGTATTTCGAAAATAATTTTTCGGAATGAATTTTTTTTCCACGTTTTTCCGTGATTGTGGGTTGCAGAAAGCAAAAGTCTAACTATGGACAAAAAGTGCCATTCAGCCCATTAAAGTTTTTCATAACTTTGTTTTCTTACTTCAAAACCAACCCATAAAAAAAATAATATCAAGACATTAAAGCTGCCCAACCATGATAACGATTTAACAATAGAGCTTTTTCTTGCACCCCACCATTTTCTTCCTGTACCCCCAACTTTTCTAAAAGAACAAAAATAGACCTTGACTGCTGATGTGGTTGGTGTTATTTTTCTAATTAAACTTAAGGCAGGTCATCAAACAACATCTCTATAATATGACACTGTATTTAAATTTTGCTTTCTATAATAATATTATAACTTAATATTTTTTGGGAAATATGAAATTAACAATAACATTTTTTCTCTGACTAAATTACTTTATAATTTTATAGTTTTTAATAACTTTTATCTAATAAAAAAACATTAAAAAGGTTGTGTTTTTAGGAGATGTAATAATGTCTTTATAATTAATTCATTTTATGTGGAGTGGCTCTGCCAATTGCCACCATGTTTTGTTCCTCAGCATCTTATCCATGGGGAATGGCAGAAGTTGTAACAAGATTTCAACATGGTTTGCGCTAGTTCACTAATCCACCCAGCAAGCACCGTTTTAGTATCTTTGCCATCAATCCAAAGGCAAAAACGTGGTATGTGAATGTGACCTTTCATCATGAGCATATCAATTATGAACTGTTATTTATTTAATTCCTCCCATATTCATGATACTTTGAACCCATTCTCACAGGGAATGTGTTATGTAATAATAAGGTAAGAAAACAAAGAGTAGCATCAATGTCTGTTGGTAACCAGAAAAATCAGAATTCAGAAGTAGCAAGTGTAAGAGAAGGTGAAAGGCTCTATCTGGGGTTTGACTTTGGCACATCTGGTGCCAGGTTTACCATAATCGACAAAGATGGAGCAATTCGAGCTGAGGCAAAGAGAGAGTACCCCTCGTACTTGGTATCACTCTATTTTCCGTTTTAAGTTCCCAGCATATGATAAATTGAATTAGTTCTGTGTTTGTTTAACATATGAAATGAAGGTTTGTGCAATTGTTGATTCCGAGGTTTCTGTTTGTCTTGTCTAGAAAGAATGGAGAGTCACAGGATTGGGTACGCTCATGGAAGGAGACACTGTTTTCTTTGCTTGAAGATGTCCCACTTGACATTCGCAAACACGTTGTGGCTATTTCAATTGACGGGACTTCTGCCACTACTCTCATTGTTGATAGGTGGATGAGTATTGACCTGCACTTTTTGATTTTGTTCAATGATTTGAATTGTATGTCAGATTGTGTATCTGAATTCTGAATTCTGAAGTAAGAATGCGAATCTGGTGTTGCAGTTACACAGGGGAACCGTTGTGGAGACCTTTTCTTTACAATGAGAGTTGTTCTGATGCATTACCGGTGGTGAAGTCTATTGCTCCTCCAAACCATACGGTTTGCACTGGATCGTCCACTCTGTGTAAACTTGTCTCTTGGTGGAATCATGTTGGTTCGGATAAAAAACCTGCTTTGTTGTTGCACCAAGCAGATTGGCTTTTGTGGCTTCTTCATGGAAAGCTTGGAGTTACAGATTATAATAATGCTCTCAAGGCATCATTTAATAAGTCTATCACCGTTCTGGGTTTTCATAGCTAGGAGATTTATGTCTATGCTGCAATGTTAACCATCTTTTTTTTTTTTTTTTTTTTTTTTGCAGGTTGGCTATGATCCTGAAGTGGATTCGTATCCTTCGTGGTTAGTGTGTCAACCATATTATCATCTTTTACCTTCAGTTCTTGCTCCCGGAACTCCAATTGCTTGTTTAAAGGAGGAAGTTGGAAATAAATATGGTATGTTTTCTTTGTACATTGATTGCAAGTGCAATGAGAATCTGTACCTAAAATACCCTTTGTGGTAATATATTCCATTTAAAAGAGCCTTCTATAAACGAAATTAAACATATATGTTTAGGTTATAGTCTCCAGTTTTTAGTGGTAAAGCTTATTATTAATATGGCAATTGCTAACTTTAGGGACATCAGGTGGGGGGAGAAACAATGTTTTGTATTTGTTGAAAAATAGGGTTTGTCTGATACACAACATAAAAATTGATGAATACTTGCCTTTTTCATCGATTGAACATTTAATAGTTGTATTGAATACTAGTTGAGTAGACTCTCTCACTTGTTTGTTACTAGGATCCTATTAATAAGGTTCTTTATCCTTCCAATTTGTTATGTGCAACCTTATGTGGGTGTTGTTTTCTATTCAGATTAGTGCCTTCTTTAGAGTTGAGACAATGCTTTTCCATCTTGACCTCTAATAAACTTGCTATCCAAGTTGCACATTATTTTTGTATTTGTGTGCACTATTTGGTGTTGTGATATAATATAAGGACATCAGAATCTCTTTAAACATCCTGAATAAAACCTTACTTCTATAGAATTGAAAATCATGTGTACTTTACATCCTTTCAGGTTTTCAAAAGGACTGTGTTGTATGCACCGGAACCACCGACAGTATAGCTGCATTTCTTGCAGCTCGTGCTAGCCAACCTGGGAAAGCTGTAATCTTCTTTTTAACTAAACTTATCTTTTACTTTTGCTTATTAAGACTACTTCAGTTTTATAGGAAGCTGTATTTATGGATTGCTAATTAAACTGGAAACTTCGTAAGTTTCATGATTTTGTATTCAGTTTAGCATCAAAAAATAATGTTGAAGCTTATTAGCTTCAAGAATGGAATTTTTCTGTAGTAATATTTTGTCAACTATGATTTTTGCATATGTCTTTCTGCTAAACCATCTCTGACAGTTGCAGATCATGTTCCTTATCAATGCTACTATGACGTTTTTTATAACTTGGTTTCTCGTACTCTTCTTGGTAGGTTACTTCATTGGGTTCAACACTAGCTATTAAACTACTCAGCAATACAAGAATTGAAGATTCTCGGTTTGGGGTTTACAGCCATCGACTTGATGATAAATGGCTAGTTGGTGGTGCTTCAAACACTGGTGGAGCAATCCTTAGACAGCTTTTCACCGATAACCAATTAGAAAAACTGAGTGAACAGATCAATCCTTCACAACCTTCTCCTCTGGACTACTATCCCCTGCCCAAAGCAGGTGAAAGATTCCCGGTAGCAGATCCAAATTTGGCTCCAAGGTACTGAATCCTTTCTGCTTTATCATTGGATCACTCATTTTTTGGAATTCAATTCCCATTTCAATTTTGGCTTGTTTGGAATCTGTTTATAATATTCTGCCAAAAAGTCTCTTAACATGAACAAAACAAGTGCTGACCAAAAAAGAATCGTTAAAATAAGTTATCAATCGAAGGGAAAGTTTTGGGTGATTGTGCCAATTTTTAGAATGGAGAAATGACATCTCAAGTTCAATATACAAAGAATCAGCATTAATTAGATCTTAAAAGTCTGGTTCATTTTGGGTCTTGTGACAAAGCCAATTTTGGTTCTGCTAACTGTACCATTCAAAAGGCGAATTTTAACTCAACCACAAATCAGTCTTAACTTATAGCAGAAAGTATAGCTTATTTCAATTTTTTATTTTCTACTTTTAAGTGTTTACTGAAAACTTAATCTAAACAAGTCTGAAAGACTTTTCATTTTCATAACCAAGTTTGAATTCTTGGGCAGGCTTCATCCACGTCCTGAAAATGATGTTGAGTACCTGCATGGGATTTTAGAATCCATTGCGCGTATAGAGGTAAAACTGAAAATCTTCTGACTCAGTTGAAACACTGTCTTAGTTTCATACTTTTGTTGAAACATGTGGATCTTCACGCATCCACTATAGCCAAATATGAAAGACTCTTGAATGGTATTTTAGGCAAAGGCATATGAGTTGCTAAAGGAGCTAGGAGCAACCCAGGTAGAGGAAATTTTCACTGCTGGTGGAGGAGCCAAAAATGAGAAGTGGATAAAGATTCGTGAGAGGGTGCTTGGTTTGCCTGTGAGTCGTGCAAATCAAACAGAAGCTGCATATGGAGCTGCATTATTGGCAAAAAAGGCTGATCAACAAAATATTCCTTCATAACATTATTGCACTCCACCTGTTTGATCATGGTAACCAGGAGTATTTCTCATGCAACTTGTTCTTATGAAAATGAAATTGAAATCCGAAGAATGTTTCAACATGGATACCACAGTGATGTTAAGTTGTCTTCTTTGGTTTAAGAATAATGAGATTTTGACATCTCTATTATTTCATATAACTATTATATAATGAAATATAATATTTTATTATTGAAAATATATGTTATTTATGCGTTGAACTGCATCATCAAACACTGTTTGAAAAGGCAGATAAACAAAAATAATAATTTATTGAAAATACAGAAAGTACTGCAAGTTATTGCGCCGATGAGAGAAAGGACAGTGTTGAATTCACTAATCTGAAATTTGTGGTACCTATAAGCACGTGGGTCCATGAAATGATTACGCCTTTCTAATCCATCTTCGACACCCCTTCTTCCCAGATCTTCATCATCATCAATGATCCAAGATTCACCTTTGCGTATACCAAATTTTTAGCCCCCAAAAAAAATAAAAAATAATATATATATATATATATATATATATATATATATATCATATGACATTACGTGATTAGTGAATTACATTTTGCGCTGATAATAAAATAAGATTATCTCTCAACAATACTCTTAAGTTGCAATTAGAACATTGTCAACAAGGAGTCAAATTTCTTAAACACATCCTTAATATATTATATAAGGTTTACAAGATGTCGAATTTGATCATCCTAAACTCAACTCATCCTTTGAGTGTCTTGTCATACCTAAGTGACATACATGTGTTGAAAATCTACTAAGAGGATTCAAAATCATTAGACATCTCTTTATTTGCGTTTTAGCAACCAAGTATAACTTAAACTCCTATAATATATACGCGTAAAACATATCCCTTGTTTCAAGTTTTATTGTTTAAAAGACCATCATATCCATTGAACAACATGCTTCAAGAGGAGATAGAGTTGCTCAATCCTTCTATCGTTCAAGCTACAATCTCTAGCTTTAGCTACATAGTCAATTGCTTACAAGTTCAAGCGTTGTTGGAATAATGGTGTTGATGGTGAATAGTATGGGAAGACGGTTGTTGTTGATGATATTTATTAGTTTTTCAGAGAACCAAGTGCTAAGATTTGTTTGGGGAATAGTATGGGAAGGTATTTATCTAGATTTGGTAAAATTTGAAGGTGATTTAGATCGTATGACATGAATGTGATAAAACATATGGAGTTGTGCTTTACTTTATTCTGTGGGACATTTGGATTGTTAGGACAAGTTTTAGATGATAAAAAGATAAATGACATAAGATTAGTAAAAGCACATAAAAGAATAATAAAAGAATAAAAAGTAAAAAGACAATGGACATAGAAAAAAATGACAATGAATAATAGAAAAAAATACAAGGAATTAGGAGTAACATAAAAAAATTATTATCTTCTTAAATGCACATAAGTTTAGAGGTTGGCTAAGACTTTTTGATAAACTTTATAAATGAATGCTTAAAGAAGACACAAGAAAAATATCATTTAAAAAACTCAAATAAGCAAGTAATACTTTTGTAGGGATGTCAAAATAGACTGTGATTTGTGGTTATTATGTAAAAATTGGACAAAATAAGTTAAAATTTTTAACATGCCAACTTGTTTTGGTTCGGTTTGTCTAACCCATTAAATGCACATAAGTTTAGAGGTTGGCTATGACTTTTTGATAAACTTTCTAAATGAATGCATAAAGAAGACACAAGAAAAATATCATTTAAAAAACTCAAATAAGCAAGTAATACTTTTGTAGGGATGTCAAAATAGACTGTGATTTGTGGTTATTATGTAAAAAATGGAAAAAATAAGTTAAAATTTTTAACATGCCAACTCGTTTTGGTTCGGCTTGTCTAACCCATTAAATGGACATGTGTCAGTCTATCTTGACCCGTTGGTCACCTTTTGTGAGAACCCAGAAATTTAGTGTTATGAGGGGGACAGATGTCTCAAAATAAAGAGACCAAGTGTTGCATGAGCATATAAATAGAAAATTAAAACAAAGATGGTCTCATTATTTTCAGACTCTGTATCTCTCTAAAACAGAATCCTCTATCTTTCCGCTCCCTTCTCTCTATAAATTCTCACTTCTTCTTCATCTGATCATCAATCAGGTCGTGGCTGAACCTTCTTGGTGTCAAGAGCTTTCCTCTGCACAGATCAAGTTGTTGTTTTGAGCTGGTAAGTTCAATTCCTTTGTCTTTTTGAAAAATCCTACATTTCCTGTCACATGCAAGCCTTGTGCTGTCTTGCATGTGTTCATCAGCCTTTCATTCTGATTCTGTTTCTGTTTCTGGTTCGGTGGTCGATTTCCTTTCACTTATCCAAAATCTATAGACTGTCTTGGTATCACTTGCGGTTTAGCAAACTGTGGAGAAATTAAAGTTGTCAAGTTGCTTTAAGGTAAGGGAAGCTATATAATTTAATTACTTAGTTTTCATGTATGAAAATGTTGTTTGATGATGTTGCATGTATGTGAAATTGAATAATTTTGTGTTCGGTTGAATTGGTGTGGACTGTTAAATGGTTGTGTTCGTGTTGTTTGTATTTATGCTGAGTTTCTGGTTCATGGCCGAGTGAATTGTGAGGAAGTGGGATAGTAATTGGAGAATTATGTCCGGTATGAGTGTGGTCGGTATAGAAAATCTGGGTAAGTGGTATAAGACTTGTTAGAATCCTTGAGTCACTCAAAACGGTACTAAAGTTAGGAAATCTGATTTTTGGTCTTTGAGTTAATGATTCTGCAGAATTGAAACTCAAATCTGTGATGAAACTCTCTTAATGATGTTAGAAAGGCTTAAATAATCTTAATCAAGTGTAAATGAAGTATTTGATATATGTTTGGAGGATTAGAAGTTGGAAGAATGTAGTGAATTGGTAAGGATTGGTGTTGATCATAATTTTGCAGTTATTCTGCATAATTATGTAGTTCGTTGAGGGTCGTTAATTGACCGTTCGATTTCTCTCTGGTGCTCGGTCTTAACTGAGTTCCACTTTTGTGGATCCTTAGTTAATGACCGATCGGTCTTGTGTTGATATTCAAGTGAACATAGCAGTCGGTCTAGACATAACATTTGATTGTAAACAACGTTCGATCTATCATAGGCTTTCACTATTATTGATCGCTCGATCATGTACTGTCTTGGTAGTGCTCGGTTTGTTACCAGCACTCGGTCTCATAAGAGCTCGGTCTTGTACTTAGCGCTCGGTCTCAGTAGTGCTCGGTCTTGTACTAAGCGCTCGGTCTCATTAGTGCTCGGTCTTGTACTAAGCACTCGGTCTCTATAGTGTTGAGTCTTGTACTAAGCATTCGGTCTCGTCATAATACTCAGTTATGTATTTGTAATAGGTACTAATGGGGTTAGGCCTAAACTAAGAGTGTTCGGTCTTAGCCTTCGAGTAACGAGAGAACGTCAGTCTCACCATAAATGTCAGGTTCAACTAAAGTGTCCAGTTTGGTAATAGCGTTCGGTCATGTGAACCTCAAGGGAGTGTTCTCCCGTCCAGTATTGTTTATAAATAGGGTGATCTCTTCCTTCCGATCTTGATTCAGGGGTGGGATTTTGTGTTTACTAATCAGTTTGATTTGTATAAATGAAGAAGTATGATGGCATTAAAGTATGATGTGATTTGTATTATATGGATAGGAACGAGTGTTCCAAGGAAGAATATCTCATGGATGGTTATTGAATGGTAACCTATGAATGTGGTTATGCTTAGTTGGCGTTTATCCTGATATTATGTGATTACTCCTTCTCACATAGAGAGTAGTAACTCATGTGTGAGAATGGCAGGAGGTCCTAGTCCATAAGGTAAACTTGGGCGAGGTATAATGGACTAACCTCGGGTGGCAGCTGTTGAGGGCATCCCAGCTACTACACCATCCGGATGCAAAAACGTCGTAGCTATACAATTCATACAATCTGGACAGTTAGAGTAAAAGTGGTTGGTCATTGCATGTATTATACGTTCGGTCATTGCTGGAAATGTATGTTTGGTTGTTGCATGATTTACATGTTGGTTTTTGTTTACTCTTATGTTTGTCTGAATTATATGTTATCATAGTTAATTAAATTACACTAGCTTACCCTTATTTTTCCTGTCTTGTCATGTTGTTCGTTCGGTCGTCTTTGTCATTGTAATGATCACCTTGTGGGTGTGAGCAAAACGTGAGGAGGGTTCTTTGGAGCATGCGCTGGCAGGAGAGGATGGTTTCTATTAGAGTAAGACCGTTCAGTCTTATGCTTGTTTTTGTATTCAGTAGAGGACCGTTCAGTTGATACCTCTTGTATGATCGATCGGTTTGTTCATATGGTTTGTTTCCGTACAGGTTTTTGTAAAGTTTTTAATTTATGGTTATTTTAGGATAACTGTAAGTTAGCTTTATTTTCCTGTAACTGTTCTATTTTATTGTAAATGTAAGAACTCTTAAATATAGTTTACAACTATATTTTTGGGATGTTACACCTTTATTTGTTTTTTAAAATTAAATAATTAAAAATATTAAATGTTTTATATTACATTTTTTTTCAAATATATAAATATACAATACTATTATAATAAAATACTCGGTCTCATTATTTTAATACACCTATCTACTTTAATACTCTATTTTCTAGGTTCTTATGGCTCATGAGTTTAAAAATATTAAAATGTGAATAAGATAGAATTCTTTTATATACATAATATATCTTTGATTGGAGCTATCTTTTCAACAAATCAATTTCTTGATTGGAGCCGGTAAGTTTCATTCCTCTTTTCTAGGTTTTTCATAAAATCTGTGATTATACATACTTTCTATCTTTGCATGAGAATTGTGTCTCTCTTTCTTGACTCTTAGCTTAATTTAGGTTCTAAGGTTGGTTTTCTATCACCAATCGACAATTTGTAGGTTTTTCTAGAATTCCTTACAGTGGAAGCATTGATCGAGGTTTCTTTTAGAGCTGTGCAGAATTTCACTGAAGTAAGAGAAGCTATAATTCACTTTAATTAGTAATTATTTTTGTATGTTTGATAGTATGAGATTCTTGAAATAGTTGAGCTGAATTCGTGATTCTAAGGTAAATGGAAAATGAGTAATTTAATTGTTTTGAGTATGAAATGATAAACTGTGTGTAATGATGTTTTGGTTGTAATTGAATTGCGTGGAATGTGTGAAATCTGTAATAAAGCTGGTTGTTTAAGAATAGAGAAACTTTGTCATGTTTTAAGGGTAGTTTTGAGGAAGTGGAGAGTGAATTTGTGAATTAGAGGTTAATTGCTCATTTGGTCTGTTATGATGACTTTGATAAGTCAAATGGGATTTTCTTGAGTCCCTAAGTTGCTAAGAATAGTGACAAAAGTGGTAGAATGCAATTTGGGTTCATAAGTTGAAGTTTGGTAGATTTTGGAGTGGAGTATGGTTAGGAAACACTTTAGATTGATGTTAGTGAGGTTTTGAAACACTTGTCCATGTGTAATTAAGTCTATAAAATAATTTAGGAGGATTTGAAGTTGGAAAAAATATTTGGAATTGGTAAATTTGGTGTAGGTTGAGTAATTCTGTAGATTTGGTACTGCAGATTATGCAGACTCTTTAAGCGAGTAGAGTCGCTCAGCGAGTGATCGTGAATGTTGGCTCTCTGTTTGTTGGTTCACCCAGCGATAAGGGTCGCTGAGCGAGATGTCTGGGTCTGGGAGCACTGTGATTTTATTCGATCAGCGCATTGGGGATGGCTGAGCGAGCGAATTGAGGGTTTGGTTCACTGTCTGATGAGTTTCGCTTAGCTAGTGATGTCGCAGAGTGTGAGTTCAAGGTCTGGTACAATTGAGAATTTTATTCGCACAACGAGCTGAGTCGCTGAGCGAGTGAATTGAAGGTTGGGGTCACTGTTAGTGGATTTGCACAACGAGCTGGGTCGTTGTGCGAGTAAAGTCTGTGGTCGCTCAGCGAGTGTGTGCACTGAGCGATTGTCCCAGGTTATCGTGCATTATTCTCTCCTTTGTTCTTTATTGGTTGGAGTAATGAAATTGATTTATTTGTGGATAATGTATGAGTATGAAAGTAAGGTTTATGGTTTTAAAATGGTGTGGAAGAGAATTCCAAGGAGGAATTTCTCAGTGGTGATTGTCAAGTTTGTAAGTATGAATATGAGAAGCTCAATCTTGGTGTTCATCCTGACATTCTAATGGTCACCTATTCTCAAGTAGAGAGGGGTGGGGCATGTTGTGAGAATAGGAGGAGGTCCTAGCCTAGGGGCTTTTCCTTGGCCTAAGGTGAGTGATAACGGACTAACCTTGTGTGGTAGCTTGGGGTGGGCCAGCTGTTTCACCACAACAAGTGCACGAACTGCCATAACTACATATTCATACTAATCCGGATTGTCAAGTCAAGTGTTGGTTAAATGCAAGGTTACTCTGGTTTGATATGGTTGTGTTGATCTACTTGAAATTTTAATTGTACTTACATATTATTACTTGTTTTTCTTCTAGCTTACCCTTTTACCTATGTCTGTGTTGTATGTTTTCTTGATTTTCTCTTTTTGCGATGATCATCTGTGGGTGTGAGTAGAGGAAGATAAGATGTATTTGGAGCAGACTCTTGATGAAAGTGATGCTGAAGAGTAGATGTCTCCTGAGTAGTAATTGTAAATATTTTTGTTATAGGATATTTATATATAGAATTTAAATTTTATAGTATATTTTAGATGATCGTAAAAATTTACTTTATAGAATGTTGAATAACTATTTTATTATATTCTTATTATGATGACTATGTTATATTTTGAAATATTACGTTAATACTATGTTTTCACAACAAAATTACTTAAATGACATGAAAATAACAATTTTTAGTATAAAGAAAATTCATCACTTCACATCACCAAAACTCATTATTATACATTGAAATATACAACAAATACAATCATTATACATAATATATACATAATATATATATATATATATATATATATATATATATATTATAATATTTTTCTCCATAAACTATCAATTTTAATACAAACAACATATCGCTTTAAAACTCCCTCGCATGAGAGAGAGAGATAGAATTAAAATACTGACAATGAATTTTCTATTAATTGAGTCTCTTATTCGACTCAAAATATTTGTTACAAAAAAAATTTAGAGAAAAATAAAATGAAGAAAAAAATAGTATTTTTAAAATGTATTTTTTGTTTTAGATAATAAATTGAATATTTTTAAAGAGATTATTTTGCAGATATGACAATAATGTTGTGGTGGACAGTGACTCCTCAGTTCATGCATTAAATGTTTATGTAATGATTACCCTTTCACTCTTTCTCCCTTTCGTCATTTCTTGGGCCAACCAATACTTTCCTACCCTATACTCTCGCCACCTTTTCCGTCTAGTTTTTATTTTTTTTAAATCTATCAAATACTCTTTTATCATTAAAATCATTAAAAACTCTCCCCCAATATTTTTACACTTTATTATATATTATATATTTACATTAAAACTTAATAAAAAAGTCTTTAATCTAAGTTGTACTGAAAAAAATGAACTGAACAGATAACTCAAAACATTTGGTAATACTTTATACAGAGATTATTAATAAATAAAACTGAAAATCTTTTACTTTTTATTTAATACTATTTTAATTTTTTTAACTAAAGTAGATCCTTGATGAATTATATATATATATATATATATATATATATATATACACACACACTTCACTATATCTTTTATAATATGCTATTTAAGTTTTTTCATCTAAATCAATTAAATATTGATTTTTCTTATTTTTAATGCAATTTTAAACAAGTTACCTTTGTATTTTTAAAATATTCCATTTTAACCTATGTTTTTTCTCCGTTATTATAACTAGTTTTTCCTTCCATATTACTATAACTAAAAATTATATTATCTTTAAATTAATAAAAGCGAAAGTTGATAAAAATTATGTTTATAAAAGATTGATAACTAAAAAGTAACAAAAGTATTCGATACAAGTATGATCTTTTAGAGATTTTAAGTAAAAGTGGCAAAGAGGACTACAATTTGGGAATTGACGGATTAACTTATCCTAAACACAGATTGCAAATTTTAATCTTATTTTAGCATTTTGGTATGGTTAGCCTAGTTTGTAAAGTTAGCAGGTTAAAGGAGGAACGTGATGGATTGACATATTGAGATTTGTTAAATTAAAATAATAATAATAATAATAATTTAAAACATTAAATCTTTTATATTATATTATTTTAAAATGTAAATGTGTAATAGCCCTTTAACTTAAATCATTAACACGTTAATTATTAATAATAAAGTAATTAAAATATAAATATATGAAATATTTTAATTTATTTTTTTAAAATTATTAAGTAATAAATTAAGAAATTAAAAAATATTTGTGTGATTAAATATATTTTTTTATATATATACACAGATAAAAAATTTAAAAATTTAAAAATTTAAAAAATTAATGTGTTGGTGTTTTAGGTCATCATTTGACGGAACATGTTATAAATTTGATTCTGTTTTATTGTGATGGACTAATCCAATCCACTTTATTTTTAGCGGACTGGTCACAAATTGAGTTAAAACAAATTTAATTGTCTTATTTTATTTTCCAGAAATCTAGTTTATTATTATAAACTAATTGTTATTGATGTTATTTGCAACTTATATGTATTAATGGATTCTTGATGAATTTATTAAGAATTGAAGAAATAGAAGAGATCTAATCTGATAAACTCAGATTAATCAAATCATAATTTGTTTTTTAAAAGAAACAACATACTTTTCAATTGCAATTCAATAAATTATGCAACATCTTATTTAACAATGTAATATTATAAAATAAAACTTTACATAGTTAATAATTTATAAATAAATATTAAATAAAACTTTACACAACTAATAATTTATAAATAAATAAAGATATAGTGACTATATTATTATAGTTATTCAAAATAACTATACTAGCATATAACATGTTTTAAATTAACCTACTTTGAAGAACTAGAAACTAATCACATAATTACCACCATTTTTTAAAGATAAAAGTTAAACTTAGTTTAAACAATTTTATATTTATACGGTTGAATCAACATCTTTTTTAGATAAGTCATACCTATCTTTTAATCTGCTTGTAACAATAAAGGTAATCATTACAAAAGAAAAAACACAAACACAAGAGAGGACAAATTAGTTTATGAAATAAATGATCATATAGCAATTAAATTGATTTCATCATAAAATAGTGTATTTCACTCATTTATAAAAAAAAAATCAAATATACAATTACAGACTTTTTATAATCAATTATCCATATATAAGTATTGATGTATGATTCTCCGTTATTTGCACTCATGGTAACCTTTATTACTTTGTAGAGTCATTGTCAATGAATTTCATCATAAAGATTAGTTCTTTCAATTGTCATAAGAACATTAAGGTGATTATTAATGACAATGCCTTGTGCCGCTTTCAGTACATAATTCATTTTACTTTACATGAGTCTTTGATGGATATTAGAGTATTAGGATAAATCTCTAGTATTGACTTCTTGTATCAATGCACACATTAAATGAATGACATCAAATAATTTTCTTACAAAATCTATGTAATTACGCTAAACTCACATTTTCATCCACAAACATGATTTCACATCAAATTCTAAATATCAAACAATAACTCATATTTTCATTCATCCACACTAAGTGATATCATGTTCGTGATCAATTACAATCAGAACATATTTTCATACATGTTCACATCCATTAACAAGTCCATTGTCGTTAGAGTTCCATCAACAACTATATAAACAACCATATATCTTTTATTATTCAAATATCAAACCAAAACCACAAATAATAAATCATTTATCACAAAACATAAATCTAAAATAAGACAAACATATAAGAGACTAGATTTTCTAACTATAGACCTTTAATAAAAAATCTCACCGCTCAAAGTAACAATTCACGTGTCTATGATTTAATATCAAAATTTCAACTTGTCCGTTTGTTAACAAAACAAAAATCATATTTTTCCAATATGTCATAAAACAAAAAACAGGGTGGCATCCAGTGGTGCCAATGCCCCTAAAAACAATGGCCCCTAAACTCAAACTTTGCATTTTGAGTTTGATTTGAATAATGTGACATTCTTTAAGCTAATTCTTAGTGTTCAAAATTTGTTTAATGATTATAAGTTTTGTATTCCTTAGCTCAACCAATGTCATATTATCCAATTCAAATCTTACAAAGGTCTTCTTGATAATCAATAAATCAATTTTAAGTTTTTTAAAAACTCAATACACATTAACCATGATTCTACACGGATTCACGAATAATTTAAGTGAAAATAAATTTCAACTAATTTAACCTAATTTAAGTGAAAACCAGCCCTTCAAGCAAACTAAGCATGCAATTTCACAAATACAACCCATCACCCATTTTTAAAAGTCAACACGAAATTTTACAAAAAATTAGTTAAGTTGACTTATCTCACCTAAAAAACATAGGTTTAAACACATGGATTTCGGTTCATGTAAGCTCAAACTCAATATAAAAACAACGTAAAAACAAGTTTATTGAACCAAAAGAATCATCGATTGACAAAGAACAAAAACAAAATCTGTAGGAACGCATACAACCTAATAAGGATCGCTTACAAAGTTAAAAATATATTGGACATTGAAGGAGAACAAAAATTTCAATTTATCCAGATGAAGATGTTGTTTAGTCATATTACAAGAGTTCTATGCAATGAACGCAATCTTAATTCTGATCACAAAGAAAATTAAATTTTGAGTGACTAGAATTTTTTTTTTTAAACTTCCAAATATAGTTTATTTGAAACAATTAAAATAACAAATATGAAATATAAATCTATTTATATTGTTTTGGTTTTTTTTACCATTTCAGTAAAAATATACATGTTTTTTCATTTTAAAATTAAGTAATTGGGCCAGGAAAAAAAAATATTGCATGAACAATAAAAAGTAAATTTAGATGTATTTGTAAGGTAACTGTTGGAAAGATAAGAACAAAATTTAGGTTGATTGTATTAAGAAAAAATATAGATAGGATCCAATGGAAGAGTTTTTTAAGTTTGTTTTTTTTTTTTTGTTTTTTTTACATCACAAAAGAAGTGTGTTAGAGATTGTTCCTGGAAGTTGCTTATTGTAACTTTTTTATTGGATTATTCTGACATAACATTTTAAACATGTTGATGGTTTTTTGTTTTAGTGAATTATTTGATTTAATAAATAAATAAATAAATAAATTATTTGACCCACTCTTCTATCTCTTATTTCCACTTTACAATGTTTTTAATAATAAAATATTACATTTAACTAAAAAAATATAAACAAAATTCTATATTGAAATAATACTATTAGAGGTATTAAATTATAATATAAAAAATGATACTCTTAAACTATTATGGTCCAATGAAAAAAATATTTCCTTATAAAAAACACTTCCTTAAAGGTAAAAAATACACAAAATTTTAAAGTATAGTTAAACAATTGTTCAAATAAAATATATTTGAAACACAATAACGTAAAAATTAATAAAATGAATAATTTCTTCAATTTGTTTGAAATAATTTATTTTAGAGATAAAATTAATATGAACTATTTAACTATAATGTGAAACTGTAAAGACTATATAACAAGTAACTGGAGGTCACAAAGAAATGTTTAAGAAACTTTTATAACTAATCATAGTGAGACATGTTCCAAAAATAACACAAATACTCTCTTTTTTAATTTTTCTCTTGACATAGATGTTATTATAGATGGGATAAAAAAAATAAAATTTATCTTTTAATTTTTCTTATATTAATTTGTTTAAACAATTATATTCTTCAGCGGTATTTTGTCCATTTCTTTTTCATCTTCATCTAGAAAAGCCGATGAATTTTTACACAGAGAACTTAACAAAGTTTTTTATAACACAAATTATCTCCCTAACATGTTGGTAAAACATATATTGCATTCATCTATTAAGTTTTTTTTTATCAATAATGTTTAATTTAACCAATTAAAAATGCCTTAATTATTATAAATTCTTTAGTTTTTTTCTAATCCTTGTGAATATCTTCTTATCCTTATATCAAAATTTTCCTGCATCCAAGTTCAGCAATATAATTACACACTTTTGAACTTTTTCTAACTGGTTAAAGCATCTAATTATTGTACCCAAAAAAAAAAAATCTCATTCAAAATATGATTTTATTCCTTAAAGCCTATAAAAAATGCAATTTTGTTAACAATAACTAATGAAGTTATTTTTAAATAATTTAAATTAATATTTCACTACAGTTTTTTTAAACCTTAATTATACCATATAATTATGGTATAAATTTTTGTGTGGACAAATGTCTTAAAAAAATGGTTATATATTATCTTTGGAGTGAGTGTCTTAGTCTGTAGTCACACCTTATCAAAATATTATTAAGTAAATTAGGTTTTCAAATATAGAAATGAAAAATAAAAAAAAATGTGTTAACCTTAAATTTTATATAAGAAATATAAAAATAAGTTATTCAGTCAGTCATTTAAACGTTTTCTTCATAATCTTTTTAATAGAATAATTACTTATTGACAATTTTTATAATTTAGATAAATTTATTTAAAATGCACAAAAGGACAGTTTTTGAGAAAATGCTACATAGAATGAATACAGCATGATTAAAATGTAGGTATTATCTGTGAAAATTTTCTATATAATAATATTAATTAATAGTTGATAATTGTTATAAAAGAGACAAAATTTAGAAGGTACTACTGGAATATCTATAAAAGGAGGAGCAGTAATGTGATAAATGTTCAAGTCATTCCTTCCAACAGTCTTTTAGCTATTTCTTCTTCCTCTCATTGGAAAACCCATATAATCATCACACACAACCCATTTTTGCACTGCACCACTCTCCTTTTTCTCCCTCTTTCTTTCTTCTCCAGACCTTTCTCTATCATCAGACACTCTTCTCACCATGGTTTCTCTCAATCCAGAAGCACCTGAATTTTTCCCCACTCATGCGATGAAGCTTCACAAAAAAGAACAACCTTTTACGTGTCCCAATTTCCCCACTTCCTTCTACTACGTTGTTTCTTCTTTACCTTCTCGAGAACTTCACCCTTATGTTTACTACTCCACCACAACGCTTCCACCACCTTCTATAACCATTCCTTTGGCACCACAATCTGAACCATTCTGTATCCATGGAATGAAAAAGGGACCTAACCCAGTAAACCAGAAGAAGGATGAAGTGGTTGTAGATGAAGACCTAAAGCGTGGCTCAAAAGGGCTTGTGCAGAAGCAAATGTTTAAATCTTACATAAGTCACAGAACAATGAATGGTCAAAGTTCTGAAGGTACGAGGATGAAGACTTACGTGCCGAGAAAGAAGGGAGAACAAAAGGGTCAACACAAAAGCTTTGACTTTTCAAGGAACGGAAATATTACGAAGCACCCAGATGAACAGTACTGCTGGAGGGGTTATCCTAAGAAGAAACGGTGTTTTCGTCTGTTGCCTATTAGGGTGGAGAAGAATGAAACCACTGTCATGATCAGAAATATTCCTAGCAAATACAAGTATGTGATTCTATAGTATAATATATAATAACCTTGCTTATTCCCTTTTGTGTCTGATTTTATTTTTTTGAAAACTGTATCGGTCAACTTTCAAAGCCGAGATATGCTGGTGGAGTTTCTGGATAGTCACTGCATGAAAGTGAATCTGAGAGACAAGGAGAAAGGCGAAGAGGCCTGTTCTTTAGCTTTTGATTTTGTTTATTTGCCAATTGATTTCAAGTAAGTTGGTCTATTCAATTTGTGTGTGTTTAGCTTTGTTTTCTTTTTTAGTGTGTAACATTGATTATAATTTTGTTCATGTTTTGCAGAACTGGGATGAACAAGGGTTATGCTTTCGTGAACTTCACCAAAACCCAGGCAGCTTGGAAGTTTCTTTTGACAGCCTCCAACATGAAATGGGACTTGTTCCAGTCCCACAAGATACGTGAAGTGTTTTCTGCACGTTTGCAGGTATAGAGTTACATACACATAAAATCATAGGATAGACTTAATCATTATTCTTACTGTTTAAGCATTAATATTATTATATATGTCTCTTCATCTGTTCAAATGCTATTTTCATTAAAACTAATTTAAACCATTAGAGACTAAATTTACAATTGTATAATGCTACATATAGTTAGTTTAGTTCTTTATTAACATAAAAGACTTGTTTTTATATTCTGTTTTACTGCAATGTAGGGGAAAGAGAGATTAGAGAAGCACTTTGAAACTATGAGCTTTCCGTGCGAGTCCGAGGATGTTCTGCCGGTGTGCTTTAACCCACCACGTGATGGTGTTATAAAAGGAAAACAAATAACATGTGGGAAACTGTTGAAGCGTGAACAAGTTTGAAGAGAGTGATGACAAAGCTTTCTAAGTTGGTTGAAGATGGTTCAATGTTTCTATGTATTTGTTAATATGCATGCATGTTTTTATATCTGTTTAGTAGTTTAGGTTGTGTTGTGGTAATTGTAGTATTCATATGATGAAACATGGTTTTGAAAGTTTCCACGAATGGGTTAGGTGGACCCTGGCCACTTGATCCCATGATATGAACCAGGTTGTGTGGTGGGGTCCACCCTTTCTGTCGTGAGGCTCAACACTGAATCAAGCCTTATGCTAATGAAGTTTTCTTTTGCAGTGTTTCCTCTGTTGGTATAAGGATCCTCCTTTTATCTGTTTGTGTATATATATATTTGGTAATGTATTTAGCTTGTATCCGACGAAAGCTGGAGCTGTTTTTTCGGCTGAGGGAATATTTTTTAATGCGTTGTGTCGTTTATGTTTCTATTTGTGGTAATGTCGCAGTTCGTTGCTGCGAAAGTTCAAATGCTTGATGTTAGTTTTTGTGATATCTGGCATGTCTGGGTTTTAGTCAGCGCCTGGAGATATGTATGAAGTCAAAGGGCACAACAAACGTTGTCTGGGGTCAGTGTTAAGTTCTGCATGGATCATTTGCTTTTGAGATTGTGCTTGTTGGGTCATAAGATTTTAACCCTTTTGAAGCAATTGGAGAATTAATGGGTCAGTCATAGTAGGTGTTTTGTGCTCTTTAAAAGATGGTTAAAAATGGTGAAGATTGGGGGGTTTAACTTTTTCTGAGTATGGACTTTTGGAAAGTAGAGCTTGTTTTGTTTGTCCTCAACAAATTTGGAACTATTTTTATTGATAATCACTTTGCTCTTGTAACTGGTATGCTTTTTGTGGCTCTTTAAAACCTTGGCTTTCAGAAAACGATGCTGTAGTTTCATGGAATTGGTGGTGAATGCAAGTAGTTTGGGAATTGTGACTTTTATAATTGTAAAATGAATGTGACCTTTTTCAACTTAGACAAATTTCCGATTCCAAATATTTAGTTTATTAAATGTAGAAACGTTGGGAGTTGCTTCCTACGTAAATTTTGAATACAAGGTTGTTAAAATTTAAATGTAATAGTGTATTATGAAAAAGTACACTATTTTATTTTCTCTTTTTGCATTACAAAACAATTTGGATGTAGAAGTAATTTTTTCTTAAGATAAATTATATGTAATGGTGTGCAATTTATAAAAAATTAGCAGTGCTGTGAAATTATGACTATATAGTATGAAGGCTAAATGACGAAAAATTAAAAAAAAATAACAGTGAAAAGTTCAATGGTGAGATATATATAAATGGGGGTGTTGCGAGAATCGAACTCGCGACCTCTCGCACCCGAAGCGAGAATCATACCACTAGACCAAACACCCTTCTGATGATAATGTTTTCTTCCTCTATTAAATATATCTTGATTTCTTGTGTGCCATCTTTTTAGGCCCAAGCCTCAGTGCTAAAGAGTCAGATACTATCTACTATCTCAGGATTCATCCGAACCAAAATGGCGGCAGTAGCAGCAATATCCTCTCATCTAATGTTTGTTCTTCGTTTACAGCCATTGCCATTATCACCCTCTTCTTCTTTCTTTTCTTTCCTCAAACCTCTTCTTGTTTCGTCTCCTAATAGTATATCTAGACCCTTTCCACGTCTCCAATTTCCACCGCTTCGAAAATCTCTCTGCTCCATTTCCTCTTCTGTTGTGGTTTCCGAAGACGGCGAGGAAACAGAGATTGGGGATGATGAATTGGATAGTGAAAGAGGCGATTTTGGAGATACCCAATTAGATTCAACGTCGTCGCCGTTGGTGAGAAAGAGGGAGGAGAGGCTGAAATTGGAGGTGCCGAGTCTCAGTGTGAAAGAAAGGAAAGAGCTTGCGTCTTATGCTCACAGTTTGGGGGATAAGCTCAAGACCCAGTTGGTCGGAAAATCTGGTGTTACGTCCAATGTTGCCACCTCTTTCATTGAGACCCTTGAAGCCAATGAACTTCTCAAGGTATCGATCAATTACGTTAGTTTCTCGGTTTGATTGTGGTTGTCCTTTTTGTTTTCATGAATTTTTCTGGTGCTTGGAAAAAGAAACCGTTGGTTGTATTTTTCTTGCTCTATGGCTGATTGTTGCTTGAAATATTTTCATAAAACTCAGTATTGCACTTAAATTAGTTGAAATTTCGTGTGGCTAGAGGCATTCATTTACGTTGCATACCTAGAAAACAAAATGCGATTTTCACTTATTTTTGGCTGGATTTAATCTCTACTAGTCACTAAATTAGGTTGCTGTAGACTGCAGGAACTGTTTTTTTATCCACATAATTGTTTCTACTACGGTGTCTTCATAGTGATTCCTCTGTTGATTTGTAACTTGAAAATGAAAAAAACTTTTTTCAAAATCTTGGATGGTATTTACAGATTAAAATACATAGGAGCTGTCCAGGTGAGTTAGATGATGTGGTGAAGCAGTTGGAAGAAGCAACTGGTTCGGTGGCTGTTGGTCAAATTGGTCGAACTCTGATCATATATAGGCCCAGTGCAACCAAACTGAAAGAGGAAGAAAAGAAGAAACAAGTTCGTAACTTTATTCTGAAAAAGCAACTAAATTCAAGACTAGTTAACAAGGTAAGAGTTGTGCCGTTATGTTGTTTTGCATAAAGTATTGTGTTCAATTGCGACGTTTCCCTAATGTTCTTAAGAAACTACAGAGTAGGGTTCAAGTTCCCAAATTATCGCGGCCTGGTTCTTCATGGAAAGGAAGAAAAAGTAGGCCATAAACACATTCTACTTGTATTGAGGTTTGTCCTGGTTCTCCTGCCTGACCAAGCTTGAGGCTATTGCATGCATAAAAACCAAAGGTCATTAATTGGATGTTTATTGGCAGAAGAAAATACAGTTAACGTTCATTTTAAATCAATGAACGCTTCATTACGAGAATAGAACGACTAGAGAGCATGACAATGCATTGAGTTTGGTTATGATTGTTTGAAGACCAAATCAATAGATTCTACGGCGATGAACTTATTGTATTTGCAATTATTATTAATCAAAACTCTTACTGAACACACCGTTGTCAATAACTTAAAAACCTTGATTAAATACATTACATTTTAATAATCTTTTGTTGGTAACAAAGGACATCTTTTAATGAGATGAACAATTGTTGATTGGCAAGCTGCAATTAATGTGACTTTAACGTGGCTTTGAATTCTTCTTCTGGTATGAGTATTTTTAAATTTAGGCAGCAAGTAGTTGAAGGACATTGTAATTCACTGTAGAACGCGTATAGTTTTATTGTAGATTTTCTCGTTTCACGTTAGAATCACGTTGAAACTGAAACTTCCGTTATTTCAGTTACGTAGGAAAAAATTGATTGGGTCTAGAAATACATTTTACAGTGTGTTCATTGATTGGGTCTAGAAAATTGATGTGCTGACTTGCACATCGTTTAAATAAAATCAATTTTGTACATTTGATTCAAAATCAATTTTTGCCAATGATTAGAAAGATCTATTTTATAAAACCAAGGCCACAAGTCAAGTAGTCCTCAGCTTTCGCAGCTCATGCTGATCTGTGTTTCCTGAGTACAAAACACCCTTGGGAGAAAGAAGGCGCTGAAGGGCAATTGAAAAGCGAGCCTATCAACCAGAACAGAATTACAAGTCAGAATACTTGGAGAACTAGTGCTTCAACTTAACACAGGCTAAGGGTCTTATTCTTACCCATTGAAATATTGCGAGGGAAAACCAGCAGCCAAGTAAACCAAATCTACTGCTCATGGCCTGGGCATCACAAAAAATTGTGTTTCAGGCAAAATTGGGCAATCAAGATTACTATGAGTTCCCCGAGCTTAAGGAAAGGTAGTTTACCCATAATAGCAGTGAACCCACGCAAAAGCATCCAGTCATTGACAAACTTATAAATCTCAGGTCCCGCCCAGCCTGCATGAGTAAAAAAAGTTCTAATATGGATTTTTGGAGACATGCAAGTCCCTGTTTTGAATCAGTAGTGCCGAAAATAGAACAAGTTTGACTGCGGTGTCGGGAATAAAATAGCTTACGACTAGTCTTTTTTAGCTTATGCTAATAATCTTCTAAGCAAACTTTTCAAGAGCAAGTTGGTAGTTTATTCTAATAAGTTTTATAGTCAAAGTTATAACATAAGCTCTAATGAATAAAAGCTTCACAAAGCTGTGTAACACAAACACACCAGACGTCCTTTGAACGTACTGAAAAAGTTTTATATGCCTATTTTTCCCCATTTATATAAAGATTTAACGAACATACCAGCAATGTTCCCTCGAGGCTATGAGTAGGGGGGGTTATAGACAGTGCTATAAAGTATGGAATCAGCACCTTATGCATCTGCACAGTCATGATTACAAAAACATCAGTTAACAGTAATCTTATCAAAATTTCAAAATATATTAACTAATTCACAAAAATTGCTGCATTTCTGTTTTGTTTTCTCTGTTGCTTGTGTGCGGTCCAACCAGGCACTGGTTCAGTAACCTGTCAGTACACCCTCTTCAACTGAGTGTTTGGAAACCAGAAAAGAATTAAGTGAACCAGCCTGTTTCGTACTTAACTGGTTTGAGGTTCTTGTACAAAATGGTAAAACTTTAACCCTAGGATTCAAAACTTGATATGTCCAGCTTCATCACCATGTCACGCTGCTGGCCACTAAAGCTGGTCGTTTATTTCAATTTTTTTTTAATAATAGTCCTTTTCGATTGTGTTGAATCTATGTGGCAACTTAAATTCATTCATTTATTGGTTCAAATCTATTAAATTTTTACAACGCATGACACATAATATGATCTTTTATGTTACTTTAAAATCTAAACAAACTCAATCTCTATAAGCATAACATTTGTTTATTAATCTGATCGTGTAACAATTACATTGGTTCAACCCTCAAATACATAAACTCTGAACTACAATATTTACAGTTTTAATATCTGATCTGTTTTTAAAAATATTATTGCACATGTAATGATTTAAATCATAAACTCCCAAAGGACCAGACTAACAAGGAAAAATGGTTATTTAACTTCGAAATACTTGATTGACTATACCGGCACGTTTTCAAACAAGTTGCAAAGCACAAAAGGGGGACACAACATAGATATCTAAATTATAAAAAGGAAAGAACTGACCTCCTGAATGACCATCCGATCAGGTGTAAAAATGTATGGAAATAACCAAGGAACCGATGTTCCAACAATCCCCAGCAATAATCCAAGTATGATTCCGATTGTCAGAAGAGACCTTAGGAGCAATTGGGCCTGTAATGAAAAATTTGAAAAAGAAGAAATAAAAAGAAGAAATGATTAGAAATTATCGTCTTATAACATGAATGTCAACTAAACACGAGTGATGGAGACCTTAGATATGAGGATAGGGCAGAGATCCTTGGACATCCGAGTATGATCTGTGACATTATAAATGAGAAACCCTAACCTTTGATAAGCTGCGATTAGCTCCGTATATCAATTCAGGCATAAATGATTGAGCAGTTTGGGAGAGAGGTTCACCCCAAACAGTACACATGGAATATGTTTGGACCATTACCTGAAGCAAACATTTACGTTATCATTCGCCTTAAATTTGGTTTTCACGGAAAAACCTCAATTAGCAAATAAAACTAACTTGATGAGCAGCCATTGTATGTGTACCCAATGATGTAGCGAAATATATAAGCAGTGAGTAGAAAGCCACCTAAACATTAGAACTTCATATTACATTAAAAAGCTTAAACTAATCCAGACAAAGATACAGATCTAGTATAATGATGGAGACAACCTTTGACATCATTGTCATAAATACAGGAGCAGCAAGCCCAAATATCATCAGAAGTTCCTTCCCTGACGGAATGGAGAAGGCAAGTGCATTATATCCCTTTTTGTTTAGAGTTTTAATCATCATGCAAGCAGCAACAACCTAGAATCAGTATGAGAATAGAAAAACAGTATATGACGAGTTAGAGACAGTACTTTGAGAGTAGGAAAAGCCACATATAATACAATTCAATACATTACAATGCATAAGGGTTAGCTCAGCATACTTGTGAAATCATTGTAGCCCACGCTGCCCCTACAATTCCATAGCCTAACCAGTTGCACAAAACTATGCAACCAATAACATTTAGAACAGTGGCAGCAGCCAAGGACTTCAAGGGTCCCAAGGAATCTTTCATGCCAAGACTACAGAATGTGAAATTAAATTAATAAACCAATGCTCACTCTTTTTCCAAAACCATTCCAGACATTTGGCATTATAAGCTCTTCCAATTGTAAGAGCAGAGCCTAAAAAAGGTTATTTACTCAGTTTTGAAAGAGGAAACTGCATACTTAGTTCAAAATACAAGATACAGACTATACATTCAACATATAGAGGTAAATTAACCTTGTGTGAGAAATGCCAAAGCAAGGGAATTTTAGCCAAGCCAATAGTTTCCAACAATATATAAAGACAAATCTAATATTATTACGAATATTATTTTCAACATGATATCAATATTCAAGCCTCGAATCATTAACTCAGGATCAACAAAACCTATCGCCCCAGAGAATCAGATGTCAGAAATCAAAAGCGTATTTGCACCTTGCACTTTGAGAAACCCATCCAACAAGTAAAGCAGGCCACGCCAAGCCTCGAATCTAACAAAAACAGAGAAACCAAAAAATCACTGCAATAAATTAAGAGGGGAACACCACAGTTTATAATTAGGAAACACAAAGCAAAATATTATTAGCAGGTTTTGAGAAATGTCTTGTTATTATTACCTTAATCTAGAATTGCCAAAAAACAAAATTGATGAAATATAAGGGGTGTTTACTTGCATTTTTATTTCCCATTTTCAAACTACGAAGCAGCACCTCATTTTCAATTTGTTATTAAGGATTTGTAGAAGAAACAAACAAATTTGCAGTATAAATATTTGAAAATAGAGGCAAATTATAAGGGAGGTTGCCAATTTGTAAATAAAAAATGAAAAAGGATAGTAGAAACACACGTAAACACCCTCTGCATTACTTTCCTCCACAAATAACATGTCGAGTACCTTCTTGAATTCATAGAATGTTAATTACAATCTTTATTATTCGAATGACATAAAAACATGTAGAAACAAACCTTTACATAACTGCTAGCTGCAGGTACTATGTGTGCATTCTTTGATCCAGTGAAAGCTGAAAAAGCATAAATAGAAAAATCACCAGCTATGGGATTGACTCTGCTACCCTTTCAGCACAAGTGAATTATTGTTTTCAAAACGTATCAAAGAACACAGGTGGCTAAAGCACTCTATTTTCAATACCAGTTATTATTGCAGAACCAAATAGCCTTGTGAACAAAAGCATCATAACGCCACAAGATAACCCAACAGAAACCAAGATAGATATGTGATGTTGCACTTCTTGTTTGTCCTACATAAGTTCGTGATAAAATTGGTATAAGTCCCAAAAGTGCACAAGTTAAATATGCAGATTGGAATAAACAAGGTGATGTAGATTTAGTCAAATAAAGTAATGCTAGATAAAGATGTGGCCATTGCATTACCACATGTTTAAATATTGCAACATTGAAGGTTAAGGTGTCGATACTATGTTTTTAATGAAAGACACGCTACAGGAAGGTATTATTGTGCCTTGAATTCAACCCTTTTCTATCCTATTATTTAAAAAATGGCACATGAAGATTTTGTATTGATTATAGAGATATGAACGTAATTATGATGAAAGACAGTTTTCCTATGCCGATTATTTTTGAATTAGATGGAACAACTTATTTCTCTAAGCTGAATTTAAGATTCGGATAAGGAGGAGGATAAACATAAGATAACATTTATAACTCACCACGACCATTATGAGTGGTTGATGAAGTCACTTGGGCAATAATTAATGCCCCTACAACTTTTGAGAGCTTAATGGATGAAGATGAAGCTTTTCAAGGTCTTCTTGGGGAAATATGCCTTAGTATTCTTTGATGATATATTGATTTATAGCTCTTATCAGTCCTCCCATTAGTCTCATTTGGAGGTGGTACTTCCGATATTGCATCACATAGATTTTGTGCAAATTATCTAAATGCTCATTTGGATTGCAGCAAGTAGATTATTTGGAACACAGTCTCCAGTACAGGAGAGGGAATGGACAAAAGCAAAGTGTAGGTACTGTTGGATTGTCCTATACATTTGAATCTTAAAAATCAGGGAGGCTTTCTTGTGCTTACAGGATACAATATAAGATTTATAAAGAGTTATGCTTCATTGAGAAATAAATTTCCACTGAGATAATCAAAACTGCCATTTGCCCAGGCCCCAGTCCTAACTCTTCCTGATTTTTCTCAACCTTTTTGTCTTGAAAACAGATGCATCAGGATTAGGGATAGGTGCTGTGTTGAGAAAAACTCACCATCCAATTGACCACTAGAATGCAGAGGCAGTCAAACTATAGTAGGGAGTTTTATGCCATTTCTGAGGTTGTTATTAGGTTCAGGCGTTACCTCCTTGGCCAGAATTTGTGATTAATATGGATCAGAAAAGTTTGAAGAGCTTAACTGATAGTACTCCAGACACCGGAACAAAAATATTGGCTACCCAAATTGTTGGTCTATGAATTTATAATTGAATATAGACCTGGTAAAGAAAATGAGGCAGCAGATTATGGCTTAATCCCAACCTAGAGTTCAGCTTGGTCCGATGCTGAAAGAGGCTCTGTGTGCTCATTCTAACCTCTAATTACACAGTAAATTTTATACTCAAAAGGTAGGCTAGTTATCCTAGCAGAACATGAATTAGTCAAACAGATTCTGTATGAGTTTCATAGCTCATTGCTAAGGGTAGGACATGCTGGTGTCGCTAGAACCTGTCCAGAATAACAGCCCAATTTTATTGGTAGAGCATGCACAAAGACGTCAAGCAATATGTTCAGGATTGCCTCGTTCGTCAACAAGCTACAACGGAAAATACTCTTCTTGCTAGCTTACTTCAACCCTTTCCAATTCCAGAATAAATATGGGAAGATTTAGCTATTGATTATTCATCACAGGACTTCCATCTTCCAATGGTTTCGCAGTGATTTTGGTGGTAATTGATAGATTACCAGCAAGCAAGTGGCTAATATATTCATGAAGACCTGTCAAACTACACGATAATCCTAAAACCATTGTTTCAGATAGAGACAAGGTGTTTACTTAGTTTTAGCAATATTTGTTCAAGTTGAGCGGCACAACAACTTTGAATAAGAACATCAACTTTTTTTTTTTGTAACGACAACACATGCATCTTACTCGACATTCAATAATCTCACGTGTTTGTTACCAACCTGTTTAGCAAGGGCAGTGGCAACCATATTGGAAGTGGCAATCGATAGAAACATGAACACGTAGCTCATGTAATCACAAACAACAGTAGCAGGACCTGCTCGTAGGAAACTAAAATAAGTTAACGATATGTTTTTCATAATCAAGACAAAACCTAATAATGTGAATTGAGCGACGATTAATCTCCTTCAATACCTAGAGCAGCAAGTTCAATGGAGCTTCTCTGACCAATAATTGCAGTATCAATGAGACTCATGAGTGGTGCACATATCCAAAGTCCGGTTGCTGGACCTGTAAACATCACAATTTCTTTTATCTGATCCAATATTCCTTGATTCGCTAGTTCCTTTTTCTCACCCTGCCTCGATACTTGTTCTTCCTTTTCTTCTTCTTGACCTTCGTCAGTGATTTCATCACTTCGAAATGCGCGAGCGGTTACGAAGGCATTGCGATGAAACGTGCATGCTGAAGCTGTGGTTGAGAGGGAGAGACCGAGAGGAAGAGAATGTGCAGAGAAAAATCGAGGAAGAGAATGTGCAGAGAAAAATCGAGGAAGAGAACGGTTTGAAAGTGTGAAATTAGGGTTTTGGCGGGGAGAGGAGTGAAGATAAGAAGGAAGAGGTAGCGGCTTGAGTTTGAATGCCATTCTTCGCTCTGTGCTTCGGTGTATGGAGGGAACGAAACGAAACGAAACGAAACGAAAAGGATTTATATAACCCAAAATCCTTAGGCTGTGTTGGGGTCGGCGAATTTTTCATTTTTAGTTTTAAATTATAAAATTGGAAATAAAAGCATTTTATTTATTTTTATTTGGGTCCCGTCACTGATAGGTATTGATATGTGGTTACATGATCTAGGGGCAGAGTCTCTCAACCATTTTGTTTTCATCCACGCGATGAAATCCAGAGGAAAAAAACTGCCACTATTTAAATAGTGTAGAAATGAGTGATGTGATTTGCTTGGTCTCAACTAAGACCATATTTTATGTGAGATTATTTTATGGAAGACACAGACGAAATTTAGCTCATAAAGTTATGAACACACTTATCTAAGAAACATTTTTAAAATGAAAGACTTTTTGTTATGTAAGAAATATTTCTGAAATAAAAGGCTTTTGATATGATACGTTGTTAGATTTTAGGATTTTTCACTTTTATTATATTTCTCCCAACTGTTATTAGGATGAATCACACTTTAATTTTATGGTGAGATTTTTTGAGAAAATATATAAGAAATTCGGTAACAATGAACGAAACTAAATAAGAGATGAGAAAATAACTTAAAACCAATAGATTTATAGATTTTTTTAGTTACATATTATTTGTTTTGTTCATTTTGTCTTGTGCGATTTTTAACTCTTTAAATTTCTATCATTTTACAAGTTCGAGCTCTTCTCCCGCGTACTCGAAAACACTGACTTTGGAGGGCGCAAGTTCATGTGCACGTTGTTTATCTATCTCCATGATTTTCTTCACTGAAAAACCAAATCACGAGATTTAAACTTAAAGTCTCGTCGAATGAGAGTGAAGAGGCACGGGCACATGGTCATTGTCTAAATGCCACCTTGAAAATGAAAACCTTCTATTGCTGAATTCATGTGTAGTTTGTACGTGGTGTCTCTTTTCACTGCCAATTTAACATTCTTGATCCTTCCAGATTGAAAGGCCAAATTCCTTCATCACATCCCGTTCATTTTCAATTCTTCTTAAGGCACCTTTTGGTATAAATAATTTAGTATTTGTCACCGTTTATGGCGATTGATTTGGCATGACTTGTGAAAAATAATCTTTAGCTAATGGTGATGACTCACATAAAAATTTGTGAAAGAGAAAATAAGTGTAAAATAAGAAGGAAATGACGAATTTGTGGGAATTATTTAATTAATTATTAATTCATTTTTATATTAACAATTGAATTTTTAAAATGATTTTAATTATTGGATTCTTTATTGTTTTTTTTTACATTTGAATTTTTAACATCACTTCTCACCGAAAGAGGTTGGGGGTATTTGTCACTCGAAACTATGGACTGGTGACCACTAATCCTATATCACTTGATAACAATTTCAGCTTGTAACTATGTTACTTGACATCAATTTCAGCTTGTAACTGTTACTTGATAACAATTTCATATTTAGATGTCAGAAAGTTCGATGCTGAAAATAAAGGATCATGGTTCTGCAATTAGATCAGAAAGTACTATCCTATCAACAATCTTTAGTCCACCACATGAAAAATTGTCCTCTCCCCAAAGTTCACTTATTACCAGACACAAATTTTGCTGTGGATTAATTTTTTTATACAAATCACAACACGGCTGTCTTTAAGGTAAATAGAGCTTGTAGCAATTGTCATAAAATCCTAAAAGAATACAAGGTCAGAAAACAAATGCGTCATTTCTCAAGCATATACTGTTTTCCAAAATTAATTGAGGGAAGTACTGTTGAAGATATAATTTAGATTTAAATTATTGTTGCCCTTAATTAGGAATAAGTTTTAAATATTTAAAGTTGTTTTCTGTTTTAAGTTGTTTTCTATTTTTATATTATTTCTTATTTAAATATAAGCATTTAATATTGCTTATAAAGTATGTACATCTGAGAAGAAAAAAGATGAATGAAAGGATTATATTTTATTCCCAGTGAATTGTTTAACATGGTATCAGATGTTTTTTAATTCCGGGAACATCTATCTTCATCTCCGCTCTGTTTCCAATTCCTAAATTCCCAATTTCGTCATGGCCAACCCATCCTCCAATATTATCATTCAACAAGATAATTCTTCTTTTCCCATCACTGTTATTCTTGATGACTCAAACTACCCCCTTTGGTCCCAGTTAATGGACATGCGTATTGGTGCTCGAAACAAATCGGGGTATCTCACTGGGGCAACTGCGAAACCCTCCATTGATGACCCAACCTATGATAATTGGATTACTGAGAATAAACGGGTGAAAAGTTGGCTTATTGATTCCATGAGCCCCCCGTTGATGCAGCGGTTTATCCGCCTTGAATCTGCCCATCAAATTTGGGATGCAGCTCTCCGCACATTCTACGATGGATCCGATGAAACTTGCCTCTTCGAACTGAACCAACGATCTTTCTCCACCAAACAACATGGTCGTCCCCTCTCTACTTATTATAACGAACTACTCTCCATATTTCAAGAAATTGATCATCGTATGTCTTCTTCTGAAACCACCGTGAATGGCGTAGTCCAGATGCATTCTTCCATGGCTCGTCTGCGCGTCCACATCTTTCTTAGCGGCTTGGATTCTGATTTTGACCAAGTTCGTGGAGAGATTCTTCGTAAAGACCCAAAATTGGATCTTGAGAGCACATATGCCTATGTCCGTCGTGAACATCAACAACGTATCACTATGGGTCGTCCTGCTCCTACCTCGGATTCCTCAGCTCTACTATCTCAAGCTCCTCATTCTTCCCCTGCCAATTATCCTCCTAAACACCGCAAGGATAGTTCCTCTACGAAACCCTTGTTATGTTCTCATTGTGGTGATTCTGGTCACTCCAAGAATCGTTGCTACGAAATCATCGGCTATCCAACGTGGTGGGACTTCACCAAACGTCCTCGCAGAAAAATCTCCTCCAAAGCCCTCAATTCTTCTTCTGATGGTGACTCATCTCCCTCTCCTCAAGCTAATGTTGTGTATGAAGGTATTCTAGGTAAAACTCTTGCTTTCTCTGCTCACTCTAGGAATTCTACTTGGATAATTGATACTGGCGCATCAGATCATATGATTCATGATGCTTCTATGTTACAACATTGTTTCCCATGCAGTAAGTCCACCATAACCACTGCTAATGGTGGTTCTGCCTCCATTACTGGTCAGGGTACCCTTACTCTATCAAAAACTCTCACTCTTCATTCAGTTCTTGTCGTTCCTTCTCTTGATTTCAATCTTTTATCTGTAAGTCAACTTACATCACAACTTAACTGCAGTGTGATTTTTTGGCCCACATTTTGTGTTTTTCAGGACGTCCAGACCAAGGTGATTCTTGGCTATGGTGTTAGACGTGGTAATCTTTACTTCTTAGATGTCTCTGAGGGTGGTACTGACTTGCATTGCAGAGCATCTGCTACTAACACTCCAGATTCTTCTCATTCTGCTGCTTGGCTTTGGCATAAAAGACTCGGACACATTTCCTTTAGTTATCTTCAAAAATTATTTCCCCATCTATTTTCAAATTGTCATTCCTCTAAATTTCAATGTTCTACTTGTGAAATGGCTAAAAGTCATCGCATTCCCTTTTACCCCAGTATGAATAAAAGTAGTATTCCCTTTCAAGTCATTCATTCTGACATTTGGGGCCCTGCTAAAGTCCCTTCGTTTTCTCATTCTTATTATTATGTCTCCTTTATTGATGAGTGTACTAGAATGATGTGGGTCTCTTTGCTTAAACATAAAAATGACGTCTTCCATGTTTTTCAGAAATTTCACCGTATGGTTCTAACACAATTTAATACTTCCATACAAATTTTTCAATCTGATAATGGCCTCGAATATAAGAATGGATCTTTTTCTGAATTCTTCACCTCTAATGGAATAAAACATCAAACTTCTTGTACATATACACCTCAACAAAATGGACTTGCTGAGAGAAAAAACAGACAATTGTTGGAGGTTGTACGGACTTCATTATTTGGCATGAATGTCCCTTCCCATTATTGGGGTGAGGCTGTCCTCTCTGCAGCCTATCTTATAAATCGAACTCCTTCTAGTGTTTTAGGTTTTCTCACCCCTCAAAAGAAGCTTGAAACTTTCTTTTCTATTCCACATGTCATGAATCTTGAACCTCGATTTTTTGGTTGCACTGTTTATGTTCATGTTCCAAAAAAATTACGTGGTAAACTTGATCCTTGTGCTAAAAAATGTATCTTTGTCGGTTATTCTGACGTCCAAAAAGGATATCGTTGCTTTGACCCTCAAACTCACAAAATGCATGTAACACTTGAAGTATCCTTTAGGGAGTCTGAACCTTTCTATTCAGGGGGAGTCACCTCTTCTTCTTCTCAGGGGGAGATTCGTCATATTGGAGAAGAAGAATTATGCTTACCTTTACCTGTGACTCCTACTCCAACATCTTCTCTTATTATGGACAGTCCACCAAATCAAAATCCTTCTCCTGAAGTCTCCACCGGTTTTCCAGGTACAAATCTTCTCAATGCAAGTCATTCTTCACAAAATGAGGCACCAAGTCTACCTTACATACCAGAATCACCTGATGTGGACAGTTCTGAAACACATCCCGAACCTACTACTGAGGTAACTTCTGTCCCTATTGAAAACTCTTCCATCCCAACTTCTTCTAACACTCACAATACACAAACCAGAAGATCAGAACGACAAAATAAAGGTATACCAAAATCAGTTTATGAACCAGATCCGAGAGTGAAAGTAAAATACCCTATTAGCAGTTATGTATCATCTCATAGATTATCTGAATCATATGCTCTAACGGTTGATCAATTATCCACTGTATCTATTCCTAACAGTGTGCAGGAAGCATTAGAAGATCCTAGATGGAAGCAAGCAATGAACATAGAGATGGAAGCACTTCAGAAAAATGAAACTTGGAAACTAACTTCTTTACCAAGTGGAAAAAAGACAATTGGGTGCAAATGGGTATACACTGTGAAGTTAAAAGCAGATGGAAGTATTGATAAATACAAGGCAAGACTCGTGGCAAAGGGATACACACAAAAATATGGGGTAGACTATCAAGATACGTTTGCTCCAGTGGCTAAACTCAACACAATCCGAATTCTAATTTCCATAGCAGCTAATAGAGATTGGCCCCTGAAACAATTTGATGTAAAGAATGCCTTCTTGAATGGTGATTTGGAAGAGGAGGTCTACATGGAGGTTCCACCGGGAGTACAACTACCCCCTTCAAAAGAAAGTGTAGTCTGCAAATTAAAAAAGGCTTTATATGGCCTTAAACAATCACCTAGGGCATGGTTTGGAAGACTCACGTTAGCAATGAAGAAGTTTGGGTATAAACAAAGTAATTCAGACCATACCTTGTTTATAAAGCATAACAAAGGAAAAGTGGCCATACTTATTGTCTATGTAGATGATATGGTGTTAACAGGAAATGATGTGGAAGAAATGAAATTACTTGAGAAGAAATTGGCTGCTGAATTTGAAATGAAGGATCTTGGACAACTAAAATACTTTCTTGGCATAGAAATTGCAAGATCTGAAAAAGGTATTTTTCTATCTCAAAGAAAATATATTCTAGACCTTCTATCTGAGACTGGAATGTTGGCTTACAAGCCAGCCGATACTCCAATTGAAATGAATCATTCTCTTGCTGTATATTCAGACCAGATTGAGACGGATAAGCATAGATACCAGAGGTTAGTAGGAAAGTTAATTTATTTGTCTCACACTAGACCTGACATTGCGTATTCTGTGAGCATTGTAAGTAGGTTCATGCATTCTCCTAGTGAAGAACATATGACAGCAGTATATCGTATCCTTAGATACCTCAAAGGTTCACCAGGGAAAGGTTTATTATTTTCAAAAAATGATAGAGCCTGCATAGAAGGATATACAGATTCAGACTGGGCTGGAGATAAAACTACAAGGCAATCAACTTCAGGGTATTTTACCTTTGTAGAAGGCAACTTAGTCACATGGAGAAGCAAGAAGCAAAAGGTAGTTGCAAGGTCTAGTGCTGAAGCTGAATTTAGAGGTATGGCATATGGAATTTGTGAATTACTATGGATTAGAAGCGTACTAGCTGATTTGGGAATCAAGTATGAAACACCGATGAATCTTTTCTGTGACAACAAGGCTGCGGTAGAGATTGCACATAACCCGGTTCAACATGATAGAACCAAACATGTTGAAGTGGATAGACATTTTATTAAGGAAAATCTAGATAATCAAGTAATTCAAACCCCACATGTTCGGTCTGAAGATCAACTTGCTGATATATTAACAAAGGCTGTTTCAGGAAAAGTGTTTGAAGAAGTCATTAACAAGTTGGGCATGATTGATATTCATGCACGTGTTGAAGATATAATTTAGATTTAAATTATTGTTGCCCTTAATTAGGAATAAGTTTTAAATATTTAAAGTTGTTTTCTGTTTTTATATTATTTCTTATTTAAATATAAGCATTTAATATTGCTTATAAAGTATGTACATCTGAGAAGAAAAAAGATGAATGAAAGGATTATATTTTATTCCCAGTGAATTGTTTAACAAGTACGAATTGTTCTGAATGCCCTTACTATACTGCTTACAACTACTTTCTTTATAGGTATCATTTAAGATTATATTAAAAAAACCTAATTTTCTTGATTTCAATAAAATATTTATAAAATGTTGTACTTCAAAATTTTATTTTCTGTATTATAATATGTAAATATATGTTAATTAATTAAATATTAAGTGAAATTTTATATAAATGATAGAAGAGTAAGTAATATTATTCTAATCTTTGAAGATGGCAGTTAATAAAAGATATTTTCTTTAAGAAATACAAATTTTAAAAGTAAAGTACTACATAAACAAATACAAAGTGCACCACTACAAGGATCTGAATTAATTTTCATGCTACTTATTATAGTAATGATATATGTAGAAGGAAATTCATTTATTCAATCCAATCTAACTCATCAGATAAAATGAATTATAAAACTAATGACCCGTGGGTTGAGATGACCCAATAGTCTTCTGTCATTGTAACTTGGGTGATGAAACACAAACTAGGCAGTCTTTAGCTTTAGCAGCTCATACCGGTCTGTATCTTCGGAGTATAAAACGCTGTTGGGAGAAAGAAGGCGCTGGAGGGCCATTGAAAACCGAGCCTAACAACCATAACAGAATTACTAATCAGATTATATAAAGAACTGGTACTTTAGATTAGTAAAAGCTCTAGGGTCTTATTCCCACCCATTGAAATATTGCCAGGGAAAACCAGCAGCCTAGCAAGCCAAATCTACTACTCAAGGCCTGGCCATCACAAAAAATATGTATGTTTCAGGCAAAATTTGTCAAGAAATATCTATGTACGCCAGGAGTTCAAGGAAAAGTGTTTTTTACCCATAATACTAGTGAACCCACGCAAAAGCATCCAACCATTGACAAACTTATAAATCTCAGATCCCGCCCAGCCTGCACGGGTAAACATACATTAAAGTTACAATAGCAGTTATTATGTGACACATGCAGAGGTCCTTGTTTCTGACGAGTTGCAATGTTGGGCATAAAATCAAATCATCATCATCAAGTTAAGCAATAGATACCATTATGATAAAAAAAAATATATCAAAATATTAATTCAACTTGAAACAACAGAATTTAGATGAGCTTAAGAGAGTTAATGAAACACACAAAGTAGGACGGATAAGTTATTGCTTGGACAATGGAGGATTTTTCCATTGATCGAGGTGTTCAAGGAGTTGTTATATTGCATAAATATAGATCTTGCAGAAGAAAAAAGGCCTGTTGGAAGCTGTGCGGGACCATACAAGAAATCGGCACAATAATGACAGTTTCAAATTTCTTGAACTTTGAAGCTGCAAAACCGTGCAATTTGTCATGCGAGATGATTTTTGAATCCCTTTCCCAACCCTAAAATCCCGCTTTCTAACGTAAATCCTTATTCCGTCTTAGCTTTCTGACTCCACCACTAAATTCTTCATAATCCATCCAAATCCACCACAGTCGCTCCTTCATATATTCTACCCACCGCCATCATTTTACCCAAAATCTTCCTATCTCTGGATTTTCTCACAAATCACCCTTTCCCACATCACAATCTTCTCCTACACACCCACTAACCTTCTCCCTCTCTCCATTGTTGCAGCTCAATGGCCCACAAGCGAAAGATGTTGAGTCATCTTCCAACCCAAGCCTACATGGAAGAAACCCCATTAGGGGAGAACATGGGAACCACCAATAGAATAAAGGTTGACTTGGTAGTAAAAGTAGAAAAGAAGGATGACTAGAATAACTCACATCCTGTTCAATTACCTGAGCTAGACTATCTTGATAAATACAATCTTATTTGGATTATGCTTTAAGATAGTTTTCTTATTTGAATTTATATTTAGATTTCTTAATTTACAAAAAAAAATATTAATGATTATAAGATAGTCCGCAGAAAATTTTAAACGGGTAATCAAGGGTAGTGGATATCTACTGCCCGTGCTCATCCTAACTGTGGGTTTGAGCGCCCCCAATGAACAAAAGTTAACATGGCAACCGCCAACAATTTTAGTTCTTGTATTGTCTGACTCTTTCCACCAGACAAAATACAATTTTATGTATGGTCTCACCATTCATGCCACCATGTAATTGGATTTCACCTCCCTTGATCCTCTAGTTTTGAGAGATGATTTCAATTTTGTTAGGCAACGTGGGGTGGACAAGATTTTCCCCGAAGAAGGAAAAATTGTACCTAACAGTGGTTTTGAAATTTCTCAGTACTTCTTTGCATGTTATTCAACATTGCAATGGCTGAGTTCAATTCCATTTTTGAGGGATGATTTCAATTTTGTTAGGCAATGTGGGTTGGACAAGATTTGCCCCAAAGAAGGAAAAATTGTACCTAACAGTGGTTTTGAAATTTCTCAGTACTTCTTTGCATGTTGTTCAACATTGCAATTGCTGAGTTCAATTCCATTTTTGGGTTTCCTACTAGTGGAATGAAACACAAACCCTCATCCACCTATTGACCCAAAGACTTTCTGGAGGCTATCACTAATGACTGAGTGGACAGCATCTCATTGCAACTCCACATTCTTTCTCACCTCAGATTATGGGTAGGTTTTAAGCATCAAGTTTTTTTTTTGTCGAGGTGAGTCCAATGGAAAAATCAGCTCCAGGACCAGTCATTTTATGGGCTATGCTTGACCCACAAGAACATTTATGCTTCGGGTTCTCACTAACTCCATTGGTTAGCATTATGATCATACTCAATTCGTTGATCAATTGAACATCTGTGAAAGTTCACTAACAGTTGACCTGACCACTATAAAATCCATGGGATGCATCAAGGTCAAGCACTTTGTTTATGAACAAAAGACTGATGCATGCCACTTAGTAGTTCCTCAAAAAATGTCCTTCACCGGTAGCTAGATAGATATGTTCTCTCAAAGTAGTATGCATCAACCTTTCATGAACAAAACATCTGGAGCTTGATGCATCCCATGGATTGGACAATAACTAGGTCATTGTGGGTAAACCTTCAAGTGGAATCCAAATGATCAAGGAACTAAGTAAACAATAACGCTTACCAATAGAGGTCACGACGCCCTCAAGCATAACTACAGTAAAAGTTCCATTGGCAATAGTTTGAAGTCACACCAAGCAAGATACCAATATCAAGTTGCACCTATGAATCAGTCAGTAGCCCATCAAGAAGAAAAGGTCACAGTAACTGATTTTTCCATTTCATTCATCTCTACCAAAATGGTAGATGCTAATAACCTAAGCATAATCTAGATGAAGGAGAGAATGAAGGATGAGAAGTTTCATTGCTATACCATCAACTAAGACTCACTAATAGGTGAATGGGGGCTCGTGCTTTTTTCCCCAGCAGGAAGTCAAAGATGGGATTGATTTCAGCCAATATAATGTTATACCTGTTCAATGAATGATATTTCTCCTGGATTGACTGGATCATCGTAATTAATCTCAATATGCAAAGTACTAAGAATTCCAAAATTACTTCCAAGTAGAAATTTTCCTTCATTCAGGCAAATCTTGCCCACCCGCCACATTGCCCAAAACATAATATTGAAATCATCCTCA
This sequence comes from Vigna angularis, assembly GCF_016808095.1. Classification (NCBI taxonomy): domain Eukaryota; kingdom Viridiplantae; phylum Streptophyta; class Magnoliopsida; order Fabales; family Fabaceae; genus Vigna; species Vigna angularis. The sequence continues at coordinate 37,913,403 of NC_068974.1, forward strand.
AGCCTAGAAAATCAAGGAAGGTGAAATCCATGTAACCAGTGGCATAAATAGTGTGGCTGTACAACGCATTGGAGACCATTGAGTTGCAATAATGGCAATGTGGAGGAGATAGAAAGATGAAGGTTGGTGGGTGGGTAGGATAAAGTAGAAGGCTGCGACCTTGGAAAGAGATGAGGAAGATTTTGTATGGAGACTGGTTGGTTTAAATGTGGTGGTGCGTAGGTGTATATGATGGTTGTGAAAGGAGTGGCTAAGGAGGTTTTGGGAGGATGAGGAAGACGAAGATTTGAAAGGTGAGTCAAACTGGGGCACGACTGAGAAGGGCACGAGGATTAAGTTTTAATGTCGGATTTAAGGGTTGAGGAAAGGGATTTGAAATTCAAAATCACATGCCTCTTTCTGCATGACAAATTGCATCTGCACCATTTTTCTGCTTTGAAATACACTTTTATCCAAACACACCCAAAGATCTTAAGCATCCTAGAAGAGTAGGTATGGAAGAAGATGAACTGCACATACATACCAGCAATGTTCCCTCGAGGCTGATAGTAGGGGGTGTTACAGCAAGGGCTATAAAATATGGAATCAGCACCTTATGCATCTGCACGGTTACAAACACAGTAGTCAACAGTTACTTATAATCTAAATTCCAAAATATTATAATTCATAAAATTCTCTGCATATACATTGAATCCCAGGATACAAATTTAAAACCTCCAGCTTCACCAATCATTACCTCCCTGCTGGCTACTTCGTCTTTGGCACATGTGCTGGCTATTTTATTTCACAAAAATCTTTATAATTGTTCATTTTAAATCATATTTACTCATTTTTACCTATAGTATTTTATGTAGCTTATATTTACTTATTAATTCAACTCTTGCTATTAAGTTTTAACATGCAAGAGACATAATATGGTCCTTTTGTTATTTTAAAATCTAACCAAATGAATCCTCTTTATGTTTTATATTTGATTATTATTTTGTGTATAATTAACAATGGTTCGAGTGTACATCAGTATCTTTACCGTTTTTATGTCTGTATTCCGGCTTTAGAAACATTACTATCCGGACTATGATTTAAAATCATAAAACTCTGAAGGGACAAAATAAAACACAGGGGAAGAACGCAATTTAGCTTCAAATGATTGATACTACTGCCACAAATTTTCAAACATGTTGCAGAGGATTAAAAAGGAAAGTGGAGACAACACGGATATGTAAACTAAATTTTGAAAACAGAATGAACTAACCTCCTGGGTGACCATCCGATCAGGTGTAAAAATGTAGGGAAATAACCAAGGAACTGAAGTTCCAACAATCCCTAACAATAAGCCAAGTATAACTCCAATTATCACAAGAGACCTTAGAAGCAATCGGGCCTGTTCAATATCATGAAAACAACCAAAAGAGGCATTGAGACAGGGAAAATACCTTTTGACATCAGCGTAAGATTTGTAACATTTTAAATGAGAAACACTAACCTTTGATAAACTCCGATTTACTCCATATATCAGTTCAGGCATAAATGACTGAGCAGTTTGAGAGAGAGGTTCACCCCATACTGTACACATGGAATACGTTTGGACCATGACCTAAAGCAAGAATTAAAATTATTACTGTCCAAGAATTTGGTTTTCGGAAGGAAAAAATCTCAACAGCAGGCAACAGAAGACAAAAATAAAACTAACTTGATGAGCAGCCATTGTATGTGTACCCATTGATGTAGCAAAATATATAAGTAGTGAGTAGAAAGCCACCTAAACATCAGAACTTCGGATTATATTAAAAGGTTAGACTACTGCATACAAAGCTACAGAACTATTACACTAGAGACAACCTTTGACATCATTGTCATAAATACAGGAGCAGCAAGCCCAAATATCGTCAAAAGTTCCTTCCCTGAAGGAATGGAGAAAGCAAGTGCATTATATCCCTTCATGTTTAGAGTGTGAATCATCATGCAAGCAGCAATAACCTATAAGCAACAAGGGAAGAGAAAAGCAGTGCGCAATGAGCTTAGTTCTATGAGAATGAGTACAACCATATATAATACAATTCAATATAATATCATAAATAAGAGTTAGTCCAGCATACTTGTGAAACCATTGTAGCCCATGCTGCCCCTACAATACCGTAGCCTAAATAGATGCACAAAATTATACAACCACTTATATTTATAAAACTAGCAGCAGCCAAAGCTTTCAAGGGTCCCCAGGAATCTTTCATACCAAGACTGCAGAACGTGAATACCAAAACCATTAATTAATTTAACAAGCCAATGCTTAACATATTTTTCAAATTAGACAAAGCAAACATTGATACTTGGTATGTATTAAGCTCTGCAAATATAGAGGAAACTTTAAAAGGTTATTCATGATTATAGTTATTAAAAAAAATAGAAAGAGGAAAACACATACTTTTTACTTAAAATATGAGAGATAAACAACATATATTCCAGATATAGAGATGCTGTCTCAGAAATGTCAAAGCACAGGAATTTTACCAAATAAAATATCAAGAATAATCTACTAATACATTGAACAGTATTTCATCTTCATATCAATTGCTACATGAAATAGAATGCCAAGACTGGAGCAGTATCTCAGATTTGACATAAAATTTTCAAACTACTTACATCAGAGAATCTGATGTTAGAAATAAATAGCATATTTGCACCTTGCACTCTGAGCAACCCATCCAACAAGTAAGGCAGGTGATGCCAAGCCTCGAATCTAAAATTGAAAAAAGAAAAAGAAAACTGTAACTGAAAATTCACTGCACCAAAATAAGAGGATGAGAACACTATCACATATCATTTAAAAAATAATTAATGTAGCAAATTCCTTTTTACAAGATTCTAGCTCTTTTCTAAAACAAAAGCAATATTACATAATACCTTCATCTACAATTACAAGAAAAAAAAGAGTTGATGAAATGATAAATTAATTGTCTTCGTAATAGTTTTATAACTTCTAGATTTATAGAGCACGGATTGCAGTCTTTATTTAATTTAAATGATATAAAATCGTGTAGAAACAAACCTTTACATAACTGCTAGCTGCAGGTACTACGTGTGCATTCTTTGGTCCGATGAAAGCTGAAACGGCATATAAATAGAAAATTCATCAGTTATGGGATTGACTCTACTAACCTTTCAGAACAAGTGAATTCTAGCTATCCAAAATGAGTTGAAGAGCACAAATGGATAAAACACTCCACTTTCAATACCAGTTATTATTGCAGCACCAAATAGCCTAGTGAACAAAAGCATCGCAATGCCACAAGATAACCCAACAAAAAGCAAGACAGATATGTAGTGTTGTACTTCTTCTTTATCCTACACAAACTCGTGAAAGAGAAGTATAAGTCCTGAAAGTACAGAGTGGTGGGTATACAAATTGAATCGTGTAGATTTAGTAACAACAACAACAATAATAATAATAATAGATAAATCATTGCAACACCGCATATTTACATTTTACAGCACCAAATAATAATTATTATAATAATAATAATAATAGTAGTAGTAGTAGTGGTAGTAGATAAATCATCGCAACACTGCATATTTACATTTTACAACGTTACGTTAAGTTTTAGACATTAAGTTCCTAATCACCAACATATATCAATCAATCTGGTAAAGAGAATTGTATTCAATTAATCTTTGCATCAGTATACACTTGTTTAAATAGATAAATAGAGAAACAAAAGCCTAGAAACTAGAAGAAGTTACAAGAATAACAATTGTAGATAACGATATAGCTTATTTAATTTCAAATAATCTGTTATTTAGTTGTTCCTCATCACTCTCTATCTGGCCGGCTCCTTACTGCAAACAAATATTATGTTAAATTATTCATTGTCCCTACAGTTGTATCCATTCTAAGTTTTAGTCCGTCTGAGACAAAACTGTGATCTTTAGCTCCAACACATGCATAAATTTAAGCTTTGTACCATAGTGTTAACACCACAAAAAGAAGTTCTGCCGATAGAGCCACTACATAAACTTTCTCGTAAAGATAAACCACTAAAAAAAAACACAACTGGGAACAAAATTTTACAGTTCTATGTTGTCCTCATATGGAAGCAATATATAAGGTAAACCGTGTTCTAAGATTTGTGACGAAAAACCGCAGGGCACCATCCTCCCTTGTAGCACAAAGTGTAACTTCACTTCACTCACCACACATAAGAGCATCGATGCTGCCAACGTCACAGATCTGGACCTAATGTGCATCATATTTACCAATTTACCATCCAATAATCTCACGTGTCTGTTACCAACCTGTTTAGCAAGGGCAGTGGCAACCATATTGGAAGTAGCAATGGATAGAAACATGAACACGTAGCTCATGTAATCACAAACAACCGTAGCAGGACCTGGTCGTAGGAAACTAGAATAAGATAAACGATATATTTTTCATAATTAAGAGAAATCCTAATAATATGAATTGAGTGACGACTAATCTCTTTCAATACCTAGAGCAGCAAGTTCAATGGAGCTTCTCTGACCAATAACTGCAGTATCGATGAGACTCATGAGTGGTGCACATATCCAAAGTCCGGTTGCTGGACCTGTAAACATCACAATGTCCTTCATCTGACTCCATATTCCTTTATTTGCTAGCTCCTTTTTCACACCCTGCCTCGATAATTCTTCATCTTTGTCTTCTTCGCCTTCGTTGGCGATTTCATCACTTCGAACAGCGCGAGCGGTTACTAAGGCAGTGCGATGAAACCTGGATGCTGAAGCTGTGCTTGAGAGAGAGATACCGAGAGGAAGAGAAGGTGCAGAGAAACGACGAGGAAGACGATGGTTCGAAAGCGTGAAATTCGGGTTTTGGCGGGTAGAGGAGTGAAGAGAGTAAGGAAGAGGTAGTGATTTGAGTTTGAATGCCATTTCTTGCCTTCTGCACTGCTTTGGTGGAGGGAAGGAAAACGAAGCAGAGTATTCCCTCCCACCGCAGGCTGAGTGGCTCACCACACTTCAAACTGATTGTCTATCCTTTTCTTCTCTTTCTAGTAATATATTAGTGTACTTATTTTAGTATTTTTATTTTTATTAAAATGATAAAAGTATTGTCGGATTGAATTTATTAAGTTTTATGGTTTGTAATAAATTTATTCACCGATAAACACTCCTAGGAAAATGTGTTCAACATTATATTCAATATATTTATCATTGTTGCTAGAAGTTGTTATTTTATATTTTGAAAAAACAAAAGGATGTATTCCATTGAGATTTCCATAAAAAAAATACATATAAATTTTAAAAGAAAAATTTAAGAATGTAGTATTTTTTCTAAAGCTTTTAAATAATGTATAAAATATGAAATAATAAAATTTACAATCATACAAAAGTTTTGTTGTAAGAGCTTGAAAATAATAAGGCTATTGGGTCTTATGTTGAGGCAGTCAGCCCATAAGCTAAGGACCCATGACCTTATGGAGGAGTTTTCTAAAAATTAGAATTCCTTCATTTTGTCAGCTTTTTTTCTCTCTCTCTAAAACTCTTGCCCTAAAATTCTCTCTGCTTTCTCTCTAGATTTTCACTGAACCGATCAAATTTTGTTTTGAAGGTGTTTCTGCGCTCGCTACACCAAGGGCTTCAGTTTGAACCGAACGTTTTTCCATTTTGACCAGTAAGTGTTTTTTTTCCCTTTTCTTCAATCGTTATTGAACCTAAGCCATGCAACTTGTTGGTTGCCTGTTACTGGTAGTTTTTCCTTTAGTTTCTCTGTCCCTTCCAACTCTAAGAAATGTGCTCTGCACCAATTTTTGGTGGCTTATAGGTGCTGTCAAACTCACCTCTCTGAGGAGGTACTGCTAGAGCGTTCCTAAAAGTGGTATTGTTAAGCTTTCCAAGTAAGGGGAGCTAATTATTTTTGAATGAATTTATTTTATAAAAATATATGCATATGAATGTTGAACTGGTATTTTTGAATGAATTTTTGAACTGGTTGCTGTGAGAGGAAGTGAAAATATTAAAATTAGGCATTTCAGATTTAGAGCATAAGAGAACAGGGTAGATAATTTAAATAAATTAATTGTTAATTGTTGAGAGTTTTTCTTTGTTGGTAGGATAGAGGAACCTTAAAAACCTCAGTTGGCACATTCCTGATCATAGAGCAGTCCTGACCTGGTCCAGTCAGTTGTGACTAGTCATATGTGCTGGCGTCGAAGGTGAGTTTGATGCATTCAGACATCTGGGTCCTCTCCGATGAACAATTAGGGTAAAGAAAGATCTCTACTAGGATGAAAATAAAATAAAACAAATTGATTGTAGATGTATAAAATTATCATGTGTTAATTTCTAGTCAATTATAATTTTAGGAAATCAGTCACTGTGTATTCGAAATTTAAAATAAGGATCCATATAAATATATATATATATATATATATATATATATATATATATATATATATATATATATATATATATATTAGTTTAATGGTGGGTTGGTATTTCCAAACAATAACTCCATTATCCATTTTGCACTTTATGATTTACAGGGTGGGCAGTTAGTTATGATTAATTTAGAATCCAAAGTAGTCTTGATTGCAGTAAAACAGGTGCCTGAAAAGATAGTTTGATATGCTTCTAATATAATATAAATATGTATATTTACAAGATACTGTACGTATCATATATATATATATATATATATATATATATATTAAAGTAAGGATAGTTGTTTCTTATATTGAAACGTGAGTGTTAATCAATAATTATATTACTTGTAGGTATGTATAAATTGATGCATTTTATGAGCTGTTATGGGTTAGTTGGAGCTATTTGGTTCTTGGTATTGATTAACTTAGATTCAATTGTGGAGATGTTATTTTTATAATTTGTGAGTGGTGAGTAATGTATATTGTTGAGATTGTGTATATGTTTATTGTGGCAGAAAGTATATGATTACAAAGTGATGAAAGTATGATCCAAGTTGTAAATCAAGTTCCATCTGTGTAGGATCTCTTGGTGAGATCCTTAGTGTTTTAGAATGAAAGTAGGAGCTCAGTCTTGGGGGTCATTCTGAAACTCCAATGGCTAATCATACTCAAGTAGAGGGATTAATTCATGTGGTGAGGAGTAGCAGGAGGTCTTAGTCTTGGGAGCTTCCAGTATGCCTCAAGGCCCGGAACAGGCTAACCTCGTGAGTGTGGCAAGGTGGGGAACCCAAGTTTCATAAGTCACCACGAGTGCAGGATCCGCCATAGCTCGACTATCATTCTAAAGTCCGGACGAGTCAAGTCTAGAAGATAACATGCTAGGATGTATGCCTTAAACTGCTTTGATTTAAGTTAACTATTGTGTGTTATGTGCTTGATATGATGCATGCTTTTATATAATTAGCTCACCCTTGCTTGTTTGTGTGCTTGTTGTATGTGTTTTCTTTTGCAATGATCATCCACTTGGATGTGAGTAGAAGAAGATGAGGTTTCTTTGGAGGCAACATTGGAGAGAAATGAAGATGATGTTACAGCTTAGACTCACTAGGAATTCTTAGTTCTCTTATGTCATTTTGAAGAACTTATTATGTTTTAAGTTTCAAATTCTGGACATATTTTGGAATACTCTAGTGTTTGAAGTTTTAATTTCTTAGTAAATTCTAGAAAACTGTAATCTTATAATACTTTAAGTACATCTCTTAACTGTTTTCTAATATTATAAATTGGTGATATCTTTGCATATATATATCTGCTATATATTTGGAATGTCACATTTGTTGTCTACTATAAACCATAAATAATAAGTGGTTTGTGTATTAATATTTTAATAATTTAATATAGTTTATTTAATGTCCACTGAACATCACTAAATATAAGACAAATAAACATTTATATATTATCTTTAAAAATTTTCCAAAAATAAAATATTTGTTAGGAATCATGCTATATTTATTTAACTTTAGGAAAGAAAAAATAATTAAAATATTTTTTTTATCTTTTTCAACCTATATCTGTTGAGATTTTCCTTGTAATATCATATATTTTATACTTTTAGTAATAGATGATAATCAGAGATGATAAGCAATAGAAAGACACGCAAAATAAGGTAATAAGTTAGTGTTTTCAAAAATTAACATACGTGTATACAGTAATTAAAATTTTATAAATATATAGAAGTCAATCAAAATTGTCATCCATACGGATTACGTGAGAAAATTAAGTATTTACTATAAGCTAAGCTCACCAGTATAGTAAATCACAAATATCAATATCTCATCTATCAATGTTGTTGGTGTTTAACATTATTTATGTGTCATTATATGATTGATCCATGTTGGTGTTTATAATTATTATTATTGATTGTAAAATAATTTTGGACCAATCACATAATGACACATAAATGATGTTAAAATGTTGTCATAAAAAATATTGTTAAAGTATTATTATTCTTTATCTAAATTACTCAAAAACGTAAATGTCCCATCAAACCAAATTGTTTCCATCCATTTATTTGATAATTAAGAAAACAAAACTGATTTGATAGATTTTTTATAAATTTTAAGTTATTATTGCACAAATTTTTAGTAAAAAATTTCCTGCACTCTTTTTTTTCCAATTCTTTCATCCCTTCTCCCTTCGTTTAGCAGTTAAAAAAGATTTGGTGAATTTATTATCAAACGTTAATTTTTAATATAAAAATTAAACGACTGACGAGTATTTCTTTTATTATTTTTCTCCCTCTTCTTTATAGTTTTCATGAGAGTCCAATGTCATAATTAAAAAAATGTTTAAAAATATAGAAAGTCAAAGATCAGCCAAAAAATATATTGAAATTGTGAGAATGATTGAAGAATTAGTTACTGTCTTTTTGCAGTCAACTTTGTTTTACTGAAAGAAAAATGAGAAAAATATATCATGTGATGTTGCTTGATTTAGATGATTAGTGTTATTTAATGACAAATATAAATGTAATTGTATGATTATAGTTATGGAAAATAATTATTAGGTGGTTAATTAATAGTTGTTTAGTTTTAAATAAGTAAAAGACATATAAGATTATATTTCTTAATATTTATTATTCAAACTATGAAGATAGTCGAAGATACTTTTGCATATATAGTGTGAAATTATATGTTATAAAATTGTGTTAAAGTATGAAAAAAATACTATGACATAGAGTTTTTTAAAATATTTTAATATAACATATGTTATTTTTTTATTAATTCATTATTTATTTATACTTATATATTCCAAACTCAATGAAAAATGATGTGTGTATGTTATGTAAAAATATTATAAAAATATATATGTTAATATATTATTATCTTATAAAAAGAAATATTAAATATTTTCTAGATTTTAAAATTATGTTAAGAAAATAATAAAAATGGAGAAATATGATAAAAAGTCTTAAACATATACAGGAGATTAGTAGAAATGTTAAAATGAGTTCTAATATTAACTTAGTTTATTACTGATTGGATAATGATACTTTGACAACATTTTTTTAACAATATTTTAACATCATTTACGTATCATTTTGTGATTGGTCCAAAATTATTCCACAATCAATAATAATAATCATAAACACCAATATGGACCAATCACATAATGATACGTAGATAATGTTAAAATGTTGTTAAAAAAATATTGTCAAAAGTATCATTATCCTTACTAATTAGAGTGAGATTATTGAAAAAAATATATATTTTTTCTAAATGTGAATCACTTTTATCCGTAAAATAAATATATTTAAGTCGAGTTAAAGAAAAAATGATATAGAATTTATTAACAAAAAGTTTTTATTAAAGTTTTTATTAATTAAGTAAGTAGTTTCCTTTTGATTATAATAATAAATATATAAATTAAATTAGAAAAACAATATATTTAAATTAGTCACCTACTGACACACCAATGTATTAAACTAAGTTAGATTACAAATCTCATTACTCACAATAAATTAATTAGATTGAAGTGATTTATTTTTAATTCAACTTATAAATGAACCAACGTATAAATCGGATCAACTTATTTAGCACTCTCATATTCTAAACACAATAACTGGGATGTAATAAATAAAACAATATATAATTATGAAGTAGCAAATGAATGCTAGTCACAAATATTTGTTAGAACAAGTATCAATTTTTAAGGTCCATGTGTCGGAAGGACGATGAAATCAAAATAATTGAATTCATGTAATTAACAAGTATGTTTACGTGATAGTGAGATTGAGTTGATAATGAGATACCTATGTAGGAGACATTATCATAGACAAAACCACAAAAATCAATCTATCAACCCCTAAACAATAGGAAACGACACATCACGCAAAGATCAAGCGACAAAAATATTGATTCCAAAATTGACAATTCTAGCACATGTGGAAGCGTTATTTCACTTATAAAAAAAAAACTTAGTGCATTCACATCTATTATTATGAAAGGAAAATTCTCACTTTTATGTACACAAAATCTGAGTTTAAGGATACTATAATTTTACGAGGTTTTAAGTGTTATGATTAATGTTCTTAACTTAAACTTTTATCTTAAATAAAATTTCAAGTGGAAAATCAACATTGTTCTTATATATAAGGTGTTCAAGGAATGAAGATGCTAAATTCAAATATTCTTTTCATCTTTTGTACTTGAATTATAATAAAAGAAAGTCTTACGTGGTTAAGAGACTTATGTATGATGGAACCATCAATTTAAATTATCTTATTTACAAATTCTTTAAGAAATAATAATTTAAATTTAGTATATTTTAATTTATTTCAAATTTATGATTTTAATTTGGTCGAATATTTTTTGTTAAATCCCTTAAGTTGTCCCTATTTATGTGGGTATTTCTCAGATCCCGTTTTTTTAGAATCCCCAATTGAGTTCTAAAAAGTGTTAATTTGAAAATTAAGTTTTTTTATGAGTTGTAACGTTGAGGTCGCCAGTTTTTTAAAACCATTGGCATATCACTTTGTCATGTCAACAACAAAAACTTAACCTCGTTAAGCCAATTTAACGACAGGGGTCAATTGATTCAAATTAGCATTTTTTAGGACTCAATTGGAGATTCTAAAAAAACGGGAATCGAATTGGAAAATATACACGTAAACAGGACAACTAAAGGGGTTTAACCGAATATTTTTTTTTTAAAATTCAATTTGTTGAGTATAAATTTCAATCCATGAGTATTTTTGTGCAAATATTTTAACTTCTTTGGGTGAAATAAAATTTGTTGAGCGAAATCCTAAGAAAAATTCATTCGCACGAAAAATTCATTCGTACGTTATCTCAAATACATTTAAAATAAGTAATCATTTACACCTGATCAAAATTCAACCAAATTTCACTTTTCAATTAAATTTTAAAATCTGTTTAACATCTTATATAAAATCAAAATTCGGTAAACTCAAGATCCCAAACAACCCTTATTTGTATAAAACTTAATATTTAACACAATAAAAATGATTTCCCCTCACCTTAATTTACTGTAAAAACCTAATGAACTTTGGATCATTGAGTGGAAAGTGTTAAATATCAGTTATTTAATTCACAATTTGCCAAACATAATAATCCAAAACCTTATATTGAACCTCAAGTTACTCCCAATTTTATTTTTCTTTCATAAATATCAAGTATGTGGAATCTAGAAAGAAAATGAAAAAGGAAAAAGAAAAAAGAGAGGGAAATTACCAAAATGAACTTACCTAAGACTTTTCAAATCCAAATTGTTGCTATTTCATTTTTTCTGAGATGAAATTCCTCCAAACTTACACTTTGTTCACTTGAATAGATTTGAGAGAGAGTGATTGAATAGATTTGAGAGGATTTGAAGGTAAATTTTTTGTTGTTTATTTGAGTAGATTTAAAGGTAAGTGAGAGTGAATTTATAAATAAATTTTTTTAATCTGTCATATTAATCAAATCCTACACTAATTCTCAAAAACTTTACTTTCAAACTTACTCTCACTTATCTCCAAATTCACTCAAATAAACAACAACAAATTTACCTTCAAATTCATTCAAGTCAACAAAGTTTTAACGATGAGTGAGAATTTGAGAGTTAAAAAATGAAACGTGAGGAAAGAAAGGTCTGTGTTACGCGAACTTCAAAGGCTAAAACTTATAACTTCCCACGCCACTCCCCTAATTTACTATTTTCACTCCCATTATTCCTTTCTTAAGCCCATATCTAATGCAAACCAACACTAACTAAAAAACATGTATCTACACACTTTTCTCATATCCCACATCTTACACGAAATAAATAAATGAATGTATCAAGGTTATTGTGATATAAATAAATAAATGGTGTAATATTTTTTTCCAGATGATAGAAATTTAGAAAAAAAAATACAAAAAATAGATAAGTTGTACTGTAACATCCCAAAATATAGTATAAACTACATAGTAGAATATTTACATAAATTGATATGTTAGACAAGTTATCCACTTAGTAATAAATAGTTAATAATACAGTTATCTTAAAATAACTATAAAATTTAAACTTTGATACAGATACCTATTCTACACAAAACTATGTACAAGACCGAACGGTCTGTACTAAACTAGTGAATCTTCTCCTTCCAGAGCTTGCTCCACCGAGACCTCTTCTCTTTCTGCTCACATCCACCGGATGATCATTGCAAAGGATAAACTGAACGGGTAAACATGGCAAAACAGAAAAAGCAGGGTAAGCTAGTGTAATTTAACAATCAGGTTAACATACAATTCAATAAACAAATAAAAACACTCATACATATGCATAAAATGTTAGCCTTTATACAGTAAAGAGGTTACAATAGAGTGCCTCCGTTTTTTAAGGTTATATCATTTCCACTTTATTTTATTTATTTTTCAGTTAATATCCTCAAAGTGGTCCATTTTAAAACTGTTTTCAAACGTGCGTGGATGTGCCGTGATTCCCGCAACAAACTCTTCTAACGTTAAAATACTCTGTGATGGTTTTTGGAGTTCTACAGAAATTTTATAATCAGATAACTGAGCCTACTTTTTACTTCATATACATCACCATCGTGTTTTAAGAGCAAGGGTTCAGAAACTAGAAGATAAGCAAGCATACAACAATGGCTGGAGGTTGGTCTTTCTGCTTCCATTTTCTTTCTTATAATCTGAATATGCGTGCTTGTTTGACATATTTAGATTTATTGAATCTTTAGTATAAATCTGTTTCATAAAACACATGCACACATATTGACCGACCACTCTACTTTGACTGTCTAGACTGGTATGAATATGTAGCTTTGGTCGTTCGTGCATTCGTGGGTGTAGTAACTGGAAACCCATCAGCTGCCACACGAGGTTAGCCCGATATACCTCATCTAAGGTCTTCTCCCTTAGACTAGGACCACCTGCTATTCTCACGACATGAATTACCCATCTCTACTTGAGATTTGGTAACCATTAGAATGTCAGGATGAACGCCGTGGATTCCACTATCCATATTCATACCATACTATTACCTTGAAAACCAATCACCGAGACATTCCTCCTTGGAATTCTCTTTCATATCTACCTTTAGAAATCTCATGCCCGATTACAATATCAACATCATTTCTCATGCATAACACATTTAAACATTGAAATAAACACTCACAATATAATATAACCATAATCCTTTACAGACAAAAAACTTATTAGTAATATCGAATCGAACGATGACGACTACCACCCATGAATATGACCGAACGGTCAATTGGAAGAATTAGGCTCAAACATGAGCCAAATACTGTTTGAGGGTCGAACACTAGATCAAACGAACACTTAGAGTTTAGACCGAATACTTATAACTAAAACCAAACACTTAGTGTAAGACTGAACGGTCTTTCACTGTTCATAGAACAGGACCGAACGGTCTTTCACTGTCCATAGAACAGGACCAAACGGTCCATACTAGATAATGTTGAAGAAGTGGCCGAACATTATTACTGACCGACTACTAGAAGTGAGATCTAATACTATTATATTCCAATTCTACAGCAGGGCCAAAAGAAATATTATTAAACCAAACACCCCAACGAAATCGAGTACTAATGTAGACCGAATTCTAAAAGAAGACCGAGCTCCACTAAGGGACCGAACTCTAGTGTAGAACCAAATGGTACAACAGTATGACCGAACGGTATACTAAAAATGAATACCAACTCATAACCGAACGGTCATTAACTAGTAATGTTCATAAGAGACCGAACACAGTTAAGACAATACTAATACTAGACCGAACACTATTTTAAAATCAACTACCAGTACCAGACCGATCGATCATTAACTAAAGTTACACCTAAGCAGAACCTAGTTAAGACCGAACACAAAAAGAAGGCCGAACGGTTAACAAAGAACCCTCGACGAACTGCATAATTCTGCATAATGACTGCAGAATTATGATCAACCCCAATCTTTACCAATTTCTTTCATTCTTCTCAACTTCTATTCCTCCCAATTTATATTATACAAACCTATACATTTCTAAAGAACATCTAAACATTCATCATACAGACCAAACTCACACTGAACCCAAATTCTCCACTTTTACTACCACAATTCCTTTCAATGCCACTCGGTCACTGAACCAACACTATGCAGAATCACAATCAACATGAATACAGGATATAATATTCTTCAATAACCATATCAAGCACACAATCATTCAGTTTCACACACATGCATCTCCAACACACATCATTTTCATACATCGTAAACTAAGCAATTAAATTAACTAGCTTCCCTTACTTTTTTGACCAAACCGAACTCTCAACAACTATAGAACTCGATCACCACCAGAATTCCTAAGAACCTAAAATTCACCGATTCATAAGAATAAACCCACCAAGAGATCATATTTATGATCAGAAATGGGAAGAGGAAGTGGATGAACACATGCAACTAGAAAATTGACTTGCATGTGTCAAAAAGTTTTTGAATCTCACAAGAACTCAAGAAATCGAGACTTACCAGCTTTAAACAAGACTTTGATCGGTGGAAAAGGTTGTTTTGGACTCCAAGATGACTTAAGCTTGGTCTGATTAGAAAATAGATGAAGTAAGATGAGAGATTTTTAGAGAGAAGGATGAGAAAAGAAGATATTAGAACTTTGAAGAGAGAGAGAGTGCATGCAGAGAATGAAGCAAAAATTTGAAACTTTCATTTATATACCAAACACAAAACCGAACGGTCCAATCTAGTGCATACACTTGTCTTTCTCTAATTTTCTTTATAAATTCTCGGTTCTTACATGTACTAACTTTATACGAATTCAGTGTGTTGTATTTTGTTTTTTAAAATTTAATTTAAGTCGTCCCAACTTGATACATTTTAATGTATTGTAATATAAATTGAAGTTTTGTTAACTTTGAACTAGGTGTATTGTAATATTTTTTCAATTTTAATTGAAATCGTCTTAATTTGATATAATTTTACAATTTTAGTACATTCATTTTTATTTTTTTAATTTTAACACGACTTTTCTTTTATAAGTAAAAATTGTATCAAGTTGTCAAACTTTTTCATGATGAAGTCGGACCAAACTAATATAATTTTTCTATTTCTAAAATTACACCATTTCGTTAATTTCAAAATTGCACCGTATTGATACTTTTGCTTCTATAATTACTAACTTCATTTCCATATTAATAGAAAAAAAAATATTAAACAATTCTTGCTATTACCATTGCTACAGAAAAAAACTACAGAAAAAGAAGAATAAATAAAATCCAACAAAAAAAAACCTCTTTCTAAAAAGTTCTATTTATAACGCATTTTACGTGTTTTAAAAAACTTGTCCAATAAAACTTATTTTGAAAAAAAAATCATTCTATAGTGTATTATACGTCTCAAAAAAGCTTGTTTTGAAAATCTTATTTAGGAAAACTTGTTTAAAAAATGTATTTCAAACCTTTCAGAAATCCCATTTTGATAATTTTACTCTATTAGTTATGTTCCCAGAATTCTCGTTGTGAAAATCATTTTAAAAAAATTTCATAAAACTTGTTTTTAAATAGATAATCAGAAAGCCACTTAAAAAAATAAAATAAAATAATCATTTTAAAAATTTGAAGAAATGCTCAAAGAAATTGTGGGCTGCACTGAGAAAAAAAACCTTAGTATCCCCCAGCCCACGGTTTCTTCACTCTATAATTTAAGTGAAAATTTATTAAAATAATAGTACCTTTTTGACAAATACATTACTCTTTTCCATTACAAAATACTAACCTTCTCTTAATAAATGTTTAAAATGAATACTAAACACAATTTAATATTGAATTAAAAATTAAAAACAACGATTAATATATATTTTAATTTTAAAAATTAGCATTCCATCCATTTAATGGACAAAAAAAATGATAAAATTCACCTAAAATAAATCGTACGGTGTCATTTTCTCAATGTAACAATGAATTCATAAATCATTTCCTTTAAAATAAAATATTTAATAGACTTAAATATATATTAAAAATAAATTTCTAAACCTTATTTAATATTTTTATTTATAAACTCAGACCTGATCCTCAATAAATATAATTTAAGAATAATATATTTATTATATATAAACAAAAATATTTAATAAATTTTGCAACATACTACTCTATTGATATATTCAGTGCGTATAGGAGAAAACCTACATTGATAATTATATTTTTGAGTCACGCCGTGAGCGTGTCACTCGCGTCTCGCGTGGCTTGCATAAACAAATTGGTGGGAAAAAATTGCGTATAAACAGTAACAAAGTTAGTTAATAACTGCACTCCACGTCAGAAACAGTGACAAGACGTTTTTTCTTTTCTTTTATTTTTCATTCAATGGTGCATGCTACTTATTTAAAAGATTAAAATACTTGTTAATATTTTAATCTATTTTAAGAAAATTACCAGGCTCAAAATGGATCGTTTTTTTTTTAAAACGAAAAAATAATTCATTTTCATAATAAATACATTTGTGGAAGAATGTAATTGAGTATTTTTAATGAGATCTATTTTTGAAAACACGTTTTTATTTATTTATAAAACTTGAATTCGAATTTTAATTTAAATATTTAAGTCAAGTTTCATCAAACAACTTATTCATTAATTTAAACTTATGTAAGAATGCATATATTGAGATTAATTTGATCTATTTATCTCTCTCTCTCTCTCTATCTATATATATATATATATATATATATATATATATATATATATATGCATGAAATGTAAAAGTCATTTAATATTTATTGTTCACGTTTAACACGAAACAAAACAAATAATTTAGTGATCAGATAATAAAAATGATAATCCGTCTTATATTCATGGCAAGCATAATAGGGATAAAGTTTTAGTATAAGTTTATCTTTTATCTTTTTTATTTGTAATTTTTTTAATTAAATTTAGTTAGCTATAACAACATATATTTTATTTAATTTTTTATATTTTGAGCATTTGTATTCCACTTATATTTTTAATATTTCATTTGAATTAACTACGATACATACTCTTATATTTTTATTTTTCAATATTAATTTAATTTATACTTGTATATTCTCCTTTTCTCTCTCGAGATATTAGTTGTATCATTATTTATCATGTTTCTACTTTTAAAGCTAACAAATTATTAATCATTTTACTGTGTTTTGATTTAATTTATTTTACATCAGGTATTAATAAAAACATATTTTGATTTGGTAGTATTTGAAAATATTCATCTCAAACTTAATCAAATCTAATAACTACTAAATTATAAAAACAAGCATATACATCTCAAACTTAACTAAACCTTTACTTTTCTTTCTTGTATTTTTACTATTTTAATAATTTAAAATATTTTAAGTTTGTATTTTAAAGAATCACTTGACTATTCATGCAAAGATAATTTAAGTATTTCAAAAAAATATTTTATAAATACTTTTTAAAGGGTTTTTTTTATAGGTTATTATATTAGTAAATTTAAAACATTTCATTATTTTTAATGAATTATGGCAATGTGAATGAAACATCTTCCATGGTCAACGTAGTTCAATATTTTTTTTAATGTTTTTGAATTTAGAATAAAAACACTGTGTATTTCTTGACTTTAATAACCACGCAATTATGTAAGATGGAGCACTTAGGAAGTTAGTAAGTATGGCAACACCCAAAATGTCTTTATAATTAATAATTAGGTGATTTAATGATTTTATCTTATTGATCGCATTTATTGTGTGATTAATTCGAGCTAAGATTTTATAACATCCATTTATTCTTTTATTTTAGTTTAACTGACCTTTACTTTATTATAGTATTTAGTATTTTATATATTGAGTCTTGAAAAATAATTTAATTGCTACATTGTAATTATAAATAATTTATACTTTCAAGATTTAAAATCTTAAATTCAAGATTATCTTTATGTTACATCAATATGTTTCAATATTCAGAGAACTAGTTCGGTTTGTGTATATTTCTTAACTTAAAATGCCAACTTTTGCATTTATTGTTGTTGTTTTATGTTCCTACTTTAGATATTTTATGTAGTTTTTTTTAAGTATTAAACAATACATCTGGTTTCTACTACAGTGGTTGTTTCAAGATTTAGTATTTGCATATAAATAAAAGTTAAAGTTTTGGCCCTTCTTGGCAAATTTTTTTTCTACACATTGGTGCTATTTAGCAAAAATGTTATTTTCTATTTATTCTATTTTAACAATGTTTCCAATGATAAATAATATAAAAACTAGACAATATAAAGAGGTTTAATATTGTTGTATAGCCACAGTTAATATGTGCTATAAGGTTTTTAAACATTAAAAGTAATGCATGAAGTAGTTTATAGTACCGAACAAAGTTAACCTACGACAGAATATAAATAAAAAATATTTTAAATACAAATGGTAAAATATACCACTTATTTTGCTTATACAATTTTAATTTTACAATTTATCGTAACTTAAAATTAAAATTATATGAGCAAATAAAGGATATATTTTACAATTTGTATTTAAAATAATATATATATATATATATATATATATATATATATATATATATATATATATATATATATATGTATGGACTGGAAAGTTTGACAAGATTTTTATTTATTTAATCGTGGATCGATTTTTGTCCATTCAAAATTTTTAAAGTTAATTTTAATTATTAAATTTTGAAAAATATAGTAGTATTTCATTTTACTGCTTAAGACCTAAATCTTAACAATCTTATCAAAACATGCAAACACAACTTCAAAACAACTTAAATTTAAAACTGTAGACTATAAAAATATTTGTTTATTATTATACGAAAGTTATACTATATATTATAAAAATCATTATATAATGAAAAATAACTTAAAAATGTTTCGAAGGATTTGGTTCACATAAAATAAAATATATTTCATATAATATCATTCTTACGTTTCACACGACGAAAGTGTAGTTTCCTCCAAACTTAAAACACTATAAATATTAAAAGTAATCTAAAAGGATATAATTATGTACGATGGATTTTATCTTTACAATTACAACATTTTTTTTTTTTTCGGGATTCTTGTTTACGGTTTTCAATTGTTCACATATATTAATATCACCCATGCCACCCATTATTTATCCGTTAACCAACTTTATTAATTTGATTATTTTTACTATTATTATTATTTAAAAGTGATAAAATTATATTTTTAATTGAAAAGACTCCAAAATGAAATGTTAGTGCTTGGTGGTTAGGCTAAAGAAGGATTCGTATGTAAAATTCAGACCTAGTCCATATAAACGGACAAAACGTGCATTTAATCGAATTTGTCTACAAAATAAAAAAATTGCAACTGCTAGCTGATACGAGTGTGACTAGAAATATACCTAATCATTTTCAACCTCAAATAAAAGAAAATTGTTATATATTCTTTCATTCCAAATTTGCCTTACCAAAAGGCGAAGTGGTTGTAGTCACCATCGGAGCGAAGGTCACCATCGGAGCGAAGATCTATTGCGCAGTTACAAATAGCTCCAAAGAACGCTCAATTGTGGTTATCGAAATCCGAACGGAGAGGCTTTGAGAATGGGGAGTTTGGGATCGATTCTGAAGCATCCAGATGACTTTTACCCGTTGCTGAAGCTCAAAATGGCGGCCAGAAACGCCGAGAAGCAGATCCCGCCGGAGCCGCACTGGGCGTTCTGTTATACTATGCTCCACAAGGTTTCTAGAAGCTTCGCGCTCGTCATTCAGCAACTCGATACCGACCTTCGCAACGCGGTTAGTATCTTCCGTTTCCGCTCTCCATTACTCCGTTTCTTCTTCTGTTTCCGCCTTTTCTCAATTGGCTTAGTTTTTTTTTTGTCAGGTTTGCATATTCTATCTGGTTCTTCGAGCGCTCGACACCGTTGGTTTGTATTCGTATCTTCGATTTGATGCGCGCGCTTTTTGTTGCTTTGTTTTTTGTAGCTTGCGAGGACGAATGAGTGTTAGTACTATCGGTTTCGGTTTGCAGAGATGTGGTTGTTAGGATGCTTAATTTTTATTTCTTTATTTGTTTTTTTAAGCTTTGAATGTTGTGCAGGGATTGGTGTTATCGTCCAGCGTTTTTGGGAAATGAAAGTGATTTTAAGATTCTGCTCTTTTTAAAAGCTCTTGAAAATGGAAAATCAACAGAAAAGCAGTAGCTCGAGTTTTTTTTTTCTTTTTCTTTTTTTATAAAGTTTTTGCTTCTTGTAAAATACGTAATTGTTATGGAAGACGCACATATTTGGCATAATAGAGTTTCTGAGTCCCTATCAATCTGCTGGTTATTGCGTCTATTTCCTCTGAATAATACTTGTTTATCTTAAAGTTATTCTATAGAGTAACTCTTACATTCTTGAGAATTTGAAAAAGTATCTATATTGTTGTAACTCTATGGTTTGTTTGGACAGAGGATGATACTAGCATAGCTACAGATGTCAAGGTGCCAATACTGATAGCCTTTCACCGTCATATTTATGATCGCGATTGGCACTTTTCATGTGAGTGTGTCATTCTTTGTGCTCTGTATTTTATATTTTTATTCTAAGATAAGATTCAATATAATTTGAAAACCTTTTTCCCAATCTGTGGTTTTTTAGTCATAAATATTCAATTTAACCACATCTAACTTGTTTTTCAGAAATTGGATTAGACACATACAGGAATTACTTGTATTGTTACTAAAGACAGCCTTTATTGTTCACGTGGAGAATGGTTTTATTGTATATGAGCCTCCGAATTTATTGATGCCGATTTGCACACTAATTGTTTTTAATGTAACTAGGTGGCACAAAGGAGTACAAAGTTCTAATGGACCAGATTCGTCATGTTTCAACTGCTTTTCTGGAACTTGGAAAGAAGTCAGTCTTTATCCGAACTCATATACCTGAATTGAATTTTAAATTTCACAGCATATGATTTTTCCTCGATGCAATCAGCAGCAGACCTTAGGATTTTGGTATCGATTTTATGCTATCATTGTTATTACCCTTGGGGAAGCGGGGATGTGTACTGTTTATCATTAATTCATGCTACCAATAGAATATCACGTAGAAGTTAGTTTGTGAATAACATTTGTTGATTCAATTTGTATCCCTTTCTGAAATATCAAAATTTGGATATGGAATTACTTATTATGTTGACTGTCGATTACATAGTGTTGATTAACAATTGTGCTCTGTATTTGTGATTGATAAGAATTATCAATTATTTTCACGTTTATCATATAGAGTTTTCTGTATTTTGTATTGTTTTTCACCAGCTGTTACAACAATTTTGGAGTTCCTGTCCATTGCTAGTTACATTCACTTGGTCTTTGTAGGTTTATAGAACAAAAATAAATATAGTTAAGGCTTAAATTGGGGATCTCATTCTATAATTTGTCTTGGTGCATTCATATTGTTAAAGTTGAAGATATTTCACAACCGGTGGAGATATGTGTCTTTGGGCTATTGATTCACTCCTTTTTATTAGCTTTTCTCAGTTATGTGTAATTAAATTATGGCTGTATGTTCTATGACAAACAAGTTAAATGCTATTCAATGACTTTTGCAGCTATCAGGAAGCAATTGAGGTCATTACAAAAAGAATGGGTGCTGGAATGGCCAAATTTATTTGCAAGGAGGTTTGTCACACAAGGCTTCTATTCTGCACATATTATTTTTATTATCTTATATGAAGTTTGTTATTCCTTTAGATGATGACTCCTACTAGTTTCTAGTTTTTATTTTTGGTGTTTTAAATTATGTTGTTTGGTAGATGGCAATTTAGAGATGGTCAATATAATTATTTAAATATAACAGTTTTTAAAATTTGATGTTATACTATTATTTTTAGTGCATCCCTTATAAATTCTTATCTTCTGAGAACTATGCTGCAAAGGGATTTCTGCCATGTTTTCAACATAGAAAGATCATCTTCATTTATGCCAAGAGACCTTTTTCTTCCATCTGCAGGTTGAAACAATCGAGGACTATGATGAATATTGTCACTACGTGGCTGGACTTGTTGGGCTGGGTTTATCAAAGCTCTTCCATGCCTCTGGTTCAGAAGATCTGGCTTCAGATTCCCTTTCCAATTCAATGGGCCTGTTTCTTCAGGTATCGTGGCTTTAAGATATGAAAACTACAGTATGGTTGCAATTGTTTACTTACATTTTATGCTACCTATTGAGATTGCAGAAAATAAACATCATTCGAGATTATTTGGAAGACATCAATGAAATCCCCAAGTCACGCATGTTCTGGCCACGACAGATTTGGAGTAAATATGTTAACAAACTCGAGGTTTGGCTCTACACTACAGGAATTTACATCTAGCCTAACTTTTTTCGATGCTAGAAAATAAATTCTCGCATTCTCCAAAGAAAAACATGTTCCATGACAAGTATGTGGTTCAGATTAATTTAAGCACACATGTCAATTATATTCTACAGTTTAAGATCAATTCAATCAAACACTAAAATTGAAGGGAAACAAAGTCTTACGACAATCGTTCTTTCAGCTCATTCTCCCTCATTTCATTAATCTCACGTTGTGTGATGGTGAAATCAAATTTCCAGTCACACGTTTACCTACACACATGAAATGCCTTTTTAACTTCCATTCCATGTTCAGGTGTACTGTGGTATGGTTTTCTTATTTGTCACTCCAATTTAATTTTTATGATCCAGGATTTGAAATATGAGGAGAACTCTGTTAAGGCAGTACAATGCTTAAATGACATGATTACTAATGCTCTGATTCATGCTGAAGATTGCTTAATATACATGGCTGCTTTAAAGGACCTGGCTATATTTCGCTTTTGTGCTATACCCCAGGTGCTGTTCTTTTACTCAGTCACTTCTGATTTAACTGTTATTTAGTTCATGTCACTCTTGTTGCAACCATAATTTATCTGCATGTTGTATGTTGTTTGCATATCATGTTCTGTTTCAGAAGAGTTGAGTCATTTCAGCTTCCTCCCTATTCTGCTCAATAAAATATGAAAAAGTAAAATTAATATATTCTGTCAGTTTCTTCAAAGTTTTTAGTTTAAGACTTCCCAAAAGATGTTTCAATCTATTATAGAATTTTTAATAAAGTGTTTTACCGAAACATAGTTGTAAGTTATGACACATAATATTTTTAATCGTAACTCCATGTAGAATATTTGTGAGAGTACAAATTGATTTCATGTGGTGCGTGATTTTAGTAGATCATGATTTCTGGTTTTAGGTAGTATTATGGAGTACAAAATTTTTTATTTCGAGCTGCATATGTTATAGAGGAAGAAGCAGCTTGGGTCTTAGGTGTTACCTTCTAAAGTTACAGTACTTTTGTGGTGGATGTACAATCTGATGCTGTGTGGGACCTTTTTGCTTTAAGTACTATTATATATTTGGGGTGGGAGGGGTGTTAGTTATTGTTCATATTAATTTTATGTTTAATGATTGATGTATCAAGCGATGGTTATTTTGATAATCTTTCTCCTGTGATTTTTATGTTTATTTGATATGCTACACCGTGACAGATAATGGCAATTGGAACACTCGCATTATGTTACAACAACATTGAGGTCTTCAGAGGTGTAGTTAAAATGAGGCGAGGTCAGAACAACTATTTTGATACTGAAGTCCTTGTGATATATATATTTGTGGCATGCTAAACGTAAATCAGAATTGGTATATAGGGCATGTGTTTTTGAAGTCGTTGGAATAGTGAATTGCTGCAATATGGATTTCATGTTATTTCATGCTGAATCAATCTACATTAAATTACATTGGAATCTGTTTGTTATGGAACCCGCATATGCATTTGTATTAAAGATAACTTTTTTACAATGGGCCTGAATGATGTCCATATCGTGTTAGATTCTGTGTTTGTATGTGGAATGTTTAAATATCACATCTAAATAAATGCTTGCATCCTCCTCTTATGGATGTTGATTAAGAACCTGGGAAGACAGTTTGAACTTGGAAAAGGTGGCTAATAGCATATATTGAGTTTAGAGGCCAGGGGCTACACTCTGTGATGGATATCCCTATACTTTTGAAGTGAAGTGATAATACCATAGCCTAGATGCATATACATTATCTGAGATTCTGAGGCATTTGAATGGTTTCCTTTCTTCCCATTTCATTTTCAAAGTATTGTTTTTTCTTCTGGGAATAAAAAAGGATCAACATGTAGTTGTGTTTGTTGTATGCTGTTACTATTTGTGGGTGTGTAATAATAGAAAAACCATATAATTCTGGTTTGAATACCACGTAATCAATAACAGAATGGTAGCATAGCAGAGGAATCTTTTTTGTTATTAGTGGACATTCTAGAACAACAATGAGCTGTCAATAGGTAGTACAAAAATATGCTTTTATCCTTCAAGATTTTAGGTCACACCTTTTTCTTTTTGCACATATATATATGATGTAATCATTTTGAGAATGAATAGACTGAGTTTTATGCAGATTACCTTTCTTCCTTTTTTTTACTGTCATGGTTTCTGTTATGGTATCAAGAGCCATCTAAAGGTTCAAGCTTTTTCTAGCTTACCTCTTTCATGGCCGATTCAGGCTCCTCTGGAAATGAGGACGAAAATATTCTACCTCCTCCTCTCTTTGTTGATCCCAACCAAAATCCTTCCAGCCCCTTCTACATACACCCAAGTGAGAGCCCTTCATCTGTTGTGGTCTCCCCACCTCTTTCGGCCAACAACTTCCAGTCATGGTCTCGTTCCTTCCGAATGGCCCTCATCTCTAAAAACAAGATGGGTTTCCTCAATGGCAACATCCCCATCCCAGCACCCACTGATCCCTTACACCCCTCTTGGGAAAGATGTAACACTCTGTTAATGTCATGGATCCTCAATTCCCTTTCTCCTTCAATAGCTCAAAGTGTTGTGTTTTTTGAACGAGCTATTGATGTCTGGACTGATCTTCGCGAGCGTTTTTCTCAAGGAGATTTGCTTCGAGTCGCTGAGTTACAGGAAGAAATCTATTTTCTCAAACAAGGTGCACTCTCCGTCACCGACTTCTACACCCATCTAAAATCACTCTAGGAAGAGTTGGACAACTACCGAACTCTGACCCCTTGTTCTTGCTCTGCTCTCACCTACCATTCACAGGACTTCATTATCCGCTTTCTGAAAGGGCTCGACGATCGATTTGCCATGGTTCGCTCACAAATCTTATTACTTGACCCTCTTCCCTCTGCTAATCGTGTTTTCTCCATGATCATCCAACATGAGCGCCAACAACATCACTCATCTTCTCCCATGGAAAACAATCCCTTCATCAATGTCATCTCTGGTAAAGGTCGAGGCCATCCATAGCAAGGGGGGACAAAACCAACTCGCAAATGTGAATTTTGTGGCCGCCTCGGACACACCATTGATTCGTGCTTCCAGAAAAACAACATCAACCCGACAAAGTGCACCCATTGTGATCGTGTTGGACATAGCAGTGATGTGTGTTATACCAAATTTGGCTATCCCCCTGGACATCCCAAATATCCAGGAAAACCACGCCCTTTCAATAACAGAAACACCTTTAGTAGCAGCGGCGCAACCGTCGGAGGCAACGTGAATAATGTTACTGCATCTTCCTCTTCAGATGCTGCGCCGGCCCTAATTCATGAAGGAGATAGAAAAGATGTTTCAACTCTGGGCCAAGGTCTTCACATTACTACGGCCCAATTCCAACAACTAATGAGCCTTCTTAACAAAGCTTCTGGATCTAGTGGGGGAAACTCAGAAATCCCTTCAAGGGCCAATCTCACTCACTCAAACCCAAACCAATCTCACAACTCTGGTCTTGACAGTAGGTTTATTTCCATTAACACCGCACATACACTCAATAATTTTTCACACACCACACCATGGGTAATTGATTCCGGAGCCACCGATCACATCACAAATTCATTAGATCACTTTTTTGAGTATTCTGAAATCCAGCCATTAAACATCAATCTACCAAATGGGTCTACTGTTCAGGCCCATATATATGGAAGCATACAATTTTCTCCGGATTTCATTATTCATGATGTTCTTCTTGTTCCAAATTTTATTTTTAATTTATTATCTCTTCCTAAATTATTAACTACTGTTCCTTGCCGTATAATGTTTTCAAATGAGTTCTCTAATATTCTCTGTCAAATACAGGACATGAACACATTGAAGATGATTGGTTCAGCTAACTTAAAGGAAGGACTTTTTCATTTGACAATCGGAAAGGAAAGAAGCCCATCTACCAACAATACTACCACCACCATCAATAACTCCAACCTTTGGCATTTTAGATTAGGACACTTATCTAGTAGCCGTCTTAATGTCTTGAATCAACAATTTCCTTTTATTTCAAAGGATTCTCATGAAATATGTGACATTTGTCATTTAGCTAAACAAAAGAAATTGCCTTATTCTCCTAGCTCTAGTAGAGGTTCTAAAATTTTTGAATTGATTCATATGGATATTTGGGGCCCTTTTTCCAAAACATCTATTCATGGGCACAAGTATTTTCTCACTATACTTGATGATTTTAGTAGATATACATGGGTTGTT
Organism: Vigna angularis; assembly: GCF_016808095.1. Taxonomy (NCBI): domain Eukaryota; kingdom Viridiplantae; phylum Streptophyta; class Magnoliopsida; order Fabales; family Fabaceae; genus Vigna; species Vigna angularis. Next base: position 37,940,352 of record NC_068974.1, read on the forward strand.
CTATTAAAATCAAAAAGTGAAGTGAGAATGCATATACAAAATTTTATCATCTTAGTTGAAAATCAATTTGAAACCACAATTAAATGTATCCGATCCGATAATGGACCGGAATTTTTTCTAAAAGACCTTTTCAATTCTAAAGGAATTATACATCAAACTAGTTGTGTTTACACACCTCAACAAAATGGGAGAGTGGAACGCAAACACCAGCATATTCTCAATGTTGCCAGGGCCCTCATGTTTCAATCCAAAATCCCATCAAATTTTTGGTCCTATGCTATCAAACATGCTGTTTTTATCATTAACCGTGTTCCCTCACCCATCATTTCATATAAAACACCTTTTGAACTTCTAAATAAAGTTCCGCCTGATTTTTCAATGATCAAAATCTTTGGTTGTTTATGTTATGCATCCACTCACAATCAAATTCATAAATTTGAACCTCGATCTAGAAAAGGTGTTTCTTTGGGTTTACAAAATGGCACAAAAGGATATGTTATTCTAGACATTAATACAAGAGAAATTTTCATTTCTAGAAACGTTATTTTCCATGAAACAGTTTTTCCTTTCCACACTTCTCCCTCACCTACACTTATAACCCAGCATACCTTAACCATAGAACCAAACCCAGATTCTCAATCCACACCACAAGAAAAACCCCCAGAAACTCATCGCCCCAACCCAAACACGTCTTCATCTTTACCAGAACAAAGTTTCTCCCTTTTCCCTGAAACCACAACCTCCAACCCTAATTCCATTTCACCAAAAATCCAAACCCGCCACACACCAACCCCAATTGTTGTCCCACCCCCGCGCCGTTCAGAACGTGACACCCATCCTCCTCCATACCTTTCCGAATATCAATACAAGCTTCCTTCCCTTAAGTCTGCACAATCATCCACAAGATGTTCACATCCGATTCAAAGTTTTATCTCATACACCAATGTCTCCCCTTCACATCATCGTTTTCTCATGGCCATATCTTCTGAGTGTGAACCCGCTAGTTTCTATGAAGCAGTGAAGCTACAGTGTTGGCGTGACGCCATGCAATGTGAGATCAAAGCCCTCGAGTTGAATCATACTTGGGATGTGGTTGAAACTCCTCCCTCTGTTCGACCCATAGGTTGCAAGTGGGTATACAAAATCAAGAGGTTACCCGATGGAAGCATAGAGCGCTACAAAGCGCGATTGGTAGCAAAGGGGTATTCATAAATTAAAGGCATCGATTATTTCGAAACATTCTCCCCAGTCGTCAAAATGACCACTGTTCGTATAATCCTTGCCCTAGCTTCTATCAACGACTGGCACATCCAACAATTAGATGTCAGTAATGCTTTCCTACATGGAGACCTTGTGGAGGATGTCTACATGGAGATGCCACCGGGATTATCAGGATCCCGTTCTGGTCAAAGCTGCAAATTGCGCAAATCCCTCTACGGGCTGAAGCAATCAAGCAGGAAATGGTATGAAAAGTTATCTAATTTGTTGCTACTATGTGGTTATAAACAAGCTCATGCTGACCATAGTCTCTTCACCAAAAAGCATGGTTCAGTTTTTACTGCCTTGATAATATATGTGGATGATATTGTGCTAACTGGTAACTCTGTCCAAGAAATCAACCACATTAAACAGATCCTTCACAGCAATTTTCATATCAAGGATTTAGGAAAGCTCAAGTACTTTCTAGGAATTGAAGTGGCTCACTCTTCAAAGGGGATTTCACTTTGTCAACGCAAGTACTGCTTAGACTTGCTTATGGATTCAGGAATGCTTGGCTGCAAACCCTCTTCCACTCCAATGGACAGTACTCTTAGGCTTCGCAATGATGCTTCTGGCTATCTTGATGATCCCTTGCCATATAGGCGCCTTGTCGGCCGATTGGTTTATTTGACAAATACTCGCCCTGACATTGTTTTTGCAACACAACAACTGAGTCAATTCATGTCCAAGCCCACCAAAGCTCATCATGCTGCAGCCATGCATGTTCTTCGTTACCTTAAAGGTTGCCCAGGTACAGGTCTATTCTTCCCTAGAATCTGTCCTACTCACGTCTCTGGTTTTAGTGATGCTGATTGGGCCACCTGTGTGGATTCAAGACGTTCCATCACGGGTTATTGTTTTTTTATTGGAAGCTCTCTTATCTCATGGAAAACCAAGAAACAAACCACTGTGTCGCGATCATCCTCCGAGGCTGAATATAGAGCCCTCGCTTCCGCTACTTGCGAGTTACAATGGATCATTTATTTGCTCAAAGATCTCCATATTTCCCCCTCTCAGATTTCTCTACTTTACTGTGACAATAACAGTGCCCTTCACATTGCTGCCAATCCCGTATTCCATGAAAGAACGAAACATCTGGATATAGACTGTCACATTGTGCGTGAAAAATCCCAAGAAGGCTTGATGAAACTACTCCCTGTTCCTTCTGCCAACCAGCTCGCGGATATTTTCACAAAAGCCTTACCTCCACATTCCTTCAAGCTAAACTTATCCAAGCTGCAGTTGCACAACATTTTTGCACCTCCAGCTTGTGGGGGGCTAATAGAAAAACCATATAATTCTGGTTTGAATACCACGTAATCAATAACAGAATGGTAGCATAGCAGAGGAATCTTTTCTGTTATTAGTGGACATTCTAGAACAACAATGAGCTGTCAATAGGTAGTACAAAAATATGCTTTTATCCTTCAAGATTTTAGGTCACACCTTTTTCTTTTTGCACATATATATATGATGTAATCATTTTGAGAATGAATAGACTGAGTTTTATGCAGATTACCTTTCTTCCTTTTTTTTACTGTCATGGTTTCTGTTATGTAATATCAAACTAGATGTTATTTATTCATTTTTGTTTCCAATTTATAGGTTTAACTGCCAAGGTGATTGACCGAACAAAGACTATGGCTGATGTCTATGGCGCTTTCTTTGATTTTGCTTGTGTGTTGGAGTCCAAGGTATGAATCTGTTGTTGTGCTTAACGCCGTATTAGGTTTGCAACAGAAGAATGTGAACGCTACTCATGTTGCATTTAACATTGGATAATGTTCCTAGTTTCTACCGTGAAAAAGGACCACACTTCGGTTCATGAATGACTTGATGCACATAGACGTCGAAAATTTTCCTGGTTGGGTGTGTTTTCCAAAGAAAATTGCAAATAACCCTTGATCCACACTATTCCATTGCCTAATGGAAAAGACATCTTTTAGTGGCCAAAATTCAAAATGCAGATCTTAGTGTTTTTTTTTTTTTCCTATTAGCAGTAGTTCTTAAATCTTCCTTTTCCAAATAAAAAGCTTCTGTATTTTCCTTTGTAGGTTGACAAAAATGATCCCAATGCAACAAAAACACTGAGTAGGCTGGTAGCTATTCAGAAAACTTGCAGAGAATCTGGTTTCTTGAGTAAAAGGTATGCACATAGCTTATTTGCTTCAAAAGTGTCTGTTTTTACCATTCACATCCTAACAAATCTTTGGTTGTTTTAAGCAGAAAATCGTACATTGTGAAGGATGAAAGTGGATACGGCTCCACCATGGTACGTTTTGGCTTTTGTTTTTTTAAACTAGATTCTGCATTTCTAAGAATATACTAACGGAAACCATCCCTGCAGATTGTCATCCTGGTCATCCTGGTTTCCATCATTTTTGCTTATCTGTCTGCTAACCACCATAATAACTAGTGTAAGTTAAGTTTTATTTTTATATTTAAGGTACGATCACATTGTAAGAACAATTATCTTTTATAAAATCGTCCACTCCCTTTTTTTCATGGTAATTAGCTTTTCCTTTCCAAACGTCAATCAGAAACATTAAAAATTCCACGCACTTCCATTCATTTTTGTAAATCGTGACTCAACAATGACACAGTTTAATATATTATCATAAAAAGTCACCTATCAGGGTTTCAAGAAACACAAATGTACGAGAAAGATTTCCTGGTTGTTAACATGTTGTAGACCGGTGACGCCAGAGAAAACATGATTACGCCGTTATTTTATTATTTTAAATTTTTTTAAACCTACGTACTAAAATACTCTTTTAAGTTTTACACTTTTGTGAAATTAAATAAAAACAATTTTTTTATTATAAAACACATTTGTCCTATTATTTATTGTCTAATAGTCATTAGATATACTTTAACATCGTGTAGATTTATACCACTATTTTATAATCCTTTTACTATTTTTACTCAATAATTTAATTTATGTTTTCATTAAATAATTTAATTTAATATTTTTTATTATTTAAAGTTGTTAAACAGTTGTGTAGCAAAGTGATTCCTCATTGGTTTGGAATATTTATTGCACATGCAATTAACGAATTTGCATAAGGGGAAGGTTTTCTCCTTGTTTTCATTTTGCTTTTGGTACGCTTCATTTGCAATTTACACAATATACCATGGGAAAGGACTTCGATCACAAAAAAACTTCGTGATAAGGTTAGTGCACCTCCTATGGAAAAGGACTCATTGGCCATCGATTTCCAAAACCAAAATCCATCCAAAAGTGAAAAAAAGTGAAACGGTTGAGTGATGCGGGTCATGGACAATTATTAATGTAATTTTACTGAATTTTAACTTTAGTTTATTTATACTTTTTTATACTATAAATACTAAACTACTTGTACTAAATACTAAATTATATTATTTTTTACTTCAGTTTAGAAAAATTGAACTTGAACCTTTGCATTTGTAGTTTAGTTAATCGCATAAACTGAGAATCTATTATTTATTATTTAATCTCATGATTATTATTTTTATTTTATTAAAAAACAAAAAATTGACATGAAATTATTCTTAACCATAAATATTTTAAATATCTTGTATTATATGGTATCATGGTTAAAAATAAAAGCATTACACACACATACACACACTTTATATATATATATATATATATATATATATATATATATATATATATATATATATATATATATATATATATATATTCTTTCAAATTATTTAAAAAATTAGTTTTATGGTTAAACTAAATTATATATCTAATTTGTCTTTATAATTTCCGATATAAAAGAAAATGAAAGATTGTGAGTTAAATATAATTTGAAGGTAAAAGGTTAAATATATTTTATATTTTGTAAGAATAATATATCATTAAACTAAATATGTTTTTTCTCTGTGACTAGGCGCAGGTTTTGAAGAAAAAAAATTAGGAAAAAGAATAAAAACATAAAGAAAAAACTCAAATAAATAAAATTTATTAGAATTATATGTTAATTTAATTATTTGTTTATAGAAAATATTATAAAGTTATATAATTTTATTTATTTAATAAGGTTTGAAATAAATATAAATTATTTTCCTGAGGTTTAAGAGTAAACTTAAAACAAATCTCCAATAATTAGATTTATTTTTTAAATTATATTAACTTCTGATAAATGATTTCTTCTTCTAATAGATAACATGTAAAAATTGATGATAGAAATAATATTTTATATGATTTGTATAAAGTCTAAAAATATATAATTTATCTTAAAGACAAAAACAAAGAATAATATTTAAAACCCAAAATAAAATATCCGTAAAAACTGTGAAAAAATTGAACGGAAAAACAAAGAATATTGTAAAAGTGACTTACACTAAGCGTCTTGAAAAAATTTGGTTATTAACTAATTGGTATAATTTCAGTTTTTTAAAACTGACCCTTAAACAAATACAGTTCATATATAATATTAATATTAAGTAGTTCAGTTGTTTTTAGTTTATTAAAATTATAATTAACTATAATTTTGTATAATTTAGTTACTTATGCCCAGTCCTATGAACAATGGTCTTGAAGACCACAGAAGCTCCACTAGAGCGACGCACTTGGCAGCTCAAAATTCAATAATTCAAACTGCCAAGACGACTCCAACTAGTAACGTACCTCGGTCACCTCCTCAATCCGACCACACTAAACGAGGAAAAGAAAAGTCACTGACAAGAGTGGATCATGTGTCCACCTCAACTTCGAACTCACTCTATGTGGCTAATTGGTATGAAGGCCAATCAAGTGATAATCGGAAGTGTTGCAACGCCCAACTCTTGAAAACAATTGATGTTGCCGATTGCTTGGATTCTACCGAGATAATGATGGCGAGAAGCTTGACAATCATGCATTACTAGAAAGAAGCTATTTCAAAGAGTACTCATGATTTGGAGAAGAACAGCTCGGACTAAGAAAAGAGAGGTCAAGTGTAGGAAAAAGAAAAGGTTGAATATGACCTTATCTTGTCATACAAAAATCTAGAGATTGCACGAAATCAAAGTAGGTTAAAGAACTTAGAGACTAAGGTAGGTCCTCTAAAAAGAAACCTGGAGACAACTGATCAGATGAAGGAAAAATTAAAAGAAGCCGAAGCTAAAGTTGAAAAGATGAAGGAGAAGTTAAAAGATAAATCAACGTGAGTCCAAAAACACGGATCCACATTGAATCATTCAAAATCCACTTAAAATATCAGTGAACATGATTTTTGATAAATATTCATGTAATTGATTTTATGTTGAGAAGATATTATAAATCCAAAATTGCTTGACATTTTGTGAATAAAAAATATATATTGAATTTTATCATCAATCCAATTATAAATAACTTCAATTCAACATCCCTTTTAACCAAAATAAATTTGATGCATGATCAATATTACAAACAAGATCACCCAAATACACATCGGTTAGTTGAAGTCACAAAAACAGTTGTATAAAGAAAACAAGTTGAGTGCAATAAAATAGAAGTGGGAAACGAAATATTCACATATAAATTCTACATGATAATCAAACGGGAAAAGTTTCCATCTATATCTCAAATCAATTTGTTTTACATATCAAAACATACATACAAAATTCGCAGGTTAAGAAACCAACTCAACAGGAAAAGCTTAAAACACTTCAGCCACCTTACTTGCAAGAACCCGTTCCCTCCTTTCAATGTAACTAAACGGAAACCAACCTGCCTTGCCTTTGCATTCGCCCTCGGCCCATCCGCTGTTTGTCACCTGTTAAAACCACAGACACCATAATCATATACCAAAGGAAAATCAGGCCTACTTGAAAAACAAGGATTTTGTGAGTCATTAGCACGTGAAGCACAACAGCTTGATTTGGGACACACAAGTCACATCATATATAGATGACCAAACAATCATTCAGTGGTGAATGGGCAATGACTAAATTGATCATGTTCAGAGTTCATATCAGATTATCAATTCTGTTTTAGTTCTGTTTTGATGGGTTCATTATTGCATGAGAATAGTATAAATGCACTCTACTTGGTTATTCCCGAATCTGTTTCAAATATTATATTAATCCGTTAACATAGGTAAATTGATCGTTGAAAATATAATGTAATTCAAGAGAAGAACCCACTAAAATCAGAGGGAGAAGAGAGGGGAGAGGGTGCGAGATAAGCCATCCTTTTGGTTCATCTAACCTTTCGAACAACAATGTAATCACCAACTGATAGATTTAGCTCCACTTCGGATACAGCAGAATATGGAAATAAAACCTGCGAGAAGAGCAAAAGTTAAAAAGGAAAAAAGATGTCACCTCACCTTTCTCAAAATTTAATATCTATAGGTGTTTTCCTGTGTCCGAGACTAGAAACAGCTCGTGCTAACCTCTCCTAAGAAGTAACCCATGCTATCTGTTGTTCCATTATGTGCCTGAGATGCGTAGACACCATTCACTTCTTCATACGACGGAGGTGGTGGCATACTGTTATCCAGACTAGGAATAGGAGGGGTTTCAATTCGTCGTTGTTCTGATATCATCTATGATCAATATACATATAGCATGAAATCATGTTTATATTGAAAGAAAATTATCTGTCCGTCAAAAGTAATATTTAGCAATAAATGGTAAAATGACCAAGTATATGAATGAGAATGCTTACCTCCCCCTCAAGCTGATCAAGTATTTGCAGGACTGTTTGATGATAGGCACGCTCTGCTTCAACCTTCATAACAAGAAATAAGATGTGGGATGAATGAGAAGCTATGACTTATTATTAACCTGATCCAGAGTTTCATTAAATGGACGCATTGCAGAATCATAAGGGCACACTACAATACCATAGCTATAAGACGCTGAAGAGTTAACCTCTGTTGCTGTGCTTCAACAGCAGCCAATGCTGCAGCTGCTTCCTTCCCCAGTATGGTCATGTTTGTCTTCAGATCTTGCAGCTTTGCTTCAGCTGCATCTAATTTCATAGAATTCTCAGCACTAGGTGGCATTTCTCTTACTTTTGCCTGACGTTTAGAAACTTCAATAGCCTGTCTAGGTTAAAAAGAGAGAGTAATTACACGTCAAAATAGCAAAATAAAATCATGAATGAAACATGTACTGAAACACAGAGGACAGAGACAACAAAAGCAGGTTGCCGAATGAAAGTAGAATTTTGATAAGTTAAATGAAAGATAAAGTCTAGAATACCTGGGCTTCAGCTTCTTGCCGCATTCTGTCATAACGTTGAGCAAGATGCCGTGCATCCTCCAATGGAGCTCCCACCACCATTGCCCTTAAGGGCTCCGCAACCTGGTCAAGAATATGAGGCACCGCTGTAAATAAAGCAAGATTCATGAACTCGATATATGAGTGAGGCTATTAAATTCTATTTATAATGGACTTGGACACAGGTTGCATGTTCCTTTTTGCATTAAAATAGAGTTAAATATCTGTAAATCTCAATCATACTCAGTAAACCAGTTCTGTTAGTGGAAAAACCCAATCATCATTTCTGTGAAGTCAGGTTTGAGCCTTATAAACCTTGCATTGCAAGTACTGCTGAATGAGCTCGCTGGACACAGCTTGCATGTTCCTTTTTGCATTAGATTAAAATAGAATTAAACATCTGTAAATCTCAATCATACTCAGTAAACCAGTTCAGTTAGGTGAAAATCCCAATCATCATTTCTGTGAAGTCAAGTTCGAGCCTTATAAACCTAGCATTGCTAGTACTGCTCAATGAGCTCATACACCAACATATACACAACAGAGAAACATCAATACATATACAGTACCTGTGTACCAAGAGCTTTTAGTAAGTTTCCACGCTCCTTCTCTGTTTGAGCATGTGCTTGCGCAAAACTTAGTGCAGCTCTACTCAGTGTATTACCACTGGTACATGTATTTTCTGCACCATATTTCCTGCTATCTTCTGACAACTTTGTTCCTGTTACGTGTGATATACGGGAATTCAATAACAATGTTTCCTGCAAACTAACAGCAACAGATTTTTATAAAAGCTTCCAGACCAATATTACTTGCCTATTTCCACTTGCTTGGATCCAGTAACAATATAACCTTCTACACCACGAACAATATCCCTTTGATAATGCTGAAAACACAATAGAAGAGCTATTATCAGATAGAGAATAGATAAATTGACATGAACTATACATGAATAGAAAATAATTGAAATCAAAGAGCCAAACAACCTTCCCCGCACGAGTCGATATATAGAGTTTCTCAAGTTTCTGGTGCAACTGGAGTTCCACTCCATTGGTAACCACATTATCTGAACCTCCATAACCACCACCCCCAAATTGCTTCAGAACAGCCTGAATAGCAATAATTCTGAATTTTAGTTAGCATCTTGCTAATTTAGAAAGAAATAAATCAAGCCAAAGGAACAAATCTACATGCAGTTTCAAAGGTAGATTTGGTGTTGTTCTCCAACTATAACTGAAGTTTGATATCCGTAATCTATGCTGGCTTTAATGAAAACCTTTATTTATTATGCAGATTATTCATGTAAAACTCCAATTCTACTACTAAATTGCATCTATGTTCTGTTCATTAATGCAATGAAACACAGGCACGCGCGTGGCCTGGTGATTTTGAATTCAGACACTGATATTAATTAGATACTGTTTAAAGCATAATCCTCACAATTAAAGGAACGGAAATTCAGATATGCATACGGGGTGATTTCGAATTTCAGCTACCAATTTCACCGCCTTAGCAAAGATAAGCTATCGATTTAAGATTCAACTTGAACCTATCGTTTTTTCATTAATTGATTTTCTCAATGCAAGTACGAAATAAATTCGATTAGATCCAATACTAGGCGGCGTCGTGTTTGACGAGAGCAACAACTACAAGGTTATAACCGCGAAGGGGAGAGTAAAACGAGAACTGCATCGGAACATAGCTCATGATAAAATAAATCTATAGAAACTCTAAAAATTTTTAGGACATAAAGGAGAAAGAGAAGGATCTACAATAACGGAACCTGTTGCTGGCGAGCGACTTGTTCTCGAAGCTTGGACGCTTGCTTTCTGATAGCATCCATTGAATTCAACTTCGTTCAGAGGAGCGAAAAATTGAATCTAGCAACGATAATAGTTTCAGCGATTCGGTCTCATAGCACTGCCTCTGAAACCAACAACTTCTTCCAAACTATATCCAGAGCTTTGGATCCTTCCTCCAGAAACTTGTCTCTTTTCAAACAAATTTATTTCTTCTTTTTTAATAGAAACAGTTACCATATAATTATTACTTTTTCCTAAAGCTCTCCGGTATTACATTATATTATATGGATATACACTCCGCAGGAGAAATAAACTTTATTAGTTTTTATAATAGTTTGTTGATTCGATCTTAATAATAATAATAACAATAAAATTTATTTAAGTATGAAGTGTATAATAAATTTAAATACTTTTAATTGTGTTTCTTTAACTTTTAATATATATATATATATATATATATATATATATGAATATTCAAAACTTTTATAATTTTTCATTACATTACAATTTATTTTATATGTGTAAATAATTTGTATTATCAATAAATATATATTATTTTTTAAATAATATTATATTAAGAAATAAAAGTAAAATATATTTTTATAAATTTTATTTTATTAAATGATTAAATAATTAGAAATCACAAAAAAATATAATTAAAAATAAAAAATAGTTTAGAAAAAGAATTTAATATTTTAATAATAAATTATTTTTATCTAATTTCTTTTTTTATATTCATGCTCCGAATATTTGTTTTTAAATATGTCTAATCTTATACATAAAATAAATAAATAAATATATATATATATATATATATATATATATATATATATTGAGACTTATTTAATGACAATATGAATATATTAATAATATATTTAAAGATAATTAGTTTGTTAATTTTTACTTGATCTTGTTAAAATCATAAGTTTTAACACTATAAAATTAGAGTAAACAATGAACTAGTGAATATAAAACAAAATTTATAATATTAAGAAGTGTGATTTTTCTTATTATTGTACTTTTAAATAAATTATTAAGTATAATATTTTAATTTATTTTTGTTACAAATATAATTATTTAAATGACTAAATATGTTTTTACTTCTTAAATTTTAAGGCAAAATTAAAATTGATACATTGAAATTTTGATATAATTTAATTCTTAAACTTTTAAAATAAATTAATATAGTTCTTAATTTTTAAGGCAAAATTAAAATTGATACATTGAAATTTTGATATAATTTAATTCTTAAACTTTTAAAATAAATTAATATAGTTATTAAATGACCAATTAATTATAAGTTATAAAAAGACAAAATTAAGAATAAAAAAATGGTACAAACAAATTAGTTTAAAAATAAAATAAAAAGATAAAAAGATATGATAAATTTTATACATGTAGGATAACAAAATAAATATAAGTAAAAAAATTAAAAAATAAAATAAATAGATAAAAAATAATAATAATGTGCATGCATGCATGACAACAAAATAAATATAATAAAAAAATAAAATATATAAATAAATAAAGTAAAATTTTGGTACATGTAACAAAATAAATATAAATAAAAAATAAATTAAAAATATCAAATGATTAAAAAGTCAATTTTTGAAATACTAGTTAATAAGACAAAGTGAGTAATAAAGTAAATTTTTTAGTATTTTATTTTCTTATATTATTATAACAGTTAAGAATCTTTTATACTTTTAAACTATGAAACGCTTTCTTATACCATAATTCATTTTTAATATTGTAAAGTCAATCAACATAGTCACCTAGTTCGAGTTTACTTTGAAAGTTGAAATCTCCACTCTAATGTCATTGCTCTAAATCATTTTCTTTTGAATGTGATGGTTACTTCCAACAACTCTGTAACCTAAACTTTTCCAGCTCCTGGATGATGACAAGGATTTATAAACTGTTACAATAGTTACTATGAATACCATCAACTTTACAGAAGTTACACTCAATCCATTAATATATCATAAAATGTCTGTCAAAAATTCCTTTTCTGATATAATAATTAGATTCCAAAGTTTTCAGAATTTTGGATGGAAATAACCTCTAGGATTAACACATACACAGAATCTTTGTCTTTGTGATGAATTTTAAATCCAAGAATAAAGTAAAATTCCTTTGAAATATTGAGACTGATGCCTCTTGTTTCTCAGCCAGAAAAGTGTTGGGTTCCCTGGTTGGAATCACGTTATGCATATGATAAAAAAAAATAGTAAAAGGAGTTGACATCACCATCAATTATTCCAATGTTAGTCAATGCAATAGGACATTGTTGGAATGATAAAGTGTCAATCCAGAAGAAAGATCATTTTCATGGTCCTCAATCCCCGTTTCTATCTCAATAGGTACAAAGATTCCAAGATCAATGATGAAGCCAAAAGCTGAGACTGAGCCCACCATAGAGTAAATGCTGGCAGTGGTGGTGGAGCAGGTTTTCTTAGTGGGTTTGTTTCTTTGACATCTATATACACTATTGCATACACCATCCAAAATCTACTAAGCCAAACTATCACTCAAACAGTGCTATTTTCATAATCTCATTCTTGCTTTCTCTCCCTCATGGCTCTTGTTTGGAATTTAGTCATCACTTTCGTAATTCTTGTTCTTCAACAACAATCTTGGGTCCTTGTCACCTTTGCCTCAAGCATTGTAAACTCTGTTCCTCTTCTTTTCTACCTACCATGTTTTGATTTTTCCTACTTATTTGGTTCTCTTTCTTGTTCCTGGCTTTTGCAGGTCCATATTGTGTATATGGGCGACAACAGAATAAAGCAGAGTGAGCAACACTTGGTTGAAGACTCCCACCTTGACATGCTATCTAGTATTCTCGGAAGGTCAATTTCCCGTTAATTCCTGCCTATTTTGATGCATATAAGATGTTTGGAATTTTGAACATGAGCAAACCTACTTTGCTTATTGTTGGACTGAAGAGACGAAACATCTTTTAAGAAATAAAATTCAGAATCTGATATCTTCCTTTTTATTTTAACAGCAAAGACGCTGCTAGGAAGTCCATCCTGTATAGCTATAGTCATGGCTTTTCTGGATTCGCTGCAGTTTTAAGTCAGCCCCAAGCTAGGCTCATTGCAGGTAATTTCAAGTTCAGTCTATGTCCAAAGTATGGATATGTGAAAGCATTGAAAAATACTTTCTACAAAAATAAATAAATAGGATCAAAATGAAGGTGTACATTTTGTTGTTTAACCATTATTATCCTTTAAAGGAGACTTGATTAGAAGAGATGAGAACCTTTGTACTCCCTCAGTTAAAAGGGGAAGTGGTCCCCAGATGCGTGACACACAGTACCGACCAAAGCTAGCAATAGTCATGGACTATTCCATCATGCAGGATTTTTTAGATCTTAGTCAAATTAAGGAAATCATGCAGAAAGATTGAAGAAAAGTCATTATGGAAAAGTATCAATTCTGACAATTGCAGAAACTACAATCTCTCTTGTTAGCAGAATGTCAAAATCATGCTTGTAAAATAATACATGTTGGGAAGTAAATACAGACGTTGTGGCTCCGAGTCAAATTGATTGCACTTGTATATGACGAGTGAATGTGGTAGAAATTTGGGTACTAGGGGATTTGTATATGATGAGTTCTTGGTGGAGTATTTGAATGTTTTGTTTTCCTAGAATGAGAACTTTATCACATTTCAATCAAAGCTCTCCCAAGCAAGTAGTAATAACTTTCTCTCCTTGTCTGCATTATTTACATGCAGATTTCCCAGGGGTTGTCCGTGTAATTCCAAATAAAATTCTCAGTCTTCACACAACAAGAAGTTGGGACTTTTTGAACGTAAAGCAAGAAATAATAACCGGTGCTCTTTCTAGGGGTCAATCTGGAAGAGGAACCATCATCGGCATCATGGACACTGGTTAGTTTGGAATTGCTGCACGCTGTGCATGTTAACATCATAAAAAGAGATTGTGATTACTTAATTGATTCTTTACTCTTCAGGTATTTGGCCAGAGTCTGAGAGCTTTAGAGATGAGCACATGGACAATCCTCCTTTTCACTGGCGTGGTATCTGCCAAGGAGGAGAAAGTTTTGATCACTCCAGTTGTAATAGGTTCATTAAAAATTATTTCTAGCCATATAATTTTCTTTAGATATTCAAGTTACAACCACCGATGAACATTGGTACTCAATAAGTTCCAAAACTTAACTTTTCCTAATTTATCAATGTGTTTTATCTTTTGTTGTCGCGGATAGGTCTCTCTACAGCAGGATGTCCTTAATTTGTTAAGGGGTTACTAGGAGTTAATTTAAATATTAGGTATTGGTGAATTTGTCAGAGTTACCTGATATATCTATTTGGCAAAAGTATGTTATTTTAGGGGTATTTGAAAAGGTAAGAATCTCAAACTGCTTAATTATAGTTTGTTCTCATATCTCTCATATCACATGTTTTTAAGACTTTCAAACTGACATGTAAGGTCCAGTAAATTTACATTTATGTTTTCTACTTTAAACATTTTGGTGGAAAATGTAACCTTAAATGGTATCTTTTCATATGATGGCAGGAAAATTATTGGTGCACGTTGGTACATTAAAGGATACGAAGCTGAAATTGGTAAACTAAATACAAGCGATGGGGTGGAGTACTTGTCTCCTCGAGATGCAGCAGGCCATGGCACTCACACATCATCTACTGCAGCTGGTGTTGCAGTGGAAAATGCAAGCTTTATGGGACTAGCTAAAGGGTTGGCAAGAGGTGGTGCTCCATCAGCTTGGTTAGCTGTGTACAAAATTTGTTGGTCTACTGGGGGATGCAGCTCTGCTGATATTCTTGCAGCTTTTGATGATGCAATATTTGATGGGGTTGACATTCTTTCAGCATCTCTTGGCTCAGATCCTCCACTTCCTACTTATGTTGAGGATGCACTGGCCATTGGTTCTTTTCATGCTGTTGCTAAAGGAATTTCTGTGGTATGTTCTGGTGGCAATTCTGGTCCATATTCCCAAACTGTCATAAACACTGCACCTTGGATTATTACTGTTGCAGCTAGTACCATAGACAGAGAATTTCCATCTAGGATTATCCTCGGAAACAATCAAACTCTAAAGGTACTTCATCTTTCTTGTTATGATGTTTCACCATAAAATTCTTCAAACACTTAATAAATGAAAATCGATTATTTTTATATTCAACCGAGGACCAGGAAGTTAATTATTTATTGAGATGAGCCTAGCTTAGGATTTTCAGATGACAGTAACGAATCTTCATCGCCTTATGAATATAAGATTGGCATGTTAATTATGAAGCAAGTTACATTCATTCCCATATTTCTGGAAGTCCTCTGTTCAACTAAAGCCTCCATTTTGGTCCAAATATTATAAAGATTGTAAGCGTTAGTTACTTGACTTACTTTAGTCATGGAGTTTATAGAAATTTCATTTTAGTCTCTGACTTTGTAAAACATTATAAAATATCATTCGCTTAATTCCTTTCCCCTATACTTTGACTCAAGTATAATAAAGAAAAAAAGTGGGGGTTTACTACCTTATTGAGATTCCACAAGTAAAGTTTGTTAGACTGGAGAATGGTCTATTAAACAAGCATGTACTCTTAGATTAAACCTGAATATCAGTTTCAGGTGATTTAATTTTGTAGGTAGATTCAAAACATTGACCAAAATAATTGCAATTAAAAGTAAATTTGTAAAGCCCAAAAGGGGTATTTTATAGATGCAAATCTAGACCTTAAACCGAGAATATAGACACAAAATGTATGTTAATAATTTGCATCCTTGATAGATTAACCGTTTGCAATGCAGACACAGTACTATACTTTATTTCCTCATATAGGGTCAGAGTTTATATACAGGGAAAGATTTGAGCAAGTTTTATCCAATTGTTTTGGGAGAAGACATAGCATCATCGGATGCAGATGAAGAAAGCGCAAGGTAAATTTACTTGTTCTTACTTGCTTGGTATCTGCGTGAAACTGTCGTGACTGTGACTGTGACTGTGAAAGTAGTACCAGTGCATATCTGTTGATTTTTGTTCAGGGGCTGCAATTCAGGGAGCCTGAATGCCACCTTAGCAAAAGGAAAAGCAATTCTGTGTTTTCAGTCTCGGTCACAGCGGTCAGCCACAGTTGCTATAAGAACAGTTACGGAAGCTGGTGGCTCTGGTCTCATATTTGCTCAGTTTCCCACTAAAGATGTTGATACATCATGGAGTACACCCTTTGTCCAAGTTGATTTTATCACGGGAACAACTATTCTATCATACATAGAAGCAACTAGGTGAGTACTCTGTAAGTGCAACATGACAACATCTATTTTTTTTTTTTGTTTTTGCGTACTAAAACCAAATTAATGAAGTATGGAATATCTTGTAATGAATGCATGTATATTGTAGGAATCCTATAGTAAAGTTTGGCAAAACAAAAACAGTTGTTGGCCAACAGATATCACCAGAAGTGGCATTCTTCTCTTCGCGAGGACCAAGTTCTTTGTCTCCTTCAGTATTGAAGGTTCTGATCATTCCTCTGTGAATGTCATAAATAGCTATTTTTCTTGTGAAAAGGCACAGTTTTATGTTTATGATGAATGTGGTGCAGCCTGACATTGCTGCTCCTGGGGTTAATATTCTTGCGGCCTGGTCACCTGCTTCTTCTGCTGGGCGTTTGTTATATGATGCAAAATCAAAAAAGTTGCAGCCCCTTACCTTCAACTTTGAGTCAGGAACTTCCATGGCATGCCCTCACATTTCTGGTATTGTTGCACTTATAAAAACTGTCCATCCAACTTGGAGCCCCGCTGCAATTAAATCTGCCCTTGTCACAACAGGTAAAATGCTCTTGTTATTTGACAACTGGTTTAAGATTGAAGACAACATTTTTCATGCAGTTTTTTAATTGCTTCCAGTGCTGTTTTCTGGTCATGAAAGTTTTACCTGGAAAATTATAATTAATTAAAACAACCCTAAATGTCAAGAATAACTCTTTAATTTTGTTCTTTACTCGCTCATCTCACTACATTGTCTCTTCTCACAGTTCAATATCATACTGGTATGTTTTTTCACACACATACACACTTTATCACCGATATCAAAGACCCTAATTTCGTGTGTTTTTTTCTGAAGCTTCTCTGAAAAACGAATACGATCAATACATTTGGGCCGAGGGAGCACCACATAAACAAGCTGATCCATTTGACTACGGTGGTGGACATGTTGATCCTAACAAAGTGACAGATCCTGGTCTGGTATACGACATGAAAACCTCAGACTACATTCATTTCCTTTGTTCTATGGACTACAACGACACTGCCGTAAGCTCTTTAACAGGATCTCCTACCAAATGCCATAAATCACACAAATACCTCTTAAACATGAACCTCCCTTCTATCGTTATTCCTGAGCTGAAGCAACCCCTCACAGTTTCAAGAACAGTCACTAATGTTGGCCCAGTAAAATCTATCTACACCGCTCGTGTTGAACCTCCAATCGGCGTATCTGTCACAGTTGTGCCAGCAACCTTGACATTTGGTCCTAAAAGAAAGAAAATGAAATTCAAGGTAACCTTTTCTTCCAAGCTACGAATTCAAAGCAGATTCTCATTTGGCTACCTCTTCTGGGAAGATGGGTTACATGATGTCAGAATGCCATTAGCAGTTCGCTCTGTTGTACAAGAATTTTGAGCACAAACTTAATACTGCAGTTACTAACACTGTCACAAAATGGTAACAATCATGTGCCATTGTGTTTTCTTGTATGTAGTATTAATAATGGTTCACTTGCGTGGAATCATAGCCAATATTCGCATTTTAAAAATAGACACGCCGTTTGTTTCATATACAACAATCGAATTCTGTGTCATAATCTGTAATAATTGCTGTTCCAATTGTGTTAAAATTTCAAAAACTATAAATTAATGACCAAATCAATA
The DNA here is from genome assembly GCF_016808095.1 of Vigna angularis. Lineage (NCBI taxonomy): Eukaryota > Viridiplantae > Streptophyta > Magnoliopsida > Fabales > Fabaceae > Vigna > Vigna angularis. The sequence continues at coordinate 37,958,519 of NC_068974.1, forward strand.
TAACATCTGTAAATATTTCCTCAAATATACATTTTTATACGAAAATTTAGAAGTAAAGGTGTTAAAAATTAATTGTCACATTTCCTTATAAAATATATTTCTTTGTTTCTTATTCTTCTAAAAATTGAAATCTCTTGTGGATACCATTTTGAATAATTGCTGGATTTTCCATATAATACATAAGTAAAAGTCACATTTAAAATTATTTTATTAAAATAAAATTGTTGGAAAGTATCCAGCTATAATTATGAAAATATGATTATAATTTCAAGTGAATTGGTAGCACGTTTTTATTTCTTGTAGTGTTCCTTGATGGCTAGTGTAGCGTCGGCGGAATTTTGAATTAGTGAGTTACACGTGAAATAATTAGATAATTCGAACCGAGAAAATTACTCACACCACACACACCATTTCGAAAAAAACCAAATATACAACAAAATTAATAAATATATACTTTTTTTATGAAATTAGAAATTGTTTTCATATATCCAATAGTGTCCAACACGTGTTTTAAAAAGGAAATTATGACGAATTTTAACTTCCAATACGAATAATTAACAATCACATTTGTTTATAAATTTTAAAGTACAAAATACATAAATAGATAATACCTTGAATAAACTACTACATAACGCTCGTATTTAAAAACAAATTCGCACTATTTATAGAAAGATGTTTAATTATTAAAAAAAACAAGGATTTAACCAAAAAATATCAGAGAGAGAGAGAGTGTGTTTGTGAGTGAAGAGGTGTTGTACAAAAAATTAAAATAAAAAAAAATTGTATTCGATTATGCACTGTTTAAAAGTTGTATTTAACTTATAATCTGATATTAGATCATATATTTTCTTACTCGCAAGTTGCATATTGTTATAAATGAAGTTAAGATACACAGTGAGTAAAAATAAATTACATCAGTTTTATTTTGCAATGGGGTTAAAAATAATATTTGATGAATATTATTTTGTTTTTCACTGTTTAATATAAGGGTATTTAGGAAAAAAATATTTTTATTTGTTAAAAAAATATAATTTCCAACTTTGAAATATGTATGATTAGTTGTAAAATAAAATAATTTTCAAAAAATTGAAAATATCAAAAGGGAATAAAAGATATACACTATAACAGTGAAAGTTAATAAAATAATAATGCAAGAAAAAAAGTTTAAAAATTGTATGGTAATTTTAATGAAAGAAGGTTAATATTACACGTATAAAAGATAAGATAATTGGTCAGTCAAATGAGTTAGACTCGTGTATATTTCATGTATCATAATAGTATTAATTACTGATAAACAAAACTTATGAATTAACTAATGCTTACAATGTCAATTTTATAAAATTGTAATCCTCTTTAATACATTAATTAGTTATTCACAATATGTTAAGATAATTAATTTATGGAACGGAGTAATGAATACCAGTTCCATTTAATTTTATTCATTATGTTTCTTTATCATTTAGACGTGTTGTTTTTTTTTACACGGGGGTTAAGATTTCCCTGTATTTTTTTTTATTATTATAGACGAAGAATTTTATATACTATTCTGTATTAAGGAATGTAATTAATATTTTGAATTTCACAAAAAAAATTACTTATTTCTTTAATTAACTAATAATGTATTTTTAGTTTTACGTATCTAGTTCAATAAGTATATTAAACACTATGATCTAATAAAATTAATTTTGATCTAAAAGTGGTTAAATAATATTTTAAAATATATATTTTTTTGTATATGTATTTATATATTAAACATATATATAAATAAATTTTGATAAGATGTCAATTATTTTTAAACTGAAATATTATTTGACTTGGAAATTGTCAATAATTTTTTTTAAAACTTTGTTATGGACTGCATGATGAATATCAATATTCTATCCTTAGTCATCTGAAGGAAAAAAAATATTTGAATAATTTTGTACCTCAAATTTTAAATAATATAAAAATATTAGGTGTGGAAATACCATTATCATACTATCGGGAAATATAAGTAAAATTAGTCTTAAAACGTTTAAAGTACGATTAATTTTGTAAAAGACATAATTTAGAGCAACTTTTTTCTCTAAAGAGGTAATCCATCAGCCTCGTTATGATAAATGGTTTTTACGAGTATTACTTTATGTGATTTTATATTATATTAAATACAATGCCAACTGTTTTAATTAATGATGTGACACTTTCGTAGGAACCCGCCTCCTTTAAATTATTTATTTAATTAAGAGTCATCATTACATTTTATTACACTTCTATGCTAAAATAATAAACAAACATTACTCCTTTCTTTTACACTTTTGTTTCTTTTTTACATTTCGTTTTTGCTTTAGGGTTACTTTGTTCTATTAGATACGAGTGAAATGTTGATAGGTGATTTGGATGGAAAAACGAATTAGAAAAGATAAATTTTGATTTACTAAAAAAAGATAATTAATTTAAGTAAAAATTTCAATAATATATCATTAAACTTACATAGAAGAGTAAAATAAAACAAAAAAACAACTCGAATTGAACCGAATCAAGTTGAATTAAAATGAGTTGTTAAAAGGTGGGCTTTAAATCTAACTGAAGTATATTCATATCGAACGTGAGACTACACATTAATGAGTGGTCAAATAGCGATCCGATAACTATGTCTAACAAACAACAAATATCACTAAGATATGCTCTAACCTGACTTTGATATCATATTAAAAAGTGAACTTTAAGTCTAACTCAGCCCACAAAACCAATTTGTAAGGTGAGATTTACACTCACTTATGTATTATAAACTAGTCTTATCTCTAGTTGATGTAGAACTTCAACATCACCATAAGAGCATATCCTGTTTGTATAGTACAAGAAACTCTTGGTTGAAACAACTCAATGTCCATCACCATGACTTCAACTTCTTCAAAAATATTATAAACTAGACTTAAGAGGAAAATAAGTATGAGTTTAGTATAATCTCACACTTCATAAATACATAATAGAAAAAAGATAATCTCAATTTTAATATACTTCACATTTCATTAATATGATTTTCCTTTTTTTTTTACTGACTTAATGTTGTAAGATGATTTTTGTGTTGGAACAGTGATAGAAGACAAAATGCAAGAAATTTGATAAGAGTCATAGCTCTAAATCATGTTAAGAGACTCTGGACAAGTTAAGAGAGATACAACAAGCATCCAAAGAAACTTGATATGTTTTGGCTTTATGTTACTTTTAAAATATTAATTTTGTTTGGTTAAAAAAAATTGGTTGAAAAAATAAAATAAATTATTATTTTTAGATATTAATAATTTTAAAACATTACTTGTTAATCATCAAGAATAACTATAAAAAGGTAGAAAATTATTAATAAATATAATTATTTTTAAAAATATAAACTATTAAATATAGAGTCAATTAGTAATTCAACAAATAATTTCCACAAGTCTATAGATTGTTCCTTATATCACGCTGTATTTTCTTTTTCAAAACGTTTTTATCAAATTATCACAGATCACTTAAACTAAATAGACACAATTTTTGCATATCATATTATAACTAAACCAATCCTCACCTACAGATATTAAATAAGCCATGCCAGAAAATGTACTAACGAATTTCCATGTGCAAAAATAAATTACCTGGTCCCTACTTCAATCTGTGAAATTTTTAAAACAAATAATAATCGTGAAATTTAATGTATGTCTGAATATAAAACAAAAGTAATATATTTTTTATAGATTAATAATTTAATTTCTGTAATTTGAACAATTAATTTCGGTCCCTACTTGGCATGATTGGAGAATTAGAAAAGAAAATAGCGGGAAAAATAATCCAGAACTTGGCACATCACGAGGCGCGATTAACGCGTTGAAGCAAAGTTTTTGCTAATCTCCATTTCTGTGTTTTCTTTTCGCTGTGTTTCCCCTTTACGCTCATTATACATATTTCTTTTCAAATTTGAACACTCAAAAGTTGTGTTAACGCAACCCACCAGGTTTATTCATCATGGTATCTTTTGTTTTCGAAAACTTTCAGCGCCAAATTCTGATTAATTTCATCATTTCAATTCACTCCCACACACATAGTCAAACCCACGCTTCATTCATACCCTGCAATGCAATTTGCAAAAATTAATAAAAGTAATAGTCAAAACCGGCATGTGACCTTAACGTTTTGTTCGGTTTTGTTTTGTTTGTAACGTAGAATTGGACCGGGCCAGCCAGTTTCTAGAGATTAGAATTGTAGCATAGTTTTCGAATTTTCACAAAGCCCTCATAAAATATAAAAAAATAAATAAATGAAAGAGACCAATAATAGTCAAGCCCCACCACCTGACCAAATGTCACGCCCTGAGTGCACAAGTGCATGACCCTCGAGGAAAATTTAGTAGTGCCATATTTAAATAAAATAAATGCTACTACTCACTTATTATAAGAGACCAAAACAAAAACAAAGAGAGATAAAGATAAAATACCTCAGACGCCTGTTTCGCCGAACCAAAGGAAACTCCACTGCACTTTCCTTCCCCTCTCTCTTTTCTCTAAGCAGGTAAAAATTTATTAAATTTATTAAACATGTTAAATCTTCAACAACGTTCGTGTTTGCCACAAAAAACATTAATCTAGGACCTGAGATTATATTCTGTCGTCACAATAATAGCTTTGAGGTCTGTAGGAACCAGAAAAAATGGAAGTTGCGGCGGCCGAAGCGCTGAAAACGAGCTTGCGGACAGAGTTCATCTTCCCGCAAGCAATCTGCGACGAGATTTTCTGTTTCAACGCCAACAACATTGTTGTCGGCGAAGATTTCTCCGTCGACGACCTTCTTGACTTTTCCAACGGCGAATTCCAGCTTGGAAAGGATTTCGATGTGTACGAGGAAGAGGAAGACGAGGAAAAAGACAGCACCTCCGGTTCCTCGCAAGACCGAACCGAAGACGACAGCAATTCCAATTCCACCGCCGGCGGCGGCGTTGGCGACTCGGACTCCGTCTTCGCCGGGGAATTGTCAGTTCCTGTGAGTTTTCTATTCTTCGTATTTTTTGCTTTTTTTAATTTATATAAAATTTAAAATATAATTAAATTTGTTTCGAACAATCTTTTGTTTGTTTGTATTTTGAAGAAACAAAAGGAATAATGCTTCGTTTGGGTTTAATTTTGAAGGCGGATGATGTGGCGGACCTGGAATGGGTTTCTCATTTTGTAGACGATTCTCTCCCTGAGCTTTCTCTTTTGTACCCTGTCCCTACGGAACAAACAAGGGTATGGGCCGAAGCAAAACCTAGACCGGGACGGGCCCAAAACGGTTCAGCGATTCCCAGAAGGCCGAGAACCGGAAAGAGTAGGAAGCCCAACGCTCGCGTGTGGTCTTTTACGGTGTCGCCGCCGTCTTTGTGTTTTTCAGTGTTGGCTGGCTCCGTTGAGTTTGGCGAGCCGACGGCTAAAAAGCAGAAGAAAAAGGCCGAGGCCCAAATTGGGACCCAGTTTCAGCGACGGTGCAGCCACTGCCAGGTGCAGAAAACGCCGCAGTGGAGGACCGGTCCACTGGGGCCCAAAACACTCTGTAACGCTTGCGGGGTTCGGTTCAAGTCCGGTCGGCTTTTTCCAGAGTACAGACCGGCCTGTAGCCCAACTTTCTCTGGCGATATTCACTCAAATAGCCATCGTAAGGTGTTGGAGATGAGGCGTAGAAAGGAGACCAGCGAACCGCAAACCGGTTCAGACCGGCCTCAACTGGTCCCAAGCTTTTGAATTTTGCACACCAAACTTGGATACAATTTATTAGGTGTTTTAAATGTTTTTTCTTATCAGAATTGAAACTTCCAAGGCAGAAATTTAATTCTGAATGAGCAACAACATTTTTATTAGGACCGTGTCTAAGTTTTGTTTGAATTAATAGTTCCTTAGGGAATAGAGTAGATTAGGTCAACGAACCGGTCTGAACCGGTTTGGTATTTGTTCCACAGTGATTAATTAGTGATTTAAATTAGTAGTAGTGAAATAGGGAGGTAGCAAACATTAGGAAGGTCTTGATTATTGTATTACATTTTTCTAGCCTAGTTTTAATTGATTAATTAATGAGATATGGTTAAATCCAGAAAAAGAAAAATTAATTAAAAATTTATGAGAACATTGTTCTTGGCCTTATATATATATATATATATATATACTTTTGTCAAGTTGAGTTGATATTTTATTTGACTCTCTTTGTAACCCATACTTTGGCTTTTGAATTTTGATAGAATCATTCATGATTTTGAGTTTGTGCATGTATGAATGTATTACAGTGCAGTGAGAAAGAAAGAGAGAGGAAAGGTGGGGCTGAGAGTGATTGAAGCAATAAAGTTGGGTTGGCTTGATTTCAGACCATTCAAACTGTTCTATCCTTCTATTATTACCTTTCATCATATATATATATATATATATATATATATATATATATATATATATATATATATATATATATATATATATATATATATATATATATATATATATATAAACTACTCACAAATTCTTAATTACTTAAAGAAAAATGTACTTTAGGTTTAAAAGTCTAATACTCTTTTTCTTATGGCTTAATTATTTTAAGAAATCAATAATTTTTCTAATTTTAATAAAATATTGATGATTTTTAAAGTGAAGGATAAGAATATAAAATAATCTTAACTTGAATTTTTAAAATAATAGTTAAATGAAAAATCTATTTAAAATATGGGATTAAAGGTAAAAGAGGGAGTAATTGATATTACCTTTTTTAAAAGTTTATTTTACTTTATTATGATTGTTTTTAAGATAATTCCTTTTTCTTTTTTCTAATTAATTAATTCATTTTCATTCAAATGCACTTTTTTATGAGATAACTAATGAAGTATATTATATATGGAGAGTTTTATAAGTAGATTAAGGTGAAAATAAAAATCCTATGAAAAAGATTGAAAGTAATCCATCTTTACCTTTGTGTTTGTGGCTACACGCATCAATGGTGAGTCATGTCCATGTTTAATGGTTAGGAGACATGACTTATACTTTACGAAAAATGGTTGTATTTCCTTTTTCCTTTTGAAGGTAAAATTTCTTTATTTTTTAATCTAGTTAAGGACATTAATTAAGCGAGTGAAATATTTTTTTGAAAAATATGTTATCGTGTTAAATAATCTTAGGATAAAAAGTGTTAGAACTGTTTATTTTTATTAGATTATTTTAAAATTTAAGACGACATTAATCATTCGTAATTTTATCTTTGTTTAATTATTAAACAATTTGTATGATGTAGTAGGAGAATTAGTATTGAAAATAATTTTCGCAAAATCTAATCACCTTTTTATTTTAAATCCTTTAAGATTGGAATTTTATGCATGGTAGTCCCCCGAGGAAGTTGCCAAGAAATTATCATCGCATAACTCTTTGGGTAATTTTTACGTTTCGAGAAATCGGTTTCGTGATTTTTATCACGAGAATACATTTTTTAAAAGGAACAAAACAAAACCATGGCATAACCACGATTTACGCAAATCACTTTTTTTTAAGTATACGTAAGAAAAAACACTTGCAATTCATAATCCTTTCCAAAAAGGGTCAAAAAAGCACTTATTGATCAATGGTTGATGAACTACTTTTTTTATTTATTGGAGTTATGTGGGTTGTTATTGTTAGGTTTGGTCACTTTTTGATATTCTTATTACTAATAATAAGAATTAAAAGTGAAGGGATTGAAGTTAATCAAAGGTGTTTATGGACCAAATTAGTTTATAAAGTAGTTGAAATTTAGAATATAAGTTAATACTAAGATAATTTTTTTTTAAAGTTAACTAATTGAATTAAATGCGTTTAATGAGAACAGCTAAAGAAATTAGTTGACAAATATATGTAATGATATAGATTGCTATATTTGGTTATGTGTCTACATAGGTTTGAGTTATGTGTCACTTTCTATTTCCACTTTTAAAATTGCTTCTAATCTATTTCCACCTTTAAAATTGCTTCTAATAGTATGTGAACTTAAAAATTTGGCATGCTGCCAAGAAATTATGGAAATTTGATGACTTTACACATTTTATTACCAACTATTATAGAAAAAGATATAAAAAATATACTCCCACCTTATTTTTTCTGAAAATAAAATGTTATTTATATTTATGAAAGAAATCAAATTTTTAGAGGATTTGTGGAGTTTGATTTACGTTTTGTTGTAGTCTGGTCATTAGAAAATCTTCTATAATACTTGCTATTATTATAATAATTGAAATTAAATATGTATTATTATTTTAGTCCACATTTTAATCACATATTTTTATTTTTAGTAGTTAATGTTAAGTACTAGTTGTCTTTTATTAATTAGTTTTGAAAGTTAGATGTAAACATGTAAATGTTGCATGAGTCAACTAAGTGGTTCACAACAAAATGATTATTTTGCAAAGTGAATGAAGGAGAGGATCACATGACTCTCACATGCCTACTACTACTACTACTATTATTATTATTTATTATTATTATTATTATTATTATTTTTATTTTTACTATTATTATTATTATTATTATTATTATTATTATTATTATTATTATTTTGTTTTGTGTTATTTTGTTATCAATTTCAGATAAAAAGAGTAAGGTGGGCGATAGTTTGTAAGTAATTTCGTATCTATTATTTATAGTTTATAGAGTATATTTAACTAAATTTTTATTAGATATTAAAAAATTATATTTTTTATTAAATTATGGTTATTTAATTTATTTTTTTAATTGGATGATGTGGTTATTATATTATTTATTATTTTATATTTTAAGAGAGGTCAACTTTTGAAATTAATATAATATCATATTATGGTTAGTATAAAAGTCAAATGACTTTTATTACTTCAATATTATATTTTATATTAAATAATTCATACTTTTTAACATATAAAAACTAGTAACTAAAATGACAAAGATATAAGTTACTCACTTCCAGTAGTCAACTGAAAAATATAATTTTTTAAATATTTCAATTTATAAATTCCTTAACTTGATTATATATTATTCAAATTAATAATGTTTTCATTCAAATTGAATATTTCATAAAGAAATTACTTTTTATTTAAGTTTATCTATTTGTTTTAACTTTGTTGTTAATGATTTCATTAAGGGTGTGTTCGGTTGAAGGGAATTCACTGTTTACAGTGATTTGCGAGTGATGATGGAAATAGCGAACGTGTTCGTTTACAACGATTGTCGAAGACGGAAAAGGATGGATTTGCGGGATGACACGGTTTGATCGATCTTCGCATTACTGAGATGATTTGAGCGGATTGTTACCACATTTACACATTTGCCCTGAGCCATTTCCATAACCGGTTACGATCAAAGGCCATGCGAGTACACGTTATTAACTTTGGCACAGGGATGGCTGGCGAACATGTAACCGGTTACGAGAACGCGTAACCGATTACGAGAACGCTTAACCGATTACGCAATATATATTTTTCAGTTTTTTTATAATTATTTTAATATTATAATTTAAAAAGATGTACATTTTAATAAAATTAGGTATATTATATTTTCTAATTTATTAAAAATAAGTTGATTATTTAATTTTTATAATTTTTAAACATTAATTTTATAAATTATTCATAATTTTTTTTTCTTTATAAATATTTTTACAATTAAATATAACATTTTATATTATTTTTATAACTAGGGGCATTTTGGTAATCTTTAATTTCTACCAATTAAACTAATTTTTAAAATCTATCACATCAATCAAATCCTACACTAATTCTCACAAACTTTACCTCCAAATCCACTCTCAATTACCCACAGATCTACTGAAAAAAACAACTAAAAAATTACCCTCAAATCCACTCAAATCCATTCAAATCATCTCCCCCAAATCATTTCTCCCAAATCTACCCAAAAGAACATAGTCTAAATCAACTCACATATTATATTGTTACAACAAAAAAATATCATGCAACTGAACAGAAAAAGGAAACGAATGTAGATTAAAGGAAATATTGTATTTAGAGTCTTACAAAATTAAATATTATATTCTTTTGTAATATTTGTTTTCAGTCATTATTAGCAATATGACAATCCTTAATTACTAATTCTTGCGACAACTTTCCATTCTAAAACAACAAAATGTAATATATACTTTTAAATTTATGAGCATGTATGTGTTTTTTACATATAAGCAAACACAAACTCTTAGACATCTCTGGTTTCTTGATCTGGTAAACGTTTACTTATTGAGTTTGACGTCAAACAACAATTAATTTGAGTTAAAGAAACTTCAAGTTTTTTCTGACTTAAAAACTTTATACTGATTTTTTAAAAAATAAATATAATGACATATAAATAAATAAAAACACTCCTAAGTTAACAAGGAAAAAAAATTACAGGTTAAGATTACTTTATATCATGTGTAAGAACCTAGGTTTTCTTAGAAATCTCTTTTCTTCTTTTTTTATCTCTTTTTTTCTTTTTTTCCTCCTTTTTCGTCTTCTTCCCTTGTCACTCTTCTCTTTTCCTTTTTTTTCTTTTAGTGTGAGAGAAAATGAACAGTAAGAGGAAACTTATTTCTCCTTGTAAAAAGACGATTTCCGTTCGTGGATGTGGCGGTAACGACGTTCTCTTCACAACAGCGCGGAATTGTAGCTTCTTCACGGTAAGTTTGCAGTGACTCTGACACAACGTTCTAGCTTACCCTTGTGTGGGTCGATGTATGTTATATGTGATTTATATCTATCTTATTCTAAATGTTACATGACTTGTTTTGTATCTAGCTTACCCTTGTGTTTGTATACTATTTTTATGTACTTGTGCTTAAATCTTGGTTATGATCATTTAGTGGGGTGTGAGCATAGAGTGATGAGGTGAAAGTGGAACAAGTTTTTTATGACGATACCCCTTATGCATATATATATTAGTAATTATTTGTTTTAGATCTGTCTTCTTTTGATGATTGGGATTATTATTCTTATAAGTTTTGACACAACCATATTGTATATAAAGTTTAAATTTATGGTTACTTTTGCATATCTTAATCTACCTACATCTTTTCGTATATAGGTTGAATAGATTTTGATATTAAACTTATAAATAGAAGGGTTATATATATTTTTATTTTTTAAATTTAGATATAAAATTAAAATTTATTTTTGGTCTCATATAATATATTTTTATCTTTAAACTTAATAAATAAATAAATAAAATTTATTTAACTTAATAATATTAACTTTTTTATGTGTTAAATAATATTTTAGTTGATATTTCAATGTATTAATGAAGAAATAATTATTCAAATAACAGTTTATTACATAAATTAACATATAAAAAAAATTAATATAATTAAGTTAAAATAATTATATTGATTTATTTTGAGAACTAAAGTTTAATTCAAAAATCAATTTGAATTTTGTGTATAAGTTTATGAACTATAAACCAATTTAATTGTAAATAAAATAATTATCACTTTAAAAAGGAGTTTTTTTTTCTTAAAAATCTTATAAAAATTGCTTACATAAGTGCTTCCGAAGATGGTGTAGGAAAAAGCAAGAAATAAGGTTGTCCATGTGAGAGGTAGTTGCTGGTAGGACAAGACGAACTTAGAAGCACCCTCCGTTCAAAGAACAACGTGCTTCTGACGGTGATCTTGGATTGGAATCTTAAGTATGTCATAAAAGAATCCAAATGAAAAGCACCATAATTCATGTGCACATGACAAACACTGCACTTAGAGATACCATAGCTTTTACTATGCACGTCTTGCCTACTTGAGACGGCAATAACTAAAGCTGTTAAAATTGGTTACAACATGCTTGCTACACGCGGGTCAGATAAATTTCAATTCGACTTATTTAAATCTGATTCATGCATATTGAATTTATGATAGGTCGGATTGGTCTATCAACCCACTTATTTAATTTTATTTTATTAAATTTAATTTTAATTTTATAAAAAAATATTTATTATTTTATTTTTGTTTAAAAAAATTATTTAAGTTTTTTATTTTCAAAATTAATTAAACACCTATTTTGAGAGTAAAATTTGGAAATGAAATTTGTTTAAATTTAAATTATAGAAAGTTTATAATTTTTTTATTTTAAAAAAAATTGTAATTAAGTGAGCCAGTGAGCCAGTGAGCCAACCCGTTTACCCATCAACCTGTGGTGGGTCAGACTGAGTTCGAATTTTTCTGACTTACTGATAAATGAACCGGGTTGGGTTGACTCACTATGTGACCAACCCGTAGTGGGCCGGACCGAATCAGACCGATTAACCCGTTTTGACAGCTCTCAATCACCATTAGCCTCATAATCAATTTTCAAAATCTTTTACAAAAGTATCATAATCTCTTTTCAATTTATTTATTTCTTTTAATATATAGTACATACAAAAAGTTTTGTTTTGTTTTTTTAATTATGACTTCTAAATACATATAAAACTGCTAAAAACAGTACACAATCTTGTAAATTAAGAACATTTTATGTAAACATAGTATAATCTGTTAAACTGAGATAAAGTTAGTGAATATAACAAATTAAAATAAACGTGTAGAGTAAGTAAGATGTTCTTATCGTAAAATGTAAATTAAGGTAAAAAGGTATTAAACAAGGTCAGAAATTACTGGGTAAAGCAAATAAATACTGTGAAATGTAAAGAAATGATTAAGTCAAAAAAAGTAAAATTGTAAAATTAGTTTAGTAATAAAAGTGGAGGTGAGAAAAAATTTGGTTCCCTCGTTCTATTAACATTAAAAAAATATAATATCAATTTGAAAGGTTTAAAAGGTTGATGAAAAAAGTATCATAAGTTTAATACATACACTAATACAATACTAACGATTAATATTTGCGGATAAAAAATATTAACTATATTTTTACATCATTGTTTATAAATAATAATTTATAAATAATTATTAAAGTGGAATATTATAATGATTTCGTGAATGAATACTTTCAGGAAATTAAGATAAGTACTTTTTTTTTTACTTTAATAAATATAAAAAATTTCACTTTAGTTTTATGGGTTAAAGTTTTTTATTTTTTTACAATTTGAATTTTGTTTAAATTGCAGCATTTGAAAGGAATAAATTTATTCTATATTACACATTCAAAAGTTATTTTTTGATGCAAAAAAAGTTTTAGATAGTATAATATGGAAAAAAAAATTTAGATTATATAATTTAAAATTGAAAAATTTAAAAATATTTCTACTTATAATTATGTAATTTGAAAGTTATTTTTGAGTTTTGAATTATACACTTTAAAAATAATCGTTGACTTTTGAATTTATTTTTTGTACTTTTGAATTTCACAATAAAAAATAATCTTTTGTATGAAAAAATAATTTAATTTCACATTCATCTTTTATAGAAAAGTATTTTAAATTGTGCAATATGAATGTCATTTTTTGAATAATTTTTTTAAATTGCACAATTTATAAATTATTGGTAAAGACTGAAAAAAATTCTTTCCTCATAATATAGTGTGATATATTAGTTTCTTTTAAGTATGAAAATAGAAAATATACAATAACAATAAAACATGACTGAAAGAATGATGACAGAAGAAAATGAATAAGAATCAGCCATAAAGACATGGAAAAAAATAATATAGAAAATAAAGATATTTTTGCCTTTTAAATAAGTTACAGAGGTGCGGAAAGAACCAGGTGGTGCAGGAAGAAATACCATGAATTTTGGATGTGGGGGTACAGGGAGAAAAGTGGGGAGGTGTAGGAAGTAACACTCTTTGGATTCGCAATAAGATCCAAAACTAGCAAAGTTAAAGCCCAACCCAAAATGCAATGTGGTGTCCTGTATCTATGGCTTTGTTTTATGCAGAATTAGTGTCTTTCCCCTGCTTCCACATTGAAATCAAAAGCAGACATGGGAACTTGACAGAGTAAGAAGATCGAATAATCCAATCCCTATCGACGATGGCGATCCCAGAAGACGAAGCTGCAGCCTCAGGAGCAGGAAGTGATCAACCTCAGAATCCCATTCCCAACGGTAACCCAAATCAAAATCCAAATGCAAATCCATATCCAAATCCAAATTCCAATCAAAACCCTAACCCTAACTCGCCTCATACCACTAAAGGATCCATAGGAAAATCGTGCAAGGGATGCGCCTACTACTCATCGGTTTATAAAACCAAATCCAAAAACCCCACATGCGTGGGCTTCTCCAGAACGCTCCAGCAAGGTCACTCTCTCTTGGTCTACAATTCATTTTTTTGGCGTTTGGTTCGCTTCTTGAAAAAAATTATATCAGTTAAAATAGAAGGTGCATGAAATGAAATTCTGTGGGTGAAAGTTTTAAAATCTTGTTACTGAATTCAAACATTGTATTCTGAGCAAAGTAAATGTATATATTAATTCAGAGCTATGTTGATATCTATTTAGCAGAGTAATTTTTTATTTTTGTGGAGTACCTATTCCTTTAGTTGTAGTTTGATGCATAACAATTTATTCAGGATGGCATTGCATTTATTGTTTTGAATTGAGTTGCAGCTGGATTCTTATTTGCTTGCTGTGACAGTTAGTTTGTACAGAAATCATTTGAAATTGATTAAGATGATATTTGTTCTCATCCTGTTATGTGTTACTGAGAAAAATCGTCAATAGTAGTCTGTGGCGAGAGAGGGAGCCGGGTTAGCACTTAGCAGACGCAAAATCATTTATAGCTCAAACAAGAATCATTTAAAACTTATTTTGTTTCCTTTTTTGTTGCGAACTATTATTCAAAATTTTCACATGTACTCGATAATCTTGAAAATTAATATTCTTTGGAATCCTAATGTATAATTTTTTGGTTGTGGCAATAAGCATGCATATTTTTCTATTAAGAATTTCGCCCCTGTATATTTTCTATGCAGTTTTCCTTTTTTATTACGAACTTTGATTAAAATTTTACTCATGCACTTGATAATCTTGAAACTTAATATTTTTTGGAAGTCTAATATATGCTGTTTTTGTGTTGTGGCAATAAACATGCAAATTTTTCTATTAAGATTTCCAATCCTGTAGGTTTAAAATGTTTACTTTATTTCTCACTTCTTCAATTTGTCATTTTAGTTAGTCAGTATACTTGTTAGTCATTACTACCATTTTTTCACAGTTAACCTTTATCTAAATTATTCTATTAGTACTTGTGAGTACTTTATTTTTTATGTTAGATATTGTAGTTTATGTTTCTTTTGGATTGGGTTTATTGTCTACAATTTTCTCTGCTCATGAGAGTTTAATATTTGTTTATTATAAGCCTTTAATATTTGTCTATAATTGATGTTCTTATTCATATAACCAGTACCCCCTTTTCTTGTGGGAGAAACTGAGTTGGAAGCTATGAAAGAGGGCCGCAGTCTTGCAAATTTCAAGTATGCCTGTATTGGGTACTCTGTTTACTTAGACGACAAAGACTCTTCAGCTGACTCTCAAGATAAAAAGGCGAAATTGCCCTTTTGCCTTGGTCTAGAGGTTATATATCTTGATTGCCATTCCATTGTAGTTTATTTATTTTCTAAAACTTGGTTTATGCTGTTCCATGGATTTCTTGGATGTTGGCTCATATTTTTTGTAATATAAAGCTGCATATATCATGCCACAAGCAACAATTTGTTATAGGAGGGAAACAAATAATCAACTTGTGAAGTCGTTAAAGATAAAAGAGAACTGCTAAAACCATAGCATCACTATTAATAGTTATGCAGAGACACTTAAGTAATTTGGGTCTGCTTGTCTAATAGGTTTCATTTATTATTTGGGGGAACTCACGTGATTTCCATCCACCCAACAGTGAAGAGTCTAAAAGGTTGTCGCTAGCAACCTCGCATTTCTCAAGAAAAAATAACAATAAAAAGTGAAAAAGTGAGGATGCGGTGGTGCAGCAGTGATCACTTAAACTGTGGACGATAAATGTGGTCTCAGCTTATGACACTATTAACATATATTTCAGGTTGTCTTAGAAGAGAAACCAAATCCTGCTGTTGGCCATGTTTCTGCTACTCATAAAACTGAAGGTATTGAAATTCTTAGTTTTTATTTTATTTTTTATTTTTATAGTTATAGACTTCTCGGTTATTTCTTTCTTTTTCAATCATTCATCATTTCAAACATATTTGGAGAATTTTATTTGATCTTGGAGATGATTAATTTTTGTTTCTTCATTATATCAATGATAACTTTCCCAAAATGGCAAACATTTATACTGGAAGTTCATTGCAAAGTCATAGAACCAGTTGGACATCTTATCTGTTGCGTTGTGTACGTTTCCAACATTATCGAGTTGTTCTCAATAACCGAAGTGTATTGTAGAAGGAACAATAAGAGACTATAAGAGAATTAGACCTATGTGCCAGTGTATAACATAAAGTCGTTAGTATGACAATTATTAGTTGCGGTTATGTACTTAGAGAGAAACTGTTTCATGTTAAAAATGATTTTCATGGTTTTGCTGATTACTTATTTTATTAGCTAAGATTCTTCAGTTATTTTTAGTTAGTTTCATCTCTTTTATTTGTGCATTTTACTTATTGTGCCTTTTCATTTCTGGGATTTTGGTCTTGTTTGTCCTGAAGATGAACATGGTACTCCTAAACCTGGAAGATACACCCCTCCAAATCGTACAACCGAGTTCTTCAACAGGCAAGTGGAAGTTTTTAGCATACACGAGTTAACTTTTGTTGTACGTTTTTGCCGGCTAGCTACACGAGTACTGAGGATGCAGCTCATTCTAACACCGTAAGATTCTAAATTTGCAGGTTTCAAAGAAATGCAGGCCTGGTGGTATCCGGTGTTGCCAAAGACTTGAACAGAGCGGGTAACTACGTGAAAGATCTCCTAAATGACATTCTAAACTAATTCTACAATACACCTTGCATGTTTGGTAAATCCATGCTCCCTTAAGACGATTTTAGAATCCGATCATCAGCCCTGATGTGCAAGGTGCATTATAGAACTACTTCGACATTCTATCTAGGCCAACGAAGGTTACTGTTGTTTTAATTCGTGTCGGAAATAAATTCAATTTTGCATACTGGCTATTTTTTCTTTATCTTAGGTCAATTTTTTTATACAGGTAATTGAATTATAAATAATATTTACACAATGGCCACTTTCTATACCACATTCTGAATTTGTTTAAAATATTTTGTTTTATGTCGCGAGTTTATGTGTGTATATTTTTGGATTTTGATATACGGAAGAGTGTGTTTTTGGTTCGATAACCTGTGGTCTTCCAATGTGGACCCCCAATATTGGTATACTGGTTTGACAGTCGCCTACTGTTTTTTTTATTGAATTGATAGTAAAAGTTCAAATGGACGAACGTGTTTGACATGGCATACTTGGTCGTTTTTTCTTTCATTTGTTAGAATCGAATGTTTGCTGTCTAAGTTGATGCTTGAATGTCAATGAAAGTACTTAATCATCCACTGTAATAGGTTTACAAAGTATCGAGATTGAGTTTTTTTTGGAGGATTGCAGAATGTTAAGCATAAGAGAATTCTTGCTGTAAGAAGTAAAATGCACATTGGTATTGATTTTCTATGGAAAAATAGATTATTTTGATAACACTAAATAAGAAGAAAAAAAAGAAAGAGAGCATATTTTTTGTGCTACCACGAACAGGGAAATAAAGAACATTTATGTTCTCAGTAGCCGCTCTTCCTTTTGGAATCACTAGCTCATTAACTAATAACAGGGAAGCATTTCTCATTTTTATGCGTATACAAATTAATAAAATCACTCCAGCTCGACGCGTGTCTATTAACGATAAAAGGCTTTAGAAATACTAGCTTCTAATTGCTGCGATAGAAATTGAATCTTCAACTGTATATTAAAGTGCGGGACATGCTTTCTTGAAAGCATGTTGTTTGTAAGAAAGTGCAGAATATAATATATTAAAAGTTCTCCATTTAATCTCGATAATCTCTTGAAATATGTAAATAACCATTTTGGTGTGGCATTGATTAATTTAGTCCCGTGTAGTGATTATTAGATTTTCGCAGAAAAAAAGTATTTTTATATGAAAGACAAAAAGTGATAAACATTCAGTTTACAGAAAAACTAATGCGACCAACTTAATGTTAGGACACAAATACAAACGACGTTTCACATTAAATAAAATAAGGGATACGAGATACGAGATTTTTTTGAAATCATACCTAAAGCAAATTTTTGAGAATTTTATCCAGAAAACAGACAATATCTCTTCAGTATGGATATTTATATAGGTGGTCTTTTCTTTCCCTACCCTTGATCACTGAAAGAGGTAAAATAATATTCTTCTTTATTATAACTTTAATTAGCGTTCCTAAAGATGACGTGTGACAATGTTGTCGGATTAGTAGCATAGAGCGAGATTTGATTAAGCCAGAATCCAGTTTGGTGCAGTGTTAAAAGCGGGAATGTAACGACAAACGGAATCGATCTAAGACAGCGTATATAATACCACGAGGTGGAATAAATAAACACTTGAGTTGGGTTGCGAGCGCAGAGCTAAGGACGAAAAGGAAGCAGAGAAAAAGGAATTGGACCCACAGAATATAAAAGCTCCGAAGCGAACAAGTGAGAAATGCGGAAGCATGTGATTTGAGTTGAGAAGAGTGTGTGTGATTGATGAGAAAAATGAAGGCGTGGAGGAGGCTGTTCTATGTTGCGGTGTTTGAGGCGGCGTTGATCGGAATGGGAAGCGGCCATGACTATTGGGAGGCATTGTCGAAGGCCATTATGTTCTTCGAGGGACAGCGATCGGGATTCCTGCCGCAGGATCAGAGACTGAGTTGGCGACAGAACTCCGGTCTCAGTGACGGCTGGAACTACAACATGGATCTCACCGGCGGTTACTACGACGCCGGCGACAACGTGAAATTCGGGTTTCCGATGGCCTTCACCACCACAATGCTGGCCTGGAGCGTGCTGGAATTCGGAGACGTCATGCCTCCCAATGAGCTCAGGAACGCCCTCGTCGCAGTTCGTTGGGCCACTGATTATCTTCTCAAGACTCTTTCGCAGCCCAATCGGATTTTCGTTCAGGTAAATTACTTATTTCCAGTTCCTCTTCACTGCATCAACATCTATTTTTATTTCAATTTTAATTCTAAAGTAATTGGTGTTTTGGATTGATTGAATTTTACTTTTGGTGATATGAAATAAATTTATACGTTTGAGACACGGATAATTTCAAAAATTTAAAAGCAACAAATTTACTGAAATCCTGATAAGATTTGAAGGATTTATAAAACTTGCGTTCATCCGTTGAGTTGAATTTGATTTTGATCAATAGATTTTAAATAGAAGACAGTAGAATTAGCTCAACTAAACATACTTGGACTGAAAAGTTAAGCTTGGAGAGTTTCAACTAGAAAACCAATAATTGTAGATTCAATTAACTTAACTTTATAAGTAGTAAAACATAATTAAGTGCTTTTTATATATGTATTAGACAAAGTTGTTAATTTGAATTATCAAGCACTTGTTAGTTTATAGAGAAAGTTGAGATAAAAGAAGGAGCAATAGGGACTCATTTTGGTATTCTTCCTTTTGTTGCACAATTAAAGTATTTTTGAATAATAAATGAAAGTAACTCCACTCAATATAGAGAGGATGGACCAATGAATGGGCCATGTTCATAATTTCCATGTTTAAAGTTTCTGAAATCATAGGCTTAAAAAGTTCCTTGCTGACATTGACAATAGAACTTTTTCTTTTTCCATTTGATTTTTATGATACATTTATGGATTTCATTATACTTATTAGTATATATTATTATTATTAATATTTCATTGTGTTTATGGTTTAATAAGTTCGTATGGAAGCATTTATATGATGATTAATTTTGTTAAAATATTTTTTTATAATAAAATTGAAAAAAAAAATGACTTAATTTGTGACAAGTTCGATATTTTAAACAACTAATTGTAGAAATAAAATGAGAAACTATTAAGCCGAAAGCAGTCCATTATCTTTTAATTACAATCTCTAAAATCTTATTTACTTAAAATATATTTTGTAATAAAAAGAATATAAAATTACAATATGATGATGTTTTCGTTACTGATGATAAATAATAGAGAATAAAAAGTTACTTTTCATATAAATAAAATATAACTGTCAGTCATACTTAGTCACGAAGGAAGAAAATATACGTTATCTAAAAAGAAAAAGGAATAAAGTGGAACTACGAATCATTTGATCACTGATTTCTGTACCCTTTAGTTTCATATCATGAATTATTTATACTATTATTAGAGGGATTCACTCTTTTGGTATATATAATTTTTTTTAATTTTATTTTTTTAATAACTATTATTTTTAATTCAAATAATTGTTTAAGATAAAAAAATTAATTTTCAATTTTATCGTTTTAATAACTATTTTTTAAATTTAAATAATTGTTTATAATAAAAACACTATTTATATATTAAAAGTATTATCTATAATTAAATTATAACAATGATTGATTTCGATAATTGTTTTTTATACAAATTATTTTGTAGTTACTTCTATAATAATTTTTATTTGAATAATTAAAAAATTATTTCATAGTTTAACGAAATTTTTATTATAATATAAAAAAAGTGGACATGCGTAATTTATGTGTTTTCATTACTTTTAACAATGTTACAAATTTATTTTACTATAATATTCTTAGTTAATTATTCTTATTCTTATATGCTTTAGTTAATTATTTTGGTGGGCGATGTGAATGGCATAGGTGGGTGATCCAAACTCAGATCACGATTGTTGGGAGAGGCCGGAGGACATGGATACAGCGAGGACTACGTATGCTATTGACGCACCAAACGCCGCTTCCGATGTCGCCGGCGAAACTGCCGCCGCACTAGCAGCGTCATCCATGGCGTTCCGATCATCAGACCCCGGTTACTCACAGACATTGCTTCGAAATGCTATTGCTGCCTTTGAATTTGCAGATAACTACAGGGGTGCTTACAGTGACCATGAAAATGTCAAGTATAATGCCTGCCCGTATTACTGTGATTTTAATGGCTATCAGGTAATTCATTTCACTATCACTTTCTTTAATCAATGACTAATAAAGGGTTATCTCATTAATAAACTATGTACATGTTTTAGTACTTAATTTAAAAAAATTGAATTAATTGAGATGATATAATAAATAGTTGACTTCTGATATTATATATATATATATATATATATATATATATTCAATTAATTTGTCTAAGAATAACTTCATATCCACCCAAACATAAATTTAGTCTTGCAATATGTAACCATATTTGATGTAGTTCTACTTTTTTTTAATAATATAACTTGTGCAATAAAATTATAGTAGATTAATCACTAAAAACAAATTTTCAATTTAAATAAAAGTTTACTTATAATTGTGGTGCCATGTGGATAATTTTGGTAGTTGGAAAATGTCACATGCATGTGCCTAGGTCTGCTAATAATGCCCAGTGCCCACTCCGTAGCTAGGTAGCACAGTGGATGTAATTGCTCAATATTTTTTTGGCTTTTCATAGTTATCTCTCTGTGACGTTTGGTTGTGTCTTGTTTTGATGAGGTGGTTGTGTGTTGTTTTGATGAGGTAGTTGTGTTTTGTTTTGATGAGTGAGTTAAAGTTATTTTAAAATGAACATGGTAGGATGAGCTGTTATGGGGAGCTGCATGGCTAAGGAGAGCCACGCAGGACGATAATTTCCTGAACTATATTCAAAGCAATGGCAAAACTCTTGGTGCAGATGACACCATCAATGAGTTTGGTTGGGACAACAAGCATGCTGGCCTCAACGTCCTTCTCTCCAAGGTCACCCTCATATTACTCTTTCACAAACTTCAACCACAACTTTATATTCACCAAATTTATGTCCTTAAATATCTATATATTTTCTTACACATCCAAACAAAAACCAAGTGCTGTTGCTTTTCAATATGGAGTTTCACTTGATAATCTATATTAATTAAACCAAAGCCTTAATTATGTGGATTATAGGAAAGCATGGTTTGAAAAATATAATACAAACATATCTATTATACATAGAATAGTTTATAGTCTCATATAATTTAAAAGTCGAAAAAATATTTAAATATATCTTTTTCTTTTGATATTTAGTGTTTTTAAAGATAAAACTGTAAGGGACATCAAAACTCTAAAAAAACAATTCCTTGACTCTAAAACTGTCAAACAAACTCAGCATTATAACATCTCCTTATATTTCGATAGAAGATATTTCGGTACACCTACTAGAGTCCCATTGCTTACAAATTTTATTCTCTTTGAATTTTATCACTTATTTTTTTTCCCTTTTTTATCATTAAACTTTTCAATTTTACATTCTCTTGGCCCGTTAAATTTTCAATATAGCTATAACACGCAATGGAGTTTTTTCATTAAGAAATTCAAAGCATATTGTTTTGAATTAATGATAAAAGAACGTTTTGTTTTTTGAGACACCTATATCATCCTATTAGAAATTAGTGTAAAAATTTAAAAATTAGGGGTAAGATTCATGCAATAGAGATAATCAAAATTTAGAATTAAACCTAATTACCATGCATCGTTGATAGCCTAAAGATTTATGAAATTTGTAGGAAGTTATAGAAGGAAACATGTACTCTCTTGAGTCCTACAAGTCTTCAGCAGAGAGCTTCATTTGTACAGTGATACCTGAATCACCAAGCTCAACCATGGAGTACACACCTGGTGGACTTGTGTACAGACCCGGAGGCAGCAACTTGCAACATGCAACTTCAATTGCTTTCCTTGAACTGGTATATGCCAATTACCTAACACACACTTCAGAAGCCATCACTTGTGGCAATGTCTATGTCAGTGCACAAACTCTTCGCCAACATGCTAAGAGACAAGTTGATTACATTTTGGGTGATAACCCAATGGGACTATCCTACATGGTTGGCTATAGCAACTACTATCCTCAACGTATTCATCATCGTGCCTCTTCTTTGCCTTCCATCAAGGATCATCCCCAGTTCATTGCATGCAAAGAAGGTTCAATCTACTACAACTCAACAAATCCCAATCCTAATGTACTCGTTGGTGCCATTGTTGGAGGACCTGACGAAAATGATGATTATCTGGATGATCGATCTGATTTTAGGCAATCTGAACCTACCACGTACATTAATGCACCTTTTGTTGGAGTGTTAGCATATTTTGCTGCAAATCCCAGCTTTAGTTGATGTAATGATGATCATCATATATAGGATCTTTTTTTTTTCTTTTTCTTTTTTTTTTTCTGAATGAAAAGATGCACCCTGAAGATGTTTCTCATCTTGAGAAAATAATCAATCAAGAGGGTTTAGGAATATTACTAAATTTGAGCTCACAAAAAGCTGCTTCTGACTTTTAAATAGGAAGAAGGGGTGATTAC
The DNA here is from genome assembly GCF_016808095.1 of Vigna angularis. Taxonomy (NCBI): domain Eukaryota; kingdom Viridiplantae; phylum Streptophyta; class Magnoliopsida; order Fabales; family Fabaceae; genus Vigna; species Vigna angularis. Next base: position 37,981,851 of record NC_068974.1, read on the forward strand.
TTCTAAGTGTTCTATTCGAGATCGTTGACATCTAAGGGTTAGTTTGTTAACTATCTAAAAGTTATCAGTGAGTAGTTTATTTTGTTTAAAATTCTTTAGTTTTTTTTAAAAAAGTAGCTTCAATATTTTATTTAACACTCACGAACCATGTACAAATTGAGCAATTTCTAAAGTAATTTCAAAGAGAAGAAAGATGGTAGGAACAGGATGAGCAATATATTTGCTCTTAAATGTAAAACAATTGGCACAGTTGCATGGATTTGATCTGCAGCTAGCAAGCAAGCATTAGCCACTATCTACATGAGAGTGTCTGAAGGACCATACTTTTTCGGAGTCCAGAATTTCAATTTTGGGACATTGTGGGCCGTGTGCCCCTTGACACCACCCATTGCTTTGTCTAAAGTCATTGATAGGATCAATTTTTATATTTATAAAAGGTATATGGCACTCACAGAGAGGTTGGTAGCAAGATTAATTATTCTTTCCCATAATTTGAAAATACATTCTGTCACATCATAATTAAGTATTAGAATTAGTTTATCTAAAATGATAATGACATAAGAAAAATGATAATAAGGTAAAAGTGTAAATATGTGTAAACATTATCTGTGTATGATAACCTCTCGATGATAAAAGGTTCAGAGAATAAACTACAATTATAATAATTTATTTATAATTCGGTGTCTTACGTTAATATATATATATATATATATATATATAGACAGAGAGAGAGAAATACATAATTTGAGTTATAACCCTTTAGTCTCATTGTTATCTTTGTTTTCTGTGATATATATCTTTTAAGATCTTAATCTCTCTGTAAATGAGAGAATACACTTCATTATAGAAAAGATAAGAACAAGTGCTTATAATTAATTTAACATGAAAAATAATTTTAAGATAATGATTTTTTTTAACGCAAATGAACTTCAGCATAAAAAAGGAATGTCTACACACCTGTAAGAAAAATGACTATAAACAATAAATTTCAAATTCATTTTATTTAAAAAAAAAAGAGGGTTTTCACAGTTTTCAACTGTTTCAAACATAAAGCTCCAAAACATTTGAAATTTTAAAAATAATCTTCAAATATGCTCTAAATTTGCATTACCAATAAAAAAGTTTCATGTCATCTTTGTTCTCATCGCCTCATCCTATAATTCCTATTATTTACTCTATTGTGAATAATTGGAAATCGAAAGAAAAATAAAATAAACTGAAGTATCCTTTCTCAAATCCAGTTGTTAGTGTAGTTAAACTGTACAAGAATTGAGAATCAATTCTCAAATATTCAAGTTTGATAGCCCAGGAAGATCATCAGATCCATTTTCCGTGGCCTGATCACTACAAAACTGACATGAAATCTTAGTTGGTTTCGAATGTAAGCATTTATCAGTCTGTTCTTCTAAAAAACCAAGTCTTCTCTCAAGGCTCAACACACCGATATGCAAAATGCGAATGTCAACTAGTGCAATCCTAGTACAAGCACGAAGCAATATGTAATAATCAGCATGGGCAACATATGTCAGGGCACCTTCATCCCTCTTTCTTGCATAGTGAATATAATCAAGTTTTTTTCGCTTGAGACTAGGTGGTATATAACAAAATCTGTTCTCTTCCATGTCTAATTTCATCTGTCTAATGGCCTCTCTGACTCGAGATTTTCCTGAATTGTGATCATGGGAATCTGAGTCTTCATCTTCTGATGAACTCTCCTGTGAATTATTATCATCCACACTTCCAGGCAAGTCGTCTTTAAGGCAGGTTTCATCATCAGGAAATAGTTTATTCAAACCTTTTTTTCTAATCTTTTCCTGCTTGGAGGTCCTGTCAATGCATTCTTTACCATTCAACCTCGTTTGGTTAAAAGAAGAATTTGACTGCTCTAGATTCTCGAATGGTTTTATATCCTGAAATTAAAAAAAAAAAAGGGTTACAACATACTTTGACAGGCATTCTCGCAGTGTATTCAGGCAACACAAACAACTCCCGGAAACTAGACAGTCCTAGACAGTTAACTTAATCTATATGTAATGAAATGAAATCTTGCTTGCATAAAATTTAGGAGATGCAGGACTACAAATTTTATACTATACAAGCATAACATTTGGGGGGGGGGGGGGGGGGGGGGGGGGAAATCCATATAGGTGATCTTCATTATCATTGCAAAAAGTCTGCAGTCACAATTCAAGCATCTTTTACTTAAATATTTCATTAAGAGAGTATGAATGTACATCCCTTCACTCATTCAAATTACATATCGTTGGAGAACAACAAAACTGAGAGTGAGGTACTAACAGTGAAATATTAGTTGACCCATGAATAATTGAGCAATTCTCACATGAATCATAAACAGTTAAGTTATAATTTTGACAGTTGATAAGTAAATGTATTCAAATAGTAACATTTAAATGCAAGCAACATGTCATTTTCTAGTATGTTCTCCCAATCAACTTTATAAAACAAAACCTGTTTAAGAAATTTAGAGATAGATAAATGGCTGCCAATTGATGGAGCCCCACAATTTTGCAAGAAACAGAAAGAAATTCCTATCTTTGTTCTATTTTTGTACAAAACTGATTTCAGGAAATAAGTCAGCGCCAATCTTTGTGGCACTTTTATGAAATTTTGATGTCCTTTAGGAAGTATTAATGCAGCCAATTTATTTTCCAAGCTTCACCATGAAGGAAATTGAAAATCAGTAACAGCCGAGCCATGTCCCATACACAAAAAGAGTACAGGCATAGGGCTACTTCTTTCTTAGAATATCTCACAGGAAAGATATAATGAAAGAAGTTGAAACCTGAAAACAATTTCAAGACATCCTAATTGTAGAGGCCCGTGCATGTCAATGGAATAACAAAGTTCTTTAATTACCTCTTCATTCTGATAAAAATTCCATAAGTATTCTATCATATTTTCTTCCTCGTGATTCCCATAAGATGACTCTGATCCAGCAAACACAACATCCCTACAGTATTTGAGATACGTTGGCAAGTCCTTCGAATACTCTGTGCACAAATACTGGATGTTAGATGGCCATTTAATTGTTCCAAAAAATAGGACACAAATAGAATATGGATTCAACAAAGGTTCAGTGTCGTAAGATAATAACATAAGTAAACAATAACTTTACCATTGGTATCCCCAATCTCGTTATATCTTGCTTGAAGGTGCTGGATAAGCCAGGCAGAATCCATTTCATGTTTTTGAGGTCCCACTCGATCTTCAGCTGAATCTTTAGACTCTGAACCAATATCATGCCCATTATTGGCTGCAAAAGCATTACCCATTTCACTGTTGTCTATGGCATCATCATTCCGAGACAAACTACTCTCCCACTCTCCAAATCCATTTATGTTATATAATATCCTTATTGCTACAATTAGAATTGACATAACGCATACATGAGTAGGGAGCCTAAAATACTTAGTAGATAGGGATAACCACAAACATGGAGGCATTGACCATTCATATATGCGACATGCATAAGGAAGAATCTTCTCAACAGGAAGTGATAATTTTTTAAGATAACGGTAAGCTATTGCATAAAAGTTAACAGGAGGTAACTCCAAGCCTATGAACTGAGCAATGGATGCAGCAAATGACTCTATCTTCTGTACTGGAACAGCTCGCTGGGGCCTGAACATAACACTTGAACTTATAGGACATGCACTTGAAGGTTGTCCTATGCGCTTTTCAATTTCAATAAAAGCAGAAAAATATGGAAGCTTCCCTTCAGACGTCCACTTCATCATGTCAGATGGCAGGACAGCTTCTCTGGCAACATGACATGCCAAAAATGAAACAGCAACAGTACAAGACAGTGGAATCCTTTTCTTTAAAGACCTAAACCATATCATCACAGCTCGCTGACCAAATATATTGTGGGGCTCTGATCTGTGTTTAGCACGTGGCTTATAATCTTCCGGTTCATCTGAGACCAATGAAGAAATAAACTCAACAAACTATAAGATATGGTGGATTAAAATAAAGCATCTCGTTGAGTGCAGAAAAGCTATATAGTACATACTTGATAAACATGAAAGGTCGGTATAAAATTGTCAAGGTCATCCTGTTACACCATTGCTCAAACAATAAATTTGATAACTAAATCCAAATCCGATGAATATCAAATTGAGTTGTGACTATCATATATGATATACTAGAGAGAGTGAACGCGTCAATCAATCACCAGGTTTCATTAAATTTTAAGAGAAACAGAAAGCATTTACTGAAACCTTTCGTGAACAGGACACATTAATGCCCCACATATTTTACAACCAAAAAAACCAAGAATTAGAATATCACTTTCAATACTGAGCCAGAAGCATGCACCAAACTTATATAGAAAAATTGACTGGAACGTACAGAACCAAACCATGAAACAAAACAGAGCACATGAATTGTAATTCAAATGTAAAAGTATAAGACAGGAAATTTTGTGTTACCTTCTCTCTGCATCTCAGAGTTATGGATTACTTTATCAGGCCAGTCATCATCGAAAACACCAGTCCTAGAGACAAACCTCAACCAAATTGGCCCAACCAAGCCACAAATTAGAGGAGTAACCTTAAACTCCTTCACCAAAGCTTCACATTGAAGCTCAATCATCATCTGCAACCCCATCACATACCGCATCCTTATCTCATTGTGGTAATCTTCAAAGCTTGCAATGTTTGAGCCTCCAAAATCAGTAGGAACCGAAGGACTTTCCTCAACAAACTGATCGGCATAAAATTCCTCTCTTTTAACTTCAACAAATTCATTTCGTTGAGGAGTATCATCATCTAAACCTAGATTCTTAATGAAATTGGACTGGGAATCATAGAATGAGTCATATTGGGATATGGGTTCGGCTTTGACTGCAGCAGGTCGTTGCCGTAGGTGACTGGCCATGTAGACAGCCCCACCAGCAGTTTCTCCCTTATTGAAGAGATCATCAGCATCGACAGCAGTGTCCATGACATCCTCAAATTGCGAGCCACATCGAAGGCAGTAGAAAAAGCCATCAGAGCCATCACCAAGACCCACCCTGTTACAGGTTTGACAAACCAAGTTATGGACATCGACCATTGCAGGATGCTTACACACAGCTACACCTTTCAGTATTATTCCGAGCCTGTATGAGAGGCCATGCTCAGGTATAATATAATATTTCAATAGATATTTCCAATCCAGTGACTAAATGGTAGATACATTATCACTATTTTCCAATCCTGTGAAACACAACCACATCACTTTCAAATTGGAATATACGGTAGAAACTTGTTTGGGCTGATCGCGACTTGTTAGGGTTTCACTCTTGTTCTTCTGCTGCCCCCGCACTGGTTCTTTCCTTCTTCTGAACCGCTCGCCGTCGAGTCACAGACCGTCGCCCTCGGTCGCCGTCGCCCCTCGCCGTCGTCGTCTGCGGCAGGTTGGGAGGAGAGGCTGCGCGAGGTTGGGTGGAGAAAGGGAGAACACTGCTCTCCTGCGCTGTTCTGTTTCGATATGGTGTGGGACTTTAATTGATTTTAATTAAAATCAATTGAAATCATTTTTTTTTATGATTTTGGTTTTATATTTTTTAAAATAATGATTTTGATTTAATCTTTATTTTGTTGTGTTTTACTTTTTGTATATTGATTAATTAAAGTATTTTTTTATTATGCTTTTGAATAAATATTTCAAGTTTATAATTTAATTAAATCACATAAAAAATAAATATATAAAGTTAAAAATTAAAGTAAAATTATGGACTTCTTAAAATAAAATAAAAAATAAGAAACTAAAATTGGAGGAAGAACGAGATTGCAATTTCTATGCGTTCTTTGGTTTGACTCAGTGCAGAACCTGCGAAAGGGAATCATGTGAGGAATCAGCAAGCTTTGGAAGAAGATAACCTTTGTGAGAGCCATGGCTTTCAATCTCACACACTCTACTTCCATTTCACACCATTTTTATGTTCATTCTCTTTCAAAGCCTTTTTTTCTTTCACACTCCAAAATCTCAACCTCTCCAATCTCCAAAACCCTTTGTCTTTGTGCATCACCATCCAACACCATCCACCCTTCACCAACCCCCATTTTCCTCCCATATCTCCAACAAGAACAAGAACCAGAAGAACAAGAGCTCATAGAAACAATAGAAGAAGAAGAAGAAGTAGTAGTAGAAGAAGCTCGTGACCCAGATGATCCAATCTACAAATTCTTCAAAACCCGCACTAGGATTTCCTTCCAAGACCCGGGAAAAGAAGGAAAGTTGTCGCTTCAGAAGAACCGTCGCATATCATGGCACCTTGCTTCTGACACCAGTGACCTTGTTGAAGAAGAATCTGTAACGGGTTTGGAGGATGGTTCCTTGTTGGTTGAAGAAAAGAAAGAAAGGGTGTGTGAGAAAAAGGGTTTGCCGTTACCTGAGGGGATTGTGGGGGAGATTGTTCAGCTTGCAAGGAACTTGCCTCAGAATATTACTCTGGAAGAGGGTTTGGTTGAATACGAAGGAAGGGTTAGTGAGAAAGATTGTTGGGAGGTTTTGAAATCACTTGGGGTGGAACACCTTCTGGTGTCTTGTTTGTATTTTTTTCAGTGGATGAGGTCGCAGGAACCTTCACTGGTTACACCTCGGGCTTGCACTGTGTTGTTTCCTTTGTTGGGGAAGGCGAGGATGGCTGATAAGTTGATGGTTTTGTTCTCAAACTTACCATCCACCAAGGAGTTCCGAGATGCTCATGTTTACAATGCCGCGATTTCAGGCCTTCTTTCTAGTGGCAGGTAAAATATTCCTGCAAAATCACATGGTTTGCTTGTTTTTCTTTTGCTGCTTTTGTGTGGATCATGGGAAAATTAGTAGAGGATGCAAATGCAAGTAAAATAGCTTGTTACTTTTGCTTAGTTAGAATGATACACGTTTAATTAATTAACTTGTTTACCAGTTCATTTGTTTCACTGTTATAATTGTTGTAGTGATCTTGGAAGATAAGGAAATGAACACGGTGCTACAGGCTTGTTATCCAAGCAGTGGTATAAGCCATGCCATGTCTTAATTATGTTTCAGCTCAACACTGGAAATTACTTATTTCATCATCTTTACCTAGAATTCTGATCAATGATGACAATAAACCTGGTCATGAATATTAATTGCACTAGCACATCAGTTTCAGCATGAAGTTCATGTGGTTGTGCATATTCTTTGCAAGTTCTCTTGATGGGCTATACTTTGGTTTCTTAATATATTAGTAATAGTTAGGGAAACTTTGCTACTGTATATTATTCTTCAAAGGTGGAACTGGAAGCATACTGTTCTTTAAATTACTTTATTTTACAAAAAAATTCTGCATTTGTACTTCAGTCCAATTGCAAAAAATCTATAACTTAATTTGTTTGTGTAAATATAGCTTACCGGATGATCCAACCAGGAGTTGGTTGTTGGAGCCTTTCCATTGATTGAAACAATCCCTAGTCTCTTTACACCAGTCAGCTTTTCCATTAATGAAGATGGATGGAAGTCCTTTCTTTTATCTGTTAGGCTTGTTTTGTTCTAGGTTTGTTATTAAGAGTCCAATGAACACCTATAAAATCTATTGAATTTCATTGGTCCTTGTCAGAGAATTAAGATGTTACAATTTACCTCTGCTGTATCGGTTTCCTGTGCTGCTTCCAAACTTAAAACTGTGAAAATTAAATATTATCTATGATTGTATGGAAAACAACCAAAGATTTTTCATCTCTCCCTACTTTGACAAATGTTCTCACATTGTTTAGAGCAGCATCACCCCTCTCTAAAGTGCCCCGTATTGTATGAGTTTATTGTTGAAGTCTACCTGATTGTTTTAGGTACGAAGATGCTTGGAAAGTGTACGAGTCAATGGAAGCGGATAATGTTCTTCCTGATCACGTGACATGTTCTATTATGGTTATTGTTATGAGAAAACTTGGCCACAGTGCAAAAGATGCATGGCAATTTTTTGAAAAAATGAATGGAAAGGGAGTCAAATGGGGTGAAGAAGTCCTAGGTGCACTCATAAAGTCTTTTTGTGTTGAGGGTTTGATGAGGGAAGCTCTCATCATCCTATCTGAAATGGAGAAGAAAGGGGTTTCCCCAAATGCTATTATGTACAACACCCTGATGGATGCATATTGTAAATCCAACCGTGTAGAAGAAGCTGAAGGCCTTTTTGTTGAGATGAAAGCTAAAGGGATTAAGCCCACTGAAGCTACGTTCAACATTCTAATGTATGGATACAGCAGAAAAATGCAGCCTGAGATCGTGGAGAACCTGATTGCTGAAATGCTGGATGTGGGGTTGAAACCAAATGCCAAATCATATACTTGTCTTGTCAGTGCGTATGGGAAGCAGAAAAGGATGAGTGACATGGCTGCAGATACATTCTTGAAGATGAGGAAAGATGGTATTAAACCCACTTCACATTCTTACACAGCTCTTATCCATGCATATTCAGTTAGTGGCTGGCATGAGAAAGCTTATGCAGCATTTGAAAACATGCAAAGGGAAGGTGTTAAACCATCCATAGAAACCTACACTGCATTACTAGATGCATTTAGACGAGCTGGTGATACTGAAACATTAATGAAAATATGGAAGTTGATGAGGAGGGAGAAAGTTGAAGGAACACGAGTGACATTCAATACTCTTGTTGATGGTTTTGCTAAACATGGTCACTACAAGGAAGCAAGAGATGTAATATCTCAATTTGGGAAAGTTGGACTGCATCCAACATTGTTGACGTACAATATGCTGATGAATGCATATGCACGAGGAGGGCGACACTCAAAGCTGCCAGAATTGTTGGAAGAGATGGCAGATCGTAACTTAAAGCCAGATTCAGTAACTTACTCAACTATCATATATGCATTTCTCCGCGTTCGAGATTTTTCACAGGCATTCTTTTATCACCAGGAGATGGTCAAGAAGGGTCTGGTAATGGATGCCAATTCTTACCAGAGACTTCGGGCGATTCTGGATGATAAAGCTTCAAGAAAAAACAGAACGGATAGGAGATCCTTGATTGGTGTAGTTAGAAATAAGATGGGTATTGTGAAACCTAAGAGGAAAAAGGACGAGTTATGGAAGTACAGGAAAAGACATGTTAAAAACAGGTAGTTCCGAATCCTGCTATCAGTGTAAAGTAAGTTATATATGCAGAGCTTTACAAGGATTGTAATTTCAATTTTGATCCATTTTTTATTTCTCTAAATGGGTGCATGAAGATATATTCACACATTGAGAGAATCATCATTTGAGAAACAAAATGAAACAGAATGGTGAAGTAGCACATGACCTTAGTCCCATCTAGAAGAATGTGAATGTAAAAAAAAAAACGGAGACGGTCCTAATTGATTTTTCTTTTCTTTCAGTGGATGCAGAGTTCAACCAAGAACTAGTCTTATTCTATCAATTTAATTTGATTCTCTTATCATATAAGTGACTTGCACTGTTAAAAATTAAAGAACATAAATTAGAAGCTAAAGAGCATTTTACAAGAAGCTTAAAAAAGAACCTTCTGAATAAATTTTTCGTACTTGTTAAAGCCATTTTCTACTATCTGAATACAAAAATACTCTGGGGGCATCGGCAGCATTTGAATATTTTCCATAATAACATTTTCCACTAGTAAAGTAATTTGCTACATACGGAAACAGAATGGAATAAGGTTCCGATGGAAAGTGGGAAATCAGATACCCAGTGAACTCGACCTTATTAACAGAGTCACAGAAAAAAATAACTTGATGAAATTTATTAATGACATCAAAGCTATTAGTATTTTACAATGACCAAACCAAAATCATAGACACAAAAATCGGAGTCAATGTTGATCAAATAGGCAATGAGCAGAACATGAACCAAATAATGATGTTTTCATTTTGAACAGGTAATATGGGGCTTGGTCTGTTAATGACAATGACAACATAACTGCACAATACTGTGATTTAGGCTATTAGAAGTTGGAACACGACATAGGTGTATGGATCATTCCTACATATATGTTGTTTGATTTGTTTGTTTTTATTTAATTTGCAACTTCTTTACTCACATTTGTCACTGTTAACAGTATGAGAAGAACAAATCCATAAATGCCACCACAAAGCCTGAAAGACAGGTTTCTCTGATACTGTTACGGAAGATGTGGAGAACCTAATGAAATGAAAATCAATATTAGTTGATAAGTGGATACACAAGGTAGCGCTATTGATCCTCATCTCTGTATTACTAGTAAATCCTGAACCTCAAAACCCCGTCATAGTAATGTTTGAAATATTTCTTCTATATTTATTACTCAAGCTTAGTTCTTAAAACTTTAATGTGTGTACTTTTCCAATTTGACATTCAGAAAGTAATAAAGAAGTTAAATTATTATATACTCAAGGAATATCTTTGGCACAACATTAAGATCCATCAATGGAAGCAGGTCAAAATTGTCTTCACTTTTGCTACTCCTTGCTTTCATCCTATTTGTGAGAAACTGAATTATTCTAATTTTCCATTGTGGAGGCAAAAGTTGAACTGATGATTAAGGTCTATAAACTTCAACGCTTTGTTATAAGTTACGTGATTCTTATGCGGTTTTTCACTTAAGAAGATTGTCAAACAGGAATTGAAACTCTAGCATACTGTAGTTGGGAATAAGTTCAGATCCTTCTATCATGGCTTCAACAGACTCTCTCTTTGTCAATTTTGCCTTGATTAAAACAGTTTGTGTTCACTCATCAAAATTTGAAGGTAGGTTTATGAGTATTTCCAGAAACATAAGATTCATATAACAATGTTTGAACAAAAAACTGTGCAGGAATTTTTACTTCACATCAAATGTATTGTTGATGCCCTCGATTTTTGCAGTGATTCTATTCCTTCTCGTGAACATTTAGACGTGATTCTTGAAGACTTACCAGAAGAGTACGGTCTTATATTCTCCATTGTTGAAAGCAATCTTGATCTCTTCCAATGAGTGAAGTTGAGGCGTCATTACTTACACGTGAATCGCGCATAAACAAATTTGGGAAAAGGTTAATTGAATCTCCTTTGATTAACATTGCCCAAGGAGGATCGAATGATAACAAAACTAATTCTACCAAATTTCAAGAAGTACGGAAAAGGATATGTAACAGAAAAGAGAGAAAGAAAATTGCATTTCAAATTGCTGGATAAGAAATTTTACACTTTCCTAGATAATCAAGAACTTTAAATTTAAAATGGATTAAACTTTTCATAGGATGTTGTTAGTTAAAATTTATATCCAATTAACATTGGCAAAAACAATTAATCTTATTTAATGTCGACCGAAAATTTTCTTAATTAACATTAAAAAATTTCTAACAAATTATTGATAAAGAATAACATTAGTGTCGTTGGCAAGAAAAATAACCATTAATACAGAAATCAACAAAAGAAATAACAACAATACTCCATATGAATCAAAAATTAATCTTTATGACATTAATCAATTATGACTAATATCAAGCAACAATAATCTAAAACAACAACAAAAAATTATTATAATAATATAAATAAAAAATAACAGTCATTAACATCAACCAAAAAAATTGTAGTTAACATCTTATTTTTACTCGTAGAATTTTTACTCTTTAGGTCAAATTTGAAAATATTTCATTTTAATTAATTAAATTACTCATAAAATCATAGAATTTTATTTTGTTTTGAAATTTCCTATCCATAAAAAATGTGTAATGAATTAAATAAATAAATAACTAATTTAGTAATCTAATAGAAAATTAAAATAAACTATTAAAAGTTTTTTTCAATTACTAGTGTATGATATATAACCTTGTGGTCAATAAGTCAGATCAACTTATGGGCTTATCACCCTCACCAACTGACTAGCCAACCAGCATACCCTTGAGCCAATCACCCTAACTGGCTGGTGGGTCGATCATCCTAACCAACTAGCTAGTCAACCCACACACCTTTAGGTCGAGATCCTAACTGGCGAGCTTATCATTCTGACAAATTGGAGAATATACCAGTACATCTTAGGATCGATCACTCATACAGACTTGATTGGGTTACAAAATAAATATCAAATTAACACTTAGTCAATAATAAACATGCATCAATAAGCTAATTTAGTTAAGGTATGATTGAGTCATGATTAAGCCAACAAAAAAAGTAAAAGCTCATGACAACTATTATTAGTGTAAGATATGATTATTCACTAATACATTACAAATCTAATATTCCTATGCTCTAATTCTCTTATGCACTTAAAGTTTGACAAAAAGAAAAAAAAATCAAAATCACTAAAGTACTTCTAAGCAAAGATCGAAGGTAACCACAAGCTCGACAATCCTTTCAACTGTAATGAACTTGAAAGCGTAATTCCAACCTCGTCCAACATCAAGTGTACTTGGAATCCCTTATGAGAGATAATTATTCACGTTTCTGCAAGTACTCTTCGATAGATATAAATTATCAACAAAACATAAAACTTGAATATGAGTTGGAACAAGAGATGTTCAATGAACCTTTGAGAACCTTGTCGAAACAACTAATAAATGAAAATTAAAAGAACTATTGATAATTATTATCAATAACTAGTAAATTGGTACACCTTGAGTAGGGTTAAAAAATTTTATGGATATTATTATTTTGACACTTAATAGATTTGTATACGTATTTTATATGTATTATTTTATCTTTCAATTTTTTTTATAAATATAAAAACTAATTTTTTTAATGATCAAAATATTCTAGAAACTAGATTGTCAACTGGGTGCAAGTGATGTTAAAAAAGTATTTTCCTTTTTGTATAAACCTACTTGCTATTCACATGTTACATAACCACGACATTACATAAGGAAAACAACTCCTCCATTGCAAAGACGCCTATTTTAGTAGCAATTATGGGGTAAAACCCAAATTACATATAGAGATACCCTTTTCAACAAGATGAAAAAACTCTCAATTAGATTAATCTCAAATGGACCAAAAGATGGGGAAGAAAAAAACATAATATGAGTTAATTGGGCCATTAAAAAATATCATAGCCGAGGATGTGGGACAGCAGAAGAAGGCATAATTACAAATAGCCCTTGACAAAGCATGATCTAGAGACATCGTTACCTCAACCTCACAACACCCTATCATTGAACCAAGACCATAAACCAATGAGAAGGAGACAAAACGGTTAATCAACAAGGTAAACAATGACCTCATACTCGGTTCTTCATTTCCTTCTCACACAAACAACAATAATTGGTACCCTTTTTGGTGCATGTAATACATTTGTCACTACTAGTAACACAATGGCAAAATAATATCAATCTTTTTTCCAACTCTTTTTTACGAGGCGAGAAAAAAAGCATCCATTTGAACCACGAAATGGCAGCTCAGAATGGCAAGGAAGCTCAAGTTATCATCCACATGTCAAGTGAGGATAGGTTAGCTCACAGCAGCCTCAAACGAGACATCACTTGAGAACTATAAATGAAGCGAAAACGTTGCATGTGTGGTAACGAGGCCAATACAAGGTTGTTCTGTAGGAGATAAGATTGTGGTAGTGCTCATCAATGGCCTCTGCATCACCCTCTCTGCTCAAGTCTTCACTTGTTCTTGACAAGTCTGAGTGGGTGAAGGGTCAATCCCTTCGCCAACCTTCTGCATCAGTGGTCAGATGCAGCCCCACCAACCCTTCAGCCCTCACCATCAGAGCTGGTTCATATGCTGAGGAGCTTGTTAAGACCGCGGTATGATAATAAAAATCTCATCTTTCATACTCTTTATTTTTATGTGACTTCTTTCTGTTTAACTTCTTCACCAGTTCAGATTGTTTTAACTGATGAACAAGCTAAATGCAGTTACCCTTTTCTCTAATGGAAAATTTTATCTAAACAACCCAAGATAGACACTAAGAGCATCTTGCAATTAAACTAAATTGAAACTGTTCACACCCATAAACTCATAATCCGTTTCTTGTTTTCCAACTGGCTTTGTTAGAATTTAGAGGACAGAAGGTAGTTGTAACTTTCTGTCATACTTGAGATTATGGTTATTAAGTGCGTGCTTTAGTATTGTAGCCGTGAAAATTTTCTTAGCAGTGAATATGACTTTACTTTCTTTTCTAATTATCTTTGTGGTTGTTCTTGTTTGCTCCTGAAGTGTGTTTTTGACATTGTTGATGCGAATGGTATTTTGCTGCGTGTGAAAACAGAAAACTGTGGCTTCACCAGGGAGGGGAATTTTGGCCATGGATGAGTCCAATGCTACCTGTGGGAAGCGTTTGGCGTCAATTGGGCTAGAGAATACTGAAGCTAACCGCCAGGCATACCGTACCCTTCTTGTGACAGTTCCAGGCCTTGGTCAATACATCTCTGGTGCCATTCTCTTTGAGGAAACTCTCTACCAATCCACAATTGATGGCAAGAAGATTGTTGATGTTCTCATTGAGCAAAACATTGTTCCTGGTATTAAGGTCGACAAGGTAACAATTTCAGAATCACCCTTTCCTTCCTTTATTATGCAGTCACTGACACCTTAAATAACAATGAAAAGAAGTAGCATGAGTATTGATGGATGTTAATGTTAAAGATTTACTTTTTAATAGTTTATACTTATACTTAATTGTACTGTTAATGGTATATTTGTCGGTGTCCATGTAGAAAAATGTTCCACGTCTCACATAAACACAGCTTAGTTATAATAACATACCAGAAGTTAGCTTTTTTTATAGTTCAGAATGGTGAAAATCTCGATTTTGAACTAAAATAGAGGCTTCGAATCTGCATGTATGGCGGTGTATGTACTTTTAAATCATGGTTTATGTGCTTGAGACAACAGGGTTTGGTTCCTCTTGTTGGCTCCAACGATGAGTCATGGTGCCAAGGTTTGGATGGTCTTGCCTCTCGCTCAGCTGCATACTATCAGCAAGGTGCCCGTTTCGCCAAATGGTAAGTGTTCGTCGCCCTTTGCAGTGGCAGAAAAATCATTCATAGTTTTATGCCCTTTATTTTCTTGTGCCACACATCATGCTCATTTTTTTATCATATCAACCCATAACTCCATATTAGGCGTACTGTTGTGAGTATCCCCAACGGTCCCTCTGCTCTGGCTGTCAAGGAAGCAGCCTGGGGTCTGGCCCGCTATGCTGCAATTTCTCAGGTGAGAAAACCACTCGAGTTGAATTGGTGATTTGGGGTTTGGCTGGATACTTTTTGTTGAGAATTTCAATTTCAAGTTCAAGTCTTTCATTCGATAAAAATAAGAAAGTTGTGAGAAAGTTGAGTTACATATAAGCAAAAGAACCATAAATTCATTATCTTTAAGATTTTGGAACGTGTCTGTCTCTTGTCTCATTTGGTGTTATATCTTCCGATGAAATTCTCCACTCGAATGACCCATCAACTTTCTACATGTTTGTACTGATTCTGAAGAGCCAAAATGTTTTCATTTAATGGTTTTAGGACAATGGATTGGTGCCAATTGTGGAGCCAGAAATCTTGCTTGATGGGGAGCATAATATTCATAGAACTTTTGAAGTAGCCCAAAAGGTATGGGCAGAGGTGTTCTTCTACCTTGCTGAGAACAATGTCCTTTTTGAGGGTATTCTCCTGAAGCCTAGCATGGTTACACCTGGAGCTGAATCAAAGGAGAAGGCAAGTCCTCAAACAGTAGCTGATTACACCCTCAAGCTCCTTCACAGGAGAATCCCCCCTGCAGTCCCTGGAATTATGGTAAGTGACACTGCCAAATGCATCATTCTTTGCATTCTTAACATCCCTTTCATGTGCTCACCAAAGTTGTGTTATGCAGTTTTTGTCTGGTGGACAGTCTGAGGTTGAAGCTACCCTGAATTTGAATGCCATGAACCAATCTCCAAACCCATGGCACGTGTCATTCTCATATGCCAGAGCCCTTCAAAACACTGCCTTGAAGACATGGGGAGGGCGCCCAGAGAATGTGAAGGCGTCACAAGATGCACTCCTTTTCCGTGCCAAGTCCAACTCACTGGCTCAGCTTGGAAAGTACACTGGTGAGGGTGAATCTGAAGAGGCCAAGAAGGAGTTGTTCGTCAAAGGTTACTCCTACTAAGATGTTTCTAGTGCATATGATACATGTTAGGCACCAACACCAGCAGTTGCAGTAGGTGTTGACGGAGATGAAGTGGAAGACTAATTTCTGTAAAATGTAATGTTTTTATAGTCTTGGAGACTATTTTTGTTTATGGTTTACATCTTCCTTTACAACTTAATAAACCTTTTGCTATGAGTTGTGCATTTTAATATATCCCCATATATAACAAAATGGTTGAATCTCGGCAACTGATGAAAAATCTCTTTATAAAATAGTGTAAGAATTGAAAGAAAAAAAAAAACTCATTCCTCTTTAAAAGGACATGAATTCTTCTTTGCTTAGGCTCAACAACAAACAACTTTTAATCCCCAAGGAAGATAAAACTTGTCAAAGTTAGCAAGAAAGCATCTTCAATGGAATTCTTTAGCACTCTCTTGAAGAGTTGTAACAGAAAATTAAAATGTGAAATTGATTTAAGACGCCAATATCACAACTTCTCATTGCAGGACTTTTGAAGACTGATAATTATTTGTTTATCATAAACTAAATAGTTAGTGTAATATATTGCACTTTTTATTTAGACGACGACAATGAATCTTTAGAGAAATGCTACATGGCGAATTTTCTTTTCCTTTTTAAAAACTCAGGTAGATATCTAGAACTCTAATCCATAACAATTTATTTAGAAGAGAATGATAACTCATTCAATATTTGACAAACGTGACAACGTTCAGAGAGAAAAGGTCGTTGTATTAAATATTTCATTTCTTAACCCCCAACTATGCTTACGAAAAATTGAGCTGAATTTTACAAATTAACTTATTGTATGATGAATAAAACATGAAAGAGATGTCTAATTTGCATAGTATCATTATTGATGTATTGTGTGTTTGTATTCTCTTCTTGAAATCTAAAAATCATAAAATCCATGTAGCTTATGAAATAGAAATTCCAATCCATACATAATGATAGCCTTATGAAACAATAATCAGGTGAAATAATTCTTAACAAACCAAATTGATCCTTAATGCAACGATGACAATGATGTCTCATTGAGGAGGTTAAGCATATGAATGTTATTGGATTCCTTCCGGGATAAAGTCTAATAAAATCACTTAGAACAAGGGCTTGTTAATAGTTTTTTTTAAGGCGGTAGAGTTGGCAGACGAAAAAGAATAAAACAAAATGCAATGAAATCATGTACTGTAGCTTGGTAGTATTAAGTTAATAAACAACCTATGCTTGTCGATGCAATTTCAAATTATGTAACACGAATATTTGAATTCTATTAAGTAATTTTGAATAGTTATAGCTTTCTCTCATCGTCTTCTCAATTGTTTTGTATATATAATAACTGATGGGATGCATTGAGCTTACTGATGTCCGAGTGTGATGGTATTTATAAAGTCAATCACTGGTAAAGGCATCATTGATGGATATTGATACCAAATTGTGTTTATACAAAGTCCCCATTTACAATCAACATAATTAAGAACTACCATGTGAAGATATAGATTCGGTGATCTATTAGAATGGATATGAAATAACTCAGACAAAAATAAAGTGAGAACCAAATGCAGCCAGATTACTCCCTCAGAACGTTTCATATTAGTGAGTTCATTTAATGAATATAAAAGAAAATTAATTAAGCACCTTGCAGAATGAGTGAGGAATATTGCAAGATTGGCTAGAAAATCTACAGTGGTCGAAAACAACTAGACCAATTGAAAAAGAGATGAGTTAATGTTGATGATTTGAACAAAGTCACTAGAAAGTATCAACTTGCTTCAGTTTCAAGTTTTAAGCCACTGTCTGTTGGATTTGTTAAGTTTATTGAGCTGTCTGATGTTTTTACTACATCAGATAGGTACTTCCAACATCGTTTGTGAACTCCACTAATCTTTTTTGGAGCATCTGCTAATGGCAAGCCTGCAATAAGTTATGCCATATCAAATCGAGTCAGAAACACAAGTACTCAAATGTTTCAGCATTTACAATACTTCATACAACTTACACTTTATTTCAGGTACATTATGCTTCACAGAACATCCTGAGAATTTATCAAATAAAGCTTCCAAGTTCTAGTAACTAACAGAAACTACGTTGTCAAATAAGAAAAAAAAATGTGATTTATAACTGAGATCCTAATTAATTTGATATGGAATATGAACGAAAGAAAGTTAACACTGAGACATGCAAATGTAATGGAGTGCCGCATGTGGCATCACTACCCAAACTTATGCACACAAGCTCAATCCTCTCGCAAGTTCTTACAAGCTCACAATAAGCGTTAAACACTCTCCAAGGGCACTTCACCACAGCAAAGTTAGAAATGTTCCCTTAGAAATGTCAAACAAACACTTCTATCAAAATTCATAAAAATATGTTTGCGATTCTAGTTTTCAGTAGCCATTAGAATGGATGAAATGAAGAACTACATAAATTTTTGGGTGTTCTAGAATGGATGAAATGAAAGGGGAATAGAAAAATAGAGAGTCAAATTGTTATTATGCCAGGCAGGACTGGGTATGCTAAATTGATTACGTAAGAATTCAGAAACTAGCCTACACTTTCGTTGGAGAAAAGCAGTGCAGCAAGATTATCAGTGCCTAGACTCTGCTGCACAGAGAATTGATAATCAAAATATCCCAAAGTCAAAAACACTTCTACTTATGACACTAACCATTTTTATGAGCAATGCCCCATGCTTTTCCATGCCTTCCGTCCTGCAAAAACATATGCAACATAAAATTAAGGAGAAAGATATTTGCTAGAACGGAGAAAAGCAGGGGAATAAATCACTGTAAAATACAATTTGAAATAGTTGAAATCCGAATCAAAACAATTGGAGGACAAGAAAAAAAGTTTAGGATCGAAAGAGAAGCACCTTGTACAGATTGAGTTTAGTGATCTCGTAAGAAACTTCGTTCCAGTGACTCTTGGCCATGTGGCAGCCAATTCCCCAGTTAGGTAAGAACTGAGCAACCTCGAACAAGTTCTTTTTCTTTCTTCGCTTCGATTTCTTTGGGCTCTGAGCAGAAGAAATAGAAGAGGAACTAGAAGAAGTAGAAGATGAAGTGCTCAAGGCTCTCATGAAGTTGAGCGGAAACCTTAGTAAAGGAGAGTTTCGAACAGATCCAACTCTGTTACCCAAAGAACTTGCCATTGGTTTCCTGATAAAATCCCCATGGAAAAGCAAAAAGCATTCACCTTATCTCGTATTATTAAGCACAATGCCGAATATACATCCTAATGCCCATGTATTCAATGCATGGTAAAAATAGTAGAGCAGCAACAGGTAAATGTCCACCTTAAAACCAAAAGCATGTGGCAGTTATATCCAATCATACCAACATCATTGAAACAAGTAAGGGCTGTTTATACGAAAATTTTCCATAAGCACTTTTACAATGGAAAATTTTTTAAAAAAATGAAATTAGTTTTTTCAATAAGTTTAAACCAATGCATAAACTAATTTTAGCTCATTGAGAATTTCTTAGCAGATACTAAATAACATACAGAAAACCATTCCGCGTTACCACAGACATAAAATTTCCAGATAATGTGAAAACAATAAGACAAACACTTAGTAAAATTCACAAACAGTTTGCAGCAAATGAAAGAAGAGGAAAAAAAGTAATTACGGACCGAAGTGAATCTTCCCGTTTTTGACTTGGCAAGTAAGGAGTGACTAATGAATGTCGTTATCATTCAATGAGTTCAAAAATAAAGAAGAAAAAAGGGGAACGAATGAGTTTCAATGACATACGCTCAATGATCTGTTTGTTGATGTGCCGATAAGCAACAGGGAGAATCATACAGCGGACGGTTCTCTCGGAAGGGCCGTGAAGGATGGCGGCGGTCCGTGGGTCCGTGCAGCGGCGCGGGAGGAGTATTCGGTGGCGAGGAGGCAACACGTTGAGAAAGAAGAAGAAGCAGTGTTGAAACCTACAAATAACAAAAGCAAAGAAACTAAATATGTTAAAATTTTATTACATATTAATTTCTAATAAATTTTAATCAGCTAAAGTTTAAGAAATGTTATGATACATTATTTAATATTCTATGTTCAATAAAATTTATTAAAAATACAAAATTAATATATCTCATAACTTATTAACGAGTTGTTATCTTTGTCTAATTTTATATTTTTTGGAAACAGCTTTAATAATTTTTAATAATACGAAAGCAAACAGTTATTTAGATGCAGAGGCGTCCAAGGTTGTTTTATATGTATCTCTAATCATTTCATTATATATATTCAATTTTCAAAAATAACTTAAAAATTACATTTTTTCTATTAGATTTTAAAATTTAATAAAGAATATTTTAAAATTTGATAAAAGATTTTTCAAAGATATCAATAAATTTTAAAATTTGATAAAAAATTCTTTATCGATGAAGCACAAAATATGAAGTGGAGATCAAAACAGCTATTTTTTTTTTCGTTTCAAAGGCTTACAAAACCAAGTTGGATGAGTTCAAGAATCTGTGCTAGAAGTGGATCGATTTTATTTGGGTTACAACAAAAAAACATGTGAAAACCCAATCTTTTGTTTATAAAAAAACTATCCATTTTTATATTTTAAAACTTTATTTTTTGTTTTAAAATAATTAAATACTATTGTTATTTTAATTAAAATATATGAAAAATTATTGTCATTTATTAAAATCACAATAGAGTTGAAAGTCTATTTTACAATTATAGAAAAAAGTAAATGGCTTGGTATTGGAAATATAAGAAACACACATCTAATTTTTAACTAGAAAAAAGATGTAAGTGTCATAAAACAACCATGAAAAGTAACTACAAATTCTATTAGTAGATTTAATCAAACAATTTTATGACTACACATTTACTTTTATATTGAAATAATGTTTTCTTAAATATAGCTTCTATATTATTTTCACAAGACAGTGTATATAAACCAGCCACAATATAACTTTTTGATATTTTTAACATATAATAATTAAACCATTAAAAAATTTATGAAAAAACATTTTTATACTTTAAAAGTTTAATTTTTTTTATTTTAGTATATTTTTATTTAAGTTTTAGCTAATATGATGTTTTTAAATAAAAAAAGAGAGACAAGTTTTAGTCAATATTTATATAAAAAATATAAAATAGGTCTTATTAAACAAAAGAAAACGAATTAAACGTTTTAGTTTCTCCTTCAGACTCTTGTTGGAACAATCATCTTCTTAAGTTCTATTATTATGTCCTTCTATTTGCCTTTTGTATTAGTCAAATCTTATTTATCATCTCACTTTTTTTCTTTGAAGTATTTTCACCATTGTAATGAAATATTACAGTTTTCAAAAATGAAGAATAATGTTGTTTTAAACTCCTTTTTATTCATACATGAAATGTGATTGGTGCTTCATACGTTAAACCCAATACAGCCACCCATCATCATACAAGTCTTCCCCAATACCCTCCTCCTTTTGTATTTTAATAAAAGAAGCCATAATAAGTTTTTACTTCAACCAATGCATTAGCATTACCGTCCCTTTTAACATAGAACAGAAACGGAAGTCAGCAGCAGATTTAAATAATTTGAGGGTTTAATCATATATAATATGTAGACATGTAATAAATATCATGAAGTTATATGACCAACAGTTCCTCTGTTGTCAGACTAAGTTTAACAAACCAAAATGCTAAGGATGTAGTTAACATAAGCTGCTTTAAGAAAACTTGATATATACCAGCGACTTTAAGCGACCTTCATTATGCATCTCATTCGTATGAAAGTAACTATTTCCCCTCATTGATTTGGTCTGCAGCCAAACAATTCAAACTTTAAGCAGACAGAAACAAGGTCAACGGTGTAAAAGAAAACTGAGTAAACATTATATTTCTGTAGCTGCCTCAGCCCATCTTATGTGTTGTACCTTTATTACTTCTCAGCCCCTTGTTTGTAGGATTCAACTGGTGGCACACTTGCAAATTCATGATTACTGCCTCTTAAAATATCCATACCTTGTTCCTTAAGAATTAGATTATACGTTAATTTGACGACTAATAAGTGTTACAACTTTTTTGTTTCTGAAATGCACATTACAAACAGCCCTTGATCAAATAACTCAAAGTTCTTGTAGAATAGGAAAAAACAACTACCTGGTTGTTTGGTGCTGGTCCATTTAACCGCAATGGCCTGGTGTTCAGATCAATTAACTTTTTATCAATTTTTCTATGACCATCGATATTATTTTCTTGTCTTGGAACAGGCAAGATACTGTGATTCTGCTGAATTTCTCTTGTTTTTAGCTTGAGAAACTGATTTTCATCCCTCCTAAATTCATTCTGATCCAGTGGTTGCAGCCCTAGTTCTTCCATTTGGGCAGGTTTATCACCTGGAAACTGCCATAGAAAGGTCAAAAGCAACATATATAAACTTCAAAATTATCTATTCAGAAGCTTGGAAGATTGACAATTCTTTACATCCTAAAACATACCTCAACTCTTTGCCTCAATAGAAGATATCTTTCATGAGTTCTTTTACCACCAACATGCACAATCATATCACATTGCAGACACAGCGAACTACCATCTACCTCACAGTAAAAGAAAGCTACACACAAATTTCCATGACATGGGAGAAAGATTCAACCTCTGTATAGTTTAGAATGCACAATCTTGCAAAAAAGATATGAATACCCTCAGTACCAGGTGCATTTTCACATATGTCACAGCGTGGAACATCAGTGGGGTCAGCAAGGCCAACCCGAATGTGTCTGCTAGCAAGTTTATTACACATATGGATCTGTATCTCCAATGCAAACACAAGCTATCAGAAGAAAAAAATGCATGCAAATGTAGTGGTACTTTCATTAAATTATTATGAATGTTGTTAACAGAAACACTTGACAAAACGCATAAATAATTGGGTCGTATTAATTATTGCACCATCCAAGAAAAAATACAAAATTCACAGAGGTAGAATGCATCACTCAACATAAAAAGATTTTCCAAGAAAACCTGCGGGGAAAATACAATTCCGTTATTGGTTAACTACTTGTTCACATTCCAAGTGAGTCGGAATTCCAACTCTGTTATCCTAATGCTACCTCTTTTGTTAAGTGAATCACTCTCTATATGAAGAATCTATGCAATAATATTTCATAGGCATTTCAGATCCAATGATGCAAAAACATATCCTAAAACGATATAAACCCTCTTAGATCAACTTTTACACAAACACACAAATATATATATATATATATATATATATATATATATATATATATATATATATATATATATATATATATTTAAACTCCTCACATAAGCTAAACTCAACTTTAAGCCTTGAGCTTTTGGAGAAGTTATAATGAAAATGTTAACTTATTTTCCTTTTTACTTTCTTTTCTTAAATGTACTTATACTAATATTCATCAAAACAAGGGTGTACGGTAACAAATTTGATTCATACTCTTGGAAACCAGTTAAACGAGACTCGTTCGTTTCGGTTATAGGGAAGGAATAAGAAATTACATCAACAACAAAGTGTATCTAAAATGGAAGTAAATGCAAATTAAAAACAGGATGAAAAACTGAGAAAAGAATACGAATAGAAGAGCATCCTGCTCGGATATGGACTTGAAAGAAAGAACATAGGTAGATGAAACACTGAAACCAAAACATATTCAAAATCAAGGCCCAGACTCATGGGAAATACATTACTTTGCAGAGGAAAGCTAAAGCAATATCAAGACCCAACATCAGAATCAAATCAAAGTGAAACAACATTCGTTTACTCCTTGAACATAAATTATTAAATTAATAATTACAGTAATTTAAGAAGTGAATTAAGATTCAATCAAGCAAGCAGAGTAAAGTGTAAAGAATTGTTTTCTATGTATTTAATTTATGGATGAAATTGGAAATTGCTTAGAATAGAATTGAAAGAGAAAGGAAAGAAAAAAAGGAACCTTTTGGTCACAAGCAGAGCAGAGAGCAGCCTCATCGGCGGCGCAGAAGAGAATGGCAGCGGCGCTCTCGCATACGTCGCAAAGGGTTCGCATTATCTATTATGTTTCTATGCTCTTTGACCCTTCTTCTTCGATTCTTCTTTCAATTCCTCAAAACTTTTACTTCATCTTACTTTCTAAACTGTTTACTTAACAATTCTATTAATAAGCTGAAAATCACTTGCACAAGACAACACCACCAATGCGAAGCTGAAAAATACTTCAAACCAAACTAAGTATTAGAAAACCAAATATATGAATAATTAACTTTTCTTAAAATTAAAATCAATCAATTAATCTACTATTTTATGTATAGATCAATTTTAATTTTTTATTTTCTATCCAAGAAATTCCCCGAAACAAGGCATGAATAAGCAGCGAAACTATTTTTTTTTTCTAAATTAAATTTTGTTCACGTTAGTTGTGGTGAGATCTCCACTGATCACATGTTAATAACATAAAATTCAAAAAAATAGTCAAAAGCGGAAATCTATTACTTATTATACTCTATATTGTGCATTTGTCCATTTGTGAGTTCAAATTTTTTGGTCAATTAGAAAAACAAAAAAAATAAAAGAAAACTAGAGTGTGTTTAATTTATTCTGATTTAAATATATAGTTGTGTTGTTTAATGTATTTGCATTCTTTAAAACTATGAATAATTTTATCAAAATATAATATTATATTATCATTGTTTTAATAAATTAATTATATATATATATATATATATATATATATATATATATATATATATATATATATATATTATATTGCAAGATATAACTGATAGCCAAATATATCAATAATAGTGAACTAAGAAGAACTTTGTAAAAAAAATATATAATTAAGGGTTATAGGTGAATTTAAAGTATAATGATATATGAGGTATAACATGATTAAGATAAAGGAAAAGTATTTTCTAACATATTTTTTTTAATATTTTAAATATTATTAGATGTTGGATATCTGATTATCCTATGTTTAAAAGAGATATGATCAAATATGAGATCATTGATTGGTCGATGTCAAACTTTTTGAAAACATTACACCTTTTAGCTGACTTTTTTAAATGTTTAAAATGTCCTTTTCTATTCAAACATATGTATTTAAAAATGATATAATGTTGGTTCCATTTGATCTCCAATGTTTAAACTCTTCGAAATCATGGATTTGAATTGATTTTTTTAAATGTAATAAAATCATATAACATTAGTCCCTTTCAAATAGACGTGTAAATGTGATATGATATCAATCTCCTATAATGTTTAATGTTATTTTATTTATTAATATGTCATCGGTTAATATTGGTTTTTTACGTTTAGAGGAATACATTATAAACTCATTTTGCACTAGTAAAAAGAGAAACTAAGATGAAAAACAAGTTTTCTTTGAGCAAGAGAGAAATAGTGAAACTGAAACCTAATTTCTCTTTGTTTGTCACACACCCTCTCTTTTCCTCTCATCCAACATCTTGTTTTTCCAGGGTCATTGACCCAAAAGTTATTGGAAATTGAAAAGATAAATTACAATTAAACTATCAAGTAGATGGATTAAAAGTGGGTAAGTGAAAAATGCATTAATTTATATTTTTATTAAAAAAAATTCAATATGGAAATACATTATTATACTTTATATTGTGCATATATTATTTGTCCATCAATTATTTAATATGTTCAAATTTTTTGGTAAATTAAAAAAAATAAAAAAAAAAGGAACTTAGAGTGTGTTTAATTAATTCTAGTTTAAATAAACAGTTATTTGTTTGATATATATATATATATAACAATTTAGAATTCAGAATCTGGTGTAACGAAAATCCAACACCTGATCTGCCTCACTTATTATTTATAATTTGTAATTAATACAAAATTTATTTAATAGTTTATTATCAGTAATAATAGAGCAATGATGGCCTGTCATATACAAAAAGCTTGAATCAGTTAAAATTTATTTAAATAAATTCGAATTTAATTTATATTTCAAGTAATTACAGCTAATATTTTTTACATGTTTTAAAAATTGTAGAAAGAAAATTTTATTTACCTTGAGATTATGTTTATTTTATAATATACTTTACTTAACTAGGCATACTAAAATAAATATTTTATATAAAAGCTATATTTCATACATTTTTAAGAGGAAAGTTTCCTCAAATTAATTATGGATGCCAAACTAGCAGCCATAAAGCGTGTCTGCTATGCCCAGGCCCACTATGATTTTGTGCTCGGTTCGGTTGCCTCCATAATTTCCCCTATGTTTTTGTTTTGTTTACTTTTTATGTTTTATTTTTTTAAATACTTCTTTCAATATTAAATCACTTAAATTGTTTTTTTTTTCGTTTATCTAAAAACAATGCTATGTAAAATAAAATAATGTAGATGATACAGTTAATTTAATTTGTAGAACATCGTTTTCTTGGTAAAAAGGTTGAAATTTATAATATACTGCAAATTTTATTTTAACATTATATATAAGTCATATAAAATTTATTATAACAAGATTCATTGTAAAGTTTATTGTATTATATATTATTGAAAAATTTATTGTTGGTTGTACATAATGTCTTATGTGTTATTAGACGCATTAATGTTTAATCTTATGGTTGATATATTATATGAAAAAGTACAAATTTTATCTTATAATTAAATTTGTAATATTGAACTGAATTTAAAGTATACTTCTTAATAATTAATAATGTAAAATAAATTAAATAATAAAATTAAGAGTCTTAAACGATTTGATAAACCTGCATTTACAAATTATTTACATTGTTAATTATAATTAAAATACATATTTAATTTAATTTAATTTATTAGTAATTTAATTTAAGTAAATATTTCATATTAATAATATTGATAAGAAAACATTTTAATTACTTGTTTTATAATAAAATGTTAGTTTACCAAGGTTTCAAATCTAAGTCTCTAAATGTCTATTTTGTTATTATTTTGATTTTTTTATTAATCAGATGACTAAATCATTACATTTGTTTTTTAATCTTTTATTTGTTCCCTTAAATTCGAGGATCAACATATTTATTTCATTTTTTTACAAGAAATTGATCAACAAATTATATTACAGAGGTAAATAGTGAGTGACCATATGAGTTAGAGATAAAAATAAAAGTAATAACCACGTAATCTTGTTAAATGGTAGAATAGAGTAGGTTATGCCAGAATTAGATGGTAGAATAGAGTAGGTAGAAGTAAAAACATTTAATAATATAATTTTTTTAATAAAAACTATTTAAATTTATGAGTTTCTGTTAAGTGTGAAATTAGTTTGGAAAGATTAATGACAATATGCACCATATAAAATAGCCCAGAAATTACATCACTCAGAATTTCAAAACCACTGTAAGAACCATATCAGCAATGTCACAATATTCCATCTTCAAGTTTTATTTATTAAAATAAAAATAATAGATTAACACACTTTTAGTTCATTTAATATATATGTAAAGACAAAATAGCCTTAAAAAAATCAATTTATATATATATTTTTTAAAATTAAAAAAATTATATATATCAAAATATTATTTTCTTTAAATAATTATCACTAACCAAACAATAACTTTCCAATAAAGTGGGAATGATTGAGAAGTAAGTTTTTCGTATTTATAAACAGAAGAGACGATTGAAATGGACAAAATGAAAAATAAAAGGAAGATGATAGAAGATGTTGGAACCACAAAGATTCAAAGGTGCATTCATTCACAACCACAAGTTGCTGCCTTCCTATCATCGTTTCTGACCGAAGAAAATTGAAAATTTAGTGAATCAAAACCACAAAAAATGTGGCTTATTATTATTATAATTTTAAAACTAAACAAAAATAATTTGTATAATTTTATTGTAAATAAATTTTTATTTATTTTGTAGGTAGTTTAATGGTTAAAATATAATTAATTTTTAAAAAATGGTTAAAAGAAATATTTAAAGAATAAAATAAATAAAATAATTATTTTAATTAAAATATATTTAAAGAGTATAATTGAAAAATAAATATGGACATAAAGAAACAATCTCGCTTTTATATATATATATATATATATATATATATATATATATATATATATATATATATATATATATATATATATATATATATATATATATATATATATATATATATATATATATAGTTGTATAGGGTTTTCGTAAAGTTTTAAGTTTTAAAATGTGAAAAAAAAATTGTGAGCTTTTTTCTTGGTTGATATTTTTATTAAGGCGATTTTATCCTGCACGTCTAATTATTTTATCATGTATTTAAAAAAAAATATTCTAAAACTGTTCTTAGCATTCAAAAACTCTTATACTCCATTTTTTATGTTTCATCATATTTCAATATCTGATAAATAATTTTTTCTTTATCAAATTTTAAAATTCGATTTCAAAATATTATAAAGAAAAATATAAGGTTATTTTTAAAAATTGAAGATACAAAATAAAATTATGAAAGGTGTAGGGTGAAAGGGCTTTTATTAAGTAGAATGAAAACCAACTCTGGCCCAAAAATAATTGTATATGGGCTTAAAAATAGCCTTTTTTGATATTTCTTCCTCCAGCTCCATATTTTCTTTTTCACCCCATTACATACAACACTGTGAGCGTTTATCATAATATGTTCAAAATATATTGTACAATACATAATGTAGAATATTAAAATTGCATATTTCATAATATAATTTAGGATTGAGTAATTGGAAACAATATTCTATTGTTCAAAACTTGTTGGATAACATAATCTCGAACATTATTACAGATTCCATAATATAGAATATGATTGCGTAATCTGGAATGTGATTAAGCAATTTAAAATAAGATTACACAGTTTAAAATATAATTACACAATCTAAATTATGGTTTCAAATTAAATAATCTAGAACAATATTTCAAATTTCATAATCTACATTAAAATTATGTAATTATGTACTGCATAATTTGAAACATGGTATTGAACTACTTGATTCATAATATGATTATCTCGAATTATATGATTAATAAAATATTCTAGATAGTTTCAATTTGAAAATATCTTGAATTATAAGTTCCAGAAATCTGATTTTCAATTGACTATGATGCGTTTTGTATATATTAAGGACTGAGAAAAATTGTGGGTTTGCAGAGAGAAAAGTTGTAACCATTTTTTCTTGTGGGTTTCTAACTTATGGATCCAGTGGAAAAGGAACTATTGAAAGCACATGAAATTAGGAAAATCATGACGAAATTTTGTTTTAAAATGAATAATATTCATATGTGATGATTAACGTAGCATCCCAGATTATATAGAAGCATATAACATAGTAAGTTCACATTTAAATAAAAGAGAACAGTTAGAGTAGACTGTAAATAAAGTTTGTTAAGCGTACAGTCATTCGATAAGGAGTAAGAATTTAAAACTTAAGCATACTAGAGTATTTCAAAAGATAAGGAATGACTGGTAGAATCCTAAGGAAACTAAGCAGCAACATCATTTTCCTCCAAAGCCTGCTCCAGAGGCACCTCATCCGTCTCTGCTCACATCCAAGTGGATGATCATTGCAAAAGAAAGCATACCCAAGCAAACACAAACACACAAGCAAGGGTGAGCTAGATATAAAAATCATGTTATAACAGTCATAGGCAACATGCAAGTAAAGACGAATATACTATATTATACAAACATGACTTGTTGCACTTAAACTTGACTCGTCCGGACTTAGAATGATTGCCGAGCTATGGCGGGTTATGCACTCGTGGTGGCTTCTACTGCTTTGCAAAGCCATTGCCAGTGGGTTTCCCCCTACCACACTCACGAGGTTAGTCCGTTATCACTCACCTTGGGCCATACTGGAAGCACCCAATACTAGGACCTCCTGCTACTCCTCACCACATGGATCAATCCTCTCTACTTCAGAATGAAAGACCATTGGAGCGTCAGGAAAACCCCCAAGACTGAGCTACCATGCAAATCATTCTAAACACACTGAAAGGACACCACCATGTATCCCCCCTTGAGGATCATGGAATTACGTCCAATACTAATACTTTCCACTTTAACACCAACATGTTAATGCACACATAAACCCTTAAAGCAACTGGAATCAATAGGAATATAGGCCGAACAGAAAACATCAACACATAATGGGCAAGACCGAACACCCTGTGAATGGTGGAGACCGAACGGTATCTCACTTCCCAAAGGACAGGACCGAGCGATCCATAAATGGTAAGACTGAAGAGTGACCGAACACTATTCAGGACCGCTCACTAAGAGAGATCGAACGCTACCTAAGAGACCGAACGCTACTTAAGAGACTGAACGCTACCTGAGACCGAACGCTACTTAAGAGACCGAACTCTCCTTAAGAGACTGAATGCTACCTGAGAGACCGAATGCTACTCAAGAGACTGAACGCTACCTGAGAGACCATCCACTAAGATCGAACGCTACCAAGACCACCCACTAAGACCGTACGCTACCTGAGAGACCATCCATTAAGACCGAACGCTACCAAGACCACCCACTAAGACCGTACGCTACTTAAGAGATCATCCACTAAGACCGAAGCTACCAAGACCACCCACTAAGACCGTACGCTACTTAAGAGACCATCCACTAAGACCGAACGCTACTAAGACCACCCACTAAGACCGTACTCTACTTAAGAGACCGAACTCTCCTTAAGAGACTGAACACTACCTGAGAAACCATCCACTAAGACCGAACGCTACCAAGACCGAGCACTAAGGCCGAACTCTACTTAAGACCGAACGCTATTACGACCGAACGCTATTACGACCGAACGCTCAACAGCACATGGCCAAACGGTTATCAGTTGCGAAACTGCATAATTCTGTAGAATTTCTACAGAATTATGAACAACACCTAACATAACCATTCCTAACCATTTTTACTAACTTCTAACACCCTTAATTCTTGTTTTATACTTAATTAAACTCATCTAAATGATTCTGAACATTCCTACTACCATTCTAAAGTGATTAAGATCAAGTTTTATCTTTTGAAACATCAATTTCCACAACTTAAGGACCCAATTTCGATTTTACCACTTCTAACATGTTCTAGTCCAGTTTTATGATCCTAATAGGTCACAAATGACTTGCCTAAGATGTCCCAACAACCCAAATGTGCCCAGAACTCTTACTTCCCAAAATCACTACCTCACTTCCTCTCAAGTGACCCAAAACCCTTACAGAATACTAATTTTTCCATCCATTCACTGTTACAACATATCTCTCAGCCCAAACACATCAACATAGACATTACAGAAATGAGATACATCCAAAATAGTATACACACATTACACTTCAGTTCCACAACCATACAATCCAGTACATGCAAATAAATCTTCTCAATCAAAGCATAGCATCAACAGCATAATAATACAAAAATCCATATACATACACCACATGCAACCAATTTAAAAACGTATTCTAGCTCCCCTTACCTTGAAACTTCTTTGCTCAGCTCAAAGACCCGCAGCTCCAGTACCCCACATGCGAATAATCTAGACAACCCCCTATAACCCGCAATGCGGTGATCAAGAACAACTCTTAGAGCTAGAATGAATGGAGGAAAACGTAAAGGAGGGTACACTAGGCACATGCAACTTGCCCTAGGTCCCAAACAGCGGAGAACAGTGAAAAGCTACTTACCCGCTGAAGAATGAAAATCTATTCGGATGGTTGCGAAGGTCTCTACGCCGCGGTCACTTGAGCACCACCTAATCCAACATGCAACCACTAAACGTGAGGGAATGGTAGAGAGAAGGCGGAGAGAAATGGAGGAACAAGCTTTTTAGAAAGAGAATGAGAAGCTGAGATAATGAACTCAGATCTGAAAAGTCCTTCCTAAGGTCATAGTGTTATGGGCTTGGCTGCTTCAACATAAGGCCCAACTGCCACATATTTTCAGGCCCTTACAATTAATTTATGGAATAAATGTGTTTTTTTCTTTAACTTTGAATGAAAATTAAAATTAGTTTATCTTCTAAATTTTGGATTAATTTAGTTTCTCATTTTTATAATTGTACAAATTTAATTATTTTAATCAAATTTTGTTAAGTTTATTTAAAATTTTGAATGTGTTTCTAAAAATATATGTCAAACAAGATCAAATGTTATTGTGTTTAAAACATTAAATAATCTTAACAAAATTTGATTAAAAAGTTAAATCCATACATTTCTAAAATTGAATGATTAAATTGAATCATAATTTTAAATATAGACTAATTTTAATTTTTACTAAAATTAAAAATATATTTATCTCTTAGTTTATTATATATTTGAAGTTGAATCATATCGATATTTTGAGATATAGTAATTAATTTTAATAATATTATCTTAATCGAGATTAAAATTAGAGTAGATAAACCTAATTTGTTTGGTATTATTTATCGTTTTATTTTTCTAAAACAAATTAGATATGGAATTAAAATCGAAGGTGTTATATATGCATCACTTTACTCAAAGGCCGAGATTGATTCGAAGATCTGAAAGAAAAGAGGGGAAATTGCGAAATGTTGCAGCGTTTTGATAATGTAAGAGAAAAGGCTGCATCTGACAAAAACATGAACAACCAACGCACAAAAACACATGCAACACAGTCTTTATTAAAGGAAATTTCTTTCCACTTTAATCCATGTTTTGTTCTGCTTCTGTCCTTTAACACTTTTTTTTGCATGTGCTAATGTAAAAGGTCTCAGTTATGGATTTATTCACTCCTAAACTTTGGAGCGGTTTATCGTTAATTTAAGATTAGGCATAAATTTTTACCTTTTTTACAAAACTCATAACATAGAAACATCTACAAATTTCCAAACAAGCAAAAAAAAAAGCAAGTAATGATCGCACTATAATTTTTTTCAAACTTACATCAATAAAATAATAACTATAATTGTACTGTATGACTGGACAATCTCGAAGAGTAGCCGACGATTCATTATATTAAACATTCAAATACAAGGATCATCTGACAAAGTATGGTTGGAGGCCGGATGATCGATCATAGTAGCAAAAGTACTTCCTAAAGAACATAAAAAATCATGATTAGAGATAAGTATCAATTAGTGTCATGGATTGATTGGACGATAATTAACATTCTACTAATTTTAGGTTCATATTAAAAACTATAAATAAAGGTCAAATATAAAAAAATATATGACTGCATTTATTGTGAATTTAAAATTTTATTCTGATCATATTTACCAACTTAAACATCAAAATACCTTCAACCGATACTCCTTAACTTTAGACGAAGAAAAATTTAGATCAAGAACAGATAGCTAACCAACGGTGAAGGAGGAGTGAATGTGTGAAATTGTGTTTTGTAAAATTGCTCGGTCCTAGAAACAATAATACATTAATTTAGTTGAATTTAACTTTATTTGTAAATGTGAGAAGAAAATAAAGAATTAATTAATGATTTAAAGAAGAGGAGAAAATTGTTGAGACAGTATAAAACGCAAAGGGCCCATAAAATGATAGAAACGCGTGCAAGGCAAGACCAAAATAGAAGAGTTGTCTTTGACTCTTCTCGCAAATCCAACACCGTACCAAATTTGTGCAGTCTTCTTTTTCGGCTTTTGTTGCCACTTTACAACGTGCTTATAATCAATGCCATGCTATGTTCAACTATTCATTATGTCACCAAATGCCAAACACCTCTTTTTTTTTCTTCCTCTCCTAAAAGCTTTAACCCACAAGTTTTTAGGTTGCTTTTGATTGGACCTTAATGTCATTTAATAATTATAGGTCAATTGATTATGCTAAGTCATATAATAATGAATTCTTTGAGAATCACTTTCCAAGTTAAATCAAATGTAGTTGTGGTCTCATTGTCATTGTGTGGAAGGTGGACTTAATTTGCGGATGAAATTGGAAATCAATCAAATGAACCTAAGCCAAAAAGTAGTGAAGATTGCTCATAAAAAGAATGAACATAAAATACATATTCTAACAAGAGAAAAGTATCATTAAGGGTTGAATAGATAAATATTTATACGGCTTAATTAGTAATTTAATTTTATATTTAAGTTTATAATTTATTTTCTATATATATATATTGTTATTTTTATACGAAAATAGATGATAATACATGAATTAAGAAAGACGTAAGATATTAGGAAAAAAAATCAAATATTTGAGATAATATTTTAGTTTTAAGTTTTTTTTTTTTATTTGGAATAGATTTTCTCTCAGGAATATCCACACAAAGGACTTAGATTTTTGCCATTTTTTTGGTAAAAATCTGCTGTACAATTTGTTGTAGAATTTTAGTTTAATGCTATATTACCTTCGAGAGTTTTTAAAGGATATTAGAAAATGTGAACGTTGTCTTTACGTAGAATAGTTAGAGCAACGCCAAATATTTTCTATTAATTTTATTTTTTGCTGATAAAAAAAACATCATAGATATAAAGCCAAATATTTTCATAGGTGTACTTTTGTTAATAATTGTTCCTATCATATACATACGTAAACTCTAACTTGCAATCCAAGACATAATAAATTAATTTAACTGCTAGCGGCATATTTTCCAAATTTCATTGATTTGTAAAGGCTGAAAACTTACACATAGAAACATGAAAAAGACACAATGAATAATCAATGTAAGTAAGTCTAATTCAAATGAAATTAGAAGGGTACCCTTTGTAATTATATGATTAATGGCTTTTTTAGAAAGGGACATCATTTTCGTGTGCTTAATGATGTTGTAAGTTCCAAACACGAAATGGAGAAAATTATGAAGGTTTGAAGCAGTCCTTTGGAGAGAGAGAATGAGAATTATTACTACCATTGACTTTGTAACACTGTACAGATTGAAGCATAATTCAAACTTCCCGTAATCAAGGTGTGATTTTCTACCTGGTAATCAATATAATGTTAATCATAATAAACTAAGCATTTATTTGTTTTAGTTATTTATGAATGAGAAAAAATAACCATCACAAAGAAAATAAAGTAATTGTGTTTTATATGTTAACTTTCTTATATTTATCAAGCATTTTCAATAATTAATATGAATGAGATGAAATACTAATGCTGTGTTTGCTATTTATCAAGCATTTTTATTTTATATTAATTTTAATCTATAAAGTTAAAATTAGAATCTAACCATTTTATCTATTAAAATATATTTTTATTCATCACATTCATCAAATTATTTATAAATTTTTACAAATTTTTTTTTCAAGTTTCTTTCCATTTACTTCTTCATCCCTTACAGTAAATAATTTTACTTTTTTTATCTCTTCCGTCTCTTAAAATAAACAATGTTACTTTTTTCTCTCTTGTCTCATCATATTCATTAAGTCATTCTTTCTCAAATTCATCATTAAAAATGCAAAGATATTATAAAAGATAAATAGAGAAAAATAATCTTTTTATTTTAAATCAATTTTACAAAAAAATTTATTTAAACTCATTTTTAAAGAGGTACCTATATGTCTTGGAAGTGTCAAATCTTTTTTAATTCTACTTTAACTTGTGAATGGTGGCAGAGTTTCTTTGAAATAGGTTGACCTTGGTCTCCAAATCCTGTAACTAAACTTTTGTTTTTAAAGTTTTTTTTTTTCAAAAATAAAGTCAGATGATAGTGTTTTTGATGATTAAAAAATGTGTAATTATTTAATATCATCTATTCATATGTAAAATAATAAGAGAAACTCAAATATATTATATTGTAGAGGGTAGAAAAGGAATGCTATTTATATGGATATTAGATAAAAAAGTTATATTATTTTTAACTCCCTATTATTCATCGAGATCCGTAAGTATTTATGGGACATGTTACTACAAGGCAGAAATTTAAATATTAATTCGAAATGAAGATAAGACTGATTTTATATTTTTTTTCTGATTATCGTAAGTCCAAAGAGACGTAGCTTTCATGTCACAAGATAGATAAACAAACACAACCCTAATCTCAATCGAACGTGCCAAAGCTCTATTAAGTAATGTGATAATGTGAAAAACGAATGGATGATGGAGTTCTATTTACATATTTGCACACTTATAAAAATCATGAAAGAAAATAAACACTTAATAATCAAACCTTTATTCAAATTTGAGAAAAAAAATATAGTATAAATACTTTTTTGGTCACTAGTTATTAAAAAATTAGTATGTATGTGTTTTATGTGAAATTATAAATTGAGTGCCTTGTAACCAAAATCAAATACGACTGAAATTTTTCTTAAAGTAAGTTTGAAACTAAAATTTTGACAAGCCGACCTTGATAGGTAAGAGAAATTTGTTAAATTCTCATAATATCTTAAGACAGATCATTTAGATGAAAAAGTGACGAGGTTATAATGTTTGATTTTATGAACGAATTGTGTTTATTATATATATTAAAATTATTTGAATATATTGTGTATTTTGTAGTAAAAAGTCAAAACATTTCAATTGAGTTATATTTATTCAAGTTTACGTTATTTTGGAATAAAATGGTTCATGTCATTTATAAGAAATGAAAAAAAATTGAGTTTGAACTAGTTAAACCCACGTTACATTCTATAAAAATATTGAATTATGTAAAGTTTTTTGGTGATCAAAAACTCTCTATAGACGAAATTCAATTTATTAAAATTTTCAGAGTTTTAGTTGTTGGGTAAATTACTTTATTGAAACACCCAAAGATTTATTACTGGTTAAACAATTTTTTCTCTTGACGAGCCAAAATTATTCTGAAGTTTTAACATCTTTGGTTGGATAAACATACGTGGATGGGTAAACTACAACTTGTAACTTGTGTTTAATTTAATGTATAACCATTGTTATCTAGGCATTGAAAAAACAAGATCTTAAATGTTATTATTTATGTTTCATTACTTGATTAATATATTGAACTTAAATATTATTATAGTATAATGAATAACTAATTATACTTTATTAACATTTAAATTGACATTAATGCATGTGTATGAAAGTGTATGATAATATGATTGTGATATAGCATATGATAAATTGAAAACATAATTATTTCTAAAATTTAAATATGATTAAATATTTAGGTTGTGTATTCAATTTAAGATTCATGAAAGTAATATCCTTACTTTACTAATATTAAAATCACACAAATAAAAATGTTATTTAAAATATTATTCGTGAGAGTTGAAGACAATCTAATTTACATTATGAAAAAAAAAATTATTAGGTAAGTCATAAAGATTATTATGTAAGTTTATTGTATATTATATATATATATATATATATATATATATATATATATATATATTATTTTTTGTTTCTATTTATTTTACAAAAAATATCTTTTAAATGAAAAGTTTTTTAAATTAAAATAATCAAATTTACTCTTTAAATAAATTTTTTTTAGATCAAAATAATTATTTTATCAATTTTATTGTTTGTTTCAACTTAAACTTTCTTTTTTCAATCTGATTGTTTTTTCTAAATTTAATCATTTTTTAATTATAAATTAAATTAAATAAAAACTATTTATAATAATAATAATTTTATTATTTACTAATAAAACAAATAAAATTTATTTACAATAAATTTAGAAAACTTATTTATATTTAATTTATAATAATAATAATAATAATAATAATTTTATTAACTTTTATTATCGTAAGAAAAGGTGAGCCAATAGTACAAATAATATTTTTGTTGTGATGATGTTAAGATATTTAGTAGCTAATATAACTATTAAATAAGAAAAATCACTTGAAAAATCACTTGAAAAATCTTATTTCGTTATTAATGAAACCAATAGATATTTTATATCCACGATTCAACAACTAAAAAATTAAAACCAAAATGATACATAATTAAAACAAACAAAGACTTGATGTTGTATGAGATAAATTATCAAAACTCTTTCAGATCTTAAACATGATAAAAAAAAACATTTTATAAACCTAAAGGCAACTAATTTTCAAAATTTAAATCTTATTAACCATTAATATATTTGAAAATATTCCATTCTCAACTTACATATTATTCTCACCCAATAAATATAATTTCAAAAAAAATATGTGTTTCTGTTGGATTAATTGAATATTATTTGTTTATTGGATCGATTGAGTACTATTTTTTTGTTAGCAAAGATTCAAATGATATCTGCAAAAAAAATAATTCTGAAAATGATTCACTCATTCTGGTATTAAATACAAACTATTTATATATTTCATATAAACTCTTTATTTATACAAACTATAATGATATTTTATTTATTATTAATTTAATTACAGTTCAATCTTTGTTCATATTCTTTTATAAGATTATACAACTTTATTTATTTTACAAATTATTCTGTTGAATCTATTCAATAATCTAAATGAGAGTTAATCCAACTAATTTATATTGAACCGGGGCGAGACTCATACCATACATTATTATGAAAACAAAAATATGAAACAAACTCAATTACTATATTTATTCAATACGAAATTAGTTTGGTTATAATTAAATATATAAAGATGGGTGCAATATCTCTTCAAACACAAGTCTTCCTTTATTCGTGATAAATGTCTTCCGTTAAAAATATATTGGGTTTGAGAGTATTTTTCTGCCATAAATGAAGCTAAACAAATTTATTATTAATTAAACAATTATCACACATAAAATAGAAAACTCATTCATTAATAAATAAACAAATGGAGCAAGTGCTACAGTAGTTTATTTATTCACTGTAGTGACCGTTAGACACAAACTTCCAAACGTGTGGATTCTCGCGATTGGATCTTTATCCGTGTGGACGGTTTCTCAAACACAGTCATTAAGACATTAACGCTAGTGGGTAGAATCGCAACCGCTTTCTCCACACTCCGCACGTGCCTAGGCGGCGTTTGGGTGACAACCGCTCTCACCCTCACTCTTAAATACTCCAATGCCCCTCCCACACGTGAGTGGGGGACAAGAATTCATGGGCAAAAAGCAGGGACACATTCGTCACTTACCTTCTCTTCCCACCACAGTAAGCAAATAAAACTAAAAGTCAAATTAAAAAAATGAGAAGAAAATAAAAATAAAAACAGAGAGATGGAAGAAGTTGACACCGCATCAGATTTACGCGCCCGCTGGTCCATTCTCAACTATGATGCGTGTGAGCTTCAGACTCTGAGAGAGAGAGAGAGGAAGCAACCGAATATTCTCTCTTAGTCGCATTGCGTTCTGTTTCAGATCGCGGTTCGTGATTCGTAATGTGAAGTTGTTACGGATTCACACTGTTCTATTCCGCACCGAGTATGTTTTTTGTTCTCGATTACTGTTCTCGCTCTGTTTTTTTTTTCTTTTTTTTAACAGAATCTGATTGTTACTAACGCTACGTTGTGGCTTGTGCCGGCGAATGAAGAAGAATATACTTGCTAAGTTCCAAAATGTTCACTCGAGGTGATTTGGAGCACTTTGTTGTGAATCAACGTGCCATTTGTTTGATAGAAGCGGAGATGATAAATTGTTTCTATTTCGGTTCGTATCCTATTTCTGAATTGTGATCACAGATAAAGCAGCTGCAAAAAATAGTAGAGGTTGTTGCAGATTCGTAAATAAGCTACGTTGTGCTGTGAATGTGAATTAGGTTATCGTTGTTACGGTGTGGCGAAAAGGACGGAGAGAGGTTGAGAGGTGAAAATCCCTTGGTTTGCAAAATATGATGTGTATGAGAATGAGTGGGAGAGTGAGTGTTTGTGATGCTTTTGTTAATTGGCCAGAAGTGAAAATAAAGAGAAGGATTAAAAAACTGAAAAGGAAGGATGGCCTTGTTTTCCTGTTGGTTGGGGACCAGGTTGTGTGTTGTGTGTTGTGCTGTGCAAAACTACCAGTTCAGGGTCAATTTCATATTTATTATTATGTAAAACTCTGTTACTTCGTTCTCAAGCGTTATCAGGGTCGCTGCTGTTGAAAGTTTTCTATTGTTACATTACAATTGGTTCATTGTTGAAGGAAGGATTAATAAAAAAGGGAACCTCGCTTTTTATGCTTTGGTTGGCCCCAGCCAGCTCTTTTTTCTTTTTAATTTTTCTTTTCCCTCGCTCCTTCTTCTTTATTCTTCTCTCCCTATGAAGCTTAGTACCAAAGAATAAAAGTAAAAGACTCGTATGTCCTTTAATCGGACTAAACTAAAATCATGATTGATCATCTCTCTTTAAACAGAAGTCTTTTAGGTCGTGATATGTTGCCAACCGCCGATAGTTTACTGATGATTAAAGCGTAATTAGTTAGCATTCTGTATTGGCTTGGTCTTTTTTTCGTTGGTTGGATATAAATATAATCTATAGTTAGCTCGCTATTGCTGTTATCGAGTATTTATTTATCAACCGAAATTAACGGGTGGCTACCTTTTCTGAGTTTGGTCATTTCATGATTATGAATTGTGATTATGTTCTTGCATTTAGTTAGGGGCTTAGTATTTTTTGTAAACTCTCTGTTCTTTTCTTTTATATGCTTGCATTTTGGGAAATAATCAATAGCTTTAATAATCAACCAACCCACTTGTCCACTTTTAGGAGTCATGGGCTTTTTCTGAGGTCTTCTTAGCTTGTTAATTGGGTCGGAGAAAACATCGGGTAAAGCGAGACATGGGAGCTATCGCTGGAGAAGAGCTGCTGAAATGGGAGAAGATGCAAGGAGTGAGTGGCCGCGAAGAGAAGATTCTTGTGTCAATAAGGCTGAGGCCTCTGAACGAGAAGGAGATTGCTGCTAATGAATCAGCAGACTGGGAATGCATTAATGATACTACCATCTTGTATCGGAACACACTTCGTGAGGGATCCACATTTCCAAGTGCCTACACATTTGGTAAGCAAATCCCTTTTTTTAATCTAAATGTTGCTTTATTATTTGGATTTTTTGTTGCCATTGAAACTGAGTTATTCAGTTTCAGGTTTACATTGACATTAACAAAGTACTGAGGACTTAACTCGGGTTGAATTTGGTAAATATGTAGTCCTAAACGCCATCGGGATCTCTTTCCCTTACCTGAAGAAAGAAAGACATTTAGTTATTTTTACATTTCGATTAGTTTAGGATTGGATTGCGTCGACTCAATTCTGCGGTAATGCACTTTTTTCCTAATTTGCGTGGCCCAACTTTGGAAAATAATTAATTTTGATGCAAAAATTTGGTGGATGAATTAGCACCACTTGCTAACTGTCAATCCCACTTTTGTTTAAACTTTAATTTTTAAATGTAGTATTACTATGCTTAAATTGCATTTTGCCTAGTTTTTGTCGTATGATATATCCTTTACAAGTTTTAATTTTTAATAAAGACATCGAACTGGAAATCCATTGATTATGGGCGGAATGTTTCTAAACTTTTCTTTTTTTGTCATTGGTGATTTTTTTTTTTGATCGGCTTTTATTATTGGTGATAGACAAAGTATTTCGGGGTGATTGTGCCACAAGGCAGGTATATGAGGAAGGAGCCAAAGAAGTCGCTCTTTCAGTTGTTGGTGGAATTAACTGTGAGTATATATTCTCATGATGGCTAGTTTCTTGTACTCATTGCCCATCTTGATTAATATAGGTATTATATATTCTTTCAGCCAGTATTTTTGCGTATGGGCAAACAAGTAGTGGAAAGACATATACGATGGTTGGAATAACCGAATACGCTGTTGCTGATATTTTTGACTATATAAAGAGGGTAACTATACTATTATATTGATATATATTCTTGTTTAATTCTTGGCTATCATTCTCCACCAGAGCCTATAATATTATTAATAAGTGCTGTTGACAAGATAACTTTAACCTTTTTAGCATGAAGAAAGAGCATTTATATTGAAGTTCTCAGCAATTGAAATTTACAATGAAATTGTTCGGGACCTCCTCAGTACGGACAACACTCCTCTTAGGCTACGTGATGATCCAGAGGTGAATAATGCCTTTATATTGGATAAAAGTGTCAGAAAAATATTGCATAATCAACTGTTGTTTTAATGATTCATTATTTTCAAATCAGAGAGGCCCCATTTTAGAGAAACTCACAGAGGAGACTCTTCGAGACTGGGGACATTTAAAAGAGCTTATAGCCTTCAGTGAAGGTAAAAGTAAAAGACTTTGCTTAGTTTTCTTGTTACAGGGTAGTCAATAGTAGGCATTATTGTATTGCTTACTTTATTTATTCTTGCAGCTCAGAGGCAGGTGGGAGAGACATACTTAAATGAAAAGAGTTCTAGATCTCACCAAATTATCAGATTGGTATGTGCCTTCCCCTTTCATGCTTAATATTTTTTGCTGATAGACTTCCATTAACGGAGTTGCAACATTTCAGACAATGGAAAGTTCTGCCAGGGAATTCCTAGGCAAAGGCAACTCAGCCACCCTAGTAGCTAGTGTGGTATGATTTACATTCTTTAAAATACCCCTCCTATTATGGTCATTATCAAAGCTTTTATAGTTAAATTTTTTTTTTGTTTCTCTGCAGAATTTTGTTGATTTGGCAGGGAGTGAGCGTGCATCTCAGGCATCATCAGCTGGGATGAGACTAAAAGAAGGTTGTCATATAAACCGGAGTTTACTTACTCTTGGAACAGTTATTCGCAAGCTTAGGTTGTCTACTCACTCCTCAGTTTATGGGGCTTTCCTTATTTATGCAGTTTCTAATATGGTTAGAAAATCTACATCAAATTTATTTAATCTCACCTCTTCCCATGACTTTTAATTTTATTATTGCTTAATCATATTATTCTAGTTTTTCTTTATAACCTTCTGGCTATAAGGTTGCCTGGTTTTCTATATGGAACTTAGACTATTATAATGTCATAGTAGGATAGCGTTTCTATATATAAAGAATTAGGGTAGTCTCTTTAGTTAATTTATACATCTGAAACTCTTCGGTTAGAGAGATGAAATCTAGTTAATATTATGTTTATTTCATTCATCGTTGAGAAATTGTGAGAAAAAGGAAGGCATATTAGTTTGTATCTGTGGCTAATTGGAGGTATCTTTACACTAGAAATCTTCTGTATGTTCAAAACTTTGACGCAGGAGCTATCCCATAACTGTTTAATAAATCCATTGACTTGATGTGAATAATGCAGTAACGGAAGACATGGACACATCAATTACAGAGATTCCAAGTTGACACGTATACTGCAGCCTTGCTTGGGTGGAAATGCTAGGACGGCTATCATTTGCACTTTGAGCCCTGCACGAAGTCATGTTGATCAGACCAGAAACACACTTCTTTTTGCTTGTTGTGCAAAAGAAGTTACCACTAAAGCACAGGTTAATGTCGTGATGTCTGATAAGGCCTTGGTAAAGCATTTGCAGAAAGAGGTGGCTAGATTGGAGAGTGAGTTGAAAACTCCTGGTCCCGTTACTGCCAATTGTGATTATGCAACATTGTTGAGAAAGAAAGATATCCAGATAGAGAAGGTTGTATAATTTACTGTTTGAATTCTTGTGCTATAATGTTTGTATTGATTGTGGGCATATCTTGTGTATTCACCTCTCTTTTCTGGCTACTTGTGTTCTTGACCAATACCGCCCTGTGAATTTATGTATCCTATCTTTAAGAAGGATTGCAAAACCTTAGAATAGACTTCAAATGGATTTGTTTGCCTCGTTTTTTTTTTCGATAGAGCAGGGGTTTTCTTAAATATATCTTACCGTTCATGTTTTCAACACGTGTCACTCTCCCTGGAAACACTTGAATTTAGCCATTTTATATGGGTTAGTAGCCTTGCTTTTTGGGAAAAAAATTCGATATCTTTCATATAGTTGTATTGATATTAAATGAAATATTTTTTAGGTTCATGCATGTTAATATTTCTGTGTTTTCTTTGCTCCTTGCATGTTCATGATATGAATTTCAATTATTCAGATGGAGAAGGAAATTAGGGAGCTAACTAAGCAACGTGACCTTGCTCAATCAAGGGTTGAAGATTTGCTGCGCATGGTCGGAAAGGAGCAGATATCGGAAAAAGTAGTGTCTATTTCGTGATTTGTTACATGTTTGATGTCGTGCCTCTGAATTGAGATTGCATTTTTCGGGCCAGCATTATTAATCATTAATCTGAATGTGCAGGAAGGGGAAGATATATGGGATGATGACTGTTCAGTATCAGAGTCATCGAGCATTTGTGGTCCTCATCGTCCTAATACACACATCAGAGAGTTCAACAACCCTCGTTATAATGACGGAGACAGTGG
This sequence comes from Vigna angularis, assembly GCF_016808095.1. Classification (NCBI taxonomy): domain Eukaryota; kingdom Viridiplantae; phylum Streptophyta; class Magnoliopsida; order Fabales; family Fabaceae; genus Vigna; species Vigna angularis. The sequence continues at coordinate 38,025,985 of NC_068974.1, forward strand.
AAGTAATCCTGATGGTAGGTCCTTGCATATCTATGCCTGCAGTGTACATAGTTTGATAATAATGATGATATTCTTTGGGGAACTGCATCAGATCCAATCATTTGTTATCTATTTTTGGTTGTACAGAAGACACTGAAGATTACTGCAAGGAAGTTCGATGTGTTGACAATGGGGAGTTAACTTCAGCAATATCTGGAGAGGAAAGTGGAACAAGCCAGGAAATATCTTCACATTTGAATGAAGATGATGGAGACAGTCAGATCCAAGAAAATTCAACACTTCTGGAGCAGAGGCTGCATGATGTACAGTCAACCATTGATTCTCTCGTATGTCCTTCCCCTGATGAGCAATCTCCACAGGTCATGTCAGAAAATATGTCAAATTATAGGAATCTTCAATTAACTAGAAGCTGGAGTTGTACGGAGTATCACATGACTGGTTCTCCGGAGTCAATGGGAGAAATACAGAGGACTCCAGCCAATGGATATGACAAAGGATTCCCTGGAAGACCAGATGGTTTGCGGAGGAAGTTTCCTCCATTAAATTATGATGGTTCCATAAAATTGTTAAGGAATGGTTCTCAGTCTTCCATGGGAAGTCTTTCTGTGGATGATCTTAGAGCGTGCGGCATCAGAACATCTGCTGATGAGGATATTGCTAGCATCCAGACTTTTGTTGCTGGGATGAAAGAAATGGTCAAACAAGAATATGAAAAGCAGCTTGTTGATGGTCAGGTGAGAATAAGTCGTTATTTTCCTTAGTATTACAGATCTTTTAATTTTCTCTTCCTAAGTATGGGAGACTGTTTACTATTTATGCAATATTGATCACTCACATTCATGCAGATAACAGATAAACTGATAATCTTTATCAGGGCAAATATATGACTTTTAGATTGTAGTGTTTACAACAAATACTTTAGTAGGAATTTCCTTATCTGTCATTTAATTATGGAAGGTTCTGCCTTTTCAATAGAAAGTGGTAGGAGAAACTCCAGCTTCCACTGTAACAAGATTGTATATTGATACTAACAGGCATGGATAATTTCATGTGTTACTGCTGTTCATAATTTCATACAACTTTCCATTTGATGATTAAATTACTGAATTTTTGAAGGTCATTATTTTAATCTCGATGCTTTTGAAAAAAATACGCTTTTCTGAATTGTAGGACCACGAGGCAGGAAGAAAGAGGAACGTGAAAGATGTAGGTGTGGATCCGATGTTAGAGACACCTGGAACTCCTTTAGATTGGTCTCTGCAATTCATGAGTCAGCAAAAGGAGATAATTGAACTGTGGCAATCATGCTGTGTACCATTGACCCACAGGACCTACTTCTTTCTTTTGTTCAGGGGTGATCCAACAGACTCCATTTACATGGAGGTAGAACTTAGAAGACTATCCTTCCTAAAAGAAACATTTTCTGATGGGAACCAGTCTGTGAGAAATAGTCAGACAATCACACTAGCTTCAAGGTTCTGTTCTCTCTTTCTGTCACTTCTGTATGCATTTCAGTTTCTTGTATTATTCGGAATCCAAATGGGCATATTGGCCAATACGACCAACGAAAATTTTCTACATTAAACATTCTGACACTTATGTTGAGAAATAGATCATATGATTATTTATACACACATAATTCCCTACAAAAAGCTATTGCCTGTTTTGTTGATTTGATTCACTTATGGTTGATTTAGTTTATTACTTTTCCTTGCACCATGGAGGTTAACTTGTTAACTAGTGTATTTCATTTCATGTTTGTGCTTGGTTGGGGATACAGCGTGAAAGCACTTCGGCGAGAAAGAGGAATGCTTGTGAAGCTTATACAGAGGAGGCTTTCCGATAAGGAGAGAATAAGGCTGTACGAGGAGTGGGGCATTTCATTGGATTCAAAGCGCAGGAGAATGCAGCTAGTGAACCGTTTGTGGAGCGAAAATGATATTAACCACGTAATGCAAAGTGCTACAATAGTTGCCAAGTTAGTGAGGTTTTGGGAGAGGGGCAAGGCCCTCAAGGAGATGTTTGGGCTTAGCTTCTCACCCCTAATCACAGGGCGGAGATCATCTTTTTCGTGGAAAAATAGCTCAGCATCTCTTTTATAGTCCTTTTTATTGTTTTGGCCCGCGCGTGTACAGTGTTAGAGAGATTTTTATCAGTGTTTCTGATTGATCACACTCTTTCAACTTGTTCTGCATTCTTTCAAACATAGAAACGTGAGGATTGCAGCTTCATTGAGATAAGGGATGTGAGTTATTGATTAAAGCCACTTTGGGCGGTTGTCTTGTCTTTTTTTATCATTTTGGTGTATCATCTAACGAGTTTAAATTTTTCTCTTCTCTTGGTGCAAGGTTTGTTGTGTTTGTTTCATTGTAAACTACTTTAATTTCTCTCACTTTGAAGGAAGTCAGGCATACGTACTTTTGTATATTACACTGAGACGATCGAATTGTGCCACGAGGCAGCGTAGATCAGTATAGATTACTTTACATAACTGTGGTGGACTTGTTATTGTTTTTAGTTTCTCTGGTTACTGAAGTTTTATTTCTGAACTATTTTTTTTTATTTCTATAACTTTATAGAGATCAACGGCAAGCCAAATAATCTTGTTTCGAGTAAAGCTAGGTCTGTTTTTTTAAGGTATAACTAGTATGATAAGCTAGTAATGGTATGTTTTTTCAAGGCAAAAATCAACTGAAGTCGACCCACGTCGAATACAGACCAGAACCAATAAAATAAATCTAATTAAAATAAATATAAATTATAAATTCAATCTATTTTATTATATCTAAATTTAAAAAAATACAATTTATAGCCAACCTTACTTACGAGTAAGTCGTACTAAATAGACATAATTTCGTAACCACGCGAGTTTCTTTTAATGAAACCGGAGGAAGCACGATTTTGGTTTTTAAAACGAAATCATCCTATATTAAAATGACTTAGTTTAGTGTTAATTTATTTAGTTGTTTTTTATTCAAATTAAAGTCATGCCAGCATAGCAGATATCTACAATTTAGAACATTTCCCTTAACAGTACTCAGTAATTTCTAGAATATTAATAGTAATAAATACTGTTACATAATCATGCACAGATTACATCCAGCTAATTTTTCGTGGCGAGTGGTTTGTTTGATTAGAGAAGGTAGAGATGCAACCTATCCTCATTCCTTTTCTCCTCAAACTCCATCATTCTGTCTGCTTTAGGAACAATTCCAGTGACTACTAGAGTTCAAAGTAAACTCCAGCCATATTGCCACACTGTTCCAACACGATTTCAATTTTATTAAACGAAAATAGCGTACTTTTAACACAATTTCTATATTAAAGGTCATTCTTATTTAGTCTGATTTATCTATAATTGTGATTTTTTAAAAATTTATTTACTTTTATAAAATCCATAATGTATTACACAATTTACGTAAATTTATCTGTTTTCAAAGTACGGATGCACACTCATAATATTCTTTTCTTGATCTCTTTGGAAATTATTCAAAAAGGAAAAGAATTTCCCTTAAAAAGTGAGTGTAATGCCATTATGTTGAGAATTCAGGTAAGTGAGTCTGTCTTGTATGATTTTCAAATGGCTTTGAAAGTGCCACTGGCATTGTATTTTAGCATGATTTCTTAAATAGTTTGGTTTTTCATGATTTATTTATTTGTGGTTACAAACTATTTTTGTTTGGTTATAACACACGTTCATTATAGGAATATAAAAACTCTATCATCATAAAATGTGTAAATACCTTTTTTTTTAAATAACGAACACGTAAAGCTTTATTTTTAAAGACCTTGTTTCACCAGTAGCAAATTATTGCACGTTTGTTTGACTAGAGAGTGAACAGTCAGAGAGAATGGCATAAGTGTGAGATAAGATAACGACAGGGAAAGTGTCTTCCTAATTCCAATTATACATGGTCAGTGTTCTTCTCAAAAAAACTGCATAATCCTCTTCAACAAAGATGGCTGTGGAGGAAGCTGTATCTATGAAACAAGATTTTGATCCTCAAAACAAACCCAAAAGAAACAAGTTTGCTTTAGCTTGTGCCATTTTAGCTTCCATGACTTCTATCTTACTAGGTTATGGTGAGTATGACACTGCTAAGTATATATTTTCTATTCCTTCGTTGATTTTTCTCAGTCCATGATTTTCTTAAAAATATTAAAAGAATTTTAATTACTACAGATATTGGAGTCATGAGTGGAGCAGCTTTGTACATACAACGAGATCTCAGAGTGTCGGATGTGAAAATCGAAATCCTGAATGGTATCATCAACCTCTACTCGCCGGTCGGTTCTTTCATCGCCGGCAGAACCTCAGACTGGATAGGTCGGCGCTACACCATTGCTCTCGCCGGCATAATCTTCTTCGTCGGAGCAATCCTCATGGGATTCTCCCCTAACTACGCCTTTCTCATGTTTGGCCGCTTCTTCGCCGGCGTTGGCGTTGGCTTCGCCTTCCTCATCGCCCCTGTCTACACCTCCGAAATCTCCCCTACCTCCTCTCGCGGCCTCCTCACATCCTTGCCAGAGGTTCCTATTTCTCTCTCCTTCCAATCACGTTTCAATTACTTCAAACTTCGAAGCTCCATAAATAAGAATTTCATGTTTTCAATTCGAAAGTTACGTTCAGTCGTGTTGTGGAATATTGAACTGGTTTTTTTTATCGAGTGTAAATTTGTTTTATCAAATTAGAAATAAACTATACGCTCGAACTGAGCTGAACGGTATAACAAACTATTTGTTTCGTTGATGTAAACATTGTTTAGTTGACATGGCTAAGATCAGTGTTTGGTTTTCTCTGATGCATTTCGATTAGTTAATAAGATGAAACGACTATTCAAAGTAGCTATTTTTGGTTTTTCAGATATTCCTGAACGGAGGGATTCTGATAGGATACATTTCAAACTATGGATTTTCGAAGATGTCGCTTCGGCTGGGATGGCGGCTCATGCTTGGAGTGGGAGCCGTTCCGGCCATGTTTCTAGCCGCGGTAGTGCTAGTCATGCCGGAGTCACCGAGGTGGCTGGTGGCGCAAGGTCGACTAGGCGAAGCCAAAAAAATTCTGTACAAAATCTCCGACTCCGAGGAAGAGGCTCGGCTAAGGCTAGCCGACATAAAAGAGACGGCTGGGATCCCTCAGGACTGCGACGACGACGTCGTATTAGTGAACAAGCAAAGTCACGGGCAAGGTGTATGGAAAGAACTTTTCCTCCACCCCACGCGCCCGGTTCTCCACATCTTCGTCGCGTCGCTTGGGATTCACTTCTTCGCGCAAGCCACGGGCATCGACGCCGTCGTTTTGTACAGCCCGAGAATCTTCCATAGCGCCGGAATCAAATCCGATAACTACCTTCTCCTGGCGACGGTGGCGGTTGGGTTCGTGAAAACCGTTTCCATTTTGGTTGCCACGTTTTTGTTGGACCGGGCCGGGCGGCGCGTGTTGCTTTTGTGCAGCGTCAGTGGACTGATATTTTCGCTTGTGACACTGGGTGTGAGTCTCACCGTGGTGGACCATTCTAGGTCGACTCTGACGTGGGCCATTGGGCTTAGCATCGCTGCAGTGTTGGCTTATGTAGCTACTTTCTCGATTGGGTCGGGGCCCATCACGTGGGTGTATAGCTCGGAGATTTTCCCGCTTAGATTGCGCGCTCAGGGCGTGGCTATTGGAGCCATTGTGAATAGGGTGACGAGTGGAGTGATCGCAATGACTTTTCTGTCCCTCTGTAAGGCCATTTCAACTGGAGGTGCTTTTTTTCTCTTCGCCGCCATCGCTGTTGCTGCGTGGATTTTTCACTACACCATGCTCCCCGAAACACGCGGGAAGACTCTTGAGGAAATCGAAGGCTCTTTCGGTCATTTCTGGAGGAACCCTAATAAACCCAAAGGACTTCATGGCACTAACGGCGATATCCCGTTAACGAGCAGTGTTAAAACTTCCACAAACGTTGATTAGGATAATAAGGTATCTTCTAGTGTTTTTTTTCTTCCTAAGTACCCTTATGATATGGCTTGGCAAATGAGTTGTATTTTCATCTATGAGGCCATAAATTATAACAGTGCTTCATTCACTTATGTATAGAATAAATATTATGTATATAGCTATGATATAGTCTTTTTTAAATTCATAAATTATAATGAGTAAAACTATTAAGATAATCATATAATTTGATTGTAGTTATGAACTATCAGTGTAACTTGACACTACTAGTTAATCAGATACTATGATTAGTATGACTTTAAATATAATTGTCTAAACTTATAATACGTTAGGATATGTAATTGGATAATTACGATAAAACCATCTACAGAGGAATTTAGTTCAACAAATCAATCCATCAACTCACTTAAAAACGGGACCTAGTTGTTTCTCTTACTTCATTTCAATTATATTTTCTAATTAGTTTAAAATCTGTCATTTTGGAAGGAAGTGTTAAAAAATATATAAACTCTAGTTCTCTTTTTTTTCTTTTTAACCAAGGGGCAGTCGCGTTTTAAAAATAGCATAACGAGTTTTAATTATTTTAAAAAGACATTAACCAGATAGGATATCATCCGTCACATACTGCTTTTTATTAAAAAAATATGTAGAGATAAAGGTAAAAGAAATAATATTTTTTAAAGTTATCGTGGTGTGAAATACTTAATGTTTTTCGAATGGCTAAAAAATGTTTTAACAATTTGTAGAGAAAATGCAATGAAATGTGCTTAAAAAAAATATAAGAAAATATGCTGTAATACATGTTCTGATACATTACCAAAAAATAATATTGACTACAATGCAAGCACAACCAGATTTTCAAACGTATACCGCTTTCAAAAAATCTCAATACGGTGAATGGCAGCTGCTGAAGTCCTTAAAAGGTTGATGATGATGATGCATGCATGCATGATTGGAAAGAATAAAGAATATGGCCGTTACTAGGGAAAAATTCCTTCATGAAAGAATTGCTTTAAGGGCATCCTTGACGTAAGAATATTTGAAGGTGAAACCCAACTTCTTAGCTTGAGTAGGAAGCACTTTCTGCCCTTCTAAAACCTACAAAGAGAAGAAGTTAAATGGCAGCAGTTAAGTAGAGTGAGGGCAAATTAAGCAGAGATTATTCCTTACCACAGAAGCACCTTCTCCAAGGACAGCCTTGAGTGCAAAATCCGGTACCGGCAGCCATGAGGGACGAGCCAATACATGTCCCAGCTGGTCACACAATTCTGCCAATCGCACAGGATTTGGTGCAGTTCCATTGATAACACCTAAACAAACAAACATCATTCACGATAATGCAACAAACTAAACTGAAAATATTTTGCCTTGAAAATGTCTAGAGTGGCTAGGGGTAATCTCAAAAGGAATAACATAATTTAACCGTGTAATTCTGGCTGTCCATTATTCATTTGCATTTTTTTTGATGAATTTTGATAAATTCGTTTTGGGTGGCAGTGAATAGTTCACCTTTGTAAGATGGATTTAATAGCGCTTCATATATCAAATTGACAATGTCATCCAAGTGAATCCAGGAGAACCTGTACGAAATAATAAAAAGAACTCAAGTACTCAACTATGACATCTACCATGAAATTAATACAAACTAAACATCTTATTGGCAGCAATCAATCCGTAAAAAGGGCTGTTTTTGCTTCATCGACAGTGTCTTAGAATGGGCTAAAAATACTACGAAGTACATCTCTTGCAAGCGAAAGACACTGAGTAAAATACCATTGTTTTCCAGAACCGAGAGGTCCACCAGCAAACAAATTGAAGAGAGGTATCATTTTAGCTGCGGAGAGTCAGATGTTATTATCAGTTAAACCCAACAATATCATGAATTTTCAATAGTTTTTTTATCAGATGTAATTTCTTCATGCATTAAACAAGAAAAATACTTGTATCACAAAATATATTTTGTTTTAAGATCATATTTAATAGAATCACGAATATAAGCCTAAGGGCATAAGTGGACAAGTATAGGATATCAAATACTATATTTAAGTCCATAATTTGCACTTTAGAAGTCAAACCTAGTGCTCCACCATCTTTACCAAGAACAACACCAATGCGAATTAGAGTCAGTCTAACACCTCCGTTTACCTTTAGGGCTGTTGATTCCCACTCCCTACAAACCTGTACAGAAGGGGCATTCTTGGTCAGTGCAATCTAGAAGCTACAGTTGGACATGTTTCCATATTCTTTAGTAACATCTCGAGGGACAGAAAGTTAGACAGAAGTAGCTCCTATTTTTCATAATCAATACCTACATTTAACTTGTATATTTTGTACTAGACACTTTAAAAGTTCAGTCTCGAGATCAAATTTCAAAGTAGGAAACTGGGTTCTTTTTGCACTTTCAACAAAATAATAAATGTTGGTTTTCAAATGACTCAAATTCCTAAAACCAAAGTCAGATTAGTTTTGATACCTTTCGTTGACTCGAAAATATCGGATTCGTAAACCTGAATGATCATAAACACACTTTCGATGGAAAAATATCAAAAGCTATTTATAAGATATATCAATTATGACCAATATTTTTAAACACCATCAACTAAGTAGAAAAACAGAAAGCTAAGAGATTATAAAAATCATCAGACGAAATGTTAAATAAGAAAGATCAATATCCTTTTGAGTTCATGAGTAATACTCTTTAAATATTCCATCCATTCACAAAGCAAAGAAGTTTTTTTATTTTCTACTTTCTCATCACATTTTAAAATCTTATCTTTCTGTACAGTAGTAACAAAAGCATGTATTTTTTTCCTTACCTCGGCCAAATAATCATTTCCTGATGGACTTTGTTCATCAAAGACTTGTGTCTCATTGGTACCTGAACGTATTAAAGTGGAAGGAAAATGAAAAAACTTGCTGTGCACGCATAGTTATTAACCAGTTAGTGAATATAACACGTGCTCCAAAAATAATTATATTTGCTAGCCAATGCATTAAACAACCAATGATAATATTAATCTCCAAGCAAGACAATGACCAATTAGTATTGAATCATTTTTTGCATACAAACATACATACCATAATAACCAACAGCTGTTGCACTAACTAGAACTTTAGGTCGAATTTCATCTGGTGCACTGTTTATCAATTCTACAACCTTTGCTACGAAATAAATAGGTCAGGAAGAATAAGCAATGATTTATGCAAATAGCGGAAAAATCTGTGGAGGCCCGTATTTTTACCAAGAGAAAATAATAAACAACATATTTGTTTTCATTTTTGTCAATGGGAAATGTATGCTTACCTTTGAGGTCACTCTAATCCTGCTCTGCTTGATTTCCTTCTTTATCTGCAGCATTAAAATGTATGTTACTCCCTTGGAATTGTGCATGTGCTAATTTTACCAGCACAAAAAAGGTTAGAGGAAGAATAGACAGAAAAATAGACAGTATATGTGTAGGTATAGTCAGTTAGTTCCTCTAAAAGATAATGTCCAACAGTTTTCAACTTACATCAATGTCCAATTTAGAAAAAAGTTTCTGAAATTATACATCAATATATTATTCATAATTTCAGAATTCTGGATATAAAAATGTCGTATGTAAATTTTCTTATTCCAATAAAATTTAGAACAAATAAAAATGAGGCCTTTCCAACGCAACTAGAAAAGAAACATACTGCGGTGATAAACTACAAATCAAATTAGCCTGAACAGAGACAATATCAAAACATCATTAGAAAGATACCTAATATGTCTTGATAACCACACCAAATAGGTGTAAGTTGAAGACTAAATCATCTAAGTAGTGGAAGTAATAAGAACGGCAATAACCTCAGGAGACCACCGGGTACTTATGGGCAGTCCAGCCAAATTCACAACCCCCGTTGAGCCCTGAATGCTATCTTTCCATTCTGGCTCTTGTGCAATCTTGATTCCTGGAAAGTCTTTTGCTGTAGATACCAAGGTAAAATTAACCAATTAATCCAACGTACAGTATATGTCTGAAAGAGTCAGGTTGAGCAGAAAATTGTTATTTTTCTCTACTGAGAAAAATAAATGCTTGAATTGGAACCAACAAATGTATATTACTTATAATTTAAAAATTGAAGCTATTCTGCTGTAATTGAAATTGATGTGTCACTTTGATCTCTTGAAAAGGTTTGCAGCTGTAAATGAGTTTGTCGGTATTCTTTTGTAAAGTGTGAGTGTTAGAACACATTCATAGCATTAATTTATTACCTTCTTACCCGGAAAAAATGTTTCTGCTTTAGATTTAGATCGCGTCAAGACGTGAACACTGTGATTGTCTGCAAATATTGTTATTGAAATGCAAGTTAGCTTAAATGTTTACACATATACCTACAGAAGCTTAGAGTCTAACAAATAGCCAACCAAGAGTCTAACAAAATCCAGGAGTTATACGGATTCATCATCACGAAGGATGCAACTATTTATGTTCGTTTAGTTCATATTTTGCAAAACAACAGTATCACTGTGTGCAATATAGATGTACAAGAGAGCACTAGGAAAATACAACCAAAATGCATAGTGAAATTTAAGCAGGATTAAAAATGGCCGAAATCTAGATGTACAATAGATCACCAGGAAAATACTGCATTTCATATAATAAAACATAAACAAATGTGCTCATTTAAGCAAGAGGGTGGCATAACCTGCATGCAGTCTTTGCACCAACCTTCTACCAATAAAACCCGTTGCTCCAGTTACAGATATGATCATTTTACTTCCCTGCAAAAACACTTTTAGCTTATAATGTGAAACCCAAACTAAATGAACAGTTAGAAAAGGAAACTGATAACAGTTAACATGACCTTCTCAATATGCAAATTATCAATGTAATGTTCAACAAAAGGCATGGTTCCTAGACATATAGAAGCAATCTGGTGAATCTTAAAGTAAATATTAGTTATAAGCAACACTTAACAAGACATACAAAGTTGCATAGCTCATCCCTCTTCAATTTTTGGCTTGCAATCAATTGTGAGGTTGAGAGGTGGACACTGATAATCACAGGTGGCACTCTTATTTAGAACCAAAAGAGCTATCGATCCTAACCGAATAAGGTTTCCTAAGGCGAGATGAAGACAAACCTAATATGATTATTAGCATCCAAAATCATTTGTCACTAACAACTAACATTTGCCTATGACAATAATAATAATAATAATAAAACAGAACGGATAAGTAATACCTTGGGATCTTGATTGGTGACGCACCAAACCCTAAAGCTCCTGGTCTCTCTGGTCTGGTAAAACGGAAGGAACGTGCATTGATGGAAAGTGGAGAATGCAGAAAGGTGAGAAACGAAAAGGTTAGTTCGATGAATGAACACTTACACAGAGAGATCGAGGAAGATGAAGCGACGGAGAGATGGTGTGAGACCATGTCAAAGCAGTGGCTCCACACATTTCCATTAGGATTCAGCACTCACCACAATTTGGAAGACACGGGGTGAGTGAGTGTTAATAAACTATGCATTCTTATTCTCGCCGTGGTTTATTTGGAGCCACACCAACTACCTTCTCATATCCATCCCTCGCTTGCACTTTTCTGATTGGACCATCGATTTTTTCTTTTTAACTCTTCAAAAACATAATTTCTTCTGGTTAGAGTTTATATACATTATCAGAAGGACAAATCCTGATATAGAAATAGAGTTTTAAAGCTGATAATATTTTCAATGTAGTCAAATTAGTATAGGCATGATATTTGGGATTTTTTTTTTTTGGTTTTTTGGTATTAAGAGTCTCGTTTGATACTCTACGGACGATTTATAATATATGATTTTCGTGTGTGACTTTTTTTATCATTAAATATAATAGTGTTTTCTTTTTATTATCTTTCTTCCTTAGTGTTATAGAGGATCGGAATGGTGATTGTCTTGATATGAGATTATATTGAAGTAATAAAGAGTGAGAGGAATGTATCATCTTCTTTTTCACAAAAAAGAGAAGAGTGACATGATAAAAAGATAAAAATAAAGTGTCATAATCTCATGTTTTTTTGGAAAGAAAGTCGTGAAGTACTAAACTTTAACAACTATGTGAATAAATCTCAGAATTATTGTATCTTTCAAAATCATTAGCACATAGATTACTTTTGGAAAAAATACTTATACTTATTTAAATCAGTACAATCAAGAATTATTATGAAGTAAGAGCCATAATTTCATAAGATTTTGAAAATTTTGAAATGAAACTTAGATAATAATGATAAGACTTTTATACTTTTTAATACGTATCTTAAAATGTATGAGCATTTGAAAAAAAAAAATTGGTTAAAAAAAGAAAAAAATATTATCCCAAGAGGTTCAAACCTCAATTAGGACTAAGAAACTACATTAAATTTCAAGAGTTTAGGAAAAATGATAATGAATTTAATATAACTATCTCAATGGTGAAGAATAAGAAGAAAAAAGAAACAAGGAAAAATTTGAATTTTTAAAGAGTTACATGTAATCACTAATTAGCCTATAAAAAATCAGAAGGTAATTGAATGCAAGTAGGTATTAAAACAATGAAGGAATAATAAATGACAAAAAGAAAATTTTTAAAACAAGATCATTGGTGAAATGTTTTATTCAAGAAGAAAAAATTGAATATAATGAGGTTTTCTCACATATAATAAAATATTATTTGACACGAATTTTGACATAATTTTGAATTAAAACAATTAGACGTGAAGACAACTTCTTTACATGAAGATTTGGAGATCATTTACATGTGTCAATTTGAGAAATTTTGTTAAGAATAAGGAAAAATTTCATTTCTTGAGAAAATAAATGTATATCCTAAGATAGAGTTCATGTTAGCGGTGCAAGATATTCAACTATTTATATGTAGTTATAATAACTATGTTTACATTCAGATATGATAATTATGTCTATATTTTGAAAAGAGAATAATATGAATTATTTTTGTTTATATGTAGATATTATCTTTGTATACCGTAAATTTAATATAAAGATGAAACTTAAAGTTCAAAGAAATATCAAGCCCTAAATTTGATATGAAAATTTTTGGTTTTGCAAGGTGACTAGAAATAGATAGACAATCTACTTATAACAAAGAAGTTGTTACAAGTTATTTAGATGCACATTATACAATAAAGTGACTTTCAAAGCGCATGTTTACATTGTTTAAGACCATAATTTAATTTGTTGGAAAAAAATTACAATTTTGTGGTGGTTTTATTTACTATCCATATAGAGTATACCATACTCACATAAGGGGTAAATGAGATTTTATAGTTGAAGTGAATGATAGGAGAACTAAGTATTATACAAAAATGTGTAATTATTTATCAAGATAGTTAAGGTGTCTTACATTTAATTGTTGTTTAGAGTTGATTAATTTTTCATTTAAGAATAAAGAACAATTATGGAAGAAAGTTCTTTTGTGATTTATAGTCAATATGGAGAATTATGAAGATGGTTGTAAATGAAACCATATGAAGAAAAACTCATTAAACCTATCTACTAGATTATCTATTAAACGGTTTACCAGTTACTAGATTATCTATTAAACCATTTACTAGTGCGTGGACAGTAGATTATACACATAAAGACAACTAGACCATTTATAGGTTACACCATTTAGTGGTCATTTAGTGGTGCATAAATATTACATTATTTCCTGTTTTAAATCTTTCTATTATATTTGATGCCAATATATATAACTTTTTATTTGATATCCTGTAAATATTTTATGACAGATTATCTTAGAGCATGTATTTTTATTATTGATGCGTTTCTTTTATTATTCCAAACCTACCAGAAACAATCAAAGTGAAGTACTTTTCTCAGTATTGACAATAGTCGACGGTATTAACATAATTTCTATGCAATCAGGCTCAAGCGAAGGAAAGTAATAGTCGCAACCGCAAACAAAGATGAAACGAACCGAATGGATAACTCGGACAATATGTCTAATTTGTCTAAAAAGTTTAAATTTGAGCTAAACATACAAAGATCAATTGAATGTAAAGAAAAAATAGGGTTTTAAATTTGAGCTAAACATACAAAAACCAATTGAATGTAAAGTTACTGAAAGGGAAAATAATACACAGGCCTACTACTCTCCTTGACAAGAAATGGCAGCCATGTGATGAACGTTGCCAGTTCCGAAGTAGAGAAAAATATCGTATCAAACTTGCTACACGTGACTAGAGTGCGTTATTATAAGAAAATAAGAAAATATCCTTAAGCTAACTCTTGGATCCTGTAGCGCCGCGTAAGTCATGTACGAGTGAGAGGTTCAGAAAAAAGCAGGTTAGATGAAGACTCATAAATGAATGATTTTGATGAGGTGAAGAAGCACGTTGAAACATCAATTCAATCTGATTTCTCAAGATCACTGCTTCTCTCTGATTATTCATACCATTCTTCAATTTTTTACCTTTCTACTATTGGTTTATTTGTCTGTACAACAGTTTAACATAACATATTTAAATGAAAAAAAACAGTGAAATTTAAAAATAAGTATGCAAAGATACATATAATAATCTGACTTTAATCTACAAATAACAAAACACTTATATTACAGCTCATCTAGTAATTCCGTTGTATTTCTAGTAGGGAAAAATAATACCACATTCAAAATTAGTACACTGAGAAGTTAGCCTATTCAACTCAATCAAGTTAATTTCACATTTCGTTCCTGCCTCAACAATAACACGATTCAGAATAATATTAGAGTGCTCAAAAAGTTCTTTTATTGAGAACGTCCATGTGGATTCAGATTATACAACTAACTGATCAAAACACAAGGCAACGTTTAGCCACACTAGCATCCAATATTAAAAGACTCATTAATACAAATAAATTACAATGGCAGTAGCAAAAAAAAAATAATACTAAGGGTATATGGCACAGGGAAAAAAGAAGCTTAAGAAGCTTTATTAAGCAAAGAAAGACTACACTTATACAAACACAAAAATGACTGGTGCAGCTACTGGTTTCACATAAGTATGTGTTAAATCCTGAAAGTGCCGTCCCAACATCACTAACCTCCACAATTAACAATTTACCCCCTCGCCCTCATAATAAGAAGGTTAAAAGCAGAAGGGAGATCAAAGAATATTTTGCAGCACATATTTCTTAATCAGCTCTAGACTGACCAGCACGAGAAGACAGGATGATACCAACAATGAGACCATACAGGGCAAGAGCTTCAGCAAAGATGAGGATGAGAATCATTCCAACGAAAAGCTTTGGCTGCTGTGCATTGGCTCTGTGGACGAAGATTAATTATTTAAAGCAAGAATTTTAATAGGATTCATTATAAAAGCTATATCCCTGTATTAAACTAACAGCAAAATCTACATTTCATCAAGGATAACATGATAAGATGTCCATTGATTGAAAGCATAGCGATTGCATTAAGTATCACCCTGAAATCTATAGACTTCAGCATATGATCAATACAGGTTGAATAAAAAAGGTGATCAAATTAGTATCCACATTAATCATAAGATGAGATGCCAAGGCAGAAGAATAATACCTAACACCAGCATCACCAACAATACCAATAGCCATGCCAGCAGAGAGCCCAGCCAGCCCACAAGCAAGACCAGAGGAGAGATGTGCATAACCATCAAAGAGGTAATAAGATTTGGCCTTGGGATTAATGCCAGTACTGATGATAACAGCAATAATAAGACCATAAATACCCAAAACTCCAGCCATAACAACAGGAACAATAGACTTCATCACCAGCTCCGGTCTCATCACACCCATCGAAGCCACGCCCACACCACTCTTTGCTGTGCCATAGGCAGCTCCCATACCTTCCTCCATCATTTCAAATAACTCTTAGTAAGATAAATCTACAGAGAATGAAGAGCTAACAAAGAACCTCACAATTCCTCTTTCTATGTTTAAATACACAACATTCAAGCTCTTGTACCAATCAATTTCAAGAATAAAAACAACGGGAAGATATTTCAATAGACTATTTTTGTCAACTGAGAGCCAACCAAAGCAACGAAAACTCTAACCAAAACTATTCGTATCAGTCATCAACCTATATCTACAAGAAAAAATCAGTCCTTATATGCCAAAATAAATCTACGATTTGCAGCTACGCAATTGAATCCAACAAAACAATTGAACCGCAGAAACTACCAAAGAATAACTGAATCAACCAACAATAACATATACTATTTGCCTTTTTCCTTTCATGCAGGGATCAAATTGCGCACAGGAAAATAAAATTTCCTAATACAATCTCGAAAGAGATCATGTAGCAGCTACGAACATAGATCTAATTGAAAAAATAGGTATTGAATTACAGGAAAAGACGAGTGCAGCAGCGGCCCCAAGGAAGCCGAAAAACGGTGCCGTCTCATCGCCACTGAAGGAAGCCATAATCACTGCAACGACGTCGAATAGATCTGATCTGCGAAGTGAGTTATTCCGGTTTCCCCAGAGAGGTTCCACGTTCCGATCTCTGTTACCGTACAGTGTGGAGGGGAAGGAACCTTTTCCCTTATTTTATAGTTGGTTAATTACCTTCCGTGCCCCCAACTGAACCGGTAAATATAACCCGACCCCAATTTATTCGGTTTTATCTTCCCACACCTCCAAAAATTTCTTGGCTCACCCCATCATTTTTCAAAATAAACATTTTACTCTTTGTAAAAGTTTTCCAAAAGTTATTTCTAGAGAAAGAAATTTTTAGAATCGATTTTCAGGAACAAGTTTTCAGAACGTATACATACAATAACTTCAGAAATAAGTTTTTTTAAATTGAGTTTTCTAAAACTAGTTTTTCATAATATATTAAATGTGTTCTGAAAAGAGTTTTTTTGGACGAACCTTTTATTACAATGTGTTTTAAGGGGTGCAGAAGAAGTTAATGGGGTGCAGGAAGTAATTTCCTTTATTTTATAATAGGCTTGGATTTCTACCGCATTGTGGCCCAAACATGTAGCATAAGAGATCATGGTCAAAGCATGCAGTAGCAGAGGTGAGTGGAGGAGGAAGAGAAGAAAAACATGGCAATTACGCTCAACAATGGCTTCAAGATGCCCATCATTGGACTGGGTGTGTGGCGCATGGAAGGAAAAGCAATCAAAGACATAATTCTCAATTCCATCAAAATTGGTTATCGCCATTTTGATTGTGCTGGTATTCTAGTGTTCCAAATTTAGCATATATCTTGCGCTTCTTAATCTAGATTGGAATCTTCTACCTTCTTAGGCGTTTTTTTACGGTATGAACAGCATTCGAATTGAATCCAAAAGCCCTGATTAAAACAAAATAATTTACCTTAGTTGATGCACACGGTCGATGTTCTTTTTGTGCAGTTTAAAGTATTAAAACGATTAAAAGTTACCGTCTTTTTTCTGAATATTCTGATGCCTCCTTTTATCCCTTTTATGCTGTTGGATTAACCCCACCAAAACCTGTTGATTAATTAATGTCAAAGCATAAGTTTTAGTTGATGCGTTTACTTAGTGATTTGTGGATTAGCATAAGGTGGTTAACGAGATTTGGATGCGTTGTTGCAGCTGACTACAAGAACGAAGCAGAAGTTGGAGAGGCGCTTAAGGAGGCTTTTGATAGTGGCCTTGTGAAGAGGGAGGACCTTTTCATTACCACAAAGGTTAGTTTCATAGTAATTCCTGTTCGTGATTTCTGTAGGTGAAGATGATAATGATAATTGTTCTGATTCAGATAATTACAGTCTTATACTTTGCTTTTGAATGTGCTTTTAGCTTTGGAATTCTGATCATGGACACGTTCTTGAGGCATGTAAAGACAGTCTCAAGAAGCTTCAGTTAACTTATCTAGACTTGTATCTTGTTCATTTTCCTGTTGCCGTAAGGCATACTGGTATGTCCGTTTCCTTTAATTTATCTTTCATTGCATGTACGGTTACAACTATAACTGTCACTGTTAAAGGAGTCATCTAACCGCGCATCTTTGAACATTACACTGAAAACACAGTTGAGCTTCAATTCCATACAGACAAGATCAGTCATATATATATGAATACTTCCGTTTTGTTATTCTGTGATAATGTATACTTTATATGCTGGCTACTTTACAAAATTAGCTCAAATCATGGCATTTTGTTTGGGATTTTTAACAGTGATTTCATGCACATTTGAATGCTTTCTAATATAATTTTCGCATATTGCTCACATGCAGGGGTTGGTAATACTTCTAGTCCTTTGGATGATGATGGAGTGCTGGATATAGATACCACCGTATCCCTGGAAACTACCTGGCATGCGATGGAGGATCTTGTTTCATCCGGCTTAGTTCGAAGCATAGGGATCAGGTGCAATTTGGTTATGCAAACCATTTTTGCTATGTTCAAGTAGATGCCCCAAAAAATATTTTTGCTACCCTTTATGGGCAAGTTTTGTCCAGTTATTTAGAACAGTAAAATCCAGAATGAAGAAAGATAAAACAAACAGTCCTGTCAAGTTCACGAAGATTGACATCTTGAAAACCTCTCATTAGTCATTAGTCATTAGTCACATGATTTTAAATGCACTTTCCAGCTCCTACATGACAGTTTATATTGTTGGGGGATGATTAAAAAGACTTGCAGCCAAGTCTCTTTGCATTATCCATCTTTATATGCTGTGATATGAATCTGATTTTTGGATCTCCATCATTCTGGTTTGTTCACTCTTGCCTCAGGTTTCAGGTAACCCTTTATTTAAATTGATTTCTGTAGACTCTTGTACCATGATGAAGAGGAATGTATTGGATAACCCATCTATGTTTGATTTAATGGTCTAGATGTTCCTAGTATTAACTTGAGAAATGGTTGATTCTTTTTATTGAAATTGCATTCTTTCAAAAATGTTATTTGCAGCAACTATGATATCTATCTGACAAGAGATTGCTTAGCATATTCCAAGATAAAACCTGCTGTAAATCAGATTGAAACCCATCCATACTTCCAGCGTGAGTCTCTCGTCAAGTTTTGTCAGAAGCATGGGATTTGTGTCACTGCACACACTCCATTAGGAGGTGGTGCAGCAAATTCTGAATGGTTTGGTACAGTTTCATGTTTGGATGACCAAGTTTTCAAAGTGAGTGGTCAATACTAGTTTCCGAGCACAATGCTATTAACAAACTACCATAACTGCCTGCAATTGTGTATGAAAAAACAGTTTCACGGAGTAGATTAATTTGAGGAGGTTGTACCATTTTCTTTGATTTCAGGGTCTGGCTGAAAAATACAAAAAGACTACCGCCCAGATTGCTCTTCGCTGGGGCATTCAGAGGAACACTGTGGTCATTCCCAAATCGTCAAAACTGGAGAGGCTGAAAGAAAACTTTCAGGTTTTTGATTTTGAGTTGTCTAAAGAGGACCTGAAGCTCATTGGAAATCTGGATAAAGCATATCGAACTAATCAACCAGCTGTGTTTTGGGGCATAAATCTGTATGCATGAGAATACCGTTCCTAAGAATGTATCATGAACTTCCAATATGCAAAAACATACTGGCCGTTGGATCTTGAGACTTGTCTTGACATTCAGAGATGGTATAAGCTTCAGTCTCCTTGGTAGTCCATTGATTTGATCATCCAATCTCTTCTTTTCGATGGTTCAAATATTATCTTTTTAGCCCATAGAAAATTTCGTGGACTAAATAAAAGGGAGATTTCTGAACATTTTTAGTTAATTTTTTTTGCCCATTTGCTCTCTTCCCTTTTATTTTCCGTTCTATTTGAGAGTCTTCATCTTTTGGAGATGTGAACTTTTAATTGATAAGTTTCTGAAATATAGAAAATACAATAATAAAAAATTGGTAAATTTTGTTAATTACGAATACTTCAACGAAGAAATAACTGAAATTTTTTCTATCACTGAGTCAGTCTCGTAAGACATCACACTTAAAAATTTGTATAATGTTTATCAGTCTTCTGTTCATCTTTTTTATTTCCATCATCTAATGTGACACTTCCAATTTATGTTCAACAAGGTAGATATTTGCCAAGATCCCTAACCTCAAATATAAAATGCCTGCCGAAGCATCCGAACCCTCCTTTCTACACCACACGAACACATGAATTTAGATTTATAAAGATTCACCTTCAATTCGAATTTCCCATAAAATGTCTCAACATGGAAGAATGCAAACGAAACTTAGATCCTCTGGCTTTGCAAAATAAAAAGACGCCATCCGTAAAAAAAATGAGAAAGAGCAGGACCATTATACTAGAAATAGATTTGCCATGCACCTTCATCTACCAACTCCTGAATGTAAAGAGATAGCTTCTCCATACACAATAAAAAAGATAAGGAGCAAGAGGATCTTCATCTAAGTCCTTTAATAGGTTTGATGCTCTCCAGTCTAGATCCATTCAAAAGATGCAGAATTGACCCAATACCCCCACATGATGAGCTAAATGGTAATATATAAGAAAAAAAAAACGAAACCCTTTCTAACACCAACTTCTAAGAAATCCCACTGTACAATGTTATAAGTTTCATCAAGATTACTTTTGTGCATGAAGTAAAAAATCTCCTGAGCCAAAATAAGATCATCGGTAATACTCCCACCAGGTATAAATTTACTTTGAAGATGGCTAACGATACCATCAAGGAAGGTCGAAGGCTATTATTAACGTTTAATCGAAGGCTATTAACTTTTAATTGAAAGGAAAATTGTCTAAGTCTAAATTCGCATTCCTAGTTGTAATTAATTAGGATAATGATACTTTTGACAATATTTTTTTTACAATATTTCAACATCATCTACGTGTCATTCTGTGATTGGTCCATTATGATTATTATTATTGATTGTGAAATAATTTTGGACCAATCACATAATGACACGATGATGTTAAAATATTGTAAAAAAATGTTATCAAAGTATCATTATCCAATTAATTACCATTACCATGACAATGATGTATTGATTGAATAACTTGGCTAACCACACACCCATTACAGTATTAACCATGGTTATTTCAGAATAACAAATTATATTTGTATACAAAGTTATGCAAGTTTTCCTCCAGAGATTTGTAATTTGATAATCATAGAAAACAATACTTCAACCAATAATATTGTCACCGCGAAAGTTATCAGCAACCGATGAGTATTTTACATGGCCATAATTTCCTGAAATTTCTACGATGAATGCAACCATATCTATTTAGGGTTTATTTTGGAGGGTAAAAGTAAAATAGGATCGACTCTGACTCTGAATGTTTGATTTTTACACCAAAAAGAGAGCCAAAAGTTATCTCGGTAATTTCAGTATAAGCTTACCTACACTAAAAAAGCACGATCTAAACAAGTACAACTTGAGAAATAGTAAAGTTCTTTGCTGAGATCAATTGTGATAATTACACATTGCTCATAGTCTCACAGAAGAAATGGAATTATAGCAAATCGATTACTTGGATAATCTTTAAATTTCTGACGATACCATTTATGTGTTTCCACAGCTGCGAATGACAGATTTGCCACCTATAAAAGAAATATGCCAAAAGCAAATGAAAAAACAGAAGATAATTTGTTTAAAATATTAAAACCTTGCAAAAACTGCAAAAGAAATATTACCACAAAAGCAAAGAGTAACCAGATTGTTAAGTTGGATCCTCCAGTTGCGACCACAAAACTAGCGTATATAACCTTCATCATTATCAAATATTAGGCTTTTCATATCAGTCACATAATCACAAGTTATAAGAGACGGAAAGAGGCTTACAATCTCAGAGAGATAATGTGGAGAGGAGACGATTTCAAACCAATCACCATGAGGAATTACGTATTCCTCAGCGTCTGTTGAATGTCGTAGAGAACCCTGCCAAAATTATAAAACTCATAACCTCACGATAATTGAATGTAACAATATTAAGATAACCTAGTCTACATCGTTACAAAACTGACATATTTGCTTCAAACTCCAAAATTTCATTTTAAAGAATCATTTATATATTAGTTTACAAAAATGTCAAACAAAGCAGAGCAAATGAAAAAAGCTATAGATATTTAATTTCTGACGCCAAATTTATCATCTATTGTGACTTGGTAGCATTGGTATAATTCTATATCAGTGAGATGAAAATAAATAGCAACTAGAAGCCATGAAGATAAAAAGTCTCAAAATCTAGGATTTAGAGGTCTAACAAGTAGATGCATACAAGAATCTTATGGCAGTGGTATTGATGAATCCAACCCCATAAGAAAACAGCTGCAGCAATCCAATGCTTCCACCCAAGCCTGATAAGAGGAGTTAAAACCTGCCAGATGTCTAACTCTGTTACTTGCATCTGATTCTTGCCCTTGACAATGAACTCGGTCACTAGATTTGCTACGAAGTTAAACACCTCAACTGCACAATCACCACACAGCGATAGTGGTGCTGCTATGTAGAAACTAGCTTCAGAAAAATAATCAATCAATCCTCTTTATTTTATTATCTTCTGGAGAACAACCAGTGATAACTAAAAGGTAAAAATACAGGAAATTACGCAATCAATCTTTATGTATATAGTGTTCTACGAACATAGGTGTGGACCTTCTCACTTCAAATAACCAGAAAGAATGAATCTATTTTAGATTGCACATCAACAAGTTATACTAGTACTTCAAATCAATCTAGGACAAGCGACGTGTAACTAACATTTAATTCTCAAGTGAGAAAATAAATGATTAGTCACTCTCAATTGAAACCATCAGCTACTTTCCACATCATGCTCTTGCTTTTATTTCAAAGCATTATGGTAGATCAAATGTATGAATTAAAGATTTAACGATCAGATTATACTTGTCAACAACATTCAAATAAATACACAGACAGTCCAAATGTCGATTAGACCTGTTCTGTTAAAACAATCATAAATATTGTATTGGATATGAAAGATATCTTTATAACTTCAGATATACAAGACACAAGTTTTTTCCAAATAAAAATGGGGAAATCTTTTCAGGAAATAATTTTTCAAGTTTATGTAACAACAAAAAAAAGTTCAGAAAAAAGTAAATGACGGTTTTAAACAAAGTCTTCTATGATGAAGAAGTATTTAAATATGCATGTACTACTCTCAGCTAATCCTCATAACATTTCCATTGAGACACTCTTATAAGATGAAACTCACATGGTCTTACTAATTTAGAAATGGGAGCCCAAAACCGGGAATGGAAACCGCATATTTAGTGAGACCCGCATGAACTTCACCTATGGAGAAAGTGTCAGAAAGATAAATTTAAAGAGTGAATTACTCATATTTCTTGACAAATAATCCAGCTACCTATGCACTTCAGGAATTGTATTAGCCGAATCGACTACGTTTACAAGTCCCCCTTGCAAATTTAGACCAATCAATCAACAATCAAGAATTATTCATCCCACGAAGTGTAAAAGGAAGTAACAGACTTCACAGAGATTCTCAATTCAGCACGGTAAAAACAACTTCCGAACTTCAAAAGAAACAAATGCAAGTGAAACAGAGGAAAAAAAAACTCACAACAATCCAGTGAGATAACCAATGACGTGCATGCGAGCAGAAGGGCTGTAGTCAAAGACATGAATGGTTTCAAAAAGTCGGCGGAGGACGTGAAATTCCATCAGCAAAAGAAGAGAAACCGCTTCCCACGCCGCATACCCCTGCCTCAGTTTATGAGAATCGGTTCTTATGGTGGAACCACCCGTCAAGAAGCTGGTGATAGTAGAATACGAAAACGGTTCCGCTACAACCGGAACCATGCGGTACGCGTACGCCCAAGTCGCGACAAGCAGCAGCGTGGTCCACAAAAAAGCCACCAGATAGAAGTGAAAAAACAGCCTCTGAGGAATCGTGAATTTCTGCTGACAAAGAAAATTGTGTTGGCAATGAGAAATTTCGAGAGCGTGGGATTAAAATGGAAACCGCATAAAAGTGGCATTACTTGGGAGGAGGATTGCATGATTTTGCCTCGCGCAGCGAGGCCAAGCAAGGTGCGGCGGAGGAAGCTTAGACTGGGAATCGAAAAGGACGCGATTACGATTGGTAACGTTGCAGCCAGCCATGAAGCTCTCAGAAATTGAACGAGGAGCTCCTCCATTGATTGGTTCTGCAGAAGCATGGTTTCTCTGTCGATTTATAATGCGAGATAAATACGAAACGTAGGTGAAGAATCACCAAAAATCTACGGTGCGTGAAGGGAAGGATTAGGGATCTCGCTACAATGTTTCATTTCAATTTCAATTTCAATTTAGTTTTCATTCCTCTTGTTGAATGAATAGTAACTATGAAGAATACGATGATATAATAAGCGCCAGAGAGATTGAAGAAACGGTGTTGACCTATGGCACAATCAGAACGGTGAGTGAAAACTCATCGCAGAAGCCTTTCCCTAGCTTGACACGAACGTCCTAAATTGTTTTATTTTTTAATCTTTTCTTTAATTTCATTTTATCTGTTAATTTTTTTTAAACAAGTAATGTTTAATTATTAGAACAGAGTGCTACACTACTAGGTACTATATTAGCTAATTAAAAAATAATTTAGATTTAAACCAGTCATACAAATTCAACAATCTCATTTGTTACTGTTGCTTTCATTCTTTGGGTCTACATCACAACTAGAAGATACAAGTACACATAGTGCGACGTCGTATTTGCAATGGCAGGTTTAGTTTGCTGAGGTACAAAGGGAGGTATCATTTTCAAATAAGATGGATAAAGGATTGCTATTGCGATGGGTCATTGTTGGGCCCTTTGATTTTAAAAAGTGGATAAGGCCCTTTTTGAATTCTTCGTCTTGTTTTTCTCTGGCATGGGCTGTTTAAGTTGCGGGCCCTGTTATTATTATTGCTATTAGCATGGGCCAGGGTCACGTGATGTGGGAGGGAAAGCAATATAAGATGACACGTCACAATATACTATTTATACTTTACTAACAGGACGTGGGAGAGTGATAAACACGAACAATACGAATACGATGCATCACATGGACGAAGGAGAATTTATACCTTCGTTATGCCACCATTTAAGGCCTACTCCCTTTTTTCTTTTTATGTAGATTTTTTTTTTAATTAAAGGTATATTTTTTTTACAATCGTGTGTATAGAAAATCATTAACTTACTATGAATAGAGAAAAAAATTGTATTTTTAAAAAATATATTTCATATTCAAATCTTATAAATATAAAAAATCACTAAAAAAGTTTGATGTAAGAAAATGATTATTTTCATATTTGTAAACTATGATTTTGACTATTATGGTTCTTAAAAATAGTAAAAAGAATGGTTGGTAAGAAAATATATATTTTCTTACAAGCCAAATAACAACATGGTGTTGTTGCTATAAATTTTGATTATCTAAGTGTTTTGCTTCATTTCCGTCACTTTCAATTAAAAATAATGTAAAGAAAGTAATTACAGAGACTAGCATTATCGAAAGTTAAAATGGTAAAGATGGAAGATTAAAAGCTTCTTTAAACCCATGATTTTAGTTTAATTAATGATAGGAAAAAAACTTGAAATAAAATCATTTTATGATGAGTTATTTTGAAATTATTTTCTAAAGGTTTAGAAAATGTCAGTTTTAGATGTAATAATAAATATTAATAGAATATAATTAAATTAGTTTTAAATCATGACTCCAGTAATTATTTCAACTAAACTCCGCCACCCACCGTGATGCCTTGAAAAACATTGATTGTTCTTTTCTAACTCTGCGGCCATGATTGTTATTACCTGATTTCCAATTGATTCACAGCTACGACTTAACTCTGCCGCCAACAAAGGTCTTTGAATAAAAGAAAAATATTTTTTTAAAATTATAATGGTACCTTATCTTATCAAGGATCTCTAAACCCTACGAATTACAATTTTAAACTGAGTTATTAAAACAACAATATGAAATTGTTTATAGTGTCAGATAACTTATATTTCGTATAATTGACCATAAAATGTTTTATGAAAGATAACTTACCTAGTTGAATATGGAGAATTGTAGTACTAAATAGGTAAGTTCAATCTAGTAAGTATCAAATATCAGGTATTCAATATTATGTTATCTATATCAAAGCATGCATCAATTCTTTAGTAACTCACTGAGTTAGGCGTACTACCTTCTTATGTTTTTATGTATAGTTGCTCACATATAAGTTGATTATTGGATTTATTATGAATATAATTCATTCAGATAGAATTCATAATCAACAAATTATGTTTATAAATATGATTTTAATCATATTTTTACGTCGAATAATATTTTGCAGACACTTACCATTGAGTAGGGAAAAAATGAGACTTAAAAAACAAGTATGAATAATTTAATAGATAGAACGAGATTTTGTAATATTCATTCATTTTCATAATAAAAATATTAGTTTTTATCGTTATTATTATTCTCAAAAGAATTACACATTATGTTAAGATATAAAATGATAATCTAAACACGTAAAAACTAGGGGTGGGCAAACTGCACTATTTGCACTGCACTATAAATCTATTACAATTAACTATAAAATAGTTTTAAAAAACTGAACTGAACTAAAAAACAGTTCAAAAAAACTGAACTAAACTATTTTTTAGTTCAGTTAACTACAAAACAGTTCAGTTAACTACAATTTAAAAATCAAAGATTACAACAGAGCTAGTTTTCTGCTACAAATTGAAATTACTAGTCAAACATTAAAATTGAAGAAAGAGAAAAGGGACACCCACATGATGAGGTACCATATGCCTCCCTTCCCAGATAATGAGAATGTGGGAAGATAATCTAAACTGGGAATATCAATGATTTCATACAACTAAAGTTTACTGTAATACAGAAAATAATCTCAGCACAAAATTCAATTTTTTTCCCGAAGTTATTGAATAACAAGTGAATACAGACATGGATATTCAAGTTGTAGTATGTTTGGTTAAAAATCACGTATTCTTCAAAAGCTCTCTCCATAACTGAATGAAATAAGCTATTATTGTGAACCAAAAAAGCCATCAATCATCTAAAAACCAAAACAGTCCTCACAAAAGTTTAATTGCCTTCAAACTCAATATACGGTAAAACAAAACGTTGCTGTAATCACTTTTACATGAAAATGAATATATCAGTATGCTGTCAAAAGTGTTGCTCAGTGACTCAAGCCAGAAATCAAATTGAAATGAAATTCCTACTGCAAATACTAACCCTCCATATAGCTTGTTGGTATACCAGGATATAGAGCCATAGCCATTTTCTCCCATCTATTGCATATAATTAAACCAAAGAAAAAGTATTAGAGACACATTTTTAAAATAAATCATAATATTCCTGAAAAATTATCACAATATCTTATAACAATATGGCCATGAAAATGTAGCATACTGACAGTAATTGCAAATCTCTATTGAAGATGGAGTAAAGAATTAAAAACTTCATAAAACCATTGTTAGGGAAAACAACTTGTGATCCATAAATTAACAAACTCTACAAATACTAATTTTCTCTATACACAACTGTGGATGGAGAACAAGACACAATAGTCATTAAGTTCAAGCTCAAGAATAGCATCTTCAATAGCCTTACATTAAGCTCGAGGACTTACATCAATGCTTCTTTTTGATTTTCAATCATCCAAATTAATAGCAGCACTTGAAGGTCCCACTTCATCTTGAGATGTTATCTCTACAAAAATAAAATAAAATATTTAATCATTTTTTAACACGTAAAATATAAATTAAAAAATATATAAATTTGTCATATAATCTCACCTTGCTCAAATTTATCAAGTTCTTTAGGATCCTCGTCAAAAAGTATAGAGAAAGGTGTTCCTTTTAACCAATCTTGTGTGCAAACAAGCACTTCCACTATTTTAGGCGTTAGGCAACTACGATAAGGACTAACCACTCTTCCTCCTGTACTGAATGCACACTCTGATGCTACGGTAGAGATAGGAATGGCTAACACCTCTCGAGCCATGTTTGCAAGGATAGGAAATCTAGTCGAGTTGACTTTCCACCAATGTAAAATATCAAGCTCAACTGACTTCATATAAGGTTCAGGATCCTCTCTCAAATATTTATCAAGCTCTGATATATAATCAAATCTACGTCCTGTAGCTCTTAGGTAGAAACTCATGCCATGAGGATCATCATCATCATCATCATCTAGATGAGATTCTTGTTGGCTACTTTGAGAACCCTCCTCAATACCTTGATATTGTTCATAAAGTGTTTTTAAAGATGACAATAATTTTGATTTCAATTCATTGGCCATACTAGATTCAAAGAGGTAGTCAATGAAGTAATTAACAAAATCCAACTTACTCCTAGGGTCAAGCACAACAGCAATCAATAATAAGATATTAATTCCATTAGGATTTCCCCAATATTTTTCATACTTGCCCTTCATCCTCATTGCCATCAATTTTATGCTCAAATCACTACTCTCAGAATATTGTTGAATCCTTTTACCAATTCCAAACACCTCCTTCATATACATATGACTGGTGACATAAGAAGAACCAGAAATGCATAGGGTAGAGTCATAAAACATCTTTAAAAATGGTAGAATAGACCTTGCATATTCCCAATCCTCTTCTAATGGCACACCACCATTACTTTTGGCCATTTCAACACTAAATTTCTTATCTTGCATATCTAGCAAGACAAAGGCATCTTTGTACTTCAAGCTTGCCTCTAACATTAAGTAAGTTGAATTCCACCTTGTTTCAACATCAAGACAAACAATACCTTTGTAAGAAATTCCCTCTTGTTCAACACATGCCTTGAATCTAGCAAATCTAGCAGGAGAAGATTTCACATATTTAACTGCGCTTCGGATTTTTGAAATTGAATCTTTGATTTCTTTTAAGCCCTCCTTCACAATTAAACTTAATATATGAGCACAACAACGCATATGAACATATTCTCCCCTTAAGACGAGACAATTCCATGATAACATCCTTCTTTTGAGGTACTGGACCCCAACATCATTTGCTGTAGCATTATCTACAGTGATGCTAAGGACTCGCTTCAACTCCCAATTATTCAAACAAGCCTCAACATGTTTAGCAATGAGCTCCCCTGAATGTCCCGTTGTTTGAGAAAAATTCAAAATTTTCTTTTGAAGTTTCCAATCATTATCAATAAAGTGAGCTGTTAAACTCATGTAATTTAGGTTTTGGATTGAAGTCCATGTGTCTGTAGTTAAACAAACCCTCTCACACTGCTTTGATAGAAACATTTTCAACTTTGCTTTTTCCTCTTCATAGAGTTCCCACATTTCACGCCTCAATGTAGTGCGGGATGGGACTTCAAATCGTGGTTGCAAGGACCATACAAAGTCACGGAAGTCCTCATTTTCCACAAATCGAAAAGGAAGCTCGGACTTCACAAACATCTTCACCAACTTCATTCGAGATGCATTTTGGTCAAATTTAGAAATAGTTGGTGAAGGGCTAACACTAACTTCTGTAGTTGATGATAAAAGCCTTTGCCTTTTGAATGCTTCTTTATTAGGATTTTCTTTGCATCTCGTCAAATGATTCCTCATCCCGCTTGTTCCAGCCAAATATTTAATCAAATCACCACAATAATTGCATTTAGCCTTCTTCTCAGAATAAGGGTTTTGTTTAGTAAAATGTCCCCACACATCTGATCGACCTTTACTATTCTCAATTGACGATGAATCGATATAAGAAGGTAAATGATCCATTCTAGAAGTATTTGGTGTAAGGGTTTCTACCGTTTCTGACATTCACGTCACTACATTAATTAAGAGTTCAATCAAACAAAAGGTAAATTTATCTAAATGATGATGATGATATAGGGTCTGAAAAAAAATTCAGAAATCACATCACTACATTGATGAAAGTGTTGTGATAAACTCTGAAAACAAATTCAGAGTTTATAAATATTAAAATATATTACTACTTGATAGGTAGCCATCTATATGAAGTTTTGACCACGTGGTTGTAGCCATTGAAGAAACATATGATTTAGAGACTATGAGATTGAGAACTACAACATTCATTGAAACACATTTGAAACACATGAATAATGAATAATGAACGTAGATCATTTGCTAAGGACACAATTTCAGTATAAAGACAAGAAAAGGTCCAAGAATGTTAGCAAAAGTAATTTCCAACATAAAGAATTACAAAAACAACAAAGTGATTCTAACAAATACAAGAATTACAATTCTTCTATTTTTAAATCTGTATCGTTTTTTAATCTTAATGAATCTAATTCCCTTTGCCTTAAGGCACTGCCTGTTTTCATTCCCTATACCCATCATTTCACTGTCTTTGGAATTCAATGGAACATGGGGTGTGTTCAAGGTGGCCGGCATATGTGATTCACATTTCAAAATAAAAAAAGAGGTCCTCTCCACTCCACTAAGTTGCGTAAATCATGCTCAATTTACAAAATACTGAAAGAGACAGAATGCTAATGTATACTTATTAATTACTTCCAAAAATGTTTTCTATCTACTGAGAATATCTGCAAACATAGACATCATAGTCGTGGAGTTAAAATGTTGAAGTCAGTTATTGAATCATGTCCAAGATAATCTTTTGAATAAAAATAAATCAGTCTGTTGAAACTTATAATTCAAAATCAAAGATACCCTCAAATGAAAGTTAAGGTACTGATCCTAGAAAATGATATGAGGAAGAATATTACGCCTATTGCAATACAAAGATTAATACGTACATGATGCAGAACACAGAAAAAGCAACCCTGAGAGGCTCAAGAAATTGTCAAAGGCTACTTGGAATAGCAGTTGTCAAACCCTGAGTGGTCACCACCATTTTGAACCTATCAGCAGATAAGGATAAAAGGTCACGCTTAGTAGTTTGATTATAACAAATACATAATACTGGACTATATATAAAAATACTATATTTTGAAGCTAATTATAACAAATACAAAATACACACATTTCTATTCACCTGAATAAATTCCATTCTCTCTCAAAATTGTTATAGCTGGTTAGACAGATTTAATGCTCAATACCATTTTTCTATTTCCCATCACTGCTTCCTGTACTTTCATTCCAGCCACTACAATTTCCACACTCTGGCCCCTCAATCTATGCTTCAATATCAGGCCACGCACACGAGTGTGCCACCATATGTTAAACAGAATTAAAGTACGTATATGAAATTGATTCATGCATCAGAGTGCTGCTGATAGGAAAAGCTAAATATTTTCCATGAAGTAAAGTCTCCTAAGGCCTATAATTGATGAATATGAATACAGGGTACCTTGAGATGACAAGATCTTCACGCGTGCTTCAGTAATGTCTAAATGTCTATATCAACCTATACTTTTAAACTGTGGATTCCTTGGTTTTGGTTTGAAACCTGGAACTGTGGATAGCACTTCTACTCCAATTTGACCTGAGGTACACCTTAGATTTGGAGGGGATATAGGCCACGTGCTGTGGAAGTAATAGCACATGCAAGGCTGAAAAAAACATGTACTTCTTAACACAATGAGTGAAATTTGTTTGAAATTGTAAATTTGTTGGAGGTACAACTTCATTATTAAGTTTCATTCATGTTCTTACAAAATCTAATGTAAGGATTTGGTTTGTTTATCTATCAATTTTTGGTAAATACTGATGAGAAAAGTAACTGTATATAATTTCAAGATTTTATTAAAAAATAAAAACTACGTATATTTCGATACATGTATGATTTATTATATATAGATATGCAATATTGACATATAATTCCTTTTCAACAGGTTAAGGTTTGTTATTTTATCTTTAAAAATAAATGGCCCTCTTTAGAAGATCATGATTAAAAGAATCCTATTTGAATGACAATGAATTTGTTGACTTTTTTATATGTTTCCTAGCACCACTCAATGTTCAGCTTTGGCTGGCTACTGCCATCACTGTTGCGTCCGCCCTTATTGTACACTCCATATACAAATTGACAAAAGGCTGCCCGACTGAAGGAAATTTCTCAAATCCTGGACCCTATCATTTATGCAACCAACCATGTATAATCTCCTTGTCACTTTCCTAATCTCTTTTCACCACCTTGCAATTAATCACATACCTTAAATCTTACCCTATCTCACCTTCAAATTATCACATGCTTTCCGACTACAATACTATCCCACTACCCCACTCACCCACCACACATCCCTGAATTCAAGAACCACTGAACCTAGCAGCAAAGGTTAAAGACACATAGCCTTTAGCCTATAATTAAAATTCTAATTATACCCTTATTCTAAGTTCTTAGAGTTTTAATGAAAATTCACAGCAGCTAGGGTTCACACCAAAAGTTCACAGCAACTTGGTAAACAAACCTTTGACGAGGGCGAGTCTTCGACAACAGTGCGCCAAAGCCTTCAAATGTAGCAAGTCTTCGACGACGGCGAGTCTTTGACTACAGCGAGTCTTCAACGGCAACGAACCTTCGAGAACCTTCAACGGCGGCGAGCGAACCTTTGACGAACGGGAAGGGACGAACCTTCGGAAACCTTCGAGGCGGCAAGCGAAAGCGTGAAAATTGTGATGGAGAAAAGGAAAAGAAAACCTAATTTTGAGAGAATCTGTGATTGAGAAAAATAATTTGGGAAAACTGAAACACAGTTAACTGTATTAGAATATAAGCAGTTCAGTTTTTTTTAAACTGAACTATTAACAAGTATAATTAGTTTTAAGTAAAATTAGTTTAAGTTTTTTAGGTTTAAAACAGTACAGATAAACTATAGTTTAAGTTTTTTTAATTAACTATGCCCAACCCTAGTAAAAACCATTTACGTTGCCGTTTAATATTGTTCATAAAATCCAACACTTAATTAAAAGAAATATATATATATATATATATATATATATATATATATATGTGTGTGTGTGAGAGAGAGAGAGAGAGAAAATAAAGAAAAATAAGAAATATAAAACTAAGACAAACTTAAAGAATATTAACAAAATATTAGACTAAATTAAAAAAATAATAACAAAAATTATAATAGAATCGAATATAAAATAAATACTGAAATTCACTTAACACATGACTGTCATCAATTTAATACGTGATATTGACACATAACCAGTTTATATTGTAAATAATTTTTTTATTAAATTAAAAAAATAAAGTAAAAATTAAAAAACCACAATTATCTCGTATTATTTGTTTTTCGTTAAATGGGTCTAATATTAAACAAAGTGAAAAGAAATTGAAAAATATATATTGAAAAATAAGAAAAAGTACAAAATATGATGAATATAACTTGTAGGGATTAATTGTTATAATTATTTTGTAACTTAAACAATAACTTATTTTTATGTTTTTGGATTCAATTTTAACATATTTATTTGGCGTGAATTTTATTCTTATATTTAAGTAGTTTATTTTAATTTTATTATTAATAATAAATTCACAAAAAATAACAAAAATACAAATTATGAAAAAATTATTATATTTATATAAAAATAATAATTTTATTTATACATATTGATTCACAAATTTGCATACCAACAAAACTAACTCGTGAAAAATATCAAAATTAAGTCAGTTAGATTTTTTATTAGATTTTTTATAATGACTGAACATTTAAAATGCATATATATACTTGTTTTTAATATATTTTAAAATATCTTAATCAATATATTTTGAAAATACAGAATTGAAGAGTTAAAAGAGAATCCAATCCGTGGATGGGTGAGCGGAAGAGAAAAAACAATAAAGATTAATGCACCTCCTAATTATTGTTGTTGGGGAGAATGTAAGACCCATGAAAAAAAAAATATTTATAATAGTAAATTTTAGCATTTTATTAGTAATAATAATTTTAATGGATAGAAAAATATATATTTTGAATATAAAATTATAGTAATTTTAGAAGGAGAGGTTAAAATTTTTGATAACTTATTTAGTATTTTTTTTTTAAGAAAATCGAATAGTAAAAAATGAATAGTGAATAGTAAAAAGTGAATAGTAAATAGTAAAAAGGGAATAGTAAATAGTAAAAAGTAAATAGTAAAAATAAATTTTCAGCATTAAGATTCCTTAGCATGGAAGAAAGTAGTAGATAGAAATTAGGATCAGATTTGGTGAGAAAATGATTGAAATATTATTTTTAAATAATATTAAAATAATAAATAATATTAAAATATTAATGAATAGTAAATTTTTTTAACTATAAATAGCCATGGGAGGGAAGGGTATTTTGCACCAAGAAAAGAGGAATCAAGTGAGAGCTTGAGAAATAGAGAAGAAAGAGTTAGGGAGAAATTTTTAGTTGCAAGAAGAGTAGAGGTTCTGAAGGGTTTCGGGGGAAACAAATTCGGAGCAGGAGATTAAGTCTGGAATAGAGGTAAGGGGAGCTAATCCTTCTTGTATATGATTTTTATCCATGTTATGATAATGAATATGAGTTGTGAGTATGTTAAAATTTTGGTAATGGTAGTTATCTATTCACTTATATAAATTTAGTTTTTATGATTATAATTTTCTTATTTTCGAGTTAGTATGGTAAAACTTTTCTTTTAATTATTTTGACCGTTGGATTTAGCTACAATTTTAATATATGAATCCTAAGGCCTATTTCTTCACTTTGACCGTTGGGATTTGTAATTAGAAGTCTATACTTAGAGAAATAAATCCTGCATGTTGGAGTAAATTAATTACACCTATAGATCTGTTACTGAGTCATCTCGGTAAAATATATATTACGACTTATTTGACCGTTAGATCAACTTGAAATTTTTATATATGATTCCTAAGATATATTAATACACTTTGACCGATCGGATTATAAATTGAAAGTCTATGTTTGGAGAAAATAATTTTTAAGTTTTTGAAAAATCTGATGAACACTATATTTCTGTTCTTAAGTTATCATGGTAAACATTTCCTATATATTTTATTTACCGTTAGATTGAGCCCAAAATTTAGTATGTAATTCATAAGACATATTAAGTCATTTTGACCGTTCAGATTTGTAAGTAAATGTCTGTGCTTAGGAAAATTAGTTCCGCATTTTGAGTATAACCAAAAACCACTTAAAATTCTGCACCTGAGTTACCTCGGTAAAACCTCAATATCTATCTAGTTAACCGTTGGATCAACCTGAAATTTTAATATGTAGTTTATAACAAATAGTGAATTATTGTGACCATTCAGATTTGAAATCGGAATTACAGATTTATAGATATTAATTTCGTATCTTCTCAGGGATCTCAATATTGCTTAATTTCTATTTTTTTTTATATATCTATATTAAATTTCGGTGTTAATATTATATGCTGTTGTTTTAAATCTGTAAATAAGAAATTTGTTAAAAACTAGTTGAGGAACGCTTTGGCTAAGGAAATATTTGGTACTTAAGTTGTCCATTGTGACGCACCTCTCTTTCCTGAAAGTTTACTCGACAAGTTTTTAACTTAAATCCTATTGAACAGATTATGTACTGTTAAATTATTGTGCAATATATCTGGTTGGAATGGAAATGTCTGATGAATTCATGTTATTGTGGTAGATATGGAATTATGAATTATAATTGTGATGATTGCATTTTATTATATTGGATTTGAATTTATGCATCTGAACATGTATGAGTATTACAGGGAGATGTCGTAAGGGTATAATATGAGTTGAGGAATGTGAGTATGGTATGAGTCTCGCGGAGAGATTCTGTAATGTCATGGTATGTGTATGAGGATTGTGGTGAGATTTCGTAATGAGTTAAGGAATGTGAGCATGGTATGAGTTTCGTGGAGAGATTCAGTTATGGTATTTATGTATATGTTGATGTTGAGGGTCCCGTAGTTGGAGGTTATCCTGATACTCTAATAATGATTCAGTCTCAAGTAGAGAATGATGAATTATGTGGTGAGAGGGGCAGGAGGTCCTGGTCTATGTGCCGGTTTAGGACATAGTGAGGGGACTAACCTTGTGAATAGTATGGAGGGCAGAATGTCCTGGTCTATGTGCCGGTTTTGGACATAGTGAGGGGACTAAGAATGACATCACAAGTGCGGAACCTCCCGTGATCGCTCATCAACATATCGTTGGGATAAGTGCCTATTGAATATCGTGGGGATAAGTGCCTATTGGGTATTGTGGAATGAGTGTTTATTTGGGTATTGTGGGATGAGTGTTTATTGGGTATTGTGGAATGAGTGTTTATTGGGTATTGTGGGATGAGTGTTTATTGGGTATTATGGAATGAATGTCTATTGAGTATTATGGTATTTATTGGGTATTGTGGGACGAGTGTCTAATAGGAATTGGGGTACGATGGTATGAGGGTGTCTGACATAATTATTATATGATGTTTGTATCGAAGTAATTATGCATGTCTTATAAATGATTTGTTGCATGTTAGCTCACCCTACTAGTTTGTGTTTTATGTTTGGGTATGTGCGATGATCGTATAATTCGTTATACGGGAGCAGATGAAGGAATGTCGCCTCACATAGTACCAAGGAAAGAGGAGTCGAAGAACTATAATTAGAATCTTTTTACATGTATAGACTTATATCAACTAGGAAATTTTAAAGGGTGAGATTACGGAATGTTACCGTAAATGTAATGTTCAAGTGTGAAAATTTGGGATGTTACATTATTAATGTGAAAAGTTGGGATGTTACATTAATGTGAGAATTTGGGATGTTACAATTATAAATATTATTTTAATCATATTTTTACGTCGAATAATACTTTGCAGAGGCTTATCATTGAGTAGAGAAAAAATGAGACTTAAAAACAAGTATGAATAATTTAATAAATAGAACGAGACTTTGTAATATTCATTCATTTTCATTATAAAAATATTAGTTTTTATCGTTATTTTTATTCTCAAAAGAATTACACATTATGTTAAGATATAAAATGATAATCTAAACACATAAAAACCATTTACGTTGCCGTTTAATATTGTTCAAAGAAAATTCTTTGTTATTTTTAAAATTAAAGAGAAAAATCTTTATTGTTTGTAAGGCCAGAATTCTTCATTATTTTTAAACCAACTCTAATCTTATATTTTACACATAAGAAAAAATAAAAAATAAATCTAATAATTAATTTTTAATAATGTAGTTATAGTTAGTTTAAATTTCATGAAATAGATATTTAAATAAAAATATGAATTTTAATAAAAATTAAATTTGATCTTAAGTTAAAAATATGCAAAACTAAGACAAACTTAAAGAACATTAACAAAATATTAGACTAAATTAAAAAAATAATAACAAAAATTATAATTGAATCGAATATAAAATAAATACTGAAATTCACTTAACACATGACTGTCATCAATTTAATACGTGATATTGACACATAACCAGTTTATATTGTAAATAATTTTTTTTATTAAATTAAAAAAATTAAGTAAAAATTAAAAAACCACAATTATCTCGTATTATTTGTTTTTCGTTAAATGGGTCTAATATTAAACAAAGTGAAAAATATATATTGAAAAATAAGAAAAAGTACAAAATATGATGAATATAACTTGTAGGGATTAATTGCTATAATTATTTTGTAACTTAAACAATAACTTACTTTTATATTTTTGGATTCAATTTTAACATATTTATTTGGCGTGAATTTTATTCTTATATTTAAGTAGTTTATTTTAATTTTATTATTAATAATAAATTCACAAAAAATAACAAAAATACAAATTATGAAAAAAATTATTATATTTATATAAAAAAATAATTTTATTTATACATATTGATTCACAAATTTGCATACCAACAAAACTAACTCGTGAAAAATATCAAAATTAAGTCAGTTAGATTTTTTATAATGACTGAACATTTAAAATGGATATATATACTTGTTTTTAATATATTTTAAAATATCTTAATCGGTATATTTTGAAAATACAGAATTGAAGAGTTAAAAGAGAATCCAATCCGTGGATGGGTGAGCGGAAGAGAAAAAAACAAGAGTGATACTTCGAGCACCTCACCCTGCACCTCCTAATTAAAACTTATATCCTTCATTTCATAAAATTAAAATCTGAAAAAAAATGTAATGATGATTTTATTCTTTTTGGATAATAAATATTATTTAAATAAATATTTACACATAATAATTATTTAAATAAATAAATTATTTCAAAATGTAACATCTAAAAAACATATATAGTATAGATTATATTAAAGAGAAGTTACATACATGATAAAATAGTACAGTTATCCATCTAAAGTATAAAGTGATATCTTTAAAGTCATCCAAAAACAATTATAAATTTAAAACTTTATATAGAGACTAAAGACTATTCAAAACTATACACAAGGCTGTACTGAACTAAACCAACTACTTAGCAGCATCACCTCCATCCAATGCTTGCTCTAGAGAGACCTCTTCTTCCGCTGCTCACATCCAAAGGATGGTCATTGGAGAAGAAGAACAGTAGAACATACAAAATACAAGCACACAGCAGGGTAAGCTAGTTTAAACAAATATTAATCATACATCGAATTAGTTAACTTCATATAAGCATATTATTCATTCACATCACTAAAATCATTCACACATAACACCACACTAACTTTGACTGTCCGAACTTAGAATGATTGGCGAGCTATGGCGGGTTGTGCACTCGTGGTGGCTTCTACTGCTTTGCAAAGTCGTTGCCAATGACCCTACCACACTCACGAGGTTAGTCCGTTATCACTCACCTTGGGCCATACTGGAAGCACCCAAGACTAGGACCTCCTGCTACTCCTCACGACATGGATCAATCCTCTCTACTTGAGAATGAAAGACCATTGGAGTTTCAGGATAACCCCCAAGACTAAGCTCTTGCATCCATTCTAAACTTACTTGAATCTCAACTAGAGATTTCACTTTGAATCACAACATAGGGCACCACCATGTCTCCTCTCCTTGAGGATCATGGAATTACGTCTATTAACCATACTTGAACTTTATACTTTGAAATACAACATACATCAATAACCACATATATTACATGATACAACTTCAACTTACTTCATACAACACTCAATGTTTCATTTAAAACAACATAATATCACAAAAGAAATTGAACTAGGACTGAACCCCTCGCACAGTGCACACCTTCGCATAGCGAAGCCATAAGCTTCTCGCACAGCGACCTAACTCGCCTTGCGAAATCCTTAGACAAAGACCAACTACTCTTAACCACTCGCATAACGACTAAACTCGCTATGCGAATAAACTGTGAAATGTATCAGACCCCAACCCCTCGCATAGCGTCCTAAATCGCTATGCGAGAACCTTAGACAGAGACTCAAACTTCCTAAACCCTCGTAGAGCGAGACCCACTCGCTATTCGAATAAAATGAATAATGGTTCCAAACCCCAACCAGCCGCATAGCGATTTGATTCGCTATGCGGATTGACAAACAGAGAGCAACCCTCTCACTTCACTCGCACAGCACACCCATCGCTATGTGAATGCCTTGGCAGATAGCACCTCGCCAAGGTGACTCGCTATGCGAATCCATTCGCACAGCGAGTCTGCATAATCTGCAGAACGAAATTCTGCAGAATTATGCAACTCAACCCCTCTTTACCAATTCCACTCAACTTTGCCAACTTCTAACCCTCCTAATACGTTGTATATACTTATTTAGAGTTGACTAAATGATCCTAGACCTTCCTAACCTTACTCTAAAGTGTTTATACATCAAATTCTACTCTAAAACTTCAATTTCCTCAACTTAGGGACCCAAATCCTAATTGACCACTTTGAACCTGATTTTAACCAGTTTGTTGACTCAAACAAGTCACAAATGACCTGTATAAATTACCCTACCATCCTCTAACAGCACTAGACCTCAAATACTCAAATTCATTACCTCACTTCCTCTAAAATTGATTCTAAACAAGCTCAAACCACTTCACTTCATACTTCAACACCATCACAACATATTACATACATTAACAACCTCCAACTTACACAATTACAACACTTAGATTCATCCAAAACAGTTCATCAACAACACATTACAATTTCATAATTTCACCCTTTCAACACATTCAATTCACATTCCCTTAAAACTAACAATTTAGTCCTAAGTGTAACACCCCAATAATTATAGCATTAAACTATAATAGAGTTCTTACATCATTGATACAATAGAACAGTTGATAGAAGGAGGAATAACAGTTTTCCTCATTATTATACAAACCCTCACTCAAATTTC
Source organism: Vigna angularis (assembly GCF_016808095.1). Lineage (NCBI taxonomy): Eukaryota > Viridiplantae > Streptophyta > Magnoliopsida > Fabales > Fabaceae > Vigna > Vigna angularis. The sequence goes on from NC_068974.1 coordinate 38,066,019, forward strand.
AAACTAAATACAATTCATGCTTAAAATAGAGACTAAAAATATAAGTCTCATTCTTATAACTAAGCTTCCGTCGATCCTCCATCTAATGCTTGCTCCACCGGCATATCACCAACTTCTGCTCCCATCCACCGGATGATCATCGCCAGACAAAATACATAACACAAAATAACAACCACACAACAGACAAAGCAAGGGTGAGCTAATGCAACATAAAATGTTATGGTAAATTAAATTAATAACCAAATTTCCAACTTACAAGTTAAATTACTCAATAATACAATAAACATACCATAATCATCGTAAACTCACTCATCCGAATAATCGTATGAATATTGAACTCTTAACTAGTTCTACAGTTACAGTAGTACTTTACTCAGCTACATCCTATCCTACTCTGTCCCCCAAACTGGATCTTCGGATATGATGCACTTATTCGCTAGCTCAATTATTATATCCTACTCTGTCCCCCAAACTGGATCTTCGGATATGGATGCACTTATTCGCTAGCTCAATTATTTTATCCTACTTTGTTCCTCAAGCTGGAACTTCGGATATGAATACCACCACTGAAGCTACATCCTTCCTACTCTGTCCACCCCACTGTGGATCTTCGGTAAGGATTTCCCACTCTCCACCACATAGCTTTCTCTATAAGTGAGATCGAGACTATTGAGAGCATAAGAATGAACCCCTAAATCGGAGTTCTTATATTCATACATACAGTACTTGACACAAAATCAACAAGGAGTTCCTCCTTGGAACTCTATTCCACACTCTCCATTCATAAATACACATGTCAACATATTATCATCTTTAGTCATATCTCAAGAAAATAACTCTTACATACTGAGACATTTCACATCCTCACAGAAAACATCACTTATTAACACATAACTCTTTATGGTCTATTAATTCGAACTCTTAAGTAGTTCAAACAGCTTGGATACCCTCACCAATGGCTTCGGAAGGGTCAAAAATCCCCATATCGACCTAAAGAACGTCCAAAACGGACATCCAGAACTCCCAAAACGTCAAAACATCAAAACACTAAATTTGTCATGCATAACTCGCTCCAGCGAGTTGGCTCATTCACTCAAGCGGATTTACCATTCCAAAATCACGAAAATTCACTTTCCGGGCTATACCGACTATTCCTTTCATCATACAGACTTTCTAGACGTCCAAAAACTCATCTCCTATCAACAACCCATATTCATCTGAATCTTATAAACATATAAACTAAACATATAAATAAAAGGTAGCGGATAAATAGTACAATCCAAAATTTCCTATCAAAAACCTAGTCTCCTTTTAAATCCATAAACAGATTCAAAATCTTCGATTTATACGTATACCTTAAAAAAAAACTTCCACCGATTCAAAATACTTAATACGAACAAAATCTCTTCAAAATTATCAAAACAGAAGCATATCCCAATTCCAAACCGTACATCAATTCAAAAGATACAACAGAAGCAGAATTTCATTCTAAAATCATAAAGAGGATCAAAATCCTAAACATATACCAAATTTAAGATCATACAAAAACAAAAAGACTTAAGGTTAGCCCCCCTTACGGTGTTCTCCTTAGCTAGCCTTTCGAAAACACTTTGCAAACGTTCCCCCGACTCAAATCACAACTCTAAAGTCCCTCTGCTCCAAAACCTTTGTAATCTAGCCTCTGGTTCAACTTAGGAACCATTCCAGCCCCCTGGGACGTCCTTAAATAGCCAAAATTTGGCCAAAAACGCGTTTAAACAGTCAAAAACGCGTCAAAAACGTGTTCACTCACCGGGACAACTTTGTCAGTCCTTTTGAACCCCTTCCTGAAGTCAGAATTACGCGTATGAGTACTCGAATCGAAGCTATTCGAATTTACTTTCTAATGGAAGAAGAATCAACTCAAGATCTAATTTTAACAAAAAGTAATAATTAAAATACTAAACCATGTCAAAGTCGACATCATTGTATTTTGTACTATATTTTGTACTTTTGTTACAACTTGTTACATTTTGAGTTTCTTAGTATTCTAATGACCCAAAACTTACTTTTTCTTCTAATTTTCAGGGTCTTACACTAAGCAGTAAAATACTACCACATTCAGCATATATACAAGTCATACAACAATTTAATACAATATCTAGCTCCCCTTACCTTAGAGTTACCAGTCTCGCTCACAGAGATACACCGACAATTGACTTGCAACACAAGGAAACTCAACAAAAACCTACAACTCACCAATTGGTGATAAATAACAGCTCTTAGAACCTAAATTGAGCTGAAAATTAAAGAAGGAAACTGCGAGACACATGCAACAGTACTACGCTGCATGATCCAGAACCAAGAACAAGAGAAAAAAGGGCAAACAGCTTACGAGCTGGAATCACAGAATTGATCGGTCAAGATTGAAGCTCTCAACGCCAGGATCGCCTAGGCACCTCCTGATCGTCGAACAGAAAACTCAGCACAGAGAGATTGTAGAGAGAAGTCAGAGAACTCTAAGGAATAAAGTTCTAGAGAGATGAAGTGTTCTTAGAATAATGAGAAGTGTTTATAAAATTCAATTTATATTATAAGATTGTTTTAAAGTAAAATAATCTGTCTCGTTATTTTAACACACCTATATGTTGTATAACACTCTATTTTTCAACAAAACATTAAAGATTAACAAACAAATATAATTTTCAGATTAATAATTAAATAATATTTAAATAAATATCAAATATAATAAAAATTAAAAAATGTTAACAAATCAATAAAAGAAGTTTAAAAAAAACCACAAAAACACAACAAATTAAATTTAAATTACTAACCGAATAAAAACTAAAAAAAATATACAACAAATAATTAAATAATAATTCATATTGAAAACTAAAATATCAAAAAATAATTATAGAATCAAAAAATTAACAAACAAATTTAAATTTTGAAATTAAAAAAAATTAATTATATTAAAACTAAAATTTAAATAAATATCAAATATAAAAGAAATATAAATTATAAAATATTAACTGTAAAATATTTAATATTTAAATAAACTAATAAAAGAATATAAAAATCAAATCAAATTAAAAAATAAGCAAGATGCGGCAATAGAAAACGCACATTCAAAGATGTTAGTCACACTTTAACAGCGAGACGGTATGAACCGTACTTCTAATTACGGTTAGACTGCATTTTAATTCTGGCGAGTTTCGAACGACACTTCCAACTACGATTAGACTGTATTTTAAAAACAGATTCTCTGTATTCTTATTTGAACAGTTGGAATAATAAAAAAATAAAGAATTACAGAGTGAGTTTGGTGAGGTGCGGAGAAGCAATCAAGAAACAAAGTAGGAAATCGATTTTTGATGTTTGGAGTTTGAAATGATTTTTGGTGGTGTTTGGAATGAATCTTGGCCACTTACCAAAAGGCAGCATAAAGGTTAATGATTAAGAAAGAAGATTGGTTTCATCATTACAATGGCTTAAATTACACTGTAGACTTATCAACCTATCGTCTTTCTTCTTTGTCCTTCGCTGCCGACTCATTCTTTCATTCCTCCATTCTTTAAACCTTCAAATCATCAAATCTCGTTCACTTGTTCCTCACTTCTCCTGCAAAATTCTAAACTTATCATCTTGTACTTTGCGTCGGCTTCTCTTTTTCTTACACGTGGCATCTACCTCTTCCTTCTTAATAAATTAATAAATTATTATCACCATCCACTCACTTTAATATTAATTTTAGATTTAATTCATATCACAAAATCAGATCAAATAAAAATTGTTTTACTCGTGTTAGAAAAGTACATTTCTATAATAGATGGAGCTAGAAATTTCAAATTGTTTCTTTACCTACTTCACTGGTCTATTTTTTTTCTTTCAAATTATATTAAATAAAAAAATAATTTAAAAATGTATTTTTTTTATATTATAATACTCAAATGATGTACATACAGAATAAGATTCTAATTTAAATGATTGTCTTTTATAAATTAAGAGTTTTAATCATCAATTGTAATAAAATAATTTTAATATGCAAATGTAATAATTGTTTTAATTTCTTTTATAAAATATATTAATTAAATAATTAAAAATTTTAAAAATATAAAATATAGTAAAAAATAAACTTAAAAAATGTAAAAAATAAAAAATGATTTTTTTTAATTGAAAGGTTTGTCTATATGAAACAATTGAGTATAATATAACAATTTTTTTAGTCGAAATTTAAGAAAAATGAAAGTTTCTTTAAGATCTGTTGTTTGTTTTTGAGCTTAGAATGTTTTTATTCTTAAAAAAAAAAAGTCTCAGAAGTTAAACGAGACACAATATCAAAATGTCATTGATTTTTAATTTTAAAAAATATAAAATTATTGGATGTAATTTTTAAACATATTTAAAAATTAAACTATTATTAATAGTTTTTTTTTAATAACCTTGACTTTGAACTCGATGTTTTTTTCTTTTCAAAATTTATCAATACTTTTTGGTAGTCATTTTTTTCTTAATTAATATATATTGAAATTATTTTTAATTTATATTAACATTTACTAAAAGTTTCCTTATTGTTTAGTAGTAATTTTTTTGTATGTTTTTCGCTTAATGTCAATTAAAATATTTTTTTAATTAACATTATAAAAAAATAATACTGAATATTGATTCGAAATTTTCCAAATTTCCATAATTTTTTTAAAATAATTCAATAACAAAGACTAGTATTGCTATTTATGATATAAAAAAAACACAATAAACACTAATAACAAAAAATTATAACAGATATTATTAGTTTACATTTCTCAAAAAATACTCAGAAAAATAACAATAATCTACAATTAGAAAAATAATCTTAACAATAATAAAAATAGTATTTTTTATCAAAATATTAATAAAAAGAATTGAATCAAAATCAATTAAAAATCAATTGTAATACTAATGTTAAGGTTTTAGCCAAGTCAATAACTCTTAACAAAAGTAAAAAATATAAATAAATTAAAGGATAAAAATGATTTAAGATCTAATTTGATTTTAAACAATGTAATTAATTATCTTTATAAACTTATAAAATTTAAAAATTGATCTAAATATTATATTTATGACAAATTAAGTTAAATTTTGTATGCATGTAAAATTCACAAAAATAAAATCTGAAGTTTCCGATATTACCTCCATGGCTAAGACTGATCCACCGTTCAAGAAATCCAAAATTTGACAAGAATCCTCGTCTAGGGCAATGATGATGTTATGGAAGGTACAGATGAGCTCGGTAATAATGGGCTGCCAAACAGTCCATGATTGTGGCCCATGATTTACAAGTATATATCTTTTTTCAATGTCTATTTTATATCTCACTATTTAGCAATTTTGTACCACTGATATTGGACAGGGTAGAAAATCCTACACCCATGATATATGTTGATACCAGAATTTCCCATCGAATTTTTATCTTTTTTCAGTGTCCACACAACTTGTTTTGTTGTTCTTGTCGTCCTCGGTGACCATCATATATTTATATCCCAACTAGTTATGCAAACTTAAAGAGTATTTTTGTTGAGATCAGACAGAATCGTAGGAATGAGAATCTGAACAAATCTTTATGCCCCGTCCATGTCAAATTAGATACTTTTGTTGATTTATGTGGAATATATATAAAAAAAACATCAAAATCTCATCTTAAAATTGCAAATTAAAGCCCCTAATAAAGGAAGAGTAGTGTCATTAAACTCTTTCCGGAAAAAGAATAAAGTATTTTTTTAAAATAAAATAATAAAAGGGATAATTTAATAAACAAACCAATACCGTGCGCGCTTTCCATTTGCGTTGTTTAGCAGCCTCATTAAGTAAAACGTGAATTCAGGCAAATATCTGAATTTTTCAATAGTTTAATGAAAAGGAAAGGGAAAAAAGAATTATTAAAAGACGAGTTCAATCAAATGTTGTTTTATGTCTTGAAACGGATTTTTAGGAAGAAAAAAAAAAGAAAAAAAAAAGACATCGTGGATTGGGTAGCTAAATAAGCTGCGGAGACAAGGGAAGAAAAACCTGGTGTATGAGAAAACAAATGAGGTCGGAATGAAATTGAAATGCGGGCGAAATGCAAATTGGGGCGAAATGAAATTCTTATTAAATTAAATTCACGCGTAGGAGTCATGAAATCCGTGTAGTAGTCATCGTCGTGGATGTAGAGAGAGAAATCATAGAGAGAAACAGAGCTTTTTTTTTTCTTCTCGTTGTTGCTCTTGTTGGAGAGAGAGAGTGAATCTTGGAGAGATAAGCGCCTGCTCCTTCGGCATTTCCGTCAGACAAAGTTAACACTTCCAAGACCGACGCTGCTATTATTAATCAATTCAATTGAATTCGCCTCTTCACCATTTCTTATTCTAGATGAACACTGCCAAGGTAATGAATCAGTGAATCTCGATGACGATGATGATAATTTCGCAACTCGGTCTATCTCGGTTACTTCAATTGTGATGATGATTGTTGTTATTGTGGTGTGCGGTTGCAGATTTTGATTGGAAGTGGAATTTGAAGGTGAAGCAGAATGGGTGAAAACGAAGAAGCGACCAATGACATGATGCAGAGGCTTCACTGTTCTTCGTTTCTGAAACAGCCGTTGAACATGGAGCAACTCAGCATCCCGCAGTTCAATCCCTCTCAAATGCGCGCCAGGCATCAGCATCAGTTCGACGGTGGGAACAGTAACAAGCGCGCGGGTATACCACCTTCGCACCCGCACCAGATCCCGCCCATTTCGCCCTACTCTCAGATCCCGGTGACGCGTCAGCAGCAAATGGGGTCGCACAACATTTCCCCTACACCCACCCACACGCGATCACTCTCGCAACCTTCCTTTTTCTCCCTCGATTCCCTCCCTCCCCTCAGCCCTTCCCCCTTCCGAGACTCCTCCTCTACGTCTGTCTCAGAAGCTGCTGACGTCTCCATGGAAGATCGTGACGTCACTTCTCATTCTCTCTTGCCACCCTCACCTTTCACCAGAACACTCAACACCTCAACCAACAGCCATTTACCTTTACCCCCTCGCAAAGCACATAGGCGCTCTAACAGTGATATTCCGTTTGGGTTTTCCACCGTTTTGCAATCTTCGCCCCCGCTTATTCCTCTCCGGGGCAGAGAAAACCCCGTTTTGGCGAAACCTGCTCAATTGGTCAAAAGAGAAACACCGTGGGACAGGGGTGTTGACCACAGTAATGTAGAGGGATCCGGGGAGAAGAAATCCCCGGAAGGGGAAGTTGTGGATGATCTTTTCTCTGCTTACATGAATTTAGATAGCTTTGATGCGTTGAACTCTTCTGGTACCGATGACAAAAACGGGACTGAAAATCGTGATGATTTGGATAGTAGAGCGAGTGGGACCAAGACTAATGGTGGTGACAGCAGTGATAATGAAGCTGAGAGTAGTGTTAATGAGAGTGGGGATGGTGCGGCGAGGCAGGGAGGGAGTGAGAAGAGGGAGGGGATGAAGAGGAGTGCGGGTGGGGAGATTGCACCCACCACCAGGCACTATAGGAGTGTGTCCATGGATAGCTTCATTTCGAAGTTGAACTTTGGTGATGAGTCGCCGAAGCTGCCACCGTCGCCGGGGCCGAAAACTGGTTTGATTTCGCCGGGTGGTGGAGTTGATGGCAATTCATCGGCCTTCAGCTTGGAGTTTGGAAATGGGGAGTTTAGTGGGCCTGAATTGAAGAAAATTATGGCCAATGAAAAACTTGCTGAGATTGCCTTGACCGATCCAAAGCGTGCAAAAAGGTGTTGATGTTGAACCATTAGCTAGTAAACATACTAACGTAAATGATCCATGGCACCAGTTGACTGATTGATTAGGTTTTGGGGTGATTTTCAGGATTTTGGCCAACCGGCAATCGGCTGCACGATCCAAAGAGCGGAAGATGCGGTACATATCAGAGCTAGAGCATAAGGTTCAGACACTTCAGACGGAAGCCACCACACTATCTGCACAACTTACTCTTTTACAGGTGGGAGCCTAACCTGTTTGTGTTGGTAATTTAATGATTAGTACTGTGACCACCATGGCTTTACTTTCTAATTTGATTGAATTCGTCCTAATTATGTGAACGCAGAGAGATTCTGCTGGACTTACTAACCAGAATAGCGAGTTGAAGTTTCGCCTTCAATCCATGGAACAACAAGCAAAGCTCCGAGATGGTATTAGTGCCCTTTCATTCGTATTTTTTCATTTTTTCTCTCCATTTTGTTTTATTGATCTGTGCTAGGTATCAGTAGTTAATTTTTCACTTATAGTATTGGTTGATCTAGTCTTCACATTTTAGATTATATTTCATCTCAACGTGCATGGTGAATACTTCTTGCGAAAGAGTGCAAGAGTAGGGGTGAAAGAATTCTGCAGATGGCTTGTAAAGTGGAGGAAACAACATGCAATTGTCAATAAAATGGCCATTGTTTACTTGTATGATACTTAAGATTGAGAAGGTATTAAGTATGGACAGTAGTGTATAGAACTCGTTCGCGTAGCTCCTTCAAGTTGTTGCGGTAGATTTTATTCTCAATCTAATTTGGGATTTTAGTTTACGTTAGCTACTCAATTTTATTTTATTCCAGTAAATTTTATGCATGAAAACCAGGCCTTTACACGATCTCATTCCGTTATTACTTCTGATGACTGGTTTTGTTGTTAGTAATATTTTTATAAAATGTTATGAACCTTTAAGAAATAATAATCTATCACGACTTTTCACCTAACTGTTTAAACTCTTAGGCGAGTTGGTTCTTGATATGATACCATAACTTTCTATCCAGCGGTTAGGAGTCTCATTCATGTCACTCTCGTTAAAGGGTATTCCTGGGCAACATTCATTAGCCTTCGTCAACTAACTTTTTTGGGATAATAATTAGTTTATTGCAGATCCATTTATTATTTTTTCTCAAATTAATGAAACTTTATAGCTCGGATACATTGCTAATAATACTCTACTTATTGTAAATGCATCATCTAATCATTTTTCTAACAAAAGTAGGCCCACTGAATCCGAAATACTTTATATTCATCGTATTAAGGCCTTTCTATTGAACAACTCGGTTGAAGTGCTTCCAAAGTAAATGGAATATAGGAATAGCATGTAGGAATTATATAGTAGGATGCCGAGGAGACGACCGATTCTTTGCTGATGTTTAAGTGACTTACTCAGTAATTTATGTCCAAATTTCTCGGGGGAGGTTGAGAAATGCTGTGTGAGCCATAACCAAGTCAATTACGTTCTCTTTACACAACATATTTGTTGAAGTTAACGTGAGTATTATTGAAGCAATCCCATTTTAGGATCTGCCTGATATGCACTCATCAGGCTGGATAAGAATGTGCTGCTGCATTCCTTTGCATAGAAACTCATTATGTAAATTTCTTGCAAGAATGTCTGTTTTTGAAAGTGACACGTCTTCATTACGTGTGCTTTGGTTTGGAGAGTAGCAGAATCATCCATTGATTCCTTCTGATTAATTCTTTACCCTGTATTTTCTTTTAATAGCCCTAAATGAGGCGCTTACTGCTGAGGTTCAAAGACTAAAGCTTGCTACAGCTGAACTGAGTGGGGATTCACATGGTTCTAGCTGTTTGATTCCTCAGCATTCTGTCAACCCTCTGATGTTTCAGCAGCAGCAGCCTCCCACTGCATCCCAACAAAACATTCATCTTCAACATCAACAGCAACAGCAGCAGCACCACCAGAATGGTAATGGCAACTCCAATTCCGACATAAAACAATAGCTTGGAAAGGAGGTCCTCAGCTGGATGGTTGGTTCGTTATATATTCGCTGCTGTTTAATTGCACTCATTTTCGCATATTTACAGAAAGTTTTCCTTAATTGCAATGGTATTAAGTTTGATTCGCTTTACCTGTCCAACTCGGACAGAAAGTTCATATACAAGTTCTAATTCCTGTCCTATATCTGAATTATAGAGCATATTTAATTTCAGTATATATATACTATATATTATTAAATTGTAAGCATTATTTGGACATGATTTGTTTTATGATGACATTTAGAAACACTGTTCAGACTTTCTTTTGTAAAGAATGACCATTCTGTCATGGACCTATCATTTTTTTTATGGCGTTCGGAGTAGGTTAATCTAGATTGTTCAATTTATCATCTCGAAGTCAAAATTATGAAAGCCTTACCGACATCTTTCCACGGAATCTACACTGTGCACTATCCTGATTAAAATGTTGTCAGCTTAACTTGATATTTGCGCAATTGTGGATATTCGTAAAACAATGATAAGAATAAAGTTAATTGAACAGGATTTTGTGTAAAAGATCGTTGAACATAAATTTTGGGACATTTTACATATCTCGGTTGACTTACCAATACCCGTGTTATGAAATTGGACAATGTGACACAATGCATAACAAAATCTTTTTTTACTCAATAAATCGCGCGAAGGTCTTATATATTAAATATAAAATGCTTGGAAGATAATATTTTTTATTGTATAATAATGATGCGCATTTGTGGCTATTTTTTTTTAATGTGTTATTTTATTTTAGTAAGTTATCATTTTACATTTTGTATTAAATTTATTTATATACTTTTAAGTGAAACAATTTAATTTTGAAATTTAAAACCTTAAACAACACGTACGATTATGATGTCATAATAGGTTTCATCTTCTACATTTATACTCACTTTTTTTTGCCTTTCTTTTATAAATAAAAATAAAAATAGAAAAATGATGTGTAAACCATAGGAGAATTTCATCATGTGGTATTATAAATTATTATTATTATCATCATCATTATTATACTAATACTAATATTAACTAATTAATATGTGCTATATTAAAAGAGCCTTGTAGTGGATTTTTTTCATCAATGCATTTAATGGATAACTGTCTTATAATTTAAGTATCGTTCTGTATTGAATCAAACTAACTCTTGAAAACTATCTATTTAAAACATTCATAATTCTACAAATATTTTTATATACACAAAAGAAACTAGTGTATGGGTGTACTTTTTAAAATATTGATGTGGCAACATTGTGATCTAATGTAATATTTTAGTAATAGAAATGGATGGGAACAAATAAAATTTTAATAGTTCTAATTAATTTTATACAAATTGGCTAAATTTGTTTCAATATTTATCATAGCTTTTCTGGTTGAACTTAATTTTCTAAAAGTTTGATTTGATTTATGAATCAATTTAAAGAATTATTTTAACTTTAAATAGGTTAATCAACTAAAAGACTAAGGAAAAGAAAAACTATGTATAACAAATGATAGACATTAAAGGTACTCTTAAAAACTGAGACGAATATATATTAATTGCTTTAAACGAAAACAAATATTATAAAACATAAACTTACCCTTGTGTATATGTAATAATAATAATAAAACTAATAATAATAATATATGCAAACAGAACGAGTTTATAAATAAATATTACATAAAGTATTTCTAAATATTAAAAAATATCCTTATATACAATACATTTACAAAACAATATCTATATTTATCTTTGTATATTTGCCCTGAACATATGTTACTTACGTTTTAAAATACGTTAATCACAAATATCAAAATATACATGATACTAAGTTAAGAAAACAAAATAAATTTCAATCAAACCAATATTATCTATACATACATTAAACTTTATATTTCTAAAGTTTGACAACATAAATCCTAGTCTTTCAAAGACTCAACCTCAAACCTCACTTCACTGATGCTGTGTTTGTTTTACGAAAATATTGTTTCTGCGAATAGTAATGCGAATTTACAATTTTTCATTGACATTTTCAGTAGATGTGAACATGGCTTGTTTAAGAAAAACTACAACTAATATATATTATACTTTTAGAAGTCTTAATTGTTTTCTTATAACAACTTTCAGAGTGGGGTGCTGTTATGCATTCATTGAAAACGAGGATAAATTATTATGTTATATAACGTGACCGTAAATATAATTAATTGAAAAATATGAAACTAACTTATTTGTCTAAATAAAATTTTATAAGCTTATGTATTTTTTTTTATAAAATCTCTATACTCAAATTATTTTCTATTATGGTTTGACTTGATTGGATGGTTAGAGAGTATGATTTATGACCTTAGATTTTATGGTTTGTGATAAATAATTGTAAAATTCTCTGTTTACTTATTTTTTTGAAGTGAAAACTTAGTTTTTAAGTTTAAAAAATGATAAAAGTGTATTTTATAAACATTTATATTTAATGAATTGTAGAAACAATGATGTTTGTTGTATATAAAAATCAAGTTCTTTTATTACCATTTATAAGAAAAAAAGTAGTGGAAAATGTAGTTTGTAAAAAATCCAGTTCTTTTATTAGCATTTCTAGGAAGAAATCAAGTTTTGTTTAAATCATAAACATATCTCTTACGTACTTTTTATAATATTGATACTTTTATACCTAATAAAAGCACAACAAAAATAATTAAATGATATTATTAATATTTTCTATTTCAAAATATAAACAGAAGTCAGGATGGCCGAGTGGTCTAAGGCGCCAGACTCAAGTTCTGGTCTTCGAAAGAGGGTGTGGGTTCAAATCCCACTTCTGACATTTAATTTTTATTTTCTTTTTTTTCTACTTGTGTTTTATTAATTAAGGGTTTGGATTCTGAATTCAAATTGGGCTGATTAACTATTTGTGGGCCTATTGGGCTATGGGGGCAGGAACTCAGTCTCAGCCCATTGAGCGAACATTGTGCTGTTAAGGAGTCATCCTCTGTTTTCGGTCCTACCTTGGCTAGGGTTCCATAATCGACAATTGTGAAGCACTGTTTTGTTCATCATCTGCATTTGGAGTTGTAACCTTCCATCGTTCGTATCTCTCTTCCACCACAACTGCGCCGACATCACTCAATCTAATGGCACCTCCTCCAGGACCTTATTCCGGTGCCAGCACCCTAGCTTTGGTATGCCGCTAATTACCCTTTTATTTTTTTTTCTCGTGAAAACGAGGTACTAAATTCAGTGACAACATTTTTGCTGTTTTTCTCTAAAATTTAATGCATTGGTAGGTCGCTAGAGCTTCCGCTTTCTCCTTCGGTGTTGTTTATGGAAGCATCAAGCTCAAGTACCTTAAGGTATTTTAACGAGTCTCTAGTTTTTTTTTTTTTTTTTTTTAATTCTTCCGATCATTGACTCCTCTTTTTGTGAGTTGATATGCATTTCTGAAACCGTAATTTGGCGATCCAGAGAAATCCGTGACTGGATTTTCATTAAAGATTTTATTAATCTTGGTTTATCTGAAATTCTGGATTGCCGTCCACATGTTGATTTTAAACAGTACATTCATGTTCAGTGGGGTTAATCAGTTGTTTGTGTGATTTTAAAAAGTATACTGTTTAAGTGATTTTAATTTTTTGGACTGAAGATTACAGATTTGTTGTTGTTGATTTGATTAATCAAAGCCTCAGCTTACTGATCCTTTCGTGACTAGTTCTAGTTTCAGTCCAGATCTACAGCCTTAACTTGAATTAAGCCCTTTTACGGAGTCAATTTGTTGAGTGGCTTGCTGATGTTTTGGTAAAGGTCTTGATAAATTGTGAATAGTCTCCCCATGTTTCGAAAATGCTTTATATTCTTAATGGTTGAAATCTGTTCTGGTTTTGTTATATAATTTTGTAATATTTGTGCAATTTCAGTGGCATGCATTGTTGTGCTGTGCCTTGCGTTGTATTTCTATTGCCTTCTATTCGCAGAATGCCGTCCATTTTTACATTTTCTATTTCTTGAATTTGGGATGCTTTATCTTGCTCCGACGTCTAGTTTTTATGATTACACTGTGCTCTGTAGAACTTCTTTTTCGGCAATGGTCTTTAGGCATGCTTGTTTTACTTTCAGGCAAAAGCCAAGTCTCATAAAAAAGCTCAGGAGAAGGCTCATCACTGAAAAAGAGAGAGATGCCTGGGTTGTTATCTTTCTGAGGATGGAGTAGATAACTGAAATAATTCATGACAACAAACTGTACCATGTCTTCTCCCATTTTTTTTTCTGGTTTAAGCTTTGGACAATCTTGAAGCATTGAGTTTAATGCATTATGAAAATATTCAATATTTTGCCTTGTTATAATAAATACGATGTGTTTTTTTTACATGTTTATATTGCAAGATTGCAAAATGCTTACCATGTCTTATTTGCTTAATAGTTATGCATTTTGAAAAATTTTCCAATTTATTCTTAAATTAAGTCGCTCATCTTTTCATGTGTTGTGTATGGAAGTTTAAAGTGTATTCTTCCATCACGCTTTTGTTTGATTGGTGTGATTGATTGAAATGGGTGCGAGGGAAATGAGCTTGGGTCTTTTGTTAGATGTTGTTCCAGAACACTTAATGTAAGTCCTTTTAGCTGCGAATGGCTGTGTTCCGAAAAAGTTACTTCTCTCCTTCCTTCTCGGATATATATATCACACATTAAATCACACATTAATATATATTAAATGTACTTGTTTTAGGAATGTATCACACATTAAATCAATCCATGTTTGGTATTGTAATTACATCGTATGTTTCTATAATTTATACAGTTGAAAAGAGTAAATTAGTTTATCTACTTCCGATCATGCTCTTGTGTTCAAGTTCGAGTTGCAATAGTGTTCTTCTGGAACGATAAGTTATAGCAGTCTTATGTGAAACGTTCCACTTTTATTTAGGTGGCTAACGCCCTAGTATATTTATTACAAAGTAGTTTGATTTGATCCACGTGCTTTATTAATGGTGATTTGTATAGCCGTTATCTTTCTCCACATTTGTTCATTTGCTAATACAACCCGAAGTAGGCTTGACCAATATTTGTGTGGTTTAGAAGTTAAAATTGGAAGTGCTATTGTTTTATTGACTAGGGGTGTGAATTTGCGGATTCCTCAAATAAATTTCCGCTGAATTGCTTTTACGAATGAATGAATGAAAGGTAACTGAATGGATTATCTCATCATTTCTATCTAGATTTAATATGCTTCTTGGGTATAGCCAAAAGCATCAGTACAGAATTACTTCTATTATGAAAGAGTCTTTCACACACTTCTGCTAACCTCTATTTATTTCTCTGCTGCCTGAAATGCCCGTTCTTCTTTATGCTCTTCCTTCACCCGCGTGATCTCCCATGCGGCCCCTAATTTTAAAAATACCATGCTGCCTCAATCTCTTTTATTTGTAAGAGCTTCTCCTTTCTTCTCCAATGGGGTGTTGTATAGCGGGAACGATTGAGGGATTCAGTTTAAGCAATTATAAAACAGAGTATGTGTTTAATCTTTCATTGATCATATCAAATTTGACGTTGAAATTGATTTCTTTAGGCAATCCTCAATTTGTTAAGATATTTGTATTATTTTGGTATGTGTTTGAGTACAAGAGTGGGGGAGGATTGGGGGCATCATATATTCCGTTGATTACTAATATCCAGATGCCATTTATTATCATGTATTTTAATTTTTTTATTCTAGTTAATCAGCTTGTTTAAATCGTTATAATATTAAAACTTTAATTATAGAATATTCTTACTTAAAATATATTTTGGGATTACCTAATTCTTAATGTTTTTGGGTAGTTCTATCTAAAATCTTAAATCTACTTTGAATTATTTCGTTTTGGTAAATTTGAAATGTTTTCGGGTTTCATAATTTAGATCTAAAACGTATCACGAGTGATTAGTTCAAAAACCACCTTTTCTTCTTTATGTACCTTTTATGGTTGTATGTATAGATCGTTTAGGACCTTGAAAGACAATTTAAATATACATTTATATTGTAACTATCCGGAATATTTTTTAAGAACAAGCTTTGAATTTTACAATGGATAATTTTTTTTTAAGAATAAATTTGTGATGAGATTTTGAATTCTACAATAGACAATGTATTTTAATAACAAATTTGTGATGAAACTTTGAGTTCTACAATTGACAATAATTCAGATATGGTAATTGATCTTGATAGTTATTTTTATTGACCGGAAGTTGAAACATTGATACCAAGAATCATTGTTATCTTAGTCCTAAATCAATTAGGGGGAATGAAAATTTAATTTAAAGGTGAATCCTTATAAGATTACGAAGACAAATCCTTATAATGATTTTAAAGATATACTCTTGTTCTCTTTATACTATCTTGTTCAAGTATATTCAATAATTCCATATCATTTTTAAACTCAAGGTTAATGATAATTTAAATGTACATTATTCTGTGAATATTTGATACATTTTCTAATAACAAAATTGTAATAGAGTTCTAAATTCAAAACCGGACAATTACTTATTTATATTTTATTATCTATAGTACTTACTCAATTCTCTAACTTATTTAATAGCTAAATAATTCATAATATTAAAAAATCTTCTTTAGATGGATTTCTCTTTGTACTCAATGAACAATTCTCAAACCCTCAAACTATTTTTCCACCTCAAAGAAATAACACTCCTTTCTTGTAAGAACAGGAAGAACCAGAATAAGGGACTCTTATTTGTTTTTTACTTTAGTTAACGAGGCCCGTGATTCATATTTGTCGTTATTAAGAAGCCCATGATTTGTTTTTGGTGAGAGCTTAATGTACTCAACACCACACGAACTTGTAGATGTCTAAATGGGTTTTCTCCGACTATAATTGGCTGACATGCCAAATTTAACTCAAAATATTTACTAGGTAAAAGATAAAGAAATTAAGAATGAATCCCTTTTTTACTAAGTTGGTGTAGTTTGAAAATTTTTATATTAACTTTTTAAAAAAAATAGAAAATAAAATTTACAATAACTATATTATTATAAAAATTAAATTGAACTCATCGTTCAAAATACTCTCAGTTTTATTATTATAATTATTACAACAAATTTGAACGTCAATGCGATAATCATAATATTATGATAATAATAAAAATATTATTGTAATGAAAATACTATTATTATTCTTATTATTGTTAAAACAATAATTATTATTCCATGGGGTGGAGGTTTAGTCTTCTTTCACAAAAAGTCTCTACGTTTAGGTCATGGTTTTATCTTCAGTACTTTCTTTACAGTTTGATCGAGTTGGATGCTATCTACAAAAAGTACCGGATGTTAAAATTAGTTTTTGTCTAACTACTACTGTAGTAATAAATGCGTAGTAAAAAAAAACCAACTACCTAGATATCAAACTATATTTATAGATTTTGGGATGAACTTAACCTATTACGACTCAAACAATAATGATCTGACTTAGAATTAATTATAATTATTTTCATTGTTAATTTTATTTGTAGTCTTATTGACAGGATAGTCTCTTATGGGATAGAATTAATTATTGATCGGGTGGTCATATTGTATAATTATGAAACAATAAAGAAGTGTAATATTTTATTTAATGTTTGTTTAACTATTCTTTTACCAGTAACTAACTACTTGTTCTTCCCAGCTAACAAAATAATAATAATAAGAGTTATTTCGAAAAAGAAATTTACAAAAATTGATAAAAAGAAAGGCCGAAGAATTTGGATCCAGTGCGTGACATTTAGTAAAAAAAGAAATGCAAAACGTGAACGTTCTCTCTCCTCTGTTGCTCCCTTTCTTTTTTCTGTTTATTGTTAATGCAAGAGGCAGCATATATATTCGAAAATAATCAGTCATGCCGGCGTTCTAATCAGGATTACTATGTTTAAACGATTATGGGGACAGGAAAATCATGGGATTAAGAAAATGAAACATTACAAAGTGAAACGCAGTGATTCTGTCCCTTAATGTTTGTCTCTTTCTTCAAAACCCTTTGTTAATGTTACTAATAAACAACTAACTAACTATTAATTTTATTTGATTTGACCTCACTGCTATCACCGAATCTCATCGCCTATATATCTTTGGTCTTCTTTTGCCTCCTACCATTCTTCTTTTAATCTCTCCATTTCAAGTTTCACGAGTAGTTAATTAATTACATTATTTTGTTAATTACACTACTTATCATTTGGAATCAAAATCATGGTTTCTAAAAGCAAATAATTTATCAATTCAAAGAAAAAATGAGTTTTCTTGTTGGTCGATGTTGTGTTTCTCTCATTATTAATGTAATGATATCGATTCGCATTGAGTTCCATTTTTGTGCACTTGATTGGTAATGGACAACATTATGAGTAAAATATATGACTGATTCGCACGATAATGAAAGCTACGAACTTTGCAACAGGATTATGTAGTTGGGATCTAATGCAGTTAGAAGACAAAGATCAGGTTTTGAGTTCCCATAATCTCAATGTTAGATATGAGGAAACATAATAATTAATTAAGGCAAGCACATGTAAGTAACGTGAGCATGTTCAGTAACTTAAACTACAAACAAAGTTAAGCCTAATTGTTCTTACTAGTTATTCCAACTTCAAAATAAAAAAATAAGACACATTTTGATTCACAACATCTACGTTTATGCCATTTCTTTCATTAAAGAAACTTCACATAACTTAGTAAGAGACAATTCCTTGCTTTTCTGGTTTCTAAGGGTGAGTCACAGCCTAAGATCAGATTGAAAAACGTAGTAGACAGACAATAGATGAATATTTCTATATTATCCTTTGTTAGTCTCAAGAAACAGAAAAAGATGCTATATTAGTTGAAAGATGGTTATCGATTTAAGAAAACATGTTTTTCATGATAAGAAGGAGTAGAGAAAATGTCTCGAACTAAAGTTGGAGAAAGTACTGCAGTACTAAAATAATCTATATACTTTCAAGAAAAACTCGAATCACCTTCAACAAATGGATAATTCAGCTCCCAAACTCATGTACGAATAATATTTTGTGAAGTCTGTAGTTTCACACCATTAATTGATCCAAAGTGCCATGAATTATGTCGACAACAGCTCTTCAAAAAATCTCCACAAAAGTTGCATTGTCTTTTGAAGCATCTCTCAGCTCCGACTCATCTCATCAGAGTCATCTTCACTTTTAACACAGTGGCTTGAACCCCACTAAAACAAGACAACTCAAAAGATAATTTTCATTATTTGATTAGTCTCTAGATAGGTACAATACTTTTTAGACCTGAACATTATATATATATTTTTAAAAAATCTTAGTTTCCAAAATTGTTTGAAGTGGCCGAATTAAAAATTGATTTGAAGAGAAAAAGGGATTAAAATAAAGAGATATGTAAAAGGTCGATGAGAAGAGAAAAAGGTGATGTTAGGGATAAAAAGTGGAGATATAGATTTAGCTTTCTAAAAGGAGACCTAGTACAATGCATAGAAAAATTGCAATGCAAGATAAGAAAGCAGGGCTAGTGGGCTATAAGGCCAAGCCCACATGAGTCACCCCACTGGGTTCCACATGGGCCTGACTACGATGGAGGCAACAGGCACAATCTCGTAATTATCTCCAACTTTAGTGCCATTTCGAATTGCCCAAACCATATATACCCCACGCGCCCATTTGCATCTTCCACTCCACCCACCTACTCAACGAACTCTCCACACTTTCAAAATCCGAACTCCAAAACAAAACGCACTCAAACTCCGTTACTTTCTGTGTTTTATTTCCTTTGTTCAGACTGTTAGAGAATGTCGCCGTCGACGACTGGGAACTGCAGCAAAATCCGGCGCATTGTGCGCGTGCGGCAAATGCTTCTCCGGTGGCGGAGGAATGCGCGGCTGGCGGCGTCGGACGTTCCGGCGGGACACGTGGCGGTGTGCGTGGGGCCCAGCCGGAGGAGGTTCATCGTGCGCGCCAACTACCTTAATCATCCGATCTTCAAGACGCTTCTCGCGAAAGCGGAAGAGGAATACGGTTTCTGCAACCACGGTCCTCTCGCTATTCCTTGTGACGAGTCTCTGTTCGAAGAGCTTCTCCGGGTCGTGGACCGACCCGTACCCGGATTGTACACGCTCGAGGATTTGAGGAGACGGTGCCACGTGGATGTGTCGAGTGGCAACTCTGAATCGTGGCCGTTGCTTCGTGATGAACTGATCTGCTGAGTTGACTCGGTCCTGAAAATACAATATTCATTTTCACTAACTACTCTTTTTTTGGGGTTTGTAATTTTTATCCTAATTAATGATTTTCGGTGAGTTTTTATTTTTTAGTTATTAGAGAGATTAAACAATGAAAAGAGAGAAACTCTGTATGATTATTATTATTTTATTCGTTAAAAGACTAGGATGTATTGTAATTGTAATTTGTATTTATTAAAATATGCAAATTACTATCAAATTTAGAGTATTGATCCTTCTTTTTTATTAACTTTACTTCAGTAGATACGAATTAGTTATCTTTAAAAAATATATAAAAAGTCAATTCCTTCAAAAGCAGAAATTCGGAAGAGTAAACCCTTAATTTCTTATTAGAAAAATAAACAAAAATCTATTCAATCTTAAATATAAGAGACCTATTGTTGTTTTAGTTTTCGAATTCAACCAAGCAGAATATCTAGTTTTGGGTTATTCATAATCATATTAAAATATTAGTTAATTTTCCTTTTATTGATTAAAAGACCTTTTTATAAAAATTAGGACAGCTGCCGTTATGTAACTACAATGCTACGTATAATTATTTTTACAATATAATTTATATTACATATTAATTTCATTATTCTTGTAAAACATGCCTATGCTATTTATTTAAAGTGATTCTTGCATTTTCACTCTTTGTTATTAGAGTGACATAGAAGTTTGAGAAAATAATGAACCAAAGACATTTTGCATATGAAAACTTTGTAAAATGAAATTTAAATATCATTCATAATTCCTGTTACAAAAATTCCTTAAGTTCAAAGTTAATATAATTTTGTTGACTTTTATTATTATTATTATTATTATTATTATTATTATTATTATTATTGTTATTATTGTTAATGGAAACCATGATTACATGTTAGAACTTAGGAGGTCTTTCTGGTCTGTATTATATGATGTCCATGGAAATTTTGGAGCCTTAAAAGGACATAAGCTTCATGGCATCGTTGACTTATTTAGTTTTTTTTGACGACTTTAAAATATAAGAAAACAATTAAAGTACAATAAATGTCTTAACTAATTTAAAATTAAATAAATCTATAAATGTAAAGATATACTTTAAATGATAAATAATGTTATTTTAAAATTTAAATGAATATAATTATACTCATAATTTTTCTTTTACGAGAAATCTCTATTAATACAAAGATATTTTAATATAGATTTATATTTTAATCCTGTGCTTTGCACTTTGGAAGGCTCTCAATTTTCTGCTTCAACACCATTATTTCATTGCAAATTTACATCCACATGAACTGTCAGGGGTGAAGGTAGTAATTTTCATCTGAGGAGGTTCAATATATAAGATGAAAAATATATTAAAAATTCTAATTATACTGGGAGTTAAATAGTATTTTAAAATATTTATAATGATCCAAAATAATATAAAGCTTAAATTAATGGAAAACAAAATGATTATTGAAATAAATTACTTAAATCAGAAAGTTTTTTCTTGAGTAACTACAATATGACAAAATAAAATATAAATATTCATGTATGTAATAAGATTTCAAATTTGTTGAGATAATAATGGTTAAAAGGGTTGGATTTTAAATTAATAGAGACACTAGCTTCGATTTTCTTAATTTTATTGTCAGATTTAGAGGTTGTAATATTTCTTTCGTCGATAAAAAAAGACAGATATCAGTGTTATATTAGTTTGTGTGAAGATTAAATATTAAAATTATCCTTAGTTTGAAAATATTATATTAACTCGAATTATTAATTAAAATCGGTCACTGATAATTAACTCTTTACTTTTTTTTACGCTCTCTGACCATGATACTAATATTGAGTTAACTCAATGTTTAGAAATTCCTACCACAAATAATTTGTTTGAATATTGTAATTGCTTGTCAATCAGTATATAAACCTAATAATTAACATGCGTAATATTGAATAATTAAAAAAAAATCCTACTGATAATTATATAAATAGTATTTTAGATATTTTATGTGAGAAATATTATTATTAATTGTTAATTATTATTGTTATTATTATTATAATTATTATTGCCAACTTGATTACATGATAAGATTTATTTAAGATTTAGGATATCTTTATTGCCAACATTTGTACATGACAAATTTAGAACTTTAAAGGTTGTTTTGTGGATAGGATATGCATAGTTGACTTCCTTTTTCTTTTTTAAAATAAAATGCTTCAATATAATACATCCATATAATAATTTAAAATAATAAAAATAAAGATATAGTTAGAAATACAACTAATAATCATTTCATAGTGGAATTTTAGGACTAAGAATTGTCAACCTGTGTATGTGCTTTACACTTTTGGAAGACTCTCGATTGTCATTCCTTCACTTTCAAGCTGGAATTTTGACATTTATTTCATTATCTAGTAATGGAGTCAATGATTTTCATTGGAGGAGGTTAAATATATAAAATAAAAAATAAAAAATAAAAAATATATTAAAAATTTGTTTATTGAAGTTAACTACTATTCAAAACAGACATGATAATTCAAATCAATATGAAGCATAAATTAAAAGAAAAAGCCACGATGGCATGCCATTCAACATCTTTGTAAAATAGAAATAGTTAAGTTAACAATATTTCTTAATTAATGAGACTATGATAGAATAAAATATATTAATGAAATGAGTTTTAATTTTTTAAGATAATCATGATTGACTATGTGGTTCTTATTATCGATTAATGGTTTGGTGATTATCCCTGGCTTAGAATTTCATTTGGAAAATCCTACCATTAATTTCATTAAATACTTTACTTATTGGTTCATACATGCGTAAAGTTGCGTTTGGAGATTTGTTTGACTCACATTATTGTAGAGAAGTAAAAATATACACTTTAATTGGATTTATTTCACTTTCAAACGGATTAACAAAATATTTACTAAAAAATAAAAACTAATTTAAATCATTACAATAAAAAAAATTAAATAACAACTAAATTTAGAGACAAAAAATAATTAGTCATATTATATTCACTAGGTTATATACTATTTTATAAACTAAAAATTATTGTTATCTAAAATATTTTTTTATTATTAATAAAAAATATAATTAATTTGTAAATGAAACTTTAAATATTGGTTTCCAACTAAAGTTTTAACTACTTATTATTGATTATAAGTTAGGCTATAATTTAAAAATAGAAACCAAGTAACTAAAACATTGGTAATGTTAAAAATTAATTTAAACTGTAATTATTATTTTTAACTAATAATGATTATTTTAGATTTCAATAAATTTTAATTTATAAAATGATGTATAAATTAATTATATTAATATACTAATTTTTTATTGTTATTTAATAGTTTTATTTCAGTGAATATTTTAACTGAAATTCAAATTAATCTATTAAAACGGTAAGAACTTGAAAAAATTCTACTTGTTCGGTTTGTGATACTAAGGTTTTCTATTCAATATTTTGTTTTCGTAGACTACTAAAAAAATGTAACAAAATTTCAATTTAAAACATCAATGATTTTAATATGCTTAAATAAATATATGTCAACAAGCTTAAAATAAATTTTGTTGAAAGTATTATTCTAATACAAAACAAAAAAATACAACAATTTCATTCTTTAGATATCACAAAATTAATTAAAGAATTAATTACACATGATTAATATATTGAATTAAGAGTTGAGTCATGCACGACTATCCAAGTTCAATTCTTAACAGTGATATTATATAACAGGTTTAATTATATTTTACACATATATATTTTATACATTAGGATTTGAAAGAGGCCGTGGATTTTTAAAAGTTTCTTAAGATGACATAATGACCTTTGATTAATATAATCTTATGTGTTTTGGAGTGTAGGTATAAGGTAAATAGTCTAAGTTCTTATAAGTTTTGAAGTATCGAAATTGTTGAAGGTTTGAAAATTGTCTTAAAATTCAAATCTTAGACCTAATATCTTGTTCAAATAGTTGGAAGAATGCTAGTAGAAAACACTTTAAAGTTAGCTTAATCTTGTAGTTAGGAATTAATGATACAGTAAATGTAAAATCACCCGCCTCCTTACCTCAAACATGATTGATGAGTTTCAGAGTGAATTTTTAATTAACACTGTTCTAATCACAACCCAAATTAAGGTTGATCACACTTTATTTCTAAGTTGATTAACATTAAGGTTAATCGTGTTGATTCATTACCGAACAGTTTGTTCTTCGGCTAACCAAACTCAATGATGGCTCATTGGATGATTTGAATAAAGGTTATCTATTCGGTCTATGACTAATAGGATGATCATATAACACATTTTGATGGGTTGGTATTTTTGGTGTGTTTTTTTTAAGTGATTAGAGCCTTAATAACTAGTTTCTAACCTTGTTTATTTAGAGATTTCCAAAATTATCTAATAAGGAGAGTTAACTTGAGATTATTTGTTTTTGTTAGAATTGATGAACATAAAGTAAGAAGGAGTTAATTTTTTAGATTTTATAATTAAAGAGATGACGAAATAAATAGAGTAAAAACAAATTTGAAAATTGGTATAATTAAATTAGAGAGCTTAAATAATCGTTTTGAGATATATATGTATTGAATTTATTAAATAGTTCTTTATTTAACTATTTAACCTTTCTAAAACCGTTTAGTAATTCTCAATCCAAGAGTAAAAGATATTTAATTATTTGAATCCACCTAATGAAACATAATTCGTTGAACCAAATTGTCTTGATAATTTTTTTTGAATAAAATGAAATATGATCTTTTACTGATATTGGTTCAATATTAAATATATCATTTATTATTTCAGATTACGTAGAAGTTCCATTTCTCTCAATGAGTGATCATTTATATCTTATAATATGATTAATGATCTAAGATAAGTTTAAGATGTGATGGTTTATAATTTAATGTTGATTATATCATGAACTTTATTAAATGTTTATTAGTTTATCCTGATGTTGCTTTTGTATCTTATTTTATTCTGTAAAATAAGGATGTAACTTACACAAAACGATTGAGATTAGGAAAAAGGGGAGTTTTCTCACAATCCCGTGAATAGTTATTCAAAATATTATTATTGAGTGTTTATATATCTTTAATTTATTATTGTAATGAACCTGTATCATAAAAAGATAGTTAAATAAAAGAAATGTTAAATAGTCGATTCTATATAATAAATTATATATTAACGTTAATGTTTTTTACTAAATATACATAAAAATTATTACATATATTTGTTTGATTACCTTAAAGAATTCAAATAAAATAAATTAAGCGAATTCAATTTTTTTTTTATTAAAACTGCAAATTTTTTGTTATATTAAAAATGAAAAATAATAATACTTATTTACTTAAAAGAATTAACATGCTTAAGCAAATGAACCGTATTTTTGATTGATATTAAACCTTTTAATGAATTTCTTAACTTTTGATGAAGTATGCGGATTTTTCAAAACATATTTTTAAGATACACAACATCCACCGTTTGATTTATTATTTTAAATAATGTATATTTGCCCTTTTCATAGTTAAAAATTGAAGTCATTAAAATTGAAATTATTTTGTGTGCACTTGGAGAATTATTTTGAAGATTGTTTAAGAGAATATGAATTTGGATTTTCTTTCGAATTTTTCTGCGTCTTCAAAATATATTTGTTTTTATCACATAATAATTTTATATTATTAAGAAGTTGAAATCAAAAGTAAATTAAATACCTTTTATATATCTTAGACGCTTTTTAAGAATAATATTATAATAATATTCTGGTATTCAAAACGTAGTCCATTGATAATATTAAAGAGTAAACAATATTATAATAAAATTATGGTATTCAATATATTTATTTGAGATAGAATAAAATGATTATAAAAAAATAAAATTTTATATTTAAAAAAGGAAAATAAAATATAAGAAAAAATAATATTAAATGAATGTAAAAAATCCATGTATATAAAAATATTATTTCTTAATTTCTAAATAAGTGAAA
Organism: Vigna angularis; assembly: GCF_016808095.1. NCBI lineage: Eukaryota > Viridiplantae > Streptophyta > Magnoliopsida > Fabales > Fabaceae > Vigna > Vigna angularis. Next base: position 38,091,919 of record NC_068974.1, read on the forward strand.
AGATAAGTTTCTCTTAATCTCTATTAAAGAAACAGTGAGTACCAAACCTTTCATAAGATGTGGTCTTAAATCTTCATATACGGCAGATAACTGTGATTTGACATGAGCTTCCTCATCTAAATCAGAGAAGCTTTTCTATCCAATAGAATTTTCATACTTGCAATAATTGAGCAAGCACGATAACATGCAAATGGAAAAGATGGGTTATATCATATGCATATGACATAAAGAAAAAGGAAAAAAAGAAAACAATTGCAACGATAAAGATTTCCATTGTATGTGGTTAGGTTTATTAATAATGTTGTGGCCTACTCAAAGTATCATCTTCATGAGACGAAAAATTGACATTGAATCAAAATCTAAAATCACAGTCCTTCGTTTCACCATGATTTGATGCAAATGCATGCTATCTTTCTATCTCTCTTTTTGTCTGATATGGACTCGATCACACCATGCTTTTTCTCCCTCACTTTTTTTATCATTGCTCTTTTGAATGATATTGTTTTTCTTGAACTTGACCCCCTCAATCAACGAACCAAGAATTCAGCTTTGCTTCTGTCAATCCGTACAATGAACGTTTTCAGATCATTGCGTTCAATCTTTAGTACTCATAAATCTACTGACATAAAGTTATGCATCCATACCCAGTGTTAGGTTAGCCACGGAAAACAAATTTAACAACAACAAACAATTTTATATAACTTTAATAAACGTAACTGTATTATCCTTCTTTAAAGATTATCAGAAAAGAAAGTTTACGAGAAAACACAACAGAGTTTAATTATACAAAAGATTCACAATATTTTAAATTTAATATTAAAGTAACGAGTTAATAGGTTTTCATCTTGATTTTTATGTATTTATTTTTTATCAATGAAAATATTTTATGTGTATATAAATCTATATCTATTTTTTATTTTTATCTTATGTAAGACTTTTATTTGTATTTTAACAATCTTTTTTTTAAATAAAAGACTATGGTTTTCCACCTCTCCTGTAGAAGAAATAATTTTTTATTCACTGGTATACCATGGTCTGCAGATTTATGGTCATACCATTGAGCATCTCTTGTTCTCCATATCCCATGATTTATCTGGTTGTCTGTCACTGATTGCCTACCATGAATGGATTCGTTTTACCATGGAAAAACGTATTCGTATGAACTGGTCACCAAAACTAACTATCAATTCTAATACCGATTGTAGAAAGAATTAACACACATGAATTCAAATAAGATATTGTTCGCTCTAGGCCAAATTTTCACCAATTTACTTTTGATACTATTATAAAAAACTTTCTTTCTAATGAATGTATTTTATTTGTATAGAAACCAGTATTCTTTGAATAATTTGAAAAGTAAAATTTGATGATTCCTTGGGAAAAAAAACTGGAATTTGGAAGATGAAAAGGATCACGGGTTTGTTTTTGCTGACACTGTAAAAGGAAAGGTAGTGAGTATGGTGAGTGGATATACTGTTGTAAATCTAGAAAGAATAGAGAGGTGCATGTGCAAGCACAGATATACATATATATTAAGTCGTTGGAGTTGTATCAATTAACGGGAATTCTGTTCCTTAAAGCAAAATCATTGACTGTCTACACATGATTCATTAATGTTAACTTGTATTGGAGGGTAGTTTGAAATAAGGTTGTATCGTAAGAAAAACTAAGGTAGAAGGAAAATGAAAAATGTTTGAAAATGTTGTGGGGTTAGCGTAGTGATTGTGATTAGCATTTTGGTTGGAGGTTAGTGAAGAGTGATTATTGAGGGTTAAGAAAAGTAAAAGAGAGGACCCACTTGGAGTGTTTGAGCAATGATGGTCTAAAAGTATCCAATCCGAGACCAACTTATTGTTTGGAAGGAAAGCATTACTTGGGTCAGCCTCAATGGATCTTGTCTTCTCATTTATTGGATTCTTCACAACATTTTTCCTCATCTTGGGTCCTCATGCTATCATTTCCCACATGCCAAACCCTAAACAATTCAACTTTTCTCAAAAGTTACATCTTTTTTATCTATGCATCCAAATTTAAATATTAAAACTAAAACACTTCCATGCTCTCCCTCATTTCAATGTTTCTTATTTATTTACATCATGGGAATGCTGGAAAAGTTTCATGCTACATGCATACATCAAGCACTTTAATCACTTTTAAGTTGGAAGGTATATATAATTAAGTTGTTAAAAAAATATGCATACTTTATGCTTAAGCTTGATATAATTATAATTTTTTAGTGATAATTTCTTTTAAGAGAGTCCTTAGGAAGAGAATACATGAATTGAATTAATCTATATAAAGAATTGATATTACTTTTAAATGAGTTTTTTTATATGATATTTAATTTTCTTTTTTATCCAATATAAGATTTAAATTTAGACTTGGGAATATTTTCAATAATTTTTTTATTTTTTTTAGTTTGATTTATTATAGAAAAATATTTAAATATATGTTACCCAATAAAAATAAAATTTTGTTTATAAACTTTTACTTCATATAGATACAATAATTTGTTATTTTTGAAAAAAAAATGAAATGTAAAGAAATAAAAAAGATTAAAGAAAAAAATAAACCAGAAAAAGTAGATAGAAAATAAAAAGGAAGTCTATTTTCCGTTTTCAAAAAGAAAATTTATTTCTGAAAGAAAGTGTCATAAATTGATTTGGGTACAAGAGATTGGTCATGTCATCTATAAAATAGACGTCTAACCTCTATCATTCCCTAAGCACACCTAATCCACTGCATTTGCAAATGGCATGTTTCTACTATTTAAAATTTGGGTATTTTTTGTATTGCTTCATTTTGACCTTAAAAAAATCAATTTATTATAAATGGAAAAATAATATGTTATCAATAATTAAAAAGGTTTATTTTAGGTAACAATAGAAATAAGATTATTATAATAAAATGATTATAACTGACAATGAGATTAACGAACAGTGTTGTCAATTCTGTCAAAATAGATTGGTCTATATAAAAACAGCAAAGTCTCATTACACACACAAAGTCAAGAAATTAAGATAGAGATGAAAAGAATAATGAAAAAAATAAAATAAATCAGAAACATGTATCTATCCAGCGTGACCTTCGGATAAACTTCATTAAACAAAACAATCATTAATTCTTATAACTTATAATAATCTTTTCATTAAAAAATTCGAACGTAAGAGAACATAATACAAAACAAAACAACTATTGTTATTTGATGCATAAAAAAAAATAGATGCACAATGCATTTGGGGTTGTAAGAGTCGTTCATGCATTCTACGTATATGATGATTGGTGCTTGATTCGTGAGCGAAGTATGATCATGTGATGGAAGGAATAAGAGTTTTTATTTTTTTGGTGATGCCCTTGTGTTGTGGGGGCGTCAATCACGTGCAGCTCATACCTACCAAATTATGGTGGGGTCCAGCACCGTGCGAACTTCGATCACCTCCTAGCGCTACATCACAGCGACATTTCGGTGGATTCATAATCAGCGTTTTAGTTTTTCCCTTTTCTTTCTTGGATAGGTGACGGCCGGTGAGATTACACTTCCCCAAACCTGTTGGACCCGATATGGGATTCGTACTTTTGATATGAGAAGACAATTTTGTCCCTTCCTTCTTCTTCAACAATAATACTAACACCTGAAACCAAATGGGAAATTTTGACATCAACCCGGAATATTCCCTAGCTTTTGATAAGATATGCCACCTTCAAAATAATTAATTTTTAAACTTGTTTTTATAAAGTATTTAACTTTATTATTTTTATTCGATATTAATTTGATTTTTTAAATTGATAAATATATTTTTTAGAGATAAGATGAGGCGAAATGAGTACAGAATTTATGATATAGCAGGCCATGCCGCAAATGGTGGCAAAACTATGTCTTTATTGGTGCCATTGCTATCTCTCTCAAATATGTCTCGGCAGCCCAACACGCTTTCTCTATACTTACATTACACCCCACATTCAATCTCTTTCTTAGGGTCATTTTCACTGTCGTTAGCCCAACCTCAATAGTGATCACAATAAATAAAATGCAAAACAAAAACTGAAAAAGCAATTGGTACAATCAAAGGCTTTTCACCACTACAGTTGTGGGGTTATTTGAACTGGTTTTGAAGTTGCTTACTTGTATTTGATATCAGATACGAACAGATTCACTTTTACAGTAAAATTAGACCGTTATGTATTTTAATGCAATGACAAATGTTCCCTGTTCCTCAGATGTTATGGCACTTAGACATAGCTAGGTTTTTTAGGGTGGTCAGTGGGAAAGCTTGTGCTGTGTCTTTGTATTTATGTTTGCATACACATGCACATGCAGGGTCTATATACCAGTACACAAAACAAGCCCTTATGCAGGGTAAGTCCACTTTGGTGTACATATTACTATCATAATTAAAACATTGACTTTGGTTCAACATATGTGTCATTGTTCAAAAAGCTCTTCCTTTTTCACTTTCACCATTTAGTTTAGCTATTTCACTTCTTTTTTACCCACATGAGCCCTTGTACTATGCATAATCTTTTTTTTTTGATGTTTTTTATGATGATAAAAACAAACCAAATATATCCTATTTGCATGATGTTAGACATAATTGGCAATAGAAAACAAAAAGGTAACACTGATTGGATATTACCAGTCTGAATCTCTCAATTTGTTTAATAGTTGAAGATGGGAAGCTTCCACGAAATTGAGAGAACACATGGGTGGGACACTCTAGTTTCTAGGGAAAAATTCCAGCATTGAAATTGCACACGGTAGATCTCAAATATCCAAGTAAAGTGAAAGATAATAATAATACCTACATTATTCCTTTGGGAATTTGATGTATCGGCAAGTTAACTGTGAAGTACAGGCAAAGTGCAAATGCATTATTGGAGATGGAAACTGATGGATATAGCAAAAAGGAAAACAAATATAGAACTTCATGTAGTTTGAAAAATAGAGTTTGCAGGATGTATTAAAAAGAATAAGTTGAGTTATTACAAACCATAATGCAGAGTTTTTCTTTTTCATATTACTTCATTATCTATATGATATAACTGCAAAATCAATATACCCTCTTGCCATATAATGAAGAAAATGATGTAGTCCCAAGTTGCATATATTTGTCTGAAGAAGTTTGTGTTGTGTTCTTTAAATTATATTGAATCTTTTATGGTCCAGACAGATCAAACCATCATGTGTAGTTGTGTGAACGAGCAAGAGAGAGAGAAAACAAAGGCATGGACAAGAGATTAATGGGAGAAGATATTTTCTGTTTTTTAATATTTTCCTTTCTCAAAAGGGACATTGAGAATTAGATTAATGTAGGAAGGAGAAGACACATGATGAATGTTTTGATGCTAAGGGAGTTGTCAAGTTGGCGATGCAGCAAGGCAGTTATAACTTACAAGAGGGAGTTGTGAATGTCAGTGGTCAGAAGTCTTTTGTGGCTGAAACCAAAAGAAAGAAAAAGAGGTATTAATAATGCACAGGACCATCTTAGCTCAGACACACTCTTATTTTCTCTGCTGGTCCTCCTCCAAAAGGAAAACCAGCTACTCTCAAACTCATTTTTCAGCCTTGTGTTCAGATAAAGCTTGTTTGAGGTTGTGTTCATTCAAAATTTAAATTTTACTATAAGTTATATAATAAAGTTTTGCATTAAAGTTCAGCAAATGTTACTATGATTTACAGCAAGAGCTTGATCTGAGTTTTGTGGAAGAGATTTGTATGTTGATGATGTGAGAGAGAGGGCTATAGTAAAGTTGAAAATGTGATTTTATTAGTGCAAGAAATAATTGAGGAGGACTAGAGTGTAAAGTGAAGCTATTAGTATTGCCATTAATCAAATAAATGTAATACAGTTAGGCAGTTTTTTGGTCTCTATCAACTTGAGAGGGCATGTAAAAAAGTGTATGAGCTTTTGGAAAAGAGAAAGAGTTGTAAGGGTAGTAGTACTTGCAGGGTTATTGTCTAGGTCTGCTCATGGCCACAACCATCATTTATGCCCTGTCTTCATCATTAACAACCACTTTGCTCATATTTGCTTAAAACCATGGTCCTTCCAATCCAACTTCATTTCTGGTTTTTCTTATACTATTAATTACCACTATTGCTTTAATCCTAAAATACTCTTTAATTTTTTTCTAAGATAAGGAATCATTTATTGTGATGATCGTGAAAGTGATGAACTTAATGTAAACAAACATATTGTAAATCCATAAAATGAACTTCAGCTTAAATAACCTTAAAAAATTCAGCCAAGATTTAGTGTACGAAAATGTGATTAGGTTGAGTCAGTTACAACTTTCAATGGACTTACCAGAGACATTTAAAATATGACCGTTCTCCTAAGACATTTAAACCTTATCAACTGTTATTTTTTTCTCAACCAAAAAAACTTCATTATCAGTATTATTACAGATTCCAACTTTATCATCAGCATTGTGCCATAGAAATTGATAAGCAAGCAATGGAACTTGTGGGAGGTTTCATAGTTAATCTTCCTTAGCATGTTTTACTTTTTTTAGTTAATGTCGCATTCAAACTCAGACACTATTCATGGTTTAAAAAAACATACTTAAGTGGGGAAACTTGACATGATTTTGGTTACTGTACAATTCTACAGGTGAAAGTCAAATGATGAATTAACACTTTTATACCACTTGACATATATAGAGAGATGAAGAAAAAAAGAAAAATATGTAAATATAATAAATAATATACAAGGCAAAAAAGATAAAAGATGTCCACAATAATCACTGTAGAAAATCTTCTAATGTGATTACCTTCTTTCATTTTCTAGCAAGTTGGATTGTTTAAAAGTTAAGACAAGCCGTACAGTGTTAACCCGTACAACAATGGTACTGTCCATTAACTTTCTTTAATTTTTTTTTTCTGAATAATAGACAGTTTTTAACAGAAAAAACTAAATTGTGAGTTTAAAACTAAATTCTTTTTTAACTTTCTCGTAATCCATCACCACAACTTGATCTTTTTCAGTTTTAGATTTTCCTTATACTACCAATGTTGCAGATCTTGGTTGTTAAATTTGAATTAAATGGAGGGTTTGTGTGTGACTTGGAAGAAGAAGCAGGAGTATAGAACATACATGAAGTTGTTTCATTGACATAAAACTTCTCTCACAGGGTATTTTATATAGAAACCTCTGCGAGGAAAACTTCAAACATTTGTACAGTTTTCTACCCATGAAATCTTCATGGAAACAAAGTTAGAGTCGCACAGTTGACTTCATAACAGGTTGTTTCGACAAACCCACAAAAAAGACAAGAAAAGAATGAGATGGATTTAGAAATAGCAAATGAAGAAGAATGTGAATGGGAGGCCAATGAAAACGGCAATGACGAAGGGAGAAAAAAGAAGCAAAAAGTGGTGCTTCATCTCGGCCATCCTCTTCAGTCAGAACCATTGCGTAAAATAAACCTCGTCCCTTGTCTGTTTCATCTCAACGAGGATGTTAGAGACCTGAAGACAACTTCTTCGCAAGGAATAGTGAGACCCATCTCGTGATCGAAGCCAAACTCTTCTTCAGCTTGTCGAAGGAGGGATTGGAACTCGGGGTGAGCGAGGAATGAGATTGGCACAATGTACCTAGTTCTGTTTTCACCCACATAAACAGCAAAATGGCCTTTTGGGACATCACCGGGGTGGCCATCATCATCGTACCCGTTTTTCTTTCCTAGGCTTGAACACCTCTTAAGGATCTGCTTCAAGACTGCATGTTGTGGAAGCTTGTTTGATTTTCTAATGGCCATGTTGTTGAGTGGTTGAGATGTGATGAATGAGAAGAGAAGAGGGAGTGAAGAAGATGTAGTGGTGGATGATGAGAAATAAGAAGGTGATGAGGGGGTATTTATGGAGATGGTGGAAAGAGGGTGATGTGGAGGGAGTGTGGGGTAGGAGGCAAATTAAAGGGCAGACCACGGGTGTTTTGGGGTTTGTGTATTTGTGCAAGGACATGGTGGGAGCCAACCCCATTGGCTATACTATTCTATGTTGGTCCTCCTCACGGCAACATGGTCCCAGTTTCACTCTACTCCTCCTTCAATTCTTTCCTTACCTATCTCTCTGCTTTCAACCTTCTTATTCACCTCTATTCATTTCCCTCAAATCCTCTTTCCATCAAGCTCACACACTTTCTATAACCTCCCTCTCTTCTTTTCTGTTTTGATTCTGTATAGGACATAACTTAAATCATGTCTTCACCACTAGACAATATCATCTCAGCAAATACATGTAAGCTAGGTCAGCACACTAAAACGAAGTAAAGGATTGTTAATTAGCAATTAGGAGACACGTCAGAGATTATATTACCCTAAACTGACATAGATTATGTCTCACCTACTCAGCTTAGGTGCACTCAAGTAAAAACACTTGGAAATATTATAAACGGACACTGTTTGCTATGTATGAATTTTACGCTAATTATTGTATCTAGTATTTCATATTTCATTGAGTTAAATATCGAATATCTTTTTTAACTTGAATGTCGGAGTGTCTTTTCTAACTTAAATATCAGAGTGTCTTTTTTGACTTGAATTTGGGAGTGTCTTTTTTTCTACATGTAACTTGACTCATCTAACTAAGATTTCAACTCTATTGGAGAAAGAGGGTGGAAACATCCCAGTCACTTAGAGGAGAAGTACAGCTTGGACTCGTTTGGTGGAAAGGTGGATTAGACTGGTACGTCTCGACCTTGTAAGAATGTACTTAATCCTTGGACAACATTATTCTCTTCTTTCAATCTCAGTTTTCTTTTATGCACAAAGTTTTATCATTACTTCTCGTATTTGTAATCCTTCCTGAATTCACAATCATGAATGAGGGTTACTTTTAAATTGCATGATAATATTTGATTCACACTCAAAATGTTCGTTTATTAGTTAGGAAAAAAACTTGAGAAAGGAGATCCATTAATAGCAGTAAACCAGGTTTCTTAACGAAGATTAATTATCAGCAACAACATATAAATAATTGCGGTCATAAAAAGAAAAATAGAAAAGTATTAGTATCTGTGAAAAAGGAAGTTGTGTATCACAGTTTTAAGAAACATATAATAGTTTCATTCCGTAAGGGTACTAAGATCTGGCTAAGAAAACGTGTGGCTTATATAGACTCCTCGGAATTTGGTACATCGTATATGTAAGACCCTTTATATTTTGATTTATAAGTCTAGCTCATGAATTGTATAAATAAGAACTTTGATTTTGATTTCGTGCTGCTAACTGTGCTAACTAGTAACTCCACTAACAGAAACGATCGTAAACACAATTTGTTATTTTAGAGTGTAAATGTTGTGTGAGTGAAGGGAATTTGGAAGAATTTTTGAATGGAATCCTGCACAATCTCTATGGAATCATTAGCACACCACTCTGGTCCTGGTGATGGTTTGGCCATTCTGGTTGTTCGGCTTGTGATACTGACGAGTGAGGAGTGATAAGTGACTCATGCAACAGAAATCCATGTGTATGTTGCACTGTTTTTCATACTTTTCAGGTTTTGGATTCTGTTTCATAACTCTACCTCCAAGTTCAAGTGTAACAACACCTGCCACAACAAACTACTGAAACATTTCAAAACATATAGCCTAAACACTCTGGTCCTTTTGTCGCCCATTTCATCCAATTCACATGACCACCAAAGATTAGGTACTTTTGGATAATAGCTTAATCTAGTATTTACCTAATAAATTTTTATCACACGAATAAAAACCTTGATCTTAATTTTCTTTTTCAAATAACATAACACAAAGAGTGCAACTGAAGAAGGGTAGCACATTATGTTTAAACCAAATGAGATATAGGATACGAAACTCAGACACGTCTCACAAATAGTGTTCCTGTGTCATACACGTATTATACGTCGGTGAAATGTCTAATTTGAAAGACATTTTCTTTTGTCAGCGACCTAATTTTAACATACTTCACCGTAATGTTAACAGAGACAAATACAATGCTTTTCTAAAAGTTATAAACTTGTAAACTTTTTTCATAATTTGTTATTATGATTATTAAAATAATGAACAAATCTTATATGATGATTACTTTCTACTTTTTGATATTAGTTAGATGGATTATATTCATTTTTGTATTAGATGACAATATGTTAGATTATTATATTTGATTAATCTTGTTTATAAATGATTTTGAGTGTATAGATATTGATTGTTAAATTAAATCATTCATAATAATATAATATATAGATATGTGTTTCCGTGTTCAACATTTTTGAGACTACCCATGTTAAAGTTTTCGTGTCATTATTTGTGCTATATAATAATAAAGAAAAAAGAAAAAAAGAAAAAATGATGTTGTAGTAAGAATAATTTGCTTTCCTAGAAGATGCTTCACCACCTTCCAATTTCAAGAAAAAAAAATTATTACCTTATATATATATATATATATATATATATATATATATATATATATTCATTGGACCATAGTAGCCTAATTGATCCCTATCTGCTATGCTGATTAATTAAGATCCGAATTAATTTAGGAAAAATCATGCATAACCAGCAGGCTAAGCTGTCAATGGAAGGTGCAGTTGTCATGCTCAACAACGTGGTTGGTTGGTTAGTTCTTTTCACTGAAGACATTCGTATTTATTATAGTGGAAAGACTATACAAGGATAGGCTGAAGTGTGTAACAACAAAAGTAACTGAAAACGCAATTGTGATTGTGAACGATGAAGGGTCTCATGCAAGTGGGTTGAATTTACTAAGGTTTTGTAGTGAGAATTTGGCATGAATTCCAACATTATAGTTCCATGTTCAATCCAGTGATAGAGAGATGTAGCATTTTGATTCCTTTGGACCATGTAATATGATGTTAGCAGAGTTGATGGTTGGCTTTGGCCTAGAACTTGAACGCAATGGTTAATGCACTCAGAAATCAGTGTCTCAACAATGCAGGGCTTCCCATGTGGCCCTGCCTAAGCCATGACCACTAGATAACATATGTGTAATAAGACATAAAGTATATTCAATGCGCACCACTATTTAGGTTTAACCTGCACCACCTTCCTTCTTTTTACCATTACCATTGTTTCCCATCCCCACAATAATAAATTCATCTTATTAATAATATTCAATGACCCTTATCATATACGGTATGTCCGGCATTTTAGTGATCTGTCCTGCCATTTGTGTCTCTCTCAATGCCAAACCCCATGCTAATTTGTAGGACATCAATAACATCCATCCACAAGCACGCATTCAACCCCTTAAACCATAACTCCTCATACTTAAGGTCAACTATGTTCTATAGTTAAATCAATACCCACACAACTTTATTACCATCACCTTATCGGATTTATCGAAGAAGAAATTCATGGGAGAAAAAGAATATATAAGATCTGAATTCAACTATATAAAAAAATTTATATTGTACTTTACTTTTTTTCATTTTATCCCATGTGAGACTTAGTAAATTTACATTTGAAATTCTAACACACATTTTATGAATTTTAAGAAGATTTAAAGAAGAAATACAACATAAATGAAATATGAATTCAATTTATATAAAAGATTTTTTTTAACTCAAAATTTAAAAAAAATAAGTTTATGATCAATTTTATTTTCTATACTATATTCAACTTTTTTATCTATTAATTAATGTAAGACATAAATTCAAAACTCTAAATCCTAAATCTTAAACTAACTCAAACGCAGATACATATATGTTAATTATATATTAATTGAATTGATACAACTAAAACGTTCTCTTTTTATCTGTTTATGTGCTTGTAAAACTGGACCATAGGAAAGTGAGGGATTTTATGGATGTATAGAGAAATTTGAGAAAGAGGAATGATGGGAATGGATGTGATGGAAAAAGTAAGGTGGAGAAAGAAGGGATGAAAAATTGGATAGTTGTGTCGGTTTGTTTGTAAGGAAGTACGTACCATAATAGTAGCAGTTCTACCACCATATGAAATGTGTATAAATAAAAAAATAAATGTATTATTACAGTGGAAGGTAAGGTGTAGATGGGAAACCAGATAAACGGATGTCGCATTCCTTGGACAGAGGCTTCATGTTCTGTGAATGAGATGAATTGAAGAAAGAGATGGAATTAAAATTAGGGAGAGAGTTGAAAGGCCCACCATTTTCACCAAAATGCGGTGCTCAGAGGAGCAAATCAACGAAGGGGATGTTCTTTTAAGTTGATGGAGACTTAACCTTTACTTTGGCACATGAAGGCCATGTTACTCTTGCTTCCCAAAATCCACTTGCTAAGGCCCTGTTTCGCACATCATTCCAACCACTTGAAAACGCCCATCTTTACTACTTTGCCTAATCTCTCATTTTCTTTTTACCTTCTAGGCCAACCAACCTCAACCCACAACACCCTTTTTTTCCTTCTTTACTATCACACCAACCATTTTTAGTGTTGTGTGAAATTCTACGTTCTTTCGATGAACTTTCCAAGTGAGTTTGATAAATTCAAGACAGGTTTAAAATTTATTTTTTAAAATAGGATCAGAATCGTGTTAAATCTATTTTAATAAGATTTATGATATTTATTGTGTTATCACTAACGAGTTACTGATTTTCATTAATATCTAATCTTAAATTCGAATGCATATATCTTGATATAAGAACTGCGTTAAGCATTTTATATTGACTAGAGATAACTAAATATAAATTTTATTTTACATATCAATTATGTATGCTTGAGTTAAAATTAAAGTCTACCATTTAAAAATTATCTTCTTCATCTTTATTTGTGTTCACGATTATCGATTGTGATTCTTCCACTAATATGCAAATTTTAGATGTAACAAATGCATCTAACATACATTATTTTTTTCCAAGTGAAAACTCTATCAGGCTAATTCAGATTCCAAGAGGTCTAATATGATAATAAATATAATCAGAAAGCATAAAGAGTGCTAAAAAATAATGTAGGTAAAAATTCCATTACTAAAAATAAGAAGTATAATAAAAAGTGTTCCTTGTTCATACAAGTGCTACCAAGCACATGTCTTTCTTCTTGTGTGCTCTCCATACGTTTACGTAACTAAAATGAAGTTCACATCTTTCTTCTTATGTGACCACCAAATATGTTTATGTCAAGTTAAAGAAAGATGTGTTATAGAGAAAGCTAAGTTATGTTACTGGTTTATATGTTTGGCTTCTTTTGTAGAGTGTGAGATGTGATCCCTTATTTAAGCAAGATAATATATATTATGTAATCTTTTAGCAGGTAAAGAAAGCAGGAGCTCATTCAAATAAGAAGAAAACATTAAATCTTTTCTTGATTATCTTAATCTTATTTAGGTTTATTCATTTATATGTTTTATTTTAATAAGAAAGCATTTATGAAAAAGCATGGTAGTGACAAGTCAATTCCATGATAAAACTTGTTTGTTTCTACTAATTCTAAGACTCTTATCCTATCCAAAAACCTAAGCTTGTGTCCATCTTAAGATATATTGTGTTTTTTCTTGTTCTAGTTTATAATAATAATAAGAACAAATATTTATTACGTATGCATGAAATAGATTGAAATGTCGTTCACAGCTGGCACAACAAAAGCAAAGACTATGTCGATGACTAGCATAGTGCGAATTGAGATCCAGCTCTCAAGTCTTCTCTCGTATTAGATAATCATAATTTCACATTCACAAAGGTAGTTTTTTTTTTTTTAACTTTCATTTCATACTATTTTTTAGAGTTAAATATTATATTAATTTTTATCTTTTAAATATTATATTATTTTTTAGCATATGTAATTTTTATTTTTTTATTATCTTTTATTCTATCTTTTTCTTTGCAAATATAAAAGTTCACTTTGTTTTAAGATCATGATAGATTATGAAATGATAATTATTGGCGTGAATTTATTTTTCTTAAATTATTATCTGTACTGTTGAACGTACCAAAGGGCATTCCTTGGCTAACAATAACATGCATTACTTTGTTGTACCAATGTACCTGCAAACTACCTACTTGGTAATTTTTGGTCTGGTGATTGTACCTGCTCAAAAGAACATGAATGTGGGAACCTGACTTAGAACTACAAAACCCACCAAAATAAAACAGCTGGAAGTTGGATTTTCCCATTAACGGCAAGCCCTAAGGTCTAGTCGTACCATATTACCCACCCAAACCCACTCAAATGTATGTATGTTATGCCAGCCTTTGAAGGGACCCTACCTTCCCTCAATATCCACTTCAATGCATTACCATTTCAAAACATTTAGTATAATGTTTTCCTCCTATAACTCAAACCTACACTATTTTCTTCATTCCCACTTACTCAACACCTCCACCACTAATCTATTCACTCTTTAACATGTGCCTATTTCAACACCTTTTCATACCTTCCAAAAAACTGGGTTTTCAACAACTAGGGTTTCAGTAGGCTATCATGGAGCTTGTCCCCATGTTCAATTTGCCCATTCTGAACTCAAATATTCTTAGTTATTAGTTCTGCTTTCAATAATTATGAAAAATTAATCAATAAGTATGATTGAAGGCATAATACTACTCCATGATTTTGTTTGAGATTCAAATTAAAATAAATGTTTGTTATCTTTTACAAGATTCAATTCATTACGTCTCTCTCTTTTATTAATTGTTTTTCAACTAAGATATTAATGAAACAAAAGGGAGGTTATATTATGCTGACACAAAGAGGGTATTGCTGATAATAATTTTAAAACATATAATTACTTTATCACAAATAAAATTTAATGGATATCCATCAAATCTATTACCGAATAGTAGGATTCTGTCAAGTCAAGTTTAAAAATATATTTGACAAACTTATTAAGAAATGCTTAATTGAATTGCTTATTTGATCTTGTCTTTAATTGCTGTCAACATGATATATCTATTTTTTTTTATTCAGATGATATATCTAAATTTATAGGTATATTGAATATACGTTATAATAAATGAGAAATACTACATTTTCTAATCTTTTATGGTTAAATCATACACATTTGGCCGCTTCTGTTTATTGGCAGAGGTACACTACTCTAAAATTACAACATCGTTGACAAAAAAAAAAAAGAAACGAAACAAGTTACAATACAATTGAAGAAACAACTAGCTGATTAGAAGCACACAATCATCCCATTCTTCTGCTCCTTCAGTCATTACAAAAAGAGCCACCAAAATCCTAATTGTACATCTACTGGTCAGAAGAAGATTTAAACTGCTGATGCTGTCCATCTATCAAGTTTATCTGTCGTCTGAGTTTAGCAATATGTGCTTGAACCTGAATTTGGAAGCACAATATGAGTTTAGTCACAATTTTCTTACTACTTTAAGATGATTGAACAATCAAAATCTACAAGAAAAGTTAAAACATGCTCATAATTAACCAACAAGAAAAAAAAGATTCAACCACATCTTTCTCAGGTCCCCCTTGTGATTCACTACCATAGATATACAAGTAACAAGTTAATCAACAGCTTATGAAGTGCATACAAGGAAAGGGACTGTAATACAGACTTCAATTCAACACACTGACAAAGGTCAGTGATTTGGAAAAAAAAAAGTTCATCTACACAGTGCGCTCTCAAATTATATACTTTAGTCCTGTCATGTTTATTATTATAAGATTACTCTATGATGTTCATTCTAAATATTCATGCCCCACATAGAAAATGATTAGAACATATAGAACCCACATATGTTGATGATAATGGATTGTTAATTAAATCGTTAAATGATGAACAAGTAGGAGTGATGGAACATGATAGCGATTGAATAAAACTAGAATAATGTTAATCAGCATATAGACCATCGTATCTGTCTTCTGTCCTCTCCCCTCCTCCTTCCCTTCGGTTGGCTTTGAATTAAATTATTTAATTACAACCCGGAATCCCACATATCAGTACATACAACAATGTAAATTAGGAAAAACATTTCTTCTTTCTATTCTAATACTTCAAAGGCACAGTTATTTTGAGTTCAACTAATCCACAAAAAGGGCCGTAAACATCATACAAACAAAATAAACTCCCAAGCATAGATCATTAGTTTAAGTCTCTTGATGGATGAATCTGAAGTACATGTTCTGAAAAGCAGAAAATTTTCAGGAAAAGACATCTACAAAAATCCTCATACATATTCCTTTTTTTGATCAAACATGAACCTTGCATCAAGATCATAAATCATGATGCTACTGCTATAACATTTCTCTATACAGAACTATCAGGTGTATCCATAATTTGGATTGCTAAGGTTTTTTACTATATACAAGTGACCAAGTATGATGCAAACTTTCTACTTTGTAACATGTAAGCGTATGCTTGCTGTCACGGCTCATTTTAATCCATGAATATACCATTAAGGCATCAACAATCGACAATCGATTTGACATCCAAAAATATTACATACTTTAAATATGATAAAATTATTGTCATACATACCTGCTGTCGAGCTGCCGCAAGCTGTAAGAGCTCATCTGCTTCTGAGAAATTCGTGAACCATTGACTTAAAGAATGATCTTTAGTATCACCTTTCCTCCTTTTACTTGCATCCTCAACAGGTACTGCATTTACAAGTTCTTTCAACTCAAGCATGGAAACAGGAGAGCTGCAGATAACAGGGGGTAATTGCTACACAACATACCAGGAGGAGGCAATGTAAGCCCAGCAGGTAATCTTGGTAAGTTCACAGCTGGATGACTCTGCAAACGAGCTAAAAAGGCCTCCGAAGGATCAGGGAAAACTATCTCATCATAAAACTCCACAACAACAGGCTTTTTTGCAGACATGGAACTGTTTTCATCCTCTGGATACAACTTCAAGTGATGATATCTGTATATATATCACTCTTCAATAGAATACAAGGTTCAGAAATTATTTTTACATTCACATAAAATAGTTTTCAATCTGCATGACTAATAACAAAGGAAACGGGGGGTTGTATTGTCATCTAGTATATGGTTAGATAATATTCAAGCACTTGGGCTATATATAACAGCACACTCTTACCAAACTTTGCAGTTAGCAAAATAGATGTTATTTATATAGTCATCCAAGCTTATCATTGATAATAATGAAGCACTCCAGCCATATTGCTCTATCTATCTAACTAAACTTAGCAGGGAATAGAGCTGCACTCTTGCAGAATTTCAGAAGCATAAGCAAGTTGTAGACGGTTGAAACATGCCAGAAAATAGTAGACATTTTGCATACCATAAAAAATTTCAAGCATACTTGAACCTCAACACTGAACTAAGAAATCGGAGCATCAATAATATTTTTTTTTCCTGGAAGCAGGCTACAGGAAACTAAATTCAAAGCAGTAACCAACAACTCACAAGTTCAAAGGCTTGTCACAAACATCACTGTGAAAATAAAGTGTGATGGCAACTTCAAATTCCCCCCATCCTGCCTCTGAGAGTTCAAAAGGCGGTGACTCCACAACACGGGTGGGATTATTGAAACTAGAGTGCAACTGAAAAACAACACGTTTTATTATCGCCCCAAGATCCTCATTGGTTGCTCCACGAACATATACTGTCCATTTATGCGACTGATACCTTACATAACATAAACATGGCGACTTTCTCAGCTTTAAAATCCATTTTAGTGACTTCAAGCAAAACATTATATCAGGTAGAGGCAATGTAGGATACTTACTCGCTAGCCTTTTTCCCAAGCCAAAATGCTATGTTTCCATACACTATTGGAACGCTTATTTCCACATCTTTGAGTTTCTTACCCAGGTTCTACACAAAACCCATAAATGGTTATACTTTTAGAATGATCAATACAAAGAACCTATTTAGTAAAACATACAGAGGAATTTGTTTTGACTTTGTATCATATGATATTCTAAAATCACATTTGCTGTTCTGAACATTGACTTTAAGATCCTTGTAGTGTGCTATATAATAGCTGCAAATCAAAGTTTCGAATTTGAATCAATGACGGAAACAAGGTGTTATCTTTACGCAGTCCCAAAGGCGCAGGATTTGTGGGAAATCGCTATTTTGGCGATTTGGAAAACGAGGTTGCTGGTTTTATCCGAATTCGAATCGAAACAAGGTTACCTTCTTATCGTTGTCATCAGATTTGCCCATTTTGGTTCGCTGGGATTTGGGGGTAGGACCACTTAATTCTGGCAGATCTTGACCGTGCTTTTTCGAAGATGAGCTGATGGTCATATCAATCAACGACCTCGTCTCAAAAGTAGAAGCTCAATCTAAGCATCTAGTTTTAGGGTTCGTATGCTCCTCTGCCAAAATTGTGAAGCACTATTCGTGGCTTTTACGACGTCGTTTCTGAGTCAGTAGAACCACCTACGGAGCCCAACCCAATACCATCGTGGGCATAATTTTTTTTCATATCTAGATCGATTCAGGGATTACAATTTCCACTTTTGCTTCCTGCACCCCCAGAATTTATTCTTACATCTCTCAATTTTTTAAAATAACCATTTTATCTTTCCTAAAGTAATTTCTGAATTAAATATTTCTGAAATTTTGTAGAGAAAGTTTTCTGAAATTTTCAAAATATGATTTTTGAAACGAGATTTATGAAATATATTTGTAGAGTGTATGAAAATTATTTTGAAACAAACTTTTTATAATAAGATTTTCAGAATAAGCTTTCCAGAATGTATACAAAATCTTTCAGAACAAGTTTTGTGAAATAATTTTTTCAGAATAAATTTTCCTAAACATATGAAATAGTTCTAGAAATAACTTTCCTGAATAAACTTTTTTTTCTGCATTCTCTTCTTTCCTTTTCTCTACTACGATTATGGAAGTACTCTGATACAGTAATATTATTATTTTAGTCTTTTTCTGTTAGTGTAAGGATATAATAAAGAAAAATATTTTTAGTCTTTTTTTATACTATAGGGTGCGGCTAATAATTATTATGAAGGTGGTGCAAGCAGCTTACATGATTTTTCCTGCACAACACTGTATGTGATAAACAAAAATATCATTTCGTACAATGAATACAGAGGATAAATATTGTTTCGAAATGCATAATTAAAAAAATATAAAATATATTTGGAATTATTCAATTCAAAATAAGTCAATAACCTTTTGAATGATTGTTGCATAGTAATAGTAAAATACACTTTAGATTTTGAAACAAACTTTTAGTCTAACTTAATTTCATACATTCGATTTATAAAATAAATTTGTATTAGTTATATATTTTAAATTAGTTTTATTTCTAGTCAATCTTAAATTTTCAATATTTCTAATAAAATAAGTGCAAATAATAGCTATTAAAAGCTAATATCCTTAGGACTGAAATTTGATAATGATACTGTTGTATATATATTGGAGTTCATTGTGATTTGGCTAAAGCTAAAAGTGATCAAACACAACTTTAATTCAAGCAACATGTTTCAAGTATACAAGATAACAAAACTGAAATCTTTGCATAAAAGAAAGTCCCTTCTGTACAAATATGCCTCATCTGATCTATCTGTCTCCAATTGCTTGTTTTACAAATCATTCAAGCAAGAGGTAACGTTTAGGAACTCATCCTCCTGACATGGAATTGTGAGACCACCTGTTGGATGATCATACCCAAATTCTTCTTCTGTCCGACTCAGTAATTCTTGAAATGAAGGTTGGTTCAAGTATGATACAGGAATCCCAAACCGCTTCAATTTGTTTCCAACATAGACTGCAAGATAGCCTCTAGGTACCTCAACACCCTTGGAGACTGCTTGGGTTGTCGAAAATGATGTCCATCTAATAATACCTGCTATGCGGAAACCCATTGTTGATTGCTCCACACGACAAACTGATGCCAAAGAAATATTGTAAGAAAGGAATATCTGAAATCTGGTGTTTGAGGACTGAATGACTTGTGTTGTTTGAATACTGGAAAGCTGTTTTATATATAGCTGCCAATGGCCTAAGCAATCCAATAGCACAATGAATGATTTTTGGAGGAGCTATGATGTAGTCGACCGAGAGACAAGGGATCACATGGTATTGTCTCAGAGATATTGGCCAACAGAATTACAGGTGAAACCTAATGCTAGTTCATTCATTGTGCTGTAGCTATTTCAAGGATCGACAAGCTGTAGACATCTCACGTGTTTCTTTAAATAAATGACAACGCCATTGATATATGTTCTATCTACCAACTGATATAGAGTCTAAGTAAGCAACTTGTAAACCATGAGAGGTCTCAATTGGAATTGGAGGCAAGAACAGAACTGATATTGAATACATGATCTTGAGTTACTAGGAACCACACTTTTTTGTGTACGTTAAATTTAAAACAACACCATGTGAACTTTCATACATGAAGTTTGCGGTCCCCTCCACTCCAAATAAGTGTCAATATCATCCTGTAATGGGGTAATTGATGCAGAAGGTTGGCTTGTATTATATGTCATAACATGTTACTATGATTCATGGGAGAGTCCTGTCAAGACATTGCCATATGACCTTGTCTCTCAGTTGGTCCCATGACTACTATCTCATAACCTTCCTTCACCAATAATTCAAGTATCCTACTTACCCATTCTTTTATCTATATATTCATGGTTGAAAGCATGCTAGAACCAACACCTACCCTTTACTTTCTGAAGCATTCTAAATTCACAAGCTCAAACTTTCAACAAGTGTCTTTTAGACCATTTTCTACTGAAGTCCCTGAAAACACAAAACAACAATGGGTTTTCGTCTACCTGGTATTAGAAGGGCATCTGCAAATCAAGCATCTTCAAAAGCTGTGGAGGTGCCAAAGGGCTATCTTGCAGTCTATGTTGGAGAAAAAATGAAGCGGTTTGTGATTCCAATATCATACTTGACCCAACCTTCGTTCCAGGACTTGTTGAGTCAAGCTGAGGAAGAGTTTGGATATGATCATCCAATGGGTGGTCTTACAATTCCCTGCAGTGAAGATTTCTTCCAAGAAATAACTTCACGATTGAATAAGCTATAAATTTGTACTGTAGAAGACAGACGTAGATTTGTAGATACATTTTGTACAATAGGCATCTGTCGAATTGTTTGGATCCCCTTTTTGAGAAATATGAGAAATGAAAGATCATTATAAGGACAAGTTTGTTCCATTTTTGTTTAGTGAAAATGAATTCAACAATTTAGTCTCTCCTCTGTATATTTTGTTCTTTAGTTACTTTTACAACTTTAACTTCATCCTGGATGATCAGGGTTGCTATAAGAAATTAGTAACTTGGTTGTCCTGATAAATTTGAACGTATGAATATTGAATAAAAAAATTCATACAAATAAAAACTAATTGATACATCATTGTATTTCTTTTGGAGATAGGATATATTATTTGTATTATAAGTAAATATTATATCTATCGCTGAATAACATAATAAAGGATATACAAATTTATGTGATTTTTTATAATATATGATTATAAAGATAGTATGAACCTATTCAACTGTTTGGGTTAATATTTTGTGTCTAAGTGTGACGGGTCTAAGTGTCTACAGAAGTATGAAAGAGCAATCAATGAACAGACATTTGGTTTTACATGATCAAATCTCCTTTGATTAAGTAGTTACTTCATTGGCTATTCATTTCGGGAAGTGGGTTTTGCACTCTGATACAATTTGATCTTAGGATCATGGAGAAATATTTCATATTTGGAACGAAGTTAATCACTATTAAAAGGTGAAAACCTGATAAGCACAATCTAAAATTAAATAATTGTAGTATTGTGTATATCATGGTTCATTTAGACAGTCATCATGTGGCACTTCAACCAGGAACTAAATGAGCCTTAAGTTGAAAATTCTAGCTACAAACTGTTTCAGGACAAATGTACTGTGGCTTCCTTGTTTGGCTCAAGGATGAGTATTGAAATTGCAACAGGGAAACAGTAACAACCAATATGAAGTTTTGTTAATATGTCCAATAGAGTTTCTCTACTTAATCTATAGTAGTAATATATGCTGTTAGCCTGTTGTATATCAGAAGAATTTTCATAATCACATTAAAATTCATTGGTATGTGGGGAAAGAAAAAGGTGTTTAAACAATATCTAGTTCTGTATTCTCATTATGGAACTTGTTTCTATTTCCAATGGATTTACTCAAGAAAAGAAAATGAAAAATATTTGCAATAAAAGGAAGTGCCTTCTATACAAATTTGCCTCATCTAATCTACTAACTCTCCAATAGCATGATTTAATGCTAATTCAAATGAGAGATAACGTTTATGAACTCCTCCTCCTTGCATGGAATTGTGAGACCTCCAGTTGGATGATCATATCCAAATTCTTCTTCTGACTGACTTAGCAATTGTTGAAACGAAGATTGATTCAAATATGATACAGGAATCATGAACCGCCTCATCTTATCTCCAACATAGACTGCAAGGTAGCCTTTTGGGACTTCAAGTCCCTTGCGAGTTGTTTTAGCAGTAGAAAATGATGCTTGTCTAATAATACCTGGAATGCGGAAACCCATTGTTTTTGTTGATCCACAAAGAAATAATATGCTGAAGTAATGTTAAAAGACTTGTATGAGTATGAGAAATAACTACTTCAATTCTGATGCTTGAGGATGCAGGAAATAGTGTATATATAGTCCCTAATGGGAACTCTGCAACTGCAATCTAATTCCACAATGAATGATTGACAAGGACTTGATGGGGTCAAGGGAAGGACAGGGGATCACATGGTATTGTCTTAGAGACCTCTTTCATGGATAAGTTGTAGGGCAAACCCCACATCACTACCTTCTGATATAGTGGCCAACAGAATTTCCCACTTGAAACTAAATGTGTCTGCAAAGCTGAAATCTATCTACATCAATGATTTATAGACATGTAGTAGACATACTTTAGACATCTCACATGTTTCTTTAAATAAGATTATAGTGCTGTTGATATATATGTATATATATATATATATATATATATATATATATATATATCTACCATGTACCAACTAATATCAGGGTGACATAAGCAACCTGTAAATGTTGAGGCTTGAGCTAGCTCTGAATCAGTGGAGATAAGAAGATATCCAACATAGAACATATGATCATGAGAGATGTTGGGAACAAGGGCAATAAAGGAGAGAAGAGAGATTTAAACAACACTAAGAAGTATTTGTTTTGGTGCATTTGTAAACCTTACATAAGCTTTCTTATATAACAAAGTGAAGAACACCATCTCACAATACTAAACAATGTGGGACTAAAACACACTACAAAAACTTAATCAAACTACACAAAAACTAACAATTCTCCCACTTGGAGTTTGATTATTACATAGTGTAATTGCCTTCATCATCAGTTATTCTTGAAGGCCAATTGAGGTACTGCAAAGCCTCAATTTTTCTGTTGTGACAACCTTTGTCAACATATCCGCTGGGTTCTTACTTCCCAGTATCTTCCTCAACATTAGTACTTCATTCTCAAGCAGAGATCTGATGAAGTGATAACGGAGATCAATATGCTTCGTTCTGGAGTGAAAAGTTGAATTCTTAGCCAGATGTATTGCACTTTGACTATCACTGTGCAAAACAGTCCTTTCCTGGATGAATCCCAACTCCGTCAACAATCCTTGAAGCCATATCAATTCTTTGCTAGCTTCTGTTACTGCTACATATTCAGCCTCTGTAGTGGATAGAGCAACGATCTTTTGTATTTGTGACATCCAACTAACAGCTGTAGTTCCAACAGTAAATATGTAGCCAGTGGTACTTCTTCGATAATCAATTTCTCCAGCAAAGTCTGCATCTACGTAACCTTGTACTTTTAGTTCACCTTTACTAAAGCACAAACACTTCTCCTTAGTTTTTCGTAGATATCGCAAAATCCATTTCACAGCTTCCCATTCTCCTTTAGTCTGGCACGGTTCTCTCCATTCTGATTCCGTGCTCATAGCAAAACTTCTTGAATCTGGTGTCTACATACTCACCACCATTGTCAGATCTGAGCTTCTTAATCTTCAATCCTGTCTCATTCTCCACCATAGCTTTCCAAATTTTGAAAGCTTCAAATACTTCAGACTTGTGTTTCAGAAAGTAAACCCATACCTTTCTAGAGTGATCATCGATAAAAGTCACGAAGTATTGCTTCCCACCAACGGATGGGACAGTCGTTGGTCCCCAAACATCGGAGTGGATGAGCTCAAGCCTTTCTTTCTTTGGGGTTCTTCTACTTGTTTGAAAGCTCACTCTCTTCTGCTTTCCAAGTATACAGTCTTCACACATGTCAATTTTTACTGACTGAAGACCTGGTAGTTTTCCTTTTGAGTGCATGACCTTCATCCCCTTCTCACTCATATGCCCAAGTCTTTGGTGCCATAGATTGGGACTTTCATTTGTTGCAACTGCAATCAAATGACATGCTCCTGCTGTCTTGTAAAGAGTACCATTCTTTTTGCCTCGAGCAATTGTCATCGCACCTTTTGAAATCTTCCAATCATCACTGTGGAAGATTGTCGTGTAGCCTTCACTGGCTAGCTGGCCCACTGAGATTAAGTTCTTCGTCAGGTCGGGAATATGTCTGACATTTTTCAATTCCCATACAGACCCATTTAACTTAATCTTTACTACACATTTACCTACAATCTCACATGACTGCTCATTACCAAGGTAAACCTTACCAAGGTTTCCAGGAACATAATTCTCGAATAGTTCTTTCTGTGAGGTTGCATGGAAGGATGCTCCAGAGTCTAACACCCAAGACTCTTCCTTGTTTTCCAACGAACATATCAGCGCATCACCTCCTCCTGAGGTCGTAGCAACGTTTGCTTCATCTTTCACCTCCTGTTTCTTCGAGGCACTCCTGCATTGATTTTTGTAGTGACCAGTCTTCCCACAATTCCAACATTCGATAGTTTTCGATTTGTTAGAGCTTTGATGATTTCTGGATTTGGACTGCCTTTCCTTTGATTTGCCGCGTCCAGTTCCTCTGGTTGAACTTCTACCTCTTGACTCTGTATGCAATACTGAAGAGGTTGAGGGTTCACCCGACTCTCTCCGTCGGATCTCTTCACTGAGAACTAAGTCACGAACATCATCAAACTTTAACTTGTTGCTTCCTGAGGAGCTACTCACAGCTGTGACAGTAGCATTCCAACTTTCTGGTAGGGAAGAAAGAAGTATTAGAGCTCGTACTTCTTCATCGAAATTGATTCCAACTGAACTCAACTGGATTGTAATTGTGTTGAGTTCGTTTATATGTTGCGCTGTTGATGTGCCTTCTGTCATCCGTAGGTTGAACAACCGCCTCATCAAATGAACTTTGTTTGCGGCCGACGACTTTTCATACATGCTGGAAAGGGCCGCCATAAGACTAACTGTAGTCTTTTCTTTTGCAATGTTGAAAGCAACATTACGAGATAACGTCAAACGGATGGCTCCGAGAGCTTTTCTGTCTAGAAAGCTCCACTCATCTTCCTTCATAGCTTCTGGTTTCCTGCCTGTGAGAGGTTCTTGCATGCCTTTCTGATACAGGTAGTCCTCTATTTGCATCTTCCAAAAGCCAAAGTCCGCACCATCGAACTTTTCAATCTTCATCTTGCCTTCGTCCATTGCCATTGCTCCTACTGCTTTTGAAGAAAAGCCCCCACTAGTTCTCTAAACTGAGATCCCAAGAACAAGAGAAAAAATCTTTTCTGATGTGGAAGATCAGACGCAGCTGCAACCACAGAGCATACTAAGAAAATTTACTCTGACCAAATCTTTTCTGATGTGGAAGATCAAACGCTGTTGCAACCACAGAGCATACTAAGAAATGGGCTCTTGATACCAATTGTTGGGAACAAGGGCAATAAAGGAGAGAAGAGAGATTTAAACAACACTAAGAAGTATTTGTTTTGGTGCATTTGTAAACCTTACATAAGCTTTCTTATATAACAAAGTGAAGAACACCATCTCACAATACTAAACAATGTGGGACTAAAACACACTACAAAAACTTAATCAAACTACACAAAAACTAACAAGAGACACTGTGAACCACATATTTTATGCATGCCAAATTATAAGCAACACAGCATGAATTGTGCATCAATGATGTTTTCGCCCCCCAACAGCCTCAATAAGTGTGACATATGACATGATTCAATTAATCTTTCTTTCATGGATACATGTTATGTTGATTCTTAGTATAAATCCTCAAAGACAACACCATATTCCTTGTCTCTTATTTGGCCCCATTACTTCTATCTCACACCCTTCCTTCAACAATAATTCATGTGTCAAGTGGTTTCTTACATATCCTTCTATCTATATATATTCAAGGCTACAAGCATTTAGGACTCAAATTATTCACTTCTCAAAGCATTCAAAGATTCAAAAGCTTGTTTTGAAGACTTTTCTCAAACCATTCTCTTCTCAAGTTTCTAACACATCAATACAGATATGGGTTTTCGTTTACCTGGTATCAAAAAGGTATTATTTGCAGCCAATCAAGCATCTTCAAAAGCAGCGGATGCACCAAAGGGCTACCTTGCAGTCTATGTTGGAGAGAAAATGAAGCGGTTCATGATCCCTGTGTCTTACTTGAACGAACCTTCATTCCAGGATTTGCTGAGTCAAGTTGAGGAAGAGTATGGCTATGAGCATCCCATGGGTGGCCTCACAATTCCTTGCAGCGAAGATGTCTTCCAACATATCACTGCTTGCTTAAATGGACAGTGAATCTTACAACTTCGGAGGCTAACAGACTAGAATTGACAATTTTGTAAATTAGGCATCTTCTGAACTTGTACAGAGCTCCCTTTCTCAAGAAATAGGGAAATGAAAAATCATCAGATTGAAAGAAAACACAATATATAATTTTTTATGCTTATCGAGAATGAATTTATTGTTGAAGCATCTCCTCTGCATTTTATGTTTGTTTGTTACTTTCTTCATTTCCCGTTACAATCACACTTGATTGCTGCAGAGAAAAAGAAACTAGACTTCATTTTAGCAAGTTTAAAAGCAAGAACAAAACACATAATTCCTAACAAGGGCAAGGGAAATTTATACACACACACATATATATAATTATTAATTTGTTTCTTTTTCATAGATATATGTTCCTTTCGTAATAGGATATGATTATTCCATGGATAGATTATAGATTGAGTGGGTAGTAAATGTTAAACTCTAGCAGACTGACATAGATCAGTATAGACATTTTGTAACACAGGCATCTTAAGTTGTAAAATTATCCCTTCCTAAAGAAATTGAGGCATTACCATTAATTAGACTGAAAAAAATTCCTCAACAAAAGATCTTACAGTAAACTAATCATCGAAATTAGTAACATTCATTCCTGCATATTTTTTGCAAAATTGGTTGTTCAAACTAAATACTAATCCATGTCAGTATCTTTGTCCACAACTATTCAAGAGATAGCTGACATGATATTTAAGAAGAGATCTTCTCTGCAAGGAATTGTAAGGCCTCCCATGGGATGATGGTATCCAAATTCTTCTACCGTTAAGCTTAGCAAGTCCTGAAATGAAGGTTGGTTCAAATATCTAATTGGAATCATGAACCGCTTCATTTTTTCTCCAACATACACTGCAAAATACCCTTTTGGGACCACTTTACCATTTGAAGCTGCTTGTCTTGCTCTTCTAATACCATGTAAATTGAAACCCATGGTTTCTCTTGATTTTTACACAGACACAACTACAGAATGATTTTCAAGAACTTGTCTGACACATAAATACTTAAAGCTTGATACTTTAGCTGAGAGTGCAATAATGAGTATATATAGTGCCTGTGTGGACAACATTGAATTGAATGGTTAAAGGACTATGTGAGGGACAATGTTTCATGAAACATGTGTTGTTGTCTTATAGGTCATCATCAATATTTACTAAAGATTGTAGAGCTCATGACCTACTTTGTACACAGTTATTTATTAAAAATGAAAGAGATTTGTGCAGAGAGAAATCCAATGATTTTAGCCAATGTAATGCTGAGACATCTCACATATTCACTTTCTCATACAAATCCCTTGGTCATTTTAAGGATTAGTCAAAATAAAGTATGCATCGTTACAATGGTTTTATGACAGCTAAAAGAAAATGACTTCCACTGTTAATAATTAGCGTTGTATTAGCTGTCTCCAATCAAAATCAATGCAATTCTTATCATAACAGCTTTCTCTGCTCACCCTTGTCAAGGATACGGAAAGTACAATACAATATATAATTCAAGGATAATGATACTCTGATAACATTTTTTTAACAACATTTTAGCATCATCTACGTGTCATTTTGTGATTGGTCCATGTTGATATTTATAATTATTATTATTGATTGTGGAGTAATTTTGAACCAATTACAAAATGAGACGTAAATAATGTTAAAATGTTGTCAAAAAATGTTATCAAAATATCATTATCCATAATTAAAGTATCATTATCCATAATTTAATGAAGATTGAAACATTGTTATAAGGTCAGATCTAGAGTAGGGATGAAAACCGGACCGAGAAGGAACGAATTTTATTATCCACTTTTATGTCAGAAGTAAAAATTCATTCTATTCCCATCCTTATACTTAAGGGAATATTGTCTCATCCCCAGTTTCACCGGACAATGGATATCATTTTTTTTAATATTTTAATATTAATTAATTAATTACTATAAAATTTAAAATCATGACAAAAAAACATGAAATTATCAAATATTTATTATAAAAAAATAATTTTTCATTTTTTTAATGTCAAATATTAAAAAGGAAATAATAATTATATAAATTTTAAATCAAAATACCAAATAACAATTATACAAAAGTAAAATAATTATATAAAATATTACTCAATTATAAATAAATAAAATATCATGATAATCAAAATATCAATTAATTTTACAACTTTGGTGAAAGAAAGTTAGTAGAGTTATAAAATATTTTTAAAAGATTATAAAAAAAAATATTCAAGTTCAAAAGTATTTCAAATGTTTCTATACTTTTTTTTTCTCTAAATTATAATAAACTATCTTTTTTAAAAACTAATTAATAAATATTATAATTCACCATTTAAATGAAATTGCACAGAAAAAAATTACTAAATTAATAATAATTTAAATTTAGACAATTTTTTTATCTTTTCATCATCTGATTTCATAAAAAATAACATTAAATTATTATATTACAATAAATGAAACACCTTTACATAACTATTATGTTAAAATTACATTTACGAGAATGAATTAGAAAATTAAAACAATTATATAAAAAATTACTAAAACAATATTTTAAATGATAAAAGATAAAAAACAAATAAAATTGTTACATGTACAAGTGATAAAGTTGTGCCTTAAAAGCAATTTGATACACATTGAAGTTGTTAAAAGAAATGTATATATATGATAAGAAAAAAAAACCTTGGATACATGATTTTTTTTTCAGATGTTAAATTAGTCAAACCGTTAAAAAAATAATAAAAATTATTTTAACAAAACAAAACGTTTTTTAAATGAAATAAAAATTAAATATAAAAAGACAAGATTTTATATTAGAGAGTAAACTTTATACGTTGAGAATCAAATATTTTCATGTGAACAAAATAAATAATGAATAAAAATAGTAGAAATCATGAAGATCTAAAAAGTATTTGATTCACTGAAATTTGTTAATACACCGTTTGAATATAATCTTTAAAAAAATGTATAATCAATATAGTTATAAGAGGGAAAATACGTTGGAGATGTAAGTAAATTTTGTGAAATTGGACAAATTAAATAATTAGAAGAGAAAAGGGAAAATGTATAACAAAAGAAAATAAAGAAAACTTACGAAACTAAATATTAAGAACGATATATCTAGTCTTCATACCCATTGAAAAAAAATTAAATATTAAGAACTATATATGTACTCAATCAATGCGGATATCCCATTAAACTAAGAACGAATTTGGACAAAATCTAGATGGATTTATTTGTCATTCCTAATCTAAAGTTGACAAATCAGGTTTGGATGGATTCAAATTGCCTAAAAAATAAGTTGGATCATACGAAAAAATATATTTAAATAAACTAAAATTGGTCAATTTTTGCCCAGGGAGTTTAGCATTCAAGAGAAGTGGATTTAAGAAGACTCAACTTAAAAGTTTATGGACTAACATGTTTTCAAAATAATAAGAATAATTTAAAAGTTAAAGACTTAGTTAAGTTTCAAGTCCCTCATAAATTTGGACATTTTCAATTGAATCCTTATTAAAATTTTTAGGTCTATTGACAACTCAAAATTTTTACATTCTTCGATTGAGTCTTTGTTATTTATTTTTCTATTAATCGGTATTATCTTGTTCTGTCATGTTGCTTACTTATTTCCATGTATTAAGACTCGTGAATGTTAAGTTATGTGGATAATATAAAAATAATAATGCAACTAATATAAAATAACAAGTGATTTTCTATTATTGGAAACATAATAACTTTATCCAACGCTTTACATGTTATCTAACATCAATTGACCATTTTAGCTTTCAATGAAAACGTGTTGGATAACTTTTCCAACACATTACATGTTATCCAAAATGTTTTCAATGTTTGATAACATTGACACATTTTCAATGAAAAAAATAACTTCGCTTTGTGTTTGTGTTTATGTACGTGTGTGTTTGTTTCTATGTGTGTTTATGTCTGTATGTATATGTATATGTGTCTGAGTGTATGTGTGTGTCTTTGTTGTATCTGTGTGTGTTTACGTATGTGTGTATAAAAATGATTTTTGGTCTAATATAGGATCGGACCATTATTGTTTTTGCCTATTTAAAATCTAGGTCAGGTTTGTACCAATTTTTCTTGTGGTGCTTACATTTTGAATTTAAACAGAGTAACTTATCAATAAAAAAAACACTAAAAAACACAATATTAGTTAAATATTTCCAAGTTTTGAAATCGAGCTAGAGATGCTCCAACCATAACTACATACACTGTTAGCAAACACTCATTAGTTGAGTCGTTCACTTCTTTTCCATTGGAATCATAGAATTTGATCTGTCATAAATTGTAACCAATTTATAAGCGGAGTATCTCTGTCTCAAATACTCGCATATCATGATGTTCTTCCATATTGTTACCGGTGTCTTTAATTCCTATTTTTTCTTCAAGGGTTGTCAGCTTTATAAATGAAAACTGTTCTTCCTTAATCTCCTTTTACCATAGGATTAAGAAAAAAGCTTTCAATTTTTCTTTTATAAAGAATTTAAGACATCCAACATATTTTTTTCAACATAAATGAAGAGAAAGTGTGAGACCAAGGTTCATGTACCAAATATCTCATTCAAATGAACATTTTTATACAATTGCTCAAGATAACAAAAATGAGAGAGAGAACATCTTTTCAAGACAAGAAACTTTGATACAAAAATGTGTCAAAATTAGTCTACATCGATCTAATTCAGTTCCATCTCCATAGGATTAACACCTATTCAAGCGAGAAGTGGTATTTAAGAACACATCTTCTCTGCAAGGAATTGTGAGACCACCCATTGGATGGTGATACCCGAATTCTTCCTCAGCTTGACTCAACAAATCTTGAAATGAAGGTTGGTTCAAATATGATACAGGGATCACAAACCGTTTCATTTTCTCTCCAACATAGACTGCAAGGTAGCCCTTTGGCACATCCAAGACTTTTGAAGATCCTTGTATCGCAGCCAGGGTTGCCTTTCTGATACCAGGTAACCGAAAACCCATTCTTATGATACTTTGGAAGAGAAAGTTGAGAAAAGATAGTTGTAAATAAGATGCTAGTTTTTGATGTTCAAATGCTGTAGGTTGTGACTTATTTTTTGTTGCTCTATATGCTTCCAGCCATCAATATATATATATATATATATATATATATATATATATATATATATATAGAGAGAGAGAGAGAGAGAGAGAGAGAGAGAGAGAGAGAGAGAGAGAGAGAGAGAGAGAGAGATGAAAAGTTTGTAAGAATCGTTTGATACTTGAATGAGTGAGGGGAAAATGCTGCGAATCATGGGACCAACAGGGAGACAAGGACATATGGTGTGTCCATGAAGGATTTTCTCAGTGATCAATATGACATGTTATAGAAGATAGTACAAGTCTCATCTTTCAAACAGAATCCAATTGAAATAAAGTGGATGTATGATCTCTCGCTATTGTTGCCATATAATTCATCAGCCAAACTGTATCATCCAGCTGTGCTTCAACATCAATCCACGTGAACAAAACATGGCTAAAGCATGTTTGCAAAAATATGGAATATGGATTAATGCATAAATAGACCTTACACACTTGTATCCTACTTTATGCTTAACATACCGAAGACAGTACCACATGATATTTCGTATGTTACACACTCCTGGCTTTAGCAGTCACTTTTTCTCCATTTTCTGGAGAATCTTAAGCTATACATACACTAACTAACTACCCTTTTGCCTTCTCTAACTTGTAACAATCATCACCAAATGTTTGAGTAACAATGACAATTAATTGAATTTCTAATTGTTTCTTTTTGTCCATAACTATGTTCTCTTCTCCTCCAATTATGGTAGACAGTATTTAAAGGTTGCTTGCTGTTAATGTTAAAATAAAAGAGGACTCTAAGAGAAGCATCAATTTATTTGTGACAGGTTTGAACTTTTTTTAAGTTTTATACACTTACAGAAGTAAAATTAAAATTCTTGGCCCGAATCGTATATGAGGTTCACCCCTGCCAACTGTCAAAGGCTTGCTATAATGGATTTAATACATGAAGGTTTATTGTTTCCACTAATTTCATTGTGAAACTCCCATGGCTAAACAAATTTTATATTTATTTGACATACTTTTTAAGTTTATCTATATTAAGATTTAGCCATAATTCATCACTTTAAATTTACCAGAAATAATTGATCAATGCATTATTTACAAGATTTCTGGGCTTACGATGAACAACTGAAAGCAAATTAGAGATGGTTCACACAGATAGACTTCTATTTTTCGTATTTGACCTTTTCTCTTTATTTTCTTTTACGTCAATCATTTAATTTAAAGCTTATCTTATAAATTTGTTGACTATACATTTATTTCAGTTTGATACATTAATAGTTATTTGATTTAAATAAATCTATTTAACTTTTTAGAGAATTAATTTCTTATGCAGATTGATAAACGAACTCAAAATGTGAGAAAAAGGTTAATGTAAGAAACTTCTCATTCGGATGAATATATTTGTACTCTTTGCTATTAAGATAACAAAACTGTTGGAAAGAAATGTTACAAAAATGGATCAAGTTTAGTCTACATCTATGTCTGTTTCATCATCATGGAACTAGCACCTATTCAAGCGAGAGGTGGTATCTAAGAATACATCTTCTCTGCAAGGAATTGTGAGACCACCCATTGGATGGTTATACCCAAATTCTTCCTCAGCTTGACTCAACAAATCTTGAAAAGAAGGTTGGTTCAAATATGATACAGGGATGAAGAACCTCTTCATTTTCTCTCCAACATAGACTGGAAGGTAGCCCTTTGGCACATCCATGGCTTTTGAAGATGCTTGAATAGCTGTAAGAGACATCTTTCTGATACCAGCTAAACGAAAACCCATTATGTTTTGATACTTTTGACGAGGAAGATGTGAAAAAAAGGTTGTAAGTAAGACACTAGTGTTTGAAGTTCAAAGGCTTTAGGTTGTGAATGATTTTTTTGTTGTCCTAAAATGCTTGCAGCGGTGAATATATATATATATATATATATATATATATATATAGATATGATGAAGGTTTCTGTAGGATATCGTTGGCTACTTGAATGATTGAGAGAAGGGCTATGAGATAAGAGTCATGGGACCAACAGGGAGAGAAGGGCATATGGTCTTGAAAGGCTTTCTGAGGGATCAATGTGACATGTTACTTCAAAGTGAATCCCCTTGAAATAAAGTGAATCAACCTTTCAAATTGTATGATCTCTTGCTATTTGTGGCCTTATAATTCATCAGCTCGAATATACCATCCAACTGTTCTTCAAGATCAGGCCACGTGAACAAAACATGCCCAAAGCATGTTTCCAAAAATATGGAATACCAATTAATGCATGAGGAGACCTTAGGTTATCAATTAGGCACGACTCATTTGGTTACAGGCCATGCATGTGAAGGCATTATGTTGGCCATTGTTTGCTAAGGTGGGGTTACCTACTTTATGCTTGATAGAAGTACTGAAGATGCCACCATGTGATATCTCATATTTACACCCTCCTTTTCCTTAAACTGTCCTTTTCTCCAAAACTTTGGTTTCTAGAGAATCTTAAAATCTTAAAAACTATATATAGACCATCCTTTGCTTTCACACGCAACACAAGCAATTGGCATCCTCAAGCATCAAAAATTAGGTTCATTCTTTGAAAATTTGACGTTATTTTCTTTGTTAAAACAAGCACAAAATATGTTTTTTCATTTACATAGGCATTATTCACAGCTAGCCAAGCACCTCTAAAAGAACAAAAGTACTATCCTGCAGTATATGTCAAAGAGAAGGAAAAGCAGTTTCGTGATTTTCATATCAACTTGAACCAACCTTCATTCCTATACCTACTGGGTCAAGCCAAGGAAGAGTTTGGACATGATCATCCCATAGGTGGCCTCACAATTCCTTGTAGCGAAATGTCCTCAAGTGTACAACTTCTGGCATGAAGGGACAAATCTCATACTTTTAGGAAACTGACAGATTTGTAGAGCCATTTTGTACAATTGGCAACTTCTCTAACTTCTAACAATTATTACCATTTTTTGAGTAATGGAAACAAATTGAGTATCTAAGTGTTTCTGTTTACCGATAGCTATGTTCTGTTCTTCCTGCAATTAAAATGTAGACAGTATTAGTGTTGAGTAAACTTTAATTTTCTTAGATACCAACAATTAGAAGGAAGAGCTAATATTGAATTGGGACAATTTTAAAAGAATTTAAGTTCTATACACACATTCGGATCATACACGAGATTTCACTCATGTCAACTGCTGAAACAGTTAAAATGAGTTTAATATGAAGGATTATTGTTGCCATTAATTTCAATGGACAACATCCATAGCTAAAAAAATTCATATTCATTTGACGTATGGTTTGTTTATCTATATAAAGATTGTTGTATGAAGATCACATAATCTCAATTTGGTAAGAAAAAGAGATCTCCTATTCTGGTTGTTTGATCAGTTAAATAGAAATCACAGAAGGAAGAAAAAGTGGTCCAATGATTATATGAATACAGATACTTTTCTATTTTCCTTCAAAATAACAGGGTAATATCTTGCAGTGTATGTTGGGGAGTAAAAGAAGCGATTTTTAATCCCCTTACCGTACTTGAACCGACCTATATTCCAAGACTTATTGAGTCAAGCCGAAAAAGAGTTTGGATATCATCATCCCATGGGTAGCCTAACAATTCCTTGCAGTGATGATGTCTTCAAACATATAACTCACTGCTTGAATGAACAATGAATTTCGCACTTTAGGATATCGACATACATCGGTAGAGACATTTTTGTACAATAGGCTTCTTCTCTATCATATAAAAATCATGAAAGTTTGAGCAATGATGATGATTCCAATTGCTAACTCTTTTGTTTATCATTACAATGTTCACTTCTTCTCCCTGCAATTAGAACGGTAGACAATACTAGAAGGTTGTATGTTCCAACAAAAAGACTTGATTATTCTCACAAATTCCTCAACCTAACAAACCCAGATCTGCACAATCAGGGCAGGGCAGAGCAGAGAAATCTATGAGGGATGCATTTTTAACTATTTCTTATTCAGTAATTATGTAGATCAGATTCATAGCAAATGTGAGAAAAAACTTCGTGGAGATAACTTATCATTCAGATTAAATTTCATTTAAAAATTCAGACATCAAACATGGAGAGGGAAATAATCTCAAGGTAAGAAACTATGATACAAAAATGTGTCAAGTATATGTCTACATCTAAGTGAGTTCCATCTTCATGCAGTTAGCAGCTATCGAAGCGAGAAGTGATATCTAAGAACACATCTTCTCCACAAGGAATTGTGAGACCAGCAGTTGGATGGTCATAGCCAAATTCTTCCTCAGCTTGACTCAACAGATCCTGAAATGAAGGTTGGTTCAAGTATGACACAGGGATCATAAACCGCTTCCTTTGATCTCCAACATAGACTGCAATGTAACCCCTTGGCACATCCACAACTTTTGAAGATGCTTGGATTGCTCGAAGAGATGCCTTTCTGATACCAGGTAAACGAAAACCCATGTTTTATATGATGATACTTGGGAAGAGAAAGTTGAGAAAAGATAGTTGTAAATAAGATGTTAGTTTTTGGAGCTAAAATGCTTTAGGATGTGAATGATTTTGGATGTCCTAAATGTTTGCAGCCAGGAATATATATATAGATGAAAAATTTTGTAGGATAGCATCGGTTACATGAATGATTGAGGGTGGAGGCTTTGAGTTATGAGTTATGGGACCGGCAGGATGGAAAGGGCATATGTGTTGCCTTAGAAGTGTTTCTTAGAGATTAATGGGAGATGTTATAGTCGATAGTACATTATGACAAGCCAATCCACTTGAAATAGAGTAGACGTATGATTTCAAATCTCATGAATGTAATGGTGTATGATCTCTCACTGTCCTTTGGCTCATAATTTGATCTATCCAGCTGTAAATCAACATTAGGTAACGTGAAGAAAACATGTTCAGAGCATGTTTGCCAAAACGTGGAATACGAATTAATCCATGAACAGGATTGGGACTTCACTTAGCCACGTCTCATTGGGAACATGTGGAGGCTTAATGTTTCTCGTTGCAGAACAAGGTGGGGTTACGTAATGCACCCTACTTTATTCTTGATAAAAGTACTGTAGACAATAGCATGCAATATCTCATCTTTGCGCTCTCCTTCTTTTAACATCTATATATACGCTATCCTATACCTTCAAAAAACAACACAAGGCTTTGGAATCCTCTCAACCATTAAAATTTGGGTTCATTCTCTGTAAATTTGAGATTGATATCATCTTCAGTCAAGCTCAAAAATGGGTTTCCGTTTACCTGTCATCCGAAGGGCATCATTCACTGCAAGACAAACAACTTCAAAATCTGAAGACATACCGAAGGGCTATTTTGCAGTTTATGTTGGAGAGAAACAAAATCGGTTTGTGATTCCCATCTCTTACTTGAACCAACCTTCATTCCAAGACTTACTGAGTCATGCAGAGGAAGAGTTTGGGTATGATCATCCCATGGGAGGCCTCACAATTCCATGCAGTGAAGATGTCTTCCAACATACAATTTCTTGCTTCAAGGGACAATAGATCTCACTTTAGGAGACTCACATAGATTAATTAGAGACATTTTGTACAGTAGGCATCTTCTCGAATTGTAACTATTTTTACCAAATTTTGGGTAATGATGATGAATTCAAATTTTTCTATCTATTTTTCCCTTTCAATGTTTACTTCTCCCAGCACTTACAATGGTATACAGCAGTAAAAAGACTCGACTATTCTCATAAATTTCACAGCATAAATAAGAAACCCAAGTGCTCGGCAATCAGGGCAAGGCAGGGAAGGGGAAGAGATGTTAGTATTTTAAAAGGGGGCAAACGAGAAGAATCAATTTCTTTAGAAGGAGTTTCAGAGGTTTTTAAGTTTTTTATAGATCTGGTGGATTTTTCCCCAACCAAGACAGTTATAATGGACTTAAAGTTAAGTTGTGTTGCTCCAATTCATTCGAATGGATAAGATCCATTGTCATAGAAATTTCATATGAATTTGATGTAAGGATTATCTATATATAATTATTCTATGAACATAATTTTCATTTTGTAAGAGGATAAGATTGCTTCTTTTGGTTGTTTGGATTGATAAACAAACATTACAGGAAAAAAGAAAAACAAAAAGAGAGAAATTACTTCATCCCATCCATCACCATGCGATTTCACCCACTTAAAAATCCTCATGGGGAAACATCACCTTTTATTCCGTTTTCTTTTCTAAATATTACCCAATAAAAAAGTAGGGCAATTTCTCGTCCTTGCATCATCTTGAGATCAGAGATTACAAACTTGGGCAATAATCCCCCATTCAAAGAGAAAGATACTTAATTTCTATTTTCATCCCTAAAAAGATGGTAGTATCTTAAAATAGTTCAAGGATTGAAGACTATTCAATTAATTGAGAGTTCGTAACTTCCACAACCAGTTGCTGCTTGATTCACATAGATGAAATGGGCCCTCCTCATATGAGCATAGACTTGTATGGATGGTTTTGATCTTTTGTCAAGCCATATTATAGATTTTCAGTGACGAGGGATGGTTCACAAAACTCTTAAAGTGAGATTAAATCAAAGCAGTACAGTTTCACAAAGACTTATACTTTCAATGAGTTTTTCTCTTTATTTTCCTCCCTGTTAGATTGTAGTTATTTTGTCAATGAACTTAGCTAGAAAACGTAGACATAATAGCTGAATTTAAATCCCAGACATTAAGGATTACTTGGAGACAACTAGTTAATTTCTTATTCGACAACTCAAAATTACAGATGAAGGAAATGTGAGAAAACTCTTCATGCAGGAAATTTATTGTAACAATTACTGCACTGTCCAAATTAATAAAATAAAATTGGACAGAGACTATTTTCATGCTAAGAAACTATGCTACAAAACTTTTGTATATACATTTAAATCAGTCTGATCCTCACGGATTAGCACCTCATTAAGCGAGAAGTGATATCCAAGAACACATCTTCTCTGCAAGGAATTGTGAGACCACCCATTGGATGCTCATATCCAAAATCTTCCTCAGTTTGACTCAACAAATCTTGAAACAAAGGTTGGTTCAAGTATGATACAGGAATCATAAACCGCTTCATTTGATCTCCAACATAGACTGCAAGGTAACCCTTTGGCACATCCACAGCTTTTGAAGATGCTTGGATTGCTGGAAGGGAAGCCTTTCGGATACCAGGTAAACGAAAACCCATCTTTTATATATTGATTGTTGGGAAGAGAAAGTTGGGAATAGAGAGTTGTAGATAAGATGCTAGTTTTTGAAGTTAAAATGCCTTAGGAAGTGAATGATATTTGTTGTCCTAAATGCTTGCATCCATGAACATATATATATAGAGCTAGAAAGTTTTGTAGGATATCATCTCGTACTTGAATGATTGAGGGTGGATGGCTATGAGATAAGAGTCATGGGACCGATAGGACAGAAAAAGCACATGGTGTTGCCTTGGAAGTGTTGCTTAGGGATTAATGGGAGATGTTATAGTTGACAGTACACTATCCCAAGCCAATCCACTTGAAATAGAGTAGACATATGATTTCAAATCTCATGAATATAATGGTCTGTGATATCTCACTGTCCTCTGCCTTATAATTTGATCTATCCAGCTGTAATTTCAACAATAGGTAACGTGAAGAAAACATGTTCAAAGCATGTTTGACAAAACGTGGAATACCAATTAATCCATGAACAGACTTGGGCCTTCACTTAGCCACGTCTCATTGGGAACATGTGAAGGCTTAATGTTTCCTGCTGTTCAACAAGGTGGGGTTACACACCTGCACCCTACTTTATAGAAGCACTGCAGACAACACCACGCGATATCTCATCATCTCTATGCTTTCCTTCTTTTAGCATCTATATATACACACTCCTATACCTTCAAAAAACAACACAAGCCTTCCGAATCCTCAAGCATCAAAACTTAGATTCATTCTCTTAAATTTGAGATTGTTCTTCTTCCTTAAACGAGCTCAAAAAATGGGTTTCCGTTTACCTGCCATCCGACGGGCATCATCATTCACAGCAAGACAAACATCTTCAAAATCTGAAGACATACCAAAGGGCTATTTTGCCGTTTATGTTGGAGAGAAACAAAATCGCTTTGTGATTCCCATCTCTTACTTGAACCAACCTTCATTCCAAGACTTACTGAGTCAAGCTGAGGAAGAGTTTGGATACGATCATCCCATGGGAGGCCTAAGAATTCCTTGCAGTGAAGATGTCTTCAAGTACACAATTTCTTGCTTCAATTAATGGACAAATAGATCTCACTTTAGCAGACTGACATAACTTATTAGAGACATTTTGTACAATAGGCAACTTCTTGAACTTGTAACCATTATTACCAAATTTTTATTAACGATGATGAATTGAAATGCTAAGTTTCTATCTATTTATCAATTTCAGTTTTTAGTTCTCCCAGCAATTAGAATGGTATACAATACCAAAAAGACTCGATTATTCTCTTAAATTTCACAGCATGAGAAAACCAAGAGCTTCACAAGATAGGACAATTAGGGGGCAAAGATATTAGTATTTTGCTAGACCGAGGAGAAGCATCAATTTCTGTAGAACGGGTTTGGAAGATTTTTAAATATTTTATAAACACGTAAAATTAATGGTCTCAATCATTCACGAGATTTTGCACCTGCCAAGGCAGTTATGATAGACTTAATTAAGTTTTGTTGTTCCCATTTAATTCGATGGGATGATGTAAGGTTTCGTTTATCTATATATTGATTTCGAGAATAATTTTCCACTTTATAAGAGGATGAGATTTTAGTTGAAGTCGTTTCTTTTAGCTGTCATACAGATATTGCTACCATCAGCATGCTTTATTTTGATTGATATTCATATTATCTTTCTTGATTACTGATTGCTTTATCACATGTTTCTTTTTCTTGATTGACATAGCAGCTGAAATTCAGGAACTTCTCAATACTATGCTGAACTTCAGAAATACTTTCGACAAGGATGCTAATCTGGCTCATGCAATAGTTAAAATATATATTAGATGGTTAACAATGGAGAAGATTATCAGAGTAATGCGGGATAAGTTTTGATGGAGTACTTGTGAGACAAAAAATGGAAAAGAGAAGGTATAGTATATTATTAAAGGGGAATGTTTCACAATCACAAGAAATTCACTCCGTACAAAATGAACCTCAAGAGTTGCTTTTATAGACCTACAGAAAGTGCTCACATATATACTCAACAAGTACTAAAATATTCATTAAAGAGACTTATATAAAGTATTTGATTGAGATTTAAGACAAGTTTATATTAGTACGCCATATTTAAAATATAATTTATTTTCTGTTCAAGAAGGAAACTGATAAAGATTGGCCGAGTTAACGAGACAATAAATCTGGGAAGGCAGAAATATAAGGTCAAAATTTCTTTAATTTGTGGAAAAAATATAGAAATCTTTGTTAAAGAGCCCATATAATGACTGATTTAAATCTAGTTTGCAATTATATATCAATCTATGATTAGAGGCCTTTTAAAAATTACACTGTAATGTATATTTCAATCGAATTTATGTTTTATTCTAGCCCTAAAACCAACTAATGTGCTGAATTGCCCATGTGAAGACAGTGTTGTTACTCAACTAAGTGAGATGAAGATTTCTTTATCATAATTGGATCTTCCATATGGTGCTGCTACATAAGACCCAATTAATGACAACTGGGCGTGGCATACAGATATGAAATTACTCTCCCGTGGTTTTTCTTGTGTTTAATCTGGCCATGCTAATTTAATCATTTCCTTTGTTCGATTATAGGGACGAAATCTTGTGTCGGTCAGGTCATTTTTTTGTGACAGTCCACATAGACATCAGAGATAGATGAAACAGAAACTAATAAAGCTAGGTCGTCCTCATGAAACATAATGAGTCTTGGTTTCTTTCACCCTTTTCAGCACTTTGAAAAGAAACTTTCGATTTCACAATTCCAAACTGAATGTTCAGATTATTAAATCCCGTTTGTTTTCGTAATAGCAAATAAGAAGGAATTAAGACAACTAAGGTAATGGTCATAAACCTCATCTTTGTGTGAATATTTTTACACTTGCATGAGTATCATAAAAAAAATGAGAATATTTTCAACAACAAAACTTGAATTACATAAATTCTGTCAATTGATGCTAGGTTCAGTCTTCACAGGATTAGAAGCTATTAGTTCAAACGAGAAGTGATCTCTAAGAACTCTTCTTCTCCACAGGGAATTGTAAGACCACCCGTTGGATGTTTATACCCAAATTCTTCCTCAGCAAGAATCAACAATTCTTGAAACGACGTTTGCTTTAAGTATGATGTGGGGATCACAAACCTCTTCATTTTCTCTCCGACAAAAATCTTAAAGTGAGATGAAATCAAAGCAGTACAGTTTCACAAAGACTTATGATGAGTTTTTCTCTGTTATATTGTAGTTATTTTGTCATTGAACTTAGCTAGAAAATGTAGAGATAATAGTCGAATACAAATCCGAGACATTAAGAAGTACTTGGAGACAACTAACTAATTTCTTATTCGACAACTACATAGCTCAAAATGACAGATGAAGAAAACGTGAGAAAACTCTTCATGCAGGAAATTTGTCGTAACATTTGCTATCCTGTCCAAAGTAATATAATAAAAATGGAGAAAGAATATTTTCAAGGTAAGACACTATGCTTCAATGGACAATGAATTTCGCACTTTAGGATATCGACATACATCGGTAGAGACATTTTTGTACAATAGGCTTCTTCTCTATCATATAAAAATCATGAAATTTTGAGCAATGATGATGATTCCAATTGCTAAGTCTTTTGTTTATCATTACAATGTTCACTTCTTCTCCCTGCAATTATAATGGTAGACAATACTAGAAGGTTGTATGTTCCAACAAAAAGACTTGATTATTCTCACAAATTCCTCAACCTAACAAACCCAGATCTGCACAATCAGGGCAGGGCAGAGCAGAGAAATCTATGAGGGATGCATTTTTAACTATTTCTTATTCAGTAATTATGTAGATCAGATTCATAGAAAATGTGAGAAAAAACTTCGTGGAGATAACTTATCATTCAGATGAAATTTCTTTTACAAAGTCAGATATAAAAACTGGGGAAGGAATATACCAAGGTAAGAAACTACGATACAAAAATGTGTCAAGTATATGTCAACATCTAAGTTAGTTCCATCTTCATCCAGTTAACAGCTATTTAAGCGAGAAGTGATATCTAAGAACAAATCTTCTCCACAAGGAATTGTTAGACCACCCAATGGATGGTCATACCCAAATTCTTCCTCAGCTTGAATCAACAAATCTTGAAACAAAGGTTGGTTCAAAAATGATACAGGAATCATGAACCGCTTCATTTTTTCTCCAACATAGACTGCAAGGTAGCCCTTTGGCAGGTCCATAGCTTTTGAAGATGCTTTGATTGTATGAAGGGATGCCTTCTTGATACCAGGTAAACGAAAACCCATGTTTTGTGTATTGATACTTGGGAAGAGAAAGTTGGGAATTGAGAGTTGTAGATAGGATACTAGCTTTCCAAGTTAAAATGCCTTAGGATGTGAATGATTTTTGCTGTCCTAAATGCTTGCAACCATGAATATATATATATAGAGATAATTTTTTTTGCAGGATATCATCTGGTACTTGAATAATTGAGGGTGGATGGCTGAGAGATAAGAGTCATGAGAATGATAGGACAGAAAGGGCACATGGTGTTGCCTTGGAAGTTTCTTAGGGATTAATGGGAAATGTTATAGTTGACAGTACACTATCCCAAGCCAATCCACTTGAAATAGAGTAGACGTATGATTTCAAATCTCATGAATATAATGGTCTATGATATCTCATTGTCCTTTGCCTATAATTTGATCAATCCAGCTGTAATTCAACATTAGGTAACGTGAAGAAAACATGTTCAAAGCATGTTTGACAAAACGTGGAATACCAATTAATCCATGAACAGACTTAGGCCTTCACTTTGCCACGTCTCATTGGGAACATGTGGAGGCTTAATGTTTCCTGCTGTTCAACAAGGTGGGGTTACACACCTGCACCCTACTTCATGCTTGATAGAAGTACTGCAGACAACACCACGCGATATCTCATCTCAATGCTTTCCTTCTATTAGCATCTATATATACAATATCCTATACCTTCAAAAACAACACAAGCGTTCCGAATCCTCAAGCATCAAAATTCAGATTCATTCCCTGTAAATTTGAGATTGTTCTTCTTCCTTAAACGAGCTCAAAAAATGGGTTTCCGTTTACCTGCCATCCGACGGGCATCATCATTCAAAGCAAGACAAGCATCTTCAAAATCTGAAGACATGCCAAAGGGCTATTTTGCCGTGTATGT
Source organism: Vigna angularis (assembly GCF_016808095.1). Classification (NCBI taxonomy): domain Eukaryota; kingdom Viridiplantae; phylum Streptophyta; class Magnoliopsida; order Fabales; family Fabaceae; genus Vigna; species Vigna angularis. The sequence continues at coordinate 38,135,963 of NC_068974.1, forward strand.
TGGAGAGAAACAAAATCGGTTTGTGATTCCCATCTCTTACTTGAGCCAACCTTCATTTCAAGACTTACTGAGTCAAGCTGAGGAAGAGTTTGGATATGATCATCCCATGGGAGGCCTCACAATTCCATGCAGTGAAGATGTATTCCAACATACAATTTCTTGTTTCAAGGGACAATAAATCTCACTTTAGGAGACTGACTAGATTATTAGAGACATTTTTTAGAATAGGCATATTCTCAAACCTGTAACTATTATTACAAAATTTTGAGAAATGATGATGAATTCCAATACTAAGTTTCTGTCTATTTATCCATTTCAAATTTTACTTTTCACAACAATTAGAATGGTATACAGCATCAACAAGACTGGATTATTTTTATAAATTTCACAGCATGAAAAACCAAGAACGAAAACAAGGCAGGGAGGGGCAGAGATATTAGTATTTTGTTAGGCCGAGGAGAAGCATCAATTTAAATATTTATAAACACCTAAAACTAATGGTCTCAATCATTCACGTGATTTTGCAGCTGCCACAGCAGATATGATGGACTTAAAATTAAGTTTTGTTGTTCCCATTTAATTCGATGGGATGATGAAAAGTTTGGTTTATTTATATATTGATTCCAAGCATAATTTTCAATTTTATAAGAGGATGAGATTTTAATTGTTTGCATTGTTAAATAAACATTACAGAAGAAAGAAAACAGGGAGAAATTACTTCACCTCATCCATCACCATGTGATTGCACTCACTAAAATCCTTATCGGGGCAAAACCTCACTTTTTATTCCATTTTCATTTTTCAATTATAACCAACAAAAAGGCAGGGCAATTGCTTGTCCTTTGCATCATCTTGAGATCCCATGTTTCGAACTTGTATGGATGCTTAATTTCAATTTGCATAAAAAAAGATAGAATAACTATTAACTATCATAGCCAGTTGTGCTGCAAAGCCAATAAACATAATCATGGCAAGAATGTGTTGCTGCTTGATTCAGAAATGAAAAATTGTTAATCATAAAGAATTGGATCCTCGTTCATACGTGGTTCACAGAGACTTGTATGGATGGACCTGATATCGTGTCAGGCCATATTTTAGATTTTCAGTTCCAGGGATAGTTCACAAAAATCTTGAAGCACGACGAAATCAAAGAAGTTCAGTTTGACAAATAGTTGTTATTTCGATTACTTGTTCTCTTTGTTTCTCTGATGCATCCGTCATTTTTGTTTTAAACTTATCTTCTTTTCCTTTCTCTTATAATGTAGTTTTTTTTGGTTATTGAACTTATAAAATGTAGAGATGATAGCTGAATGTAAATTTGATACATTAAGAATTAATTGGTTAGCAACAACTAGCTAATTTCTTATTCAACAACTAATAGGTAGATCAGAATGACAGATGAAGAATATATGTGAGAAAACTCTTCATGTACGAAATTTCTCATAAAGCTTTTATACTGTCCCAACATAGATAACAAAAACGGACAGAAATTTTCAAGGTAACAAAATATGCTACAAAAAATTGTGTCTATACATTTTCATCAGTCTCGTCTTCATGGATTAGATCCTCATCAAACGAGAAGTGATATCCAAGAACTCATGCTCTCCGCAAGGAATTGTGAGACCACCCATTGGGTGATCATACCCAAATTCTTCTACTGCTTGACTCAACAAGTCTTGAAATGATGGTTGGTTCAAGAATGACACAGGGATTACAAAACGCTTCATTTTCTCTCCAACATAGACTGCAAGGTGACCCTTTGCCACCTCCATACCTTTTGAAGATGCTTCGTTTGTAGCAAATGATGCCTTTCTCATACCAGGTAAGCGGAATCCCATTCTTGTATGTGATGAGACTCGGGACAATAGTGTTACCAAAAAAAGACTATGTAAGATCCAAGCTTTTGAGCTGCTTTGGGAAGTTTATGATATTTGTTGTGCTTAATGCTTGCAAACTTGAATATATATAGAGATGACGAATTCTTTGAAATTGTTGTCTGCATAAATAATTGAGGGGGAAAGCTAAGAGATATGAATCATGGGACCAACAATTAGACAGGGGCATATGGTGTTGCCTTGTAGGACTTTATCAAGGATGAATGTAACATGTCATAGTGTATAGTACGGGTCCCACCTTCTCAAGAATCCACTTCAAATAAAACTGACGTTTGATAAACCTCTAAAATATAATGGTCTAATATCTCCTCCTATCCGTAGCCTTATAATTCAATAGTCAGAAACTACTTCCCATCTATAATGTACTTCAATATTAGGCCGCATTATCAATCTGGAGAAAACATGTTCCAAGCATGTTCACATCATTATGAAATACCAATTAATGCATGAATAAATGTTTAATATCACTTAGGGACGTCTAGGTTGTTTGATAAGGTGGTGGGCTTATACATGTACACACCTGTATCCTTGATAGAGGCATTGAAGACAGAACCACATGATATCTCATGTGTATACCCTCCATCTTTTAACGGTCTTTTTCTTCTAATTCAGTTAGTAGGAAGTCTTTAAAACTATATATACACTATCTTTTTTGCACTCCCAAGCATCAATATTTTGGTCCATTCTTTCTCAATCTCGGATTGTTCTTCTTTCTTCTAATAAAAAGCTCAAAAATAGGGTTCCGGTTTTCTTGCTAATCGACATGCATCATCCACAGCTGGGTGAGCAGCTTCAAAATCTGTAGAAGTGCCGAAAGGATATCTTGCAGTGTATGTTGGAGAGAAACAGAAGGGGTTTGTGATTCCAATATCATATTTGAACCAACCTTCCTTCTAAGATTTATTGAGTCAAGAGTAGGAAGAGTTTGGATATGATCAAGAAGAATATAGAAAATTCTAAAATAGAAGTATTAAATTGTAATACAAATTCTAGAATATTGTAAAAGATTCTAAGATAGGAAGAAAAAAAAAATCAAGAACATTTTACATAAGTAAAAATCTAAAACATTCCCTTCACAGCCTCAAAATACCAACGGAGACAATAAATCAAACACTTTAGAATACTGATATATATTGGAAGAGAGATTTGGTACAATAGGGGAATTCTCTAACTTGTAATTATTAATTGTTACCCATTTTTGAGTAATGAAAGCAAAATCAGTTGTGAAGTACTTTTGTTAATCGATTACAATGTTCACTACTCTCTGAAATTAGAATCGTAGATAGAAGTAGAAGGTTCTTGCCTGAAAATAAGGGTTCATTGTTCTTTTTAATACACACGACACTCATCTGCTTCACAGTATGGAAGTCCCATGATAATATTTTATTTCGGCCAAGAAAAACATCAATGTATTTGGGAAAGTATTTGAAAGTTTTAAGTTGTGTACGCACAAAATTAATATTTATGGCCTCAAGCATACTCAACATACGCTGTCACTTTGAATAGCAGACAGGTAATAATAATGGACTTCTTCATATAGTAAAAAAAAAATTCAGAATTGTGCTATATCATTAGGCTGTGTCACTGACTTGTATCTATATTCTCCCCATCTATGAGCACCAACCATTACTTGATCTCACCATACGACAATGCTGCAATCTCCAATTAATTGTATTTCGCATTGCACTTTCCGTATTCTTCACAACTCACAAGGGCCAGTAGTTTAAGGTGTTATGACAAAGAATTGCATTGGTTTTAACTTGAGATTTCAATATTTTGATGAAGTGATTTGATATATAAATTTTAAAAAAATTATTTTAATATGTATTTATAAATTATAACTAAGTTTAATTATTAATTCAATCTCATTTTAGAGAAAGGCAATATTTCTCTGTTTAGAAAATATAAATTAAATTGAATCAAAATTTTAAATATAAAAATCAAATTGAATACAAGACATTGTGATGTTAACACTTACACATTACACTGTATTAACATTCGGCATTGTCACCGCTACGACATGACACACTATCTAACATGTGACATTTTTTTTAAATAAAAAAAATTAAAAATATTACATGCTAACACTTGACATGTACGGACAATAAATTAATAACAATCTAACGGAAATGGTCTAACAAGATATTTTTTTAAATTAAAAACTTAATTGCACCAAATAAAAACTAAAGTTCCTTTTGATTTTTCTAAACAAAATATAATACCAAAAGTGTAATTAAGTCAAACTCTTACGGAGAGCTAATGTGCGTATGTAAGTGTCAACAGTTGTAATCGTTCCCTTACCATATAGCTAAAGTTACCTATAACGTAACTTATTTGGATTAATCCACAATATCTTCCTAGATTACTTAATACTTCATCATTGGTAAGGGGATAATAAATCTCACTTATGGAGATGAAAATATATTCTTAAATAAATTTAAAAAAGGCATGTTCCTTCGGTAACATGTAACTATTTTTATCAATATTTTAGTAATGGCAATAAATTACTTAGTATTCTTTTTAATCATTCACAGTTCATTTGTCTTAGACAGTACAACATTAGAAGGTTGCTTACAGGAAGAAAAACACTTCATTGTTCTCGTGAATTACACAACATAAGCAAAACAATATGTGAGTTGTTTTAGTCTGCCGAAGAATATAGACAATCATTCACGTAACAACTTTAATTTCCTGGGCATTATATGGAGAAAATAGCAATAAACACTATTAGTAAATTTTTCACAGTTAATAAATCACAAACCACTCTTTTGGTTTTGTCCATTATAAACTCTAATGTTTTGAATATTAGTTCACCTTTGAAGACCAGGAAAATGGAAACCCATTGCATATCCAAAGAAGTAACAGACTAAAGTTTGAAGGATTTGATTCAAACATTATAGACGTGCATATATTTGTATTATATCATTTTAAAATATCTCATCCGCTCCTAAACCCTAAACTTCTAGTAATACTGAAAAAGATAGAGGCCAGTCAAGCTAATTAGATATTACAGTAACAAGGGAAATGACATGAATCTAAGGTAAAAATTGCAGTGTCTTGTACAAAAAAAATGAGGAAATTAGAGTTAAATGCATGGATTTTAATACAGTTTCAATTATGTGTAATATATATATACTATGAGAGAATAAAACGTGAAAAAGGTTAGAGTTCCCAAACTTTCTCATTCAGACTAAATTTCATTTACAAATTCAGACAACAAACATGGAGAGGGAAATATTCTCAAGGTAAGAAACTATGATACAAAAATGTGTCAAGTATATGTCTACATCTAAGTGAGTTCCATCTTCATGCAGTTAGCAGCTATCGAAGCGAGAAGTGATATCTAAGAACACATCTTCTCCACAAGGAATTGTGAGACCACCAGTTGGATGGTCATAGCCAAATTCTTCCTCAGCTTGACTCAACAGATCCTGAAATGAAGGTTGGTTCAAGTATGACACAGGGATCATAAACCGCTTCCTTTGATCTCCAACATAGACTGCAATGTAACCCTTTGGTACATCCACAACTTTTGAAGATGCTTGGATTGCTCGAAGAGATGCCTTTCTGATACCAGGTAAACGAAAACCCATGTTTTATAAGATGATACTTGGGAAGAGAAAGTTGAGAAAAGATAGTTGTAAATAAGATGCTAGTTTTTGGAGCTAAAATGCTTTAGGATGTGAACGATTTTGGATGTCCCAAATGCTTGCAGCCATTAATATATATATAGAAGAAAAATTTTGTAGGATATCATCGGTTACATGAATGATTGAGGGTGGAGGCTTTGAGTTAAGAGTTATGGGACCGACAGGATGGAAAGGGCATATGGTGTTGCCTTTGAAGTGTTTCTTAGAGATTAATGGTTGATGTTATAGTCGATAGTACACTATCTCAAGCCTATCCACTTGAAATAGAGAAGACGTAAGATTTCAAATCTCATGAATATAATGGTCTCTGATATCTCACTGTCTTTTGGCTCATAATTTGATCTTTCCAGCTGTAGATCAACATTAGGTAACGTGAAAAAAAACATGTTCAGAGCATGTTTGTAAAAACGTGGAATAACAATTAATCCATGAAAAGAATTAGGCCTTCACATAGCCACGTCTCGATGGGAACATGTGAAGGCTTAATGTTTCCCGCTGTTCAACAAGGTGGAGTTACACACCTGCACCCCACTTAGTGCTTGATAGAAGTACTGCAGACAACACCACGCGATATCTCATCTCTACGCTTTCCTTCTTTTAGCATCTATATATACACACTCCTATACCTTCAAAATACAACACAAGCCTTCCGAATCCTCAAGCATCAAAATTCAGATTCATTCTCTTAAATTTGAGATTGTTCTTCTTCCTTAAACGAGCTCAAAAAATGGGTTTCCGTTTACCTGCCATCCGACGGGCATCATCATTCTCAGCAAGACAAGCATCTTCAAAATCTGAAGACATACCGAAGGGCTATTTTGCAGTTTATGTTGGAGAGAAACAAAATCGGTTTGTGATTCCCATCTCTTACTTGAACCAACCTTCATTCCAAGATTTACTGAGTCAAGCTGAAGAAGAGTTTGGATATGATCATCCCATGGGAGGCCTCACAATTCCATGCAATGAAGATGTCTTCCACCATACAATTTCTTGTTTCAAGGGACAATAAATCTCACTTTAGGACACTGACAGATTATTAGAGACATTTTGTACAATAGGCATCTTCTCAAACTTGTAACTATTATTACAAAATTTAGACTAATGATGATGAATTCAAATACTAAGTTTGTGTCTATTTATCCATTTCAATTTTTACTTTTCCCAACCATTAGAATGGTATACAGCAACAACAAGACTTGATTATTTTTATAAATTTCACAGCATGAAAAACCAAGAACGAAGACAAGGAAGGGAGGGGCAGAGATATTAGTCTTCTGTTAGGCCGAGGAGAAGCACCAAAGATACGTAATAAAAATTTAGGGCAATTTCTCGTTCTTGTATCATCTTCAGATCCCAGATTACAAACTGGAGCAATAATCCCCAATTCTACAAGTAAGATACTTTTATTCTATTTTCATCTAAAATAGTTAAAGGTTTGAAAAATATTCAATTAGTGGATAATTCGTCACTTCAATAACCTGTTGTGACCATAAAATCAACTAATTTGATCACGCGAAAATGGTATCTCTGCTTGACTTGCACTTTTTATCATAAAGAATCGGGTCCTCCCTCGTATGTGCATGGACTTGTATTGTATGGATGGTTTTGATCTTCCGTCAAGCAATATTTCAGATTTTCAGTGACCAGGGATGGTTCACAAAAATCAAAAAAGCAAGTTGAAATCAAAGCAGTTGAGTTTCATAACGACTTAATTTCCATGAATTTTTCTCTTTATTGTACGGTGATCTTGTTTTAAACTTATCTTCTTTTCCTCTCTGTTATAATGTAGTTTTTGGTCAATGAACTTAGTTAAAAAATGTAGAGATAATAGCCGAATTTAAATATGAGACATTAAGGATTCTTTGGTTGTAGAGAACTAGCTAATTTCTTATTCGACAACTGTGTAGATCAGAATGACGGATGAAGAAAATAAAACTCAACATGTTCGAAATTTCTTGTAACATTCTTTTTACTATCCAAATTAATATAACAAAAATGGATAAACAATATTTTCAAGGTAAGAAACTATACTACAAAAATTATGTCTATACATTAATGTCAGTCTGATCTTCATGGATTAGCACCTCATCAAGCGAGAAGTGATATCCAAGAAAGCATCTTCTCTGCAAGGAATTGTGAGACCACCCATTGGATGTTCATACCCAAATTCTTCCTCAGTTTGACTCAACAGTTCTTGAAATGCAGGTTGGTTCAAGTGTGATACAGGGATCATAAATCGCTTCATTTTATCTCCAACATAGACAGCAAGGTAACCCTTGGGCACGTCGACAGATTTTGAAGATGCTTGGATTGCTGGAAGGGACGCCTTTCTCAAACTAGGTAAACGGAAACCCATGCTTTATATGTTGATAATTGGAAAGAGCAAGTTGAGAGAAGAGAGCTGTAAATAGGATGCTAGCTTTGAAGTTAAAATACTCTCGGATGCGAATGATTTTTGCTGTCCTAAAAGCTTTCGGCCATGAATATATATATATATATATATATATATATATATATATATATATATATATATATATATATATATATATATATATATATATATATATATATATATATATATAGATGAGAAATTTTGTAGGATATCGTAGGGTACATGAATGATTGAAGGAGGATGGCTTTGAGTCACATGGTGTTGCCTTGGAAGTGTTCTTAGGAATTAATGAGAGATGTTATACTTGATAGTAATCCCATGCCACTCTACTTGAAATAGGACGTATGATTTCAAATCTCATGAATATAATGGTCTATGATCTCTCACTGTCCTTTGCCTCATAATTTGATCTATCCAGCTGTAATTCAACATTAGGTAACGTGAAGAAAACATGTTCAAAGCATGTTTGACAAAATATGGAATGCCAATTAATCTATGAATAGACTTAAGCCTTCACTTAGCCACGTTTCAATGGGAACATTTGGAGGCTTAATGTTGCTTGTTGTTCAACAAGGTGGGGTTACACACCTCCCACTTAATGCTTGATAGAAGTACTGCAGACAACCCCATGTGATATCTCATCTGTACTCCCTCCTTCTTTTAGCCGCTATATATACATTATCCTATATCTTCAAAAACTACACAAGCCTTCGGAATCCTCAAGCATCAAAATTTAGATTCATTCTCTGTAAATTTGAGATTGTTCTTCTTCCTTAAACAACCTCAAAAAATGGGTTTCCGTCTACCTGTCATCCGACGGGCATCATCATTCACAGCAAGGCAAGCAACTTCAAAATCTGAAGATGTACCAAAGGGCTATTTTGTAGTTTATGTTGGAGAGAAACAAAATCGTTTTGTGATTCCCATCACTTACTTGAACCAACCTTCATTCCAAGACTTACTGAGTCAAGCTGAGGAAGAGTTTGGATATGATCATCCCATGGGATGCCTAAGAATTCCTTGCAGTGAAGATGTCTTCAAGCACACAATTTCTTGCTTCAATTAATGGACAATAGATCTCACTTTAGCAGACTGACATAACTTATTAGAGACATTTTGTACAATAGGCAACTTCTTGAACTTGTAACCATTATTACCAAATTTTGATTAACGATGATGAATTGAAATGCTAAGTTTCTATCTATTTATCACTTTCAGTTTTTAGTTCTCCCAGGAATTAGAATGTATACAACACCAAAAAGACTCGATTATTCTCATAAATTTCACAGCTTGTGAAAACTAAGAGCTTCACAAGATAGGACAATTAGGGGGCAAAGATATTAGTATTTTGCTAGACTGAGGAGATGCATCAATTTCTCTAGAACGGGTTTGAAAGATTTTTAAATATTTTATAAACACGTAAAATTAATGGTCTCAATCATTCACGAGATTTTGCACCTGCCAAGGCAGTTATGATAGACTTAATTAAGTTTTGTTTTTCCCATTTAATTCGATGGGATGATGTAAGGTTTCGTTTATTTATATATTGATTACGAGAATAATTTTCCACTTTATAAGAGGATGAGATTTTAGTTGAAGTCGTTTCTTTTAGCTGTCATACAGATTTTGTTACCAACTGCATGCTTTATTTTGATTGATCCATAGTATCTTTTTCGATTACTGATTGCTTTATCACATGTTTCTTTTTGTTGATTAACATAGCAGCTGAAACTCAGGAACTTCTCAATACTATACTGAACCTTCAGAAATACTTTCGACAAGGATGCTAATCTGGCTCATGCAATAGTTAAAATATATATTAGATGGTTAACAATGGAGAAGATTATCAGAGTAATGCGGAAGAAGTTTTGATTGAGTACTTGTGAGACAAATATTGGAAAAGAGTATTGTATATTATCAAAGGGGAATATTTCACAATCACAACAAATTCACTCCATAATGAACCTCAAGAGTTGCTTTTATAGACCTACAGAAATTGCTCACATTTACTCAACAAGTATTAAAATATTCATTAAAGAGACTTATGTGTAAAGTATTTGATTGAGATTTAAGACATGTTTATATTAGTAAGCCATATTTAAAATATCATTTATTTTCTGTTCAAGAAGGAAATTGATAAAGATTGGCCGAGTTAACGAGAGAATAAACATGGGAAGGCAGAAATATAAGGTCAAAATTTCTTTATTTTGTGGAAAAAATATAGAAATTATTGTTAAAGAACCCATATAATGACTGATTTAAATCTAGTTTCCAATTATATATCAATCTATAATTAGAGGCCTTCTAAAAATTACAGTATAATGTATTTCAATCGAATTTATGTTTTATTCTAGCCCTAAAACCAACTAATGTGCTGAATTGCCCATGTGAAGATAGTGTTGCTACTCAACTAAGTGAGATGAAGATTTGTTTATCATAATGGGATCTCCTCCATATGGTGCTGCTGCTACATATGAAAACAAATTGAGTATCTAAGTGTTTCTGTTTATCGATAGCTATGTTCTGTTCTTCCTGCAATTAAAATGTAGACAGTATTAGAAGGAAGAGCTAATATTTGTTTGGGACAATTTTAAAAGAATTTAAGTTCTATACACACATTCGGATCATACACGAGATTTCACTCATGTCAACTGCTGAAACAGTTAAAATGAGTTTAATATGAAGGATTATTGTTGCCATTAATTTCAATGGACAACATGCATAGCTAAAAAAATTCATATTCATTTGACGTATGGTTTGTTTATCTATATAAATATTGTTGTATGAAGATCACATAATCTCAATTTGGTAAGAAAAAGAGATCTCCTATTCTGGTTGTTTGATCTTGCAGTGTATGTTGGGGAGAAAAAGAAGCTATTTTTAATCCCCTTATCGTACTTGAACCAACCTATATTCCAAGACTTATTGAGTCAAGCCGAAAAAGAGTTTGGATATCATCATCCCATGGGTGGCCTAAAAATTCCTTGCAGTGATGATGTCTTCAAACATATAACTCACTGCTTGAATGAACAATGAATTTCTCACTTTAGGAAACCGACATAAATTAGTAGAGACATTTTTGTACAATGCGCTTCTTCTCTATCATATAAAAATTATTATGAAAATTTGAGCAATGATGATTCCAATTGCTAACTTTTTTGTTTATCATTACAATGTTCACTTCTCCCTGCCATTAGAATGGTAGACAACACTAGAATGTTGTATGTTCCAACAAAAAGACTTGATTATTCTCACAAATTCCTCAACCTAACAAACCCAGATCTGCACAATCAAGGCAGGGCAGAGCAGAGAAATGTATGAGGGATGATTTTTTAACTATTTCTTATTCAGTAATTATGTAGATCAGATTCATAGCAAATGTGAGAAAAAACGTCGTGGAGATAACTTATTCAAATCAAATTTCTGTTACAAAGTCAGATATCAAATATGGGGAGGGAATATACCAAGGTAAGAAACTATGATACAAAAATGTGTCAAGTATATGTCTACATCTAAGTAAGTTCCATCTTCATGCAGTTAGCAGCTATTTAAGCCAGAAGTGATATCTAAGAACAAATGTTCTCCACAAGGAATTGTGAGACCACCCAATGGATGGTCATACCCAAATTCTTCCTCTGCTTGACTCAACAAATCTTGAAATGAAGGTTGGTTCAAGAATGATACAGGAATCATGAACCGCTTCATTTTCTCTCCAACATAGACTACAAGGTAGCCCTTTGGCACGTCCATAGCTTTTGAAGATGCTTTGATTGTATTAAGGGATGCCTTCTTCATACCAGGTAAACGAAAACCCATGGTTTATATATTTAAACTTGGGAATAGAGAGTTGTAGATAGGATGCTAGTTTTTGAAGTTAAAATGCCTTAGGAAGTGAATGATAATTGTTGTCCTAAATGCTTGCAACCATGAATATATATATATATATAGAGCTAGAAAGTTTTGTAGGATATCATCTGGTACTTGAATGATTGAGGGCGGATGGCTATGAGATAAGAGTCATGGGACCGATAGGACAGAAAAAGCACATGGTGTTGCCTTGGAAGTGTTTCTTAGGGATTAATGGGAGATGTTATAGTTGACAGTACACTATCCCAAGCCAATCCACATGAAATAGAGTAGACGTATGATTTCAAATCTCATGAATATAATGGTCTATGATATCTCATTGTCCTTTGCTTATAATTTGATCTATCCAGCTGTAATTCAACGTTAGGTAACGTGAAGAAAACATGTTCAAAGCATGTTTGACAAAACGTGGAATACCAATTAATCCATGAAAAGACTTAGGTCTTCACTTAGCCACATCTCATTGGGAACATGAGGAGGCTTAATGTTTCCTGCTGTTCAACAAGGTGGGGTTACACACCTTCACCCTACTTTATGCTTGATAGAAGTACTGTAGACAACACCACGCGATATCTCATCTCTATGCTTTCCTTCTTTTATCTTCTATATATACAATATCCTATACCTTCAAAAACAACACAAGCGTTCCGAATCCTCAAGCATCAAAATTCAGATTCATTCTCTTAAATTTGAGATTGTTCTTCTTCCTCAAACAAGCTCAAAAAATGGGTTTCCGTTTACCTGCCATCCGACGGGCATCATCATTCACAGCAAGACAAGCATCTTCAAAATCTGAAGACATACCAAAAGGCTATTTTGCCGTTTATATTGGAGAGAAACAAAATCGGTTTGTGATTCCCATCTCTTACTTGAACCAACCTTCATTCCAAGACTTACTGAGTCAAGCTGAGGAAGAGTTTGGATATGATCATCGCATGGGAGGCCTCACAATTCCATGCAGTGAAGATGTCTTCCAACATACAATTTCTTGCTTCAAGGGACAATAGATCTCACTTTAGGAGACTCACATAGATTAATTAAAGACATTTTGTACAGTAGGCATCTTCTCGAATTGTAACTATTTTTTACAAATTTTGGGTAGATGATGACTCAAATTTTTCTATCTATTTTTCTCTTTCAATGTTTACTTATCCCAGCACTTACAATGGTATACAGCAGTAAAAAGATTCGACTATTCTCATAAATTTCACAGCATAAATAGGAAACCCAAGTGCTCGGCAATCAGGGCAAGGCAGGGAAGGGGAAGAGACATTAGTATTTTGGAAGGGGGCAAACGAGAAGAATCAATTATATTTAGAAGGAGTTTCAGAGGTTTTTAAGTTTTTTATAGATCTGGTGGATTTTTCCCCAACCAAGACAGTTATAATGGACTTAAAGTTAAGTTGTGTTCTTCCAATTCATTCGAATGGATAACAACCATTCTCATAGACATTTGATATATATCTATATATGATTATTCTATGAACATAATTTAATTTTGTGAAAGGATGAGATTGCTTCTTTTGGTTTTTTGGATTGATAGAACAAACATTACAGAAGAAAGAAAAAAGGGAGAAATTACTTCATCCCATCCATCACCATGTGATTCCACCCCCTTAGAAATCTTCAAGGGGAAACCTCACTTTTTATTCCATTTTCTTTTCTCAATGTTACCCAATAAAAAATAGGGCAACTTCTCGTCCTTGCACCATCTTGAGATGAGAGATTACAAACTCGGGGCAATAATCCCCCATTTCAAGAGGAAGATACTTAATTTCTATCTTAATCCCTAAAAAGATGGTAGTATCTTAAAATCGGTCAAGGTTTGAAGACTATTCAATTAATTGAGAATTCGTCACTTCCATAACCAGTTGTGACTGTAAAGCCAACTACATCATCATGCGAAGATGGTTTTTCTGCTTGAATCACATATATGAATTGGGCCATATTATAGATTTTCAGTGACGAGGGATGGTTCACAAAAATCTTAAAGTGAGATTAAATCAAAGCAGTACAGTTTCACAAAGACTTATACTTTCAATGAGTTTTTCTCTTTATTTTCCTCTCCGCTATATTGTAGTTATTTTGTCAATGAACTTACCTAGAAAACGTAGACATAATAACTGAATTTAAATCCCAGACATTAAGAATTACTTGGAGACAACTAGCTAATTTCTTATTCGACAACTCAAAATTACAGATGAAGGAAATGAGAGAAAACTCTTCATGCAGGAAATTTGTTGTAACAATTGCTGTACTGTCCAAATTTATATAATAAAATTGGAGAGAGACTATTTTCAAGCTAAGAAACTATGCTACAAAACTTTTGTATATACATTTAAATCAGTTTGATCTTCACGGATTAGAACCTCATTAAGCGAGAAGTGATATCCAAGAACACATCTTCTCTGCAAGGAATTGTGAGACCACCCATTGGATGCTCATAGCCAAAATCTTCCTCAGTTTGACTCAACAAATCTTGAAACAGAGGTTGGTTCAAGAATGATACAGGAATCATAAACCGCTTCATTTGATCTCCAACATAGACTGCAAGGTAACCCTTTGGCACATCCACAGCTTTTGCAGATGCTTGGATTGCTGGAAGGGAAGCCTTTCGGATACCAGGTAAACGAAAACCCATCTTTTATATATATATTTGGGAAGAGAAAGTTGGGAATAGAGAGTTGTAGATAGGATGCTAGCTTTTGAAGTTAAAATGCCTTAGGATGTGAATGATTTTTGCTGTCCTAAATGCTTGCAACCATGAATATATATATAGAGATAAAAAGTTTTGCAGGATATCATCTGGTACTTGAATGATTGAGGGTGGAGGGCTATGAGATAAGAGTCATGAGAATGATAGGACAGAAAGGGCACATGGTGTTGCCTTGGAAATGTTTCTCAAGGATTAATGGGAGATGTTATAGTTGACAGTACACTATCCCAAGCCAATCCACTTGAAATAGAGTAGACGTACGATTTCAATTCTCATGAATATAATGGTCTATGATTTCTCACTGTCCTGTGCCTTATAATTTGATCTATCCAGCTGTAGTTGAACATTAGGTAACGTGAAGAAAACATGTCCAAAGCATGTTTGACAAAACGTGGAATACCAATTAATCTATGAACATACTTAGGCCTTCACTTAGCCACGTCTCATTGGGAAAATGTGGAGGCTTAATGTTTCCTGCAGTTCAACAAGGTGGGGTTACACACCTGCACCCTACTTTATGCTTGATAGAAGTACTGCAGACAACACCACGCGATATCTCATCTCTATGCTTTGCTTCTTTTATCATCTATATATACAATATCCTATACCTTCAAAAACAACACAAGCGTTCCGAATCCTCAAGCATCAAAATTCAGATTCATTCTCTGTAAATTTGAGATAGTTCTTCTTCCTTAAACGAGCTCAAAAAATGGGTTTCCGTTTACCTGCCATCCGACGGGCATCATCATTCAGAGCAAGACAAGCACCTTTAAAATCTGAAGACATACCAAAGGGCTATTTTGCCGTGTATGTTGGAGAGAAACAAAATCGGTTTGTGATTCCCATCTCTTACTTGAACCAACCTTCCTTCCAAGATTTACTGAGTCAAGCTGAAGAAGAGTTTGGATATGATCATCCCATGGGAGGCCTCACAATTCCATGCAATGAAGATGTCTTCCACCATACAATTTCTTGTTTCAAGGGACAATAAGTCTCACTTTAGGACACTGACAGATTATTAGAGACATTTTGTACAATAGGCATCTTCTCAAACTTGTAACTATTATTACAAAATTTAGACTAATGATGATGAATTCAAATACTAAGTTTGTGTCTATTTATCCATTTCAATTTTTACTTTTCCCAACAATTAGAATGGTATACAGCATCAACAAGACTGGATTATTTTTATAAATTTCACAGCATGAAAAACCAAGAACGAAGACAAGGAAGGGAGGAGCAGAGATATTAGTATTCTGTTAGGCCGAGGAGAAGCACCAATTTCTATAGAACGGGTTTGAAAGGTTTTTAAGTATTTTATAAACAATTAAAATTAATGGTCTCAATCATTCACGACATTTTGCACCTGCCCAGGCAGTTAAGATAGACTTAAAATAAAGTTTTGTTGTTCCTATTTAATTCGATGGGTTGATGTAAGGTTTCATTTATTGATTGTAAGCATAATTTTCCATTTTATAAGAGATGAGATTTCAGTTATTTGAATTGTTAATTAAACATTACAGAAGAAAGAAAACAGGGAGAAATTACTGCATCACTTCCATCACCGTTTGATTCCACCCCCTAAAATCCTTAGGGGGGCAAAACCTCACTTTTTATTCCGTTTTCATTTCTCAATTATACCCAACAAAAAAGCAGGGCAATTGCTTTTCCTGGCATCATCTTGAGATGCCAAGTTTTGAACTTGTATGGCTGCTTAATTTCAATTTTCATCAAAAAATATAAGGTAACCATTAATTACCACAGCCAGTTGTGCCGTAAAGCCAATTAACATAATCATGGCAAGAATGTGTTGCTGCTTGACTCACATAAATGAAAAATTGTTAATCATAAAGAATTTGATCCTCCCTCATTCGTGGTTCACAGAGACTTGTATTGATGGACCTGATATCGTGTCAGACTATATTTCAGATTTTCAGTTTTCAGGGATGGTTCCCAAAAATCATGAAGCACGATTAAATCAAAGAAGTACAAGTTGCCATACAGTTGTTATTTCTATTACTTGTTCTCTTTGTTTCTCTATTGCATCCGTCATTTTTGTTTTAAACTTATCTTCTTTTCCTTTCTCTTATAATGTAGTTTTTTTTTGTTATTGAACTTATAAAATGTAGAGATGATAGCTGAATGTAAATTTGATACATTAAGAATTAATTGGTTAGCGACAACTAGCTAGTTTCTTATTCAACAACTAATAGGTAGATCAGAATGACAGATGAAGAATATATGTGAGAAAACTCTTCATGTACGAAATTTCTCATAAAGCTTTTATACTGTCCCAACAATAGATAACAAAAACGGACAGAATTTTTCAAGGTAACAAAATATGCTACAAAAAATTGTGTCTATACATTTTCATCAGTCTCGTCTTCATGGATTAGCACCTCATCAAGCGAGAAGTGATATCCAAGAACTCATGCTCTCCGCAAGGAATTGTGAGACCACCCATTGGGTGATCATACCCAAATTCTTCTACTGCTTGACTCAACAAGTCTTGAAATGATGGTTGGTTCAAGAATGACACAGGGATTACAAAACGCTTCATTTTCTCTCCAACATAGACTGCAAGGTGACCCTTTGCCACCTCCATACCTTTTGAAGATGCTTCGTTTGTAGCAAATGATGCCTTTCTCATACCTGGTAAGCGGAATCCCATTCTTGTATGTGATGAGACTCGGGACAATAGTGTTACCAAAAAAAGACTATGTAAGATCCAAGCTTTTGAGCGGCTTTGGGAAGTTTATGATATTTGTTGTGCTTAATGCTTGCAAACTTGAATATATATAGAGATGAAGAATTCTTTGAAATTGTTGTCTGCATAAATAATTGAGGGGGAAAGCTAAGAGATATGAATCATGGGACCAACAATTAGACAGGGGCATATGGTGTTGCCTTGTAGGACTTTATCAAGGATGAATGTAACATGTCATAGTGTATAGTACGGGTCCCACCTTCTCAAGAATCCACTTCAAATAAAACTGACGTTTGATCTAAACCTCTAAAATATAATGGTCTAATATCTCCTCCTATCCGTAGCCTTATAATTCAATAGTCAGAAACTACTTCCCATCTATAATGTACTTCAATATTAGGCTGCATTATCAATCTGGAGAAAACATGTCCCAAGCATGTTTACACCATTATGAAATACCAATTAATGTATGAATAAACGTTTAATATCACTTAGGGACGTCTAGGTTGTTTCATAAGGTGGTGGTGGGCTTATACATGTCTACACAACTTTATCCTTGATGGAGGCATTGAAGACAGAACCACATGATATCTCATGTGTATACCCTCCATCTTTTAACAGTCTTTTCCTTCTAATTCAGTTACTAGGAAGTCTTTAAAACTATATATACACTATCTTTTTTGCACTCCCAAGCATCAATATTTTGGTCCATTCTTTCTATATCTCGGAAGTGCCGAAGGGATATCTTGCACTGTATGTTGGAGAGAAACAGAAGCGGTCTGTGATTCCAATATCATATTTGAACCAACCTTCCTTCCAAGATTTATTGAGTCAAGAGTAGGAAGAGTTTTGGATATGATCAAGAAGAATATAGAAAATCTTCAGATAGAAGTATTAAATTGTAATACAAATTCTAGAATATTGTAAAAGATTCTATTATAGAAAGAAAATAAAAATCAAGAACATTTTACATAGGTAAAAATCTAAGACATTTCACATAAGTTGTAGCTAGCATATTCTAGAAAAATATATTAGTCTATAAATAGTCATGTACTCTAGCATTTGATATAAGACAACATCTAACACAACACACGTAACTACAAAACATATTACTTCCAACTATAAAATATATTACTTCCAACTACTACTTCCACATCCTACTATCTCCACAATTTTCTTTATCCTATCAACTTTCCTTTCACAACTTCAAAATACCAACGGAAACAATAAATATATTGGAAGAGAGATTTTGTACAATAGGCGGTATAAGGGAGTCTCTTTAATTATAAAAATAAAGTTTTTGATCGGGATATGAATCAAACGAAAGATCCCTTAACTTTGAAGGGGTCCTTGAAACGAATCACACTTTTACCACTAAGTTATACCCGCTACAATATCAATTTTGTATCTTTTGTTGAACAAAGCAATCAGACAAAATAAAGAAATAGGAACATAATATTCTAATAAATCGAGTATTGACATGTTTCATTAGAGAATCTTTTAATGAAATTTGAAAAACAGAATAATTTTCATTTTTTGATTTTGCTTAACGTTACCGAAAATAGAGAAGGAGTTGGAAAAGAGAACATTTTTTTATTATCTTATTTTAGTTTATCTAACAAGAATCTATCTGTATCTCTTATTTTTTTTAATTACAAATATATTTTTTTTCGAATCAAATAAAGAATTTTTTATAAAATATTCATGGGAGTAAAAGAAAAAGAGCCCAACTAGGTACTAGCCGGGCTAATTGGTGATAAAAAAAATAAAAAAAGAAACCTAAAATATATATATAATAATAAAAAAAAACAAGTCTCTTTTTTTAAGCTCTTTTTTTTTCTTGTTTATGTGATATAACATAAACAAAGTAATTCTTCTTTTTTTTTTCAATTGGGAAGAGATGGCTGAGTGGACTATAGTGTTGGATTGCTAATTCGTTGTACAAATTCTTGTACCCGTGTTGGATTGCTAATTCGTTGTACAAATTCTTGTACCGAGGGCTCAAATCTCTCTCTTTTCGTTGATAATTTGTTTTTTTTTTTACTTTTTTTTTACTAGTGAAAGAGGTTAAAATAGAGAAAATCCTAAAAATATTTCAAAATTCCACACAAACAAGAAACATAGAATCCACTTTTTTTCTTATTGTATTCTTCAAAATAAATTTATGGCCTAAGCATACCTTTTAAATACCAATGAGATTTTAGTCCAATCACATAAAGGATTGACACAATTCACTACCCAAAACCTTAAGAGAATGGATTAATGAGTCTTTCATTTTTATATAGTTCTCTACTTTCTTATTTCTATCCAATGTGAGACTTGGACTCACACTTTGATTTCCAACAACGACAAGAATTGCACTTTCTGTATTCTTCACAACTCACAAGGGCAAGTAGTTTAAGGTGTTATGACAAAGAATTGCATTGGTTTTAACTTGAGATTTTAATATTTTGATGGAATGATTTGATATATAAATTTTAAAAAAATATTTTAATATGTATATATAAATTGTAACTAAAATTAATTACTAATTCAGTCTCATTTCACATAAAGACAATATTATTCTATTTAAAAAATATATAAACTTTGAATCAAAATTTTAAATATAAAACCTAAATTAAATACAAGACATTGTCACTGTATGGACATTGGGCATTACCACTACTATGACACATGATCTCGTGACATTTTTTTAAATAAAAAAAATTGAAAATACTACATATTAACACTTGATAGGACAAGAAATTAATAAAAATATAACGGAAATGATTTAATTATAAGATTAAAAAACTGAATTGCACCAAACAAGAACTAAAGTTCGTTTTGATTTTTCTAAACAAATTATAAGACCAAAAGTGTAATTAAGTCAAACTCTTACGGAAAGCTAATGTGCATATATAAGAGTCAATGGCTGTAGTCGTTTCTTTACCATATAGCTAAAGTTACCATCAACGTACTTTATTTGGATTAATCCACAATATCTTACTTATGGAGATGAAAATAAATTCCAATATAAATTTAAAAAAGGCATGTTCCTTGGGTAACATGTTACTATTTTTATCAATATTTTAGTAATGGCAATAAATTCAATTACTAAGTATTCTTTTTAATCATTCACAGTTCATTTTGTCTTAGACAGTACAACATTAGAAGGTCTAACAGGAAAAAAAAAACACTTCATTGTTCTCGTGAATTACACAACATAAGCAAAACAATATGTGAGCTGTTTTAGTGTGCCGAAGAATATAGACAATCATTCACAACAACTTTAGTTTCCTGGGCATTATATAGAGAAAATTGCAATAAACACTATTACTAAATTTCACAGTTAATAAATCAAAAACCACTCTTTTGGTTTTGTCCAATATAAACTCTAATGTTCTGAATATTAGTTCACCTTTGAAGACCAGGAAAATGGAAACCCATTGCATATCCAAAGAAGTAACAGACTAAAGTCTGAAGGATTTTGATTGAAACCTTATAGAAGTGTATATATTTGTATTATATTATTTTAAAATATCTCATCAGCTCCTAAACCCTAAACTTCAAGTAATACTGAAAAAGATAGAGGCCAGTCAAGCTAATTAGATGTTACAGTAACAAGGGAAATTACATGAATATCTGAGGTCAAAATTGCAGTGTCTTGTACAAAAAAAAAATGAGGAAATTACACTTAAATGAATGGATTTTAATACCGTTTCAATTATGTGTCCATCTATCACTCTGATAATCCTCAAAAATTACACTATCAATGTATTTCAATCAAATTTCTGCTATTCTGGTCCTAGAGGCAACTACAATATGCTGAATCGCCCATGTGAAGATGGAGCTGCTGCTTGACGCAGAGGTGATCAAAATTCGTTTATCATAACTAAGTGGGGCATCATCATAAGAGTGAATATTTCTCATGTACGGCGCTGCTACACGATGATAAGTGCAACTGGCTGTAGCAAAATAGGAAGATATAAAAATTGCTGTCCCATTCTCAGACTCGTGTTTTTGTTTGATCAGGCCATCCTAAATCATTTTTCTTGTTCAACTATATTGATGAAATCTTGCTCAGGTCGTTCAATTTAAATAAACATATGCTTAGCCCATTTCCTATTCAATAAAGTTCTTTTCTTTAAGATATATACATATATACTATGAAAGAATAAAACTTGAAAAAGGTTACTGTTCAAAAACTTTCCCATTCAGATTAAATTTCATTTTCCAAATTCGGTCATCAAACATGGAGAGGGAAATATTCTCAAGGTAAGTAACTATGATACAAAAATGTGTCAAGTATATGTCTACTTCTAAGTCAGTTCCATTTTCATGCAGTTAGCAGCTATCGAAGCGAGAAGTGATATCTGAAAACACATCTTCTCCACAAGGAATTGTGAGACCACCAGTTGGATGGTCATAGCCAAATTCTTCCTCAGCTTGACTCAACAGATCTTGAAATGAAGGTTGGTTCAAGTATGACAAAGGGATCATAAACCGCTTCCTTTGATCTCCAACATAGACTGCAATGTAACCCTTTGGCACATCCACAACTTTTGAAGATGCTTGGATTGCTCGAAGACATGCCTTTCTGATACCAGGTAAACGAAAACCCATGTTTTATATGATGATACTTGGGAAGAGAAAGTTGAGAAAAGAGAGTTGTAAATAAGATGCTTGTTTTTGGGGCTAAAATGCTTAAAGATGTGAACGATTTTGGATGTGCTAAATGCTTGCAGCCATGAATATATATAGAGGAAAATTTTTGAAGCATATCATCGGTTACAAGAATGATTGAGGGTGGAGGCTTTGAGTTAAGAGTTATGGGACCGACAGGATGGAAAGGGAATATGGTGTTGCCTTAGAAGTGTTTCTTAGGGATTAATGAGAGATGTTATAGTTGACAGTACACTATCTCAAGCCAATCCATTTGAAATAGAGTAGACGTATGATTTCAAATCTCGTGAATATAATGGTCTATGATATCTCACTGTCCTTTGGCTCATAATTTGATCTATCCAGCTGTAGATCAACATTAGGTAACGTTAAGAAAACATGTTCAGAGCATGTTTGAAAAAACGTGGAATACCAATTAATCCATGAAAAGAATTAGGCCTTCACATAGCCACGTCTCATTGGGAACATGTGAAGGCTTAATGTTGCTCGTTGCTGAACAAGGTGGGGTTACATACTGCACCCTACGTTATGCTTGATAGAAGAAGTACTGCAGACAATACCACGCAATATCTCATCTTTGCGTTCTCCTTCTTTTTAAATCTATATATACACTATCCTATACCTTCAAAAAACAACACAAGGTTTTGGAATCCTCTTCAGCATTAAAACTTGGGTTCATTCTGTGTAAATTTGAGATATATCTTCTTCCTTCAGTCAAGCTCAAAAATGGGTTTCCGTTTACCTACCATCCGAAGGGCACCATTCACAACAAGACAAACAACTTCAAAATCTGAAGACATACCGAAGGGCTATTTTGCAGTTTATGTTGGAGAGAAACAAAATCGGTTTGTGATTCCCATCTCTTACTTGAACCAACCTTCATTCCAAGACTTACTGAGTCATGCAGAGGAAGAGTTTGGATATGATCATCCCATGGGAGGCCTCACAATTCCATGCAGTGAAGATGTCTTCCAACATACAATTTCTTGCTTCAAGGGACAATAGATCTCACTTTAGGAGACTCACATAGATTAATTAGAGACATTTTGTACAGTAGGCATCTTCTCGAATTGTAACTATTTTTACCAAATTTTGGGTAATGATGATGAATTCAAATTTTTCTATCTATTTTTCCCTTTCAATGTTTACTTCTCCCAGAAATTACAATGGTATACAGCACTAAAAAGACTCGACTATTATCATAAATTTCACAGCATAATTAGAAACCCAAGTGCTCGGCAATCAGCACAAGGCAGGGAAGGAGAAGAGATATTAGTATTTTGAAAGGGGCAAACCAGAAGAATCAATTTCTTTAGAAGCAGTTTCAGATTTTTTTATACATCTGGCGGATAGTTCCCCAACCAAGACAGTTATAATGGACTTCGAGTTAAGTTGTGTTGTTCCAATTCATTGGAATGGATAACATCCATTGTCATAGAAATTTCATATGACAAGGGCAATAATACCCCATTCCACGAGAAAGATACTTAATTTCTATTTTCATCCCTAAAAAGATGGTAGTATCTTAAAATCGTTCAAGGTTTGAAGACTATTCAATTAATTGAGAATTCGTGACTTCCACAACCAGTTGTAACTGTAAAACCAACTACATAATCATGCGAAGATGGTTTTGCTGCTTTATGAAAAGGGTCTTCCTCATTTGAGCATAGACTTGTATGGATGGTTTTGATCTTTTGTCAAGCCATATTATAGATTTTCAGTGACGAGGGATGGTTCACAAAAATCTTAAAGCTAGATTAAATCAAAGCAGTACAGTTTCACAAAGACATATACTTTCAATGAGTTTTTCTCTTTATTTTCCTATGTTATATTGTAGTTATTTTGTCAATGAACTTAGCTAGAAAACGTAGACATAATAGCTGAATTTAAATCCGAGAAATTAAGAACTACTTGGAGACAACTAGCTAATTTCTTATTCGACAACTCAAAATGACAGATGAAGGAAATGCGAGAAAACTCTTCATGCAGGAAATTTATTGTAACAATTGCTGTACTGTCCAAATTTATATAATAAAATTGGAGAGAGACTATTTTAAAGCTAAGAAACTATGCTACAAAACTTTTGTATATACAATTAAATCAGTCTGATCTTCACGGATTAGCACCTCATTAAGCGAGAAGTGATATCCAAGAACATATCTTCTCTGCAAGGAATCGTGAGACCACCCATTGGATGCTCATATCCAAAATCTTCCTCAATTTGACTCAACAAATCTTGAAACAAAGGTTGGCTCAAGTATGATACAGGAATCATAAACCGCTTCATTTGATCTCCAACATAGACTGCAAGGTAACCCTTTCGCACATCCACAGCTTTTGAAGATGCTTGGATTGCTGGAAGGGATGCCTTTCGGATACCAGGTAAACGAAAACCCATCTTTTATATATTGATTGTTGGGAAGAGAAAGTTGGGAATAGAGAGTTGTAGATAGGATGCTAGTTTTTAAAGTTAAAATGCCTTAGGATGTGAATGACTTTTGTTGTCCTAATTGCTTGCAACCATGAATATACATATATAGAGATAAAAAGTTTTGCAGGATATCATCTGGTACTTGAATGATTGAGGGTGGAGGGCTATGAGATAAGAGTCACGAGAATGATAGGACAGAAAGGGCACATGGTGTTGCCTTGGAAGTGTTTCTCAAGATTAATGGGAGATGTTATAGTTGATAGTACACCATCCCAAGCCCATTCACTTGAAATAGAGTAGACGTACGATTTCAATTCTCAAGAATAAATGGTCTATGATATCTCACTGTCCTGTGCCTTATAATTTGATCTATCCAGCTGTGATTCAACATTAGGTAACGTGAAGAAAACATGTCCAAAGCATGTTTGACAAAACGTGGAATACCAAGTAATCCATGAACATACTTAGGCCTTCACTTAGCCACGTCTCATTGGGAACATGTGGAGGCTTATGGTGCATTCCAACAAGGTGGGGTTACACACCTGCACCCTACTTTGTGCTTGGTAGATGTACCACAGACAACACCATGTGATATCTCATCTCTATGTTTTCCTTCTTTTGGCATCTATATATACACTATCCTATACCTTCAAAAACAACACAAGCCTTCCGAATCCTCAAGCATCAAAATTCAGATTCATTCTCTTAAATTTGAGATTGTTCTTCCTCAAACAAGCTCAAAAAATGGGTTTCCGTTTACCAGCCATCCGACGGGCATCATCATTCACAGCAAGACAAGCATCTTCAAAATCTGAAGACATACCGAAGGGCTATTTTGCCGTTTATGTTGGAGAGAAACAAAATCGGTTTGTGATTCCCATCTCTTACTTGAACCAACCATCATTCCAAGACTTACTGAGTCAAGCTGAGGAAGAGTTTGGATACTATCATCCCATGGGAGGCCTTACAATTCCTTGCAGTGAAGATGTCTTCAAGCACACAATTTCTTGCTTCAATTAATGGACAATAGATCTCACTTTAGCAGACTGACATAACTTATTATTAGAGACATTTTGTACAATAGGCAACTTCTTGAACTTGTAACCATTATTACCAAATTTTTATTAACGATGATGAATTGAAATGCCAAGTTTCTATCTATTTATCAATTTCAATTTTTAGTTTTCCCAGCAATTAGAATGGTATACAACACCAAAAAGACTCGATTATTTACATAAATTTTACAGCATGAGAAAACCAAGAGCTGTACATAATAGGTCAATTAGGGTGCAAAGATATTAGTATTTTTCTAGACCGAGGAGAAGCATCAATTTCTATTGAACGGGTTTGAAAGATTTTTAAATATTATATAAACACAAAAAATTAAGGGTATCAATCATTCACGAGATTTTGCACTTGCCAAGGCAGTAATGATAGACATAAAATTAAGTTTTGTTGCTCCCATTTAATTCGATTGGATGACGTAAGGTTTCGTTTATTTATATATTGATTCCGAGAATAATTTTCCATTTTATAAGAGCATGAGTTTTTAGTTGAAGTCGTTTCTTTTAGCTGTCATACAGATATTATTGCTATCATCAGCATGCTTTATTTTGATTGATTCATATTATTTTTCTCGATTACTGATTGCTTTATCACATGTTTCTTTTTGTTGATTGACATAGCAGCTGTAAATCAGGAACTTCTCAATACTATACTGAACCTTCAGAAATACTTTCGACAAGGATGCTAATCTGGCTCATGCAATAGTTAAAATATATATTAGACGGTTAACAGTGGAGAAGATTATCAGAGTAATGCGAAATAAGTTTTGATTGAGTACTTGTGAGACAAAAGTTGGAAAAGAGAAGGTATTGTATATTATCAAAGGGGAATGTTTCACAATCACAACAAATTCACTCCGTACAAAATGAACCTTTAAGAGTTTCTTTTATAGACCTACAGAAAGTGCCCACATTTACTCAACAAGTATTAAAATATTCATTAAAGAGACTTATATGTAAAGTATTTGATTGAGATTTAAGGCATGTTTATATTAGTACGCCAAAATATAATTTATTTTCTGTTCAAGAAGGAAATTGATAAAGATTGGCCGAGTTAACGAGACAATAAACATGGGAAGGCAGAAATATAAGGTCCAAATTTCTTTATTTTGTGGAAAAAATATAGAAATTTTTGTTGAAGAGTATAATGACTGATTTAAATCTAGTTTCCAATTGAATATCAATCTATGATTAGAGGCCTTTTAAAAATTACAGATAATGTATTTCAATCAAATTTATGTTTTATTCTAGCCCTAAAACCAACTAATGTGCTGAATTGCCTATGTGAAGATAGTGTTGTTACTAAACCAAGTGAGATGAAGATTTGTTTATCATAATGGGATCTCCTCCATATGGTGCTGCTGCTACATATGAAAACAAATTGAGTATCTAAGTGTTTCTGTTTATCGATAGCTATGTTCTGATCTTCCTGCAATTAAAATGTAAACAGTATTAGAAGGAAGAGCTAATATTTGTTTGGGACAATTTTAAAAGAATATAAGTTCTGTACACACATTCGGATCATACACGAGATTTCGCTCATGTCAACTGCTGAAACAGTTAAAATGAGTTTAATATGAAGGATTATTGTTGCCATTAATTTCAATGGATAACATCCATAGCTAAAAAAATTCATATTCATTTGACGTATGGTTTGTTTATCTATATAAAGATTGTTGTATGAAGATCACATAATCTCAATTTGGTAAGAAAAAGAGATCTCCTATTCTGATTGTTTGATCAGTTAAATAGAAATTACAGAAGGAAGAAAAAGTGGTCCAATGATTATATGAATATAGATACTTTTCTATTTTCCTTCAAAGTAACAGGGAAATATCTTGCAGTGTATGTTGGCGAGAAAAATAAGCGGTTTTTAATCCCCTTATCATACTTGAACCAACTTATATTCCAAGACTTATTGAGTCAAGCCGAAGAAGAGTTTGGATATCATCATCCCATGGGTAGCCTAACAATTCCTTGCAGTGATGATGTCTTCAAACATATAACTCACTGCTTGAATGAACAATGAATTTCGCACTTTAGGAAACCGACATAAATTAGTAGAGACATTTTTGTACAATACGCTTCTTCTCTATCATATAAAAATTATTATGAAAATTTGAGCAATGATGATTCCAATTGCTAACTTTTTTTGTTTATCATTACAATGTTCACTTCTCCCTGCCATTAGAATGGTAGACAACACTAGAAGGTTGTATGTTCCAACAAAAACACTTGATTATTCTCACAAATTCCTCAACCTAACAAACCCAGATCTGCACAATCAAGGCAGGGCAGAGCAGAGAAATATATGAGGGATGAATTTTTAACTATTTCTTATCCAGTAATTATGTAGATCAGATTCATAGCAAATGTGAGAATAAACGTCGTGGAGATAACTTATCATTCAAATGAAATTTCTTTTACAAAGTCAGATATCAAATATGGGGAGGGAATATACCAAGGTAAGAAACTATGATACAAAAATGTGTCAAGTATATGTCTACATCTAAGTCAGTTCCATCTAAGAACAAATGTTCTCCACAAGGAATTGTGAGACCACCCAATGGATGGTCATACCCAAATTCTTCCTCGGCTTGACTCAACAAATCTTGAAATGAAGGTTGGTTCAAGAATGATACAGGAATCATGAACTGCTTCATTTTCTCTCCAACATAGACTGCAAGGTAGCCCTTTTGCACGTCCATAGCTTTTGAAGATGCTTTGATTGTATTAAGGGATGCCTTCTTGATACCAGGTAAACGAAAACCCATGGTTTATATATTGAAACTTGGGAAGAGAAAGTTGGGAATAGCGAGTTGTAGATAGGAGGCTAGTTTTTGAAGTTAAAATGCCTTAGGAAGTGAATGATATTTGTTGTCCTAAATGCTTGCAACCATGAATATATATATAGAGCTAGAAAGTTTTGTAGGATATCATCTCGTACTTGAATGATTGAGGGTGGATGGCTATGAGATAAGAGTCATGGGACCGATAGGACAGAAAAAGCATATGGTGTTGCCTTGGAAGTGTTTCTTAGGGATTAATGGGAGATGTTATAGTTGACAGTACACTATCCCAAGCCAATCCACTTGAAATAGAGTAGACATATGATTTCAAACTCATGAATATAATGGTCTATGATATCTCATTGTCCTTTGCTTATAATTTGATCTATCCAGCTGTAATTCAACATTAGGTAACGTGAAGAAAACATGTTCAAAGCATGTTTGACAAATCGTGGAATACCAATTAATCCATGAACAGACTTAGGCCTTCCCTTAGCCACATCTCATTGGGAACATGTGGAGGCTTAATGTTTCCTGCTGTTCAACAAGGTGGGTTACACACCTGCACCCTACTTTATGCTTGATAGAAGTACTGCAGACAACACCACGCGATATTTCATCTCTATGCTTTCCTTCTTTTAGCATCTATATATACACTATCCTATACCTTCAAAAACAACACAAGCCTTCCGAATCCTCTCAAGCATCGGAATTCAGATTCATTTTCTGTAAATTTGAGATTGTTCTTCTTCCTTAAACAAGCTCAAAAAATGGGTTTCCGTTTACCTGCCATCCGACAGGCATCATCATTCACAGCAAGACAAGCATCTTCAAAATCTGAAGACATACCAAAGGGCTATTTTCCTGTGTATGTTGGAGAGAAACAAAATCGGTTTGTGATTCCCATCTCTTACTTGAACCAACATTCATTCCAAGACTTACTGAGACATGCAGAGGAAGAGTTTGGATATGATCATCCCATGGGAGGCCTCACAATTCCATGCAGTGAAGATGTCTTCCAACATACAATTTCTTGCTTCAAGGGACAATAGATCTCACTTTAGGAGACTCACATAGATTAAATAGAGACATTTTGTACAGTAGGCATCTTCTCGAATTGTAACTATTTTTACCAAATTTTGGGTAATGATGATGAATTCAAATTTTTCTATCTATTTTTCCCTTTCAATGTTTACTTCTCCCATAACTTACAATGGTATATTCAGCAGTAAAAAGACTCGATTATTCTCATAAATTTCACAGCATAAATAAGAAACCCAAGTGCTCGGCAATCAGGGCAAGGCAGGGAAGGGAAAGAGATGTTAGTATTTTGAAAGGGGCAAACCAGAAGAATCAATTTCTTTGGAAGGAGTTTCAGAGGTTTTTAAGTTTTTTATACATCTGGTGGATTTTTCCCCGACCAAGACAGTTATAATGGACTTAAATTTAAGTTGTGTTGTTCCAAATCATTCGAATGGATAACATCCACTATCATAGAAATTTCAAATGAACTTGATGTAAGGATTCTTTTATCATCTATCTATACATAATTATTCTATGAACATATAATTTTCATTTTGTAAGAGGATGAGATTGCTTATTTTGGTTGTTTGGATTGATAAACCTACATTACAGATGAAAAAAGAGGAAGAAATTACTTCATCCAATCCATCACCATGCGATTCAACCCACTTAAAAATCCTCATGGGGAAACCTCACTTTTTATTCCATTTTCTTTTCTCAATGTTGCCCAATAAAAAAGTAGGGCAATTTCTTGTCCTTGCATCATCTTGAGATCCGAGATTACAAACTAGAGCAATAATTCCCCATTCCATGAGAAAGATACTTAATTTCTATTTTCATCCCTAAAAAGATAGTAGTATCTTAAAATCATTCAAGGTTTGAAGATTATTCAATTAGAGGAGAATTCGTCACTTCCACAACCAGTTCTGACTGTAAAACCAACTACGTCATCCTGCGAAGAAGGTATTGTTGCTTGATTCACATATATGAAATGGGTCCTCCCTCATATGAGCATAGACTTGTATGAATGGTTTTGATCTTTTGTCAGCAATATTATAGTTTTTCAGTGACGACGGATGGTTCACAAAAATCTTAAAGTGAAATTAAATCAAAGCAGTACAGTATCACAAAGACTTATACTTTCAATGAGTTTTTCTCTCTATTTTCCTCTCTGTTATATTGTATTTATTTTGAATTTGAACTTAGCTAGAAAATGTAGCAATAATAGCTGAATTTAAATCCGAGACATTAAGACTTACTTGGAGACAAATAGCTAATTTCTTAATCGACAACTATGTAGCTCAAAATGTCAGATGAAGGAAATGTGAGAAAACTCTTCATGCAGGAAAATTGTCGTAACAATTTCTGTACTGTCCAAGGTAATATAATAAAAATGTAGAAAGGCTATTTTCAAGCTAAGAAACTATGCTGCAAAACTTTTGTATATACATTTAAATCAGTCTGATCTTCAACACCTCATGAAGCGCGAAGTGATATCCAAGAACACATCTTCTCTGCAAGGAATTGTTAGACCACCCATTGGATGCTCATATCCAAAATCTCCCTCAGTGTGACTCAACAAATCTTGAAACGAAGGTTGGTTCAAGTATGATACAGGAATCATA
This sequence comes from Vigna angularis, assembly GCF_016808095.1. Classification (NCBI taxonomy): domain Eukaryota; kingdom Viridiplantae; phylum Streptophyta; class Magnoliopsida; order Fabales; family Fabaceae; genus Vigna; species Vigna angularis. Next base: position 38,166,784 of record NC_068974.1, read on the forward strand.
AACCGCTTCATTTGATCTCCAACATAGACTGCAAGGTAACCCTTTGGCACATCCACAGATTTTGAAGATGCTTGGATTACTGGAAGAGATGCTTTTCTGATACCAGGTAAACGAAAACCCATGTTTTATATATTGATACTTGGGAAGAGAAAGTTGGGAATAGAGAGTTTTAGATAGGATGCTAGTTATTGAAATTAAAATGCCTTAGGATGTGAATGGCTTTTGTTGTCCTAATTGCTTGCAACCATGAATATATATATAGAGATAAAAAGTTTTGCAGGATATCATCTGGTACTTGAATGATTGAGGGTGGAGGGCTATGAGATAAGAGTCATGAGAATGATAGGACAAAAAGGGCACATGGTGATGCCTTGGAAGTGTTTCTCAAGGATTAATGGGAGATGTAATAGTTGATAGCACACTATCCCAAGCCAATCCACTTGAAATAGAGTACACGTATGATTTGAAATCTCATGAATATAATGGCCTATGATATTTCAATGTCCTGTTCCTTATAGTTTGATCTATCCAGCTGTGATTCAACATTAGGTAACGTGAAGAAAACATGTCCAAAGCATGTTTGACAAAACGTGGAATACCAATTAATTCATGAACAAAATTAGGCCTTCACTTAGCCACGTCTCATTGGGAACATGTGGAGGCTTAATGTTTTCTTGTATTTCAACAAGGTGAGGTTACACACCTGCACCTTACTTTGTGCTTGATAGATGTACCACAGACAACACCACGCGATATCTCATCTCTATGCTTTCCTTCTTTTAGCATCTATATATACACTATCCTATACCTTCAAAAACAACACAAGCCTTCTGAATCCTAAAGCATCAAAATTCAGATTCATTCTCTTAAATTTGAGATTGTTCTTCCTTAAACAAGCTCAAAAAATGGGTTTCCGTTTTCCTGCCATCCAACGGTCATCGTCATTCACAGCTAGACAAGCATCTTTAAAATCTGAAGACATACCAAAAGGCTATTTTGCCGTGTATGTTGGAGAGAAACAAAATCGGTTTGTGATTCCCATCTCTTACTTGAACCAACCTTCATTCCAAGACTTACTAAGTCAAGCTGAGGAAGAGTTTGGATATGATCATCCCATGGGAGGCCTCACAATTCCATGCAGTGAAGATGTCTTCCAACATACAATTTCTTGCTTCAAGGGACAATAAATCTCACTTTAGAAGATTAACATAGATTACTAGAGACATTTTGTACAATACGCATCTTCTCAAACTTGTAACTATTATTATAAAATTTAGACTAATGATGATGAATTCAAATACTAAGTTTCTGTGTATTTATCCATTTCAATTTTTACTTTTCCCAACATTTAGAATGGTATACAGCATCAACAAGACTGGATTATTTTTATAAATTTCCCAGCAGGAAAAACTAAGAACGAAGTGAAAGCAGGGAGGGGCAGAGATATTAGTATTTTGTTAGGACGAGGAGAGGCACCAATGATACGCAATAAAAATGTAGGGCAATTTCTCGTTCTTGTATCATCTTCAGATCGCAGATTACAAACTGGGGCAATAATCCCCAATTCTACAAGTACGATACTTTTATTTTATTTTCTTCTAAAAAAAAGATGCTAGAATCTGAAAGAGTTCAAGGTTTGAAGAATATTCAATTAGAGGATAATTCGTCACTTCCATAAACTGTTGTGACCATAAAACCAACTAACGTGATCACGCGAAGATGGTATCACTGCTTGACCTACATTTTTTTTCATAAAAAATTGGGTCCTCCCTCGTATGTGCATGGACTTGTATTGTATGGATGGTTTTTATCTTCCGTCAAGAAATATTTCAGATTTTCAGTGACCAGGGATGGTTCACAAAAATCATAAAAGCAAGTTGAAATCAAAGCAGTTGAGTTTCGCAACGACTTAATTTCGATGAGTTTTTCTCTTTATTGCACCGGTGATCGTGTTTTAAACTTATCTTCTTTTCCTCTCTGTTATAATGTAGTTTTTTGTCAATGAACTTAACTATAAAATGTAGAGATAGTAACCGAATTTAAATCTGAGACATTAAGAATTCTTTTGTTGTAGAGAACTAGCTAATTTCTTATTCCACAACTGTGTAGATCAGAATGACAGATGAAGAAAATATGTGAGAAAACTCTTCATGTGGGACATTTCTTGTAACATTCTTTGTACTGTCCAAATTAATATAACAAAAATGGAGAAAAAGTATTTTCAAGGTAAGAAACTATCCTACAAAATTTATGTCTATACATTTACGTCAGTCTGATCTTAATGGATTAGCACCTCATCAAGCGAGAAGTGACATCCAAGAAAGCATCTTCTCTGCAAGGAATTGTGAGACCACCCATTGGATGTTTATACCCAAATTCTTCCTCAGTTTGACTCAACAGTTCTTGAAATGCAGGTTGGTTCAAGTGTGATACAGGGATCATAAATCGCTTCATTTTATCTCCAACATAGACAGCAAGGTAACCCTTGGGCACGTCGACAGATTTTGAAGATGCTTGGATTGCTGGAAGGGACGCCTTTCTCAAACTAGGTAAACGGAAACCCATGCTTTATAAGTTGATAATTGGAAAGAGCGAGTTGAGAGGAAGAGAGCTGTAAATAGGATGCTAGCTTTTGAAGTTAAAATACTTTAGGATGCGAATGATTTTTGCTGTCCTAAAAGCTTTCGGCCATGAATATATATATAGAGATGAGAAATTTTGTAGGATATCGTAGGGTGCCTGAATGATTGAAGGAGGATGGCTTTGAGATAAGAGTCATGGGACCGATAGGAAAGAAAGGGCACATGGTGTTGCCTTGGAAGTGTTCTTAGGAATTAATGAGATGTTATAATTGATAGTAATCCCATGCCAATCCACTTGAAATAGGACGTATGATTTCAAATCTCATGAATATAATGATCTATGATCTCTCACTGTCCTTTGCCTCATAATTTGATCTATCCAGCTGTAATTCAACATTAGGTAACGTGAAGAAGAGAACATGTTCAAAGCATGTTTGACAAAATATGGAATACCAATTAATCTATGACCAGACTTAGGCCTTCACTTAGCCACGTCCCATTGGGAACATGTGGAGGCTTAATGTTGCTCGTTGTTCAACAAGGTGGGGTTATACACCTGCACCCCACTTAATGCTTGATAGAAGTACTGCAGACAACCCCATGCGATATCTCATGTGTACTCCCTCCTTCTTTTAACAGCTATATATACATTATCCTATATCTTCAAAAACTACACAAGCCTTCGGAATCCTCTAGCATCAAAATTTGGATTCATTCTCTGTAAATTTGAGATTGTTCTTCTTCCTTAAACGAGCTCAAAAAATGGGTTTCCGTTTACCTGCTGTCCGACGGGCATCATTGGCAGCAACACAAGCAACTTCAAAATCTGAAGATGTACCAAAGGGATATTTTTCCGTTTATGTTGGAGAGAAACAAAATCGCTTTGTAATTCCCATCTCTTACTTGAACCAACCTTCATTCCAAGACCTACTGAGCCAAGCTGAGGAAGAGTTTGGATACGATCATCCCATGGGAGGCCTCACAATTCCTTGTAGTGAAGATGTCTTCAAGCACACAATTTCTTGCTTCAATGGACAATAGAGCTCACTTTAGAAGACTGACATAGCTTATTAGAGACATTTTGTACAATAGGCATCTTCTTAATCCTGTAATTATTAATATCAATTTTTGAGTAATGATGACGAATTCAAATGCATGTTTCTATCTATTTATCCATTTCAATGTTTACTTCTCCCAGCACTTAGAATGGTATACAACACTAAAAAGACTCGACTATTGCTCACAAATTCCACAGCATAAGAAAAGCATGTGATTGGCAATCAGGACAAGGCTGGGAGGGAGCAGAGATGTTAGTTTTTGGCAAGGGCAGAGGAGAAGCATCAATTTCTAGAACGAATTTCAAAGGCTTTTAAGTTTTTTATACACACTAAGGGATTTTTCCTCCGCCAAGACAGTTATAATGGACTTAGTTCACTGCTAGGTATATCATGTACAGTGCACAGATAAATAGTATTTTGCTAGGACCACAGAGAAGCTTCAATTTATTTGGGAAAGGCCTGAGAAAAAAATTTACTTTTATATACGTGATACTAGTAAAATTAAAATTCAGGGTCCCCATCGTACACAAGATTCCTCCAAATTTCCTAGGTTGTTACAATGGATTTAATATGAAGTTCTATTGTTTCCCACTTTAATTTCAATAGATAACATCCAAGGCTAAAGAGATTTCATATTCATTTGACAAATTGTTTAGTTGATATATAAAAAAAAAAAAAAAAAAAAAAAAAAAAAAAAAAAAAAAACTCTAAAAAGGAGCAGTGAATGTTTGGATTAATCCACTTTCTGTTTTCCTCCAAAAGTAGAAAGGTAATCTTTAAAAGGTTTGAAGAATCTTCTCAGGCAATGTTTATGTGACCAGGGAAGGTTCACAGAGACTATAATTTTCAGATTTTTTTCATCATTGACTTTTTCTCCTTTTCTCTCAATCACATCAGTCATTGTATTTTAAACTTATCCATCGTATTATTTTATGAAATTAAGTTATAAAATTATGAGTTATTAGTTATATTTCAATTATATACATTAAAAACTTTTATTTAATTCAACTCAGTTTTAGCCAATTTCTTGTTCAATCATTATTTTCATCAGACTGTTAAATGAAGGGAAAATGTGAGAAAAAACTTCATGTATGAAACTTCTCATTTAAATTAACCTTTTTACAATTGCCGGATTATATGATAACAAAAATGGGGAGAATATTTTCAAGCTAAGAAACTATGCTACAAAAAGCCTCTCAAGTTTAGTCTACATCTATGTCAGTTTCATCTTCAAGGGACTAACACCTATTCAAGCTAGAAATAATATAAAGGAACATGTCTCTCTGCAAGGAATTGTGAGACCGCTCATTGGATGATCATAACCAAATTCTTTCTCTGCTTGACTCAACAAATCTAGAAATGAAGATCATAACCAAATTCTTTCTCTGCTTGACTCAACAAATCTAGAAATGAAGAATGGTTCAGGTACGATAGAGGGATCAAGAACCGCTTCCTCGTCTCTCCAATATACACTGCAAGGTAGCCCTTAGGCACATCTACAACTTCTGAAGAAACTTGGTTTGCAGCAAATGATGCTTTCCTGATACCAGGCAAACGAAAACCCATCGTTGTGTGCTGAGACTTGGAAATTAGAATGTTGTGAAAAAATCTCGTGAATAAGATACAAGATTATGAACTTCAAATGCTTTCTGATGTGAATGATTTTTATTGTTCTAAACGTTTACAGTCTTGAATATATATAGATGAAAGAATTTGTAAGAAATTGTTGTCCTTGTGTATTATTGAGGGTGGAGGGCGATCGGATAAAAATAAGGGAACCAACAGGGAGACAATGGCATATGGTGTTGCCTAGGAGGACTTTCTAATGGATGAATGCAACATGTTATAATTGATCATATGGGTCCCATATTCTGGAGCAAATGCACTTGAAAAAAACAGACTTGTGATATCAAACCTGTCTATGATCTCTAGCAATCCTTAGCCTTATAATTCATCGGCCCGAAATTATCTTCCACCTGTGCTGTACTTCAACATTAGACTGCGTTATCAACCTTAAGAAAACATATCCAGAGCATGTTTACGAAATTATGGAATACCAACTAATGCATTATTAAACGTTTGGTTTCACTTAGGCACGTCTAGTTTGGTTACAAGTGGAAAGTGTGTTTGGCACTGTTTGACAAAGTGGTGGGGTTACACACTCTACACAACTTTATCCTTGACAGAGACATTGAAGACAGCACCACATGATATCTCATGTGCATGTCTTCCGTCCTTTAACGCTACTTTTCTGTGAATTTAGTTTCTAAGGAATCTTTAGAACTATATATACAGCATCATTTCCCTTCACAAAGAACACAAGCCATTCGCATCCTCGAGTTTCAACATTTGGTTTCATTCACGTAAATTTGATATTGATCTTCTTCCTTTAAGCAGGAACAAAAAATGGGCTTCCGTATACCAGCTATTCAAAGGCCATCATCAGTCACAGCTAGGCAAGCAGCTTCAAAATCTGTAGAAGTCCCAAAGGGCTATCTTGCAGTGTATGTTGGAGAGAAACAGACACGATTTGTGATTCCCATATCATATTTGAACCAACCTTCATTTCAAGACTTACTGAGTCAAGCTGAGGAAGAGTTTGGATATGATCATCCCATGGGTGGCCTCACAATTCCTTGCAGTGAAGATGTCTTCCAACATATAGATTCTCGCTTGAATAGAAAATAAATCTCACACTGTAGGACACTGACATAGATTAGTAGAGAAATTTTGTACCAGAGTGATCTTCTCAACTTGTAAAGATTGCCCCATTTTTTGTAGTGACAATGAATTCAATTGCTAAGTACTGTTGTTTATCAATTAAAATGTCCAGTTCTCTGCAATTCAATTAGAATTTGATTTTTATCATGAATTCCTTTGCATAACTGCCCATATGCTCCACAGTCTGAACAGAGCTAATAGTATGTTTCTTCAGCCACGGAGAAGCATCAGTTTATTATGGACTAGATATAAAGATTTTCAAGTTTAATACACATGTGAAGTTAAAATTAATGCCCCCGATCATACACAAGATTTCACCACTACCAAACTGCCAGCCAAGGTATATAGTAGTGGACCTAGTATATAGGTTTTTTCAATTGCTCTCATCTACTTCTATGGATAACTTGTGGCTAAAAAAATTTCATATTCTAAGAATTGGGGTTTAGTTTCTAAGCACCTGTGCTTCCCTTATTTCTTCACTGAATGATTTAGCCATAAACCATGCACTATAATTACCAAAATTTAATCAGTGCAGCACTTATCAAATTTCAGATCTTGTATATGTTGCACAGCTTAAGGCCAATTACAGTTGCTCTATAAATTTACTCATCGAAGCAAGCTCAGTGACTAAAGTGAAAAATATCAAAACAAAAAGAAAAGTAAAAAAGCTCAGTGCTTTAAAGAACCCAGGAGTGCAATATTTGTTAACTTAAGGGATTATAACTTGTTAAGCTCAATAGTTTTCCAATGTTCTTAATATTTTAAGACCTCAGAAAAGCTCACAAACTTCAGTTTGGATTTATCAACTGTATTCGTATCTAGTTAGACTGCAGAAAATTGAGTAAATCAACAAAGTTAAAAATTATGTTTTTATAACACTCCGCTATTTATAACTAAATACCTATACTTCCAAACAACTCTCTCAGGTAATCTATTGAGCAACATAACATAATGGAAGGCTCATTTGTACGGCCATATGCCAGAGGAACTTGTAGCATTAGCCAGCGTAAAATCATTAAAAGCAGTACATCTCTTGTCTTCAAATAATGTTATTCAATAACTCAAATAGATTTTAGGGTTTATAGTGTATCAATATCTGCCAGTTGGCTTATAGAGACCATGAACACAATATTTAATATGTCTATAGCATGTCTGATGGTAACCTATCCAAGGACTTCTCCGTAGGCAGAACTTATTAGATTTCAAGTAAAATCTGATGGTTGACCATCCAAGACATATCACATCAACCTTAATGAGCCCTGTCTCTCCTTGGCCCTATCAAATGGTACATTCACCACCCAATTCAGGAGAGAGGCTTGAGTTATCTATCTATATATGTGTGTTCATCTTTCATTGAGCATACAAGCTTCACAAGTCATTACACTGAATCAGCTGAATTCAAATTCATTACAACCTTTAACTAATCTTCTGAGATCACTCTGTAGTTCTTTGTGTGTAGAAGCAAAAACAATGGGTTTTCACTTACTTGGAAGACGGACATCATTTACAAGCCAAGCTAGAAAGGTTGCGGAAGTCCCAAAAGGCTACCTTGCAATCTACGTTGGAGAGAAAATGAAGAGGTTCATGATTCCCGTATCATTCTTGAACCAGCCTTTATTTCAAGAATTGCTAAAACAAGCTGAAGATGAGTTCGGCTATGATCATCCTATGGGAGGTCTCACAATTCCCTGCAAGGAAGATGTGTTTTTAGATATAGCTTCTCGCTTGAATGTGCAATAGTGCATATTTCTCTTCAGAGGAGTAACATAGAGTAACATACTGTAGAGCAGACATTGCTTTTTATCATTTTTGTAGTATCCAATACGTTGTAAGAAAGTTTATGACATTTCAATGATAACATACCAAAGATTTATTCCGAATTTATGCTTACTTTTTGTATATATGAATGAATTAAAATACGATACAGCACAAACTTGGTGACCATCTATACCATCTGCCTCCCTCAACTGGTCTTTTGTGGTATTTCTGCCAATTTTGCATTAATCTACTGAGTAGTTATAGTAGCGATATAGATTAGTTCGCTAAACATGACTGTGGCTGTTTTGAATGTACTATTGTAGTTCTGTCGATAACCTTAGACATGGATCCCATAATGTTGACCCCAGGTCTATACAAAAAAAAAATGCAAATAAATTGATTTAATTCTACAGAATTTGCTGCAATCTGTGAACTCCATCACTAATTAGAGTCATTGACAAAGCCTCTACAGAAAAATGATTTTGTGCATTTTTATTCTTTTCATGATATATATTTAATGTAACATTCATGTATTTCCTTTGATCTTTTTAAAATGATAGTAGATCATTTATACTGAATGTTCTTTCCTCAGCATCCATGCTTCATTGTTATTCACTTATTCCTTTTTCTGATCTTTGTAAAATTAAGCAAAATGATACAAGAAATAACACATTTTAAGATATAAAAGCCTGATATCTGTTACTGGATTACCGTCAAAAACATAAACGTATGTTACTGGATTATTGAAATATGTCGTTCAACAATTGTGTCACATAAGCAATCTATGAGCTGTGTAAAAGTACAGGTCCCGTCTGAATTAAGCTCAATGTCTGTCTTCTGTCATGACCCACTGTGCCAAAACATTTATTCCAACTGGCAATTTGACATAACACCTATATAGATTTTCTTTTTCATTGAAAGATGATAGAATTTGAAAAGAAAGAGTTGATTGATTTAAAGATTCAGTGAAAGCAAAGACAGATGGCTTAATAGAAGTTAGAGACAAAATATAGTAGAAAAGTCATAATTTCTTAGCTTTTAGGCTTCACCCTTTTGTCAAAGGTCTTTGTAATCTCGTGCTTTCAGTTTTACTTTTAAACTAAACTAAACATGGAATAAAATCCATCTTAAGGCATCTGGCAATATTTACTTTTAGGGGTAAAAGTAAAAGTTAATAATAATGATTTTCTCACCCTGAAGGATACCGGCAGTTGGAGTGAAACTGAAGGTATATTCCATTATTCCAATACTTCATCCAAATACACACAACAATGACAATAGAGGAATATACCAATGCAACAAACAATGTCTCATTCTGCAATTAAATTGTATGTTGCTTTGTACTTTTTCCGTAGTAAACTCTGAGGTGCTGATGGAGAGTTCAATCTTAAGTACCTTCCGTGCTGTTGGCGAGGACTTGTCATGCAAGCTGTTATCACAATGAATGGCATTGTACAAATGCAACCACTGAATATAAGTTTTCAGTACCCTGCACAGATATTTGTCAACAATGAAACATACGTGTGAGGAAGAGAAGATGAGAGATGTCTGGTACATGTCTTCAACAATAAGAAACAGGGCATTAAATAGCTTGAACGATAATTAGGTTTTTTTGGTGTACAATTCTCTTTCAACTTCAAGCAATAACTTTATTGACCACACTTCCATAAAAATCTCCATTTCTGATAAAGACGTGTAAGACAAAACCACATGGTTCATGATCCCTTGTTTCTCACCAGACCCAAAGAGCCTTAAACCATTCAATTTGGGAAGCAAGGTGATCCACACAAGCGCCATATATATACCCCTCATTCCACTCTCAAATATATCATAAAGCATCGAACTTGAAACACTTTGTACAACAAACAAGAAGTAGAAAACATGGGTTTTGATTTGCTTGGCGTTAGAAGAGCTAGACAAGAAGTTTCAAAGGGTACCGAAGTCCCAAAAGGATACCTTGCAGTGTATGTCGGAGAGAAAAAGAAGAGGTTCGTGATTCCGATTGGATGCTTAAATCAACCCTCGTTCCAGGACTTGCTAAGCAAAGCAGTGGAAGAATATGGGTACCATCATCCAATGGGTGGTCTTACAATTCCTTGCAAAGAAGATGTCTTCTTAAATATCATGTCGGTTCTCACTTGAATACGTCTGAGACACCGACACACATGATAGTATCTAGTTCAAACAAACAATTTTGTAGAGATTACATTTTTCTTTCTCCCTTTGCTTTCATGCAAAAGTGGAAGATGTGTATAGGAACAAAATCATTGGTTCCATTGATTATGTTGATAAATTGAAGCATACGCACACTCGCTTTGTTGAAGCATCTACTTGTTGTTGAATACTCTGTTACCACACACTTGCACTTTCTGGGTTTTGTATTTATCCCCAAGCTCAGATAATTTTTTGTGGAATAATAAAATAATAATACTTATAATAAAATCTAAAAGAATAGTAATATATTTTATTTATAATAAAAATTATGAAAAAGTAATATTGTTATTAAAAATAATAATAGTCTTACAAAATGATAAGAATAATAATATTATTAAAAACATTAAAATTAGAATAATAAAAAAATTATAAAATAATAAATTAAATAAATCAATAATAATAAAATAAATAAATAAATTTGTAAAATAATAATTAAAGTAATTTATAATGTTAAGGGTAATTTTATCATTTAATAAATATATCATTTTATGATCTTTTAAATTTATTATATCGATGCAATTAGATACAAATTTTTATAAAGTTTCTTCTTTGCTTTAAACTCTCTTTCCCCTTAATTTAAAATAACCTTACTATTCACTCATTTTTCTTTTCTTTTCTTTTCTACTCCCTCATATGCATTTCTTAATCCAAATACATTATTAAAGTAATCTCACAATGACTATCACAACTTAAGATCTAGCCATTAATTACCATTCAAGCTTAGATGTTTCTTCCGTGCATTTCACTAATTTCTTGATTCACCTCATTCATTATAAAATGAGTTTCTTTGGGGAATATATTTACATTTTAGAAAACTTATTACTGGATGAATGGGAGATAATTAAAAAAATCAATGGAGTACAGGAAGATAATCAAAACCTTATCCTTGCATGATGAATCCTGTCTTCTTTCCTTTGGGCTCCCTTCCCGCTACACAAGCCGAAGTCTCTTGCTTCTTTTTGGGCCGATGGGCTCACTTTGGGTTTTTCTCATTTTTGCTCAATGGACTTTGGGTTTGCATGATGATTACCAAATGTATTCTACTGTCAATTGTGTTCCTGTGTTTAGTTAATTGTACAAGTAATTGTGTTGTTGTGAGGTAAACGTGTGAATTCAGGCTTATAAATTTAGTTAAAACACAAGATATGTTTAAGTATAAATAGTTATCCATTTAAGTTTAGGTTTTGCATCCACGTCCTAATATCACCAAAACAGCATCTGGAATAAGAATCCCATGTTGGATTTATTGTTACTGCACCCCCTCAAATATGTATATCCTACCACAGATATGTTTGGATAAACTTATTTTTGCTTTTGTTGTACAACAGTAACAGCAGAACAGAATAGGGAGAAGAAAAGTGCATTTGAGAGAATAGTCTAAGAGGGACCAAGCAGGAGGAAAAAAAACTATCTCGACAGCTCTGAATAATTGCAAAACATGTCATGCATAACAGAAAAAGAAGTATATCCACAACTTCAAAAGACACCGATAAACTTCGATGAAAGCGTTATTAACAATGCAATGGTCACCCATCTTGTCTCTTCTCAGACAACTGTTTAGAATGGTTTTTTAAGTGATCTGATTGGATAATCTTATATTTTTAAAGATTTTTATGGAGTTGTAACAACTTTTCATAATATTTTTTCTTTTTCAAGTGACTTGATCGGATAATCTTATATTTTTAAAGATTTTTATGGAGTTGTAAGTGTGATCGAAGTAACATATTTTGACATAGAAAATTCTTTTACACTTATTTGATACTATGATTTACAACTTTTCACTTTTTTTTCTCTGTTACAAATACAAAAATTTAATTTTTTTTATAACTATTTTATCTTTATCTCAAATAGATGTAATGTATGTCAAACTATAGTTACTCCAAACAAAATTTGGCAGAGAAATTGTATAGGTAAAATTCATTGAAACTTCACCAAAAAAAGAAATATGACATTTCTGTATACTTTCTCACTTATATAGTGTTTTCCACTTACAAACGAAGGATAATAAATAAATAAATAAAATTGTCTTCTGTACAGTTTGTCTCAACTAATCTACGTGAGTCTCCTCCAATATGATTTATAGCCTATTCAAACGAGAAGTGAGATCTAAGAAAGCCTCTTCCCTGCAAGGAATTGTGATACCACCCATTGGATGGGCATACCCGAATTCTTCCTCAGCTTGGCTCAACAATTCTTGAAATAAAGGTTGATTCAAGTATGAAATAGGAATCACGAACCGCTTCATTTTCTCTCCAACATAGACTGCTAGATAGCCTTTTGGGACCTCCACAGCCTTGGAAGCTGCTTTGGTGACAGCAAAAGATGATCTTCTAATACCGGGTAAGCGGAAGCCCATTGTTTCTTGAGATGAATTGCACAGAGAACAATACCAAAAAATGCAAGAGCTTGTGTGTGAAGAAATGCTTGAGTTGTTTGTGATTGGCTTGCCTTGCTTGAGAATGTCATTGTGAGTATATATAGATAGATATACTACGAGTCTGTGTGAAACCGGTTCTCTGATGAACTCAATGGTTGGTGGGCAATTTGATGCTTGATGGGGTCTAGTGAGAGACAGGGGCTAATGAGGTGTCACATGATATTGCCTACATGATTTTAGTGAACGATTATTTGAGAATTGAGAACTCATGCCAACCTGGTTGCACTTCAGAAAGAGACTTTACAGCAAATAAGCAAATAATTGCATAACCAATATAATGGCCTTCTTCTTGTGTTCCAGACAGGCTCAAAACATAAACATTTGTTCTTCAAGTTAATGAACTACCACTTTCTGATAACTAATACAGTAAAAGAAATGTCTACTGTGGAGTGTTTATGCAGATCTGTTTCACCCTCCATGTGATAAAAGTGGTGCAAAAGGAGCATCCACTACATAGTCCCCACAAAACAAGACTTGAATGTTGTGTAGACTGTTACTTGTAACTAAAAGATACCAAAATTAAAATTGTATTAATATTGATTTCTCAGTTTCTCTTACTAGATGAATATCCAGTTGATAGAACCAATCCAAAGTTTGAGTTCCATACATTCTTGCTATGAATTGCTTATAAGATACAAGGCAATCTTTAAAGAGATTGCTCAAATAGCCTATAGGCTAGTAAATATAGATATTTTGGTTTCCCAAATCACCTAGAGATTTATTTTTTCGATTTCCACTTGCACTATTTAGAGTGAGAAATTTAAAATTCTGCTGGAACTTCAGTTGATCTTAAAACACAAGTAGCTCTCAAATCTGAGAGAGGGAAAAACTGATCATTGAACTTTGGAAATTTAAGGCATGGCTATGATGCATGTAGCCAAATAGCATCATGTGATTCATATAACTGATCTTACCTACTGGGATAAGTCTTTGTTGTTGTAAATACCCCAATGCCAATGTTCTTGTGGACCTACCTAGGCAGAGAAGCCACTTCGTGTATGATCTGGGTCAATGCTCCTCAAAAATCTTAATTTCATATGTATAATCTTGAACATATTTTTGGTTTATAAGAAAAAATAATTTTAACTTCCCCCTGAGTATATTATCTTTCTGTATGTTCCTAACTCATCAGAAATATACTCTTGCTCTGCCCTGACAAGTAATCTCATGTTCTGTTCCGGCTATAAAAATTTATTAGTTCAGCCAAGTGTAGTTTTTCCTAGATCAAGCAGCCTTACTCATGATTTGTGATTTTTCTTTTATTTAAGGGACAAATTAACAATTAAACATTGTAACTATCGGACAGAAAACACAAAGAAGCCATTTGAATAATTCAACTCATTGTTATAATGCAAGAAGAGAGAGAGAGCATACTCTTGATTAGACATTCTGATGTTAAGTCAATTCTACTGTACAAAAAGTTTCTACTAATCTATGTCAGCCTTCTAAAGTGTGAGATTTATATCACATTCAAGCATGAAGTTATATGTTGGAAGCTATCTTCGCTGCAAGGAATTGTGAGGCCGCCCATGGGATGATTATATCCAAACTCCTCTTCAGCTTGACTCAACAATTCTCGGAACAAAGGCTGGTTCAAGTATGATAGAGGAATCACAAACCGCTTCATTTTCTCTCCAACATAGACTGCAAAATAGCCCTTTGGCACATCCACCGCTTTAGAAGATATGTGATTTCCAGCAAATAATGTCCTTCTCATGAGAGGTAAACGAAAACCCATTGTTATATTGATTGTGTTAGAGACTGGAGAAGAGAATGGTCTAAGAAAGGACTCTTAGTATAAGCTTCTGAATTTTGAATGCTTCTGGATGTGAATGATTTGTGTTGATCCTAAATTCTCTTAGCAGCAGATATATATACATAGATCAAAGGATATGCAAGAAACCATAGGCTACTTGGATTATTGGTGAAAGAGAGCTATGAGTTGTTGCTATGGGACCAAATGAGAGACAAAGCATATGGTGTTGTCTTAGAGGACTTTCTACTGATTCAACGTAACATGTTATAGCAGATAACATAACTCAAGTCCCACCTTCTGGAACAGATTACCCCACTTAAAATAAAACATGTGCATATGTGAAAGAGAGAAACTAGTTGATCATGTTGAAACTTCTTCATGGCAGCAGCAAACTTTGTTTATGCAAATTACACACCCTGTGTGCCTAGAATCTGATGTACATAAAAAATGTGGTCCATGGTGCCTCGTGATCAAGTATTCAATGTTGGTTCTCTTATATCCAAGCGCTGTTTAAGAGCTGGCAATCAACTATGGTCAATTCTCAAGGTTTACAGGTTATTTATTGCTACTTACATATTTTTTATATCTTCTTCAAAGAAACATGGGTGATGTCTGAAGCATGTCTACCATTGAAACAGCTACTGCTCAATGAATGAACAAGCATTACATTTCACCACTGCTGATGTATCTAAGTTCAAGTAGGTAAACATGTTGGCCATTATGTGGGGTATGGTATACACTCACATTTATCTTCCTAATCCTTGAAATAAATCTCCAAGACAACACCATGTGATTCCTTGTCCCTCAATAGAACTGTTGTAAGAAATTCACTCACGGAGGAATTGGAATATTGCAGATGCAGATGACTCATCAGGGACTATATATATATACACTATTTTTTGTGCTCAAGCAACACAATTCATTTACATCCTCAAGCATCTGAATTCAAATATTTCTTTCTCATACAAGCCTTTTGACAATACTCAGAATACTATTTGTTTGTAGAGCAAAAAATACAATGGGTTTCCGCATACCAGGTATTATTAGACAGCCATCATTTTCTGCTGTCAAAGCAAACAAGGGACTTGAAGTTCCAAAAGGCCATCTTGCAGTGTATGTTGGAGATAAGATGAGGCGGTTTGTGATCTTTTCAAGAATTGCTAAGTCGAGCAGAAGAAGAGTTTGGATATGATCATCCAGCTGGTGGTCTTACAATTCCATGCAAGGAGGATGACTTTCTACATCATGCTATAGTGGTGCTCGGATAGATTAGTTGAGAAAAAAATTGTAGAGAAGGAACTTACTTTTATTATGAATTTTGTTATGCTGTATTTTTCCTTGTATAATCCAACTGAAGTTGGAAATTTTGACTTGAATGACAATGCTAACAGAAGATATTGCAAAACCACTTCTTTGTTTTTCTCCAATATTTTAATAAGTATAAATGCTATAGTGTCAGTATCAAATCTCAGTGGAAATACACCAGTCAATCTATTATCTTTTGGTGGGGATTAAATGCAGTTACTATTTTGGAGATATTAGCCAAACTTTCATCGTATGTTTTTGAACTGCACATGGAGAGATACAACTCATGAAATGTTTGGATGTAAAGGCCAGTCTATGCGTATGACATTGTTCAACGTCAAATTAATGACTGTTCTCTATCATTTTGAAAACTAATATTACTTTGTCGTGTTTCATTTATACCAGAATTATTTTCATGCATATTGATAAATACAATAAAAGTTATTATAAACATATGCAATACAAAGGTTTAACATTTAGATTCATGCACATCTCTCATTATGGACAGTCACTCAGATCATTATAGCAATTTTGTCCAACTTATCCGACCAAAAAGATGGATTTCGATCACGAATCTGAATAATCATTTTCAAAATTCACGAAAAGAAAATACTTAACTAGTGCTAGCACATTATCCACATCAAGTGAAAATAATTTATTTTAGTTCAGTTAGCAGTGACACAATCCCAAGATATCTACATCCACTTGAAGTTAAAAGAATGTGCATGAATTTGAAACCCTTTCAAGTCTTGATATTGGGCTTTAAATTTGGACCCCATGCAAAAGTGGATAGGTTGTTTCTTCTTGCACGCCATTATCACTAACTGCACCCCCATTTCAACTCAAAAAGACTATCATACCCTCCTTTACTGTCACCATCACCACTGTTGCTGCCTTCATTGGGACTGTTGCACCATTCTCACCGTAGATGAAGACGAAAAGAGAGAAAGCTCATTCCAGAAAAAAAAACTCATTTCATATGTTTTGGAAAACTTGTTCTGAAAAGTTCATTCCAAGAAAACTCATTCCTGTATGATATATGTTTTGGAAAGCTAATTCTGGAACTTCTTTTTTAGAAAATTTGTTCCAAAATGCATTTTATACATTTTAAAAATTTGTTCTAGAAATCCTTTTCCAGAAATTCTGTTCTGGAAAACCTATTCTGTAAACATGTTTATAAAATTTTGAAAAACTTGTTCTGGAAGATTTTCAGAGTAATTTTTAATTTTTTGCCAGCTCTAGAAAAGTTAAGGAACTTCAATGACTACAAGTTTCTATTTTTCAGAAAAATTATCTATGAAAAAATACTACACACTAGAATAAATTTTTTTGGTGGTAGATTAAAAAATGTAAACAGAAACTATGTTTGTGAGATTATTATGGGAGGGCAAAAGGAGTGCCAATTGAATTATAATGTATTACTCTAAAATGCAAAGTTTCTTTCACGTTCCTTGTCGATTTTGTGTCTTCCATTCCTAATAATGTTGAGCTATTAGAACTGTTTCACAAATAGAAGCTAGTAATGGGTGAACCGATTAACATGTTGTTTTATGGTTAACTGTAAGTACACTATTGTTACATAAAATGTTAAAGTATTTGGCCTTCCAAAAATCGGGTCCAGTAGTGCAATAGTGGGAGTATTTCACGTGCAGTGGTTGAAAACAACTTTTGTGCAATCACATGGACGATTTGAGTTTTCAATTGAGTGGCTCTATTATTGGAATGCTTTATGAATTCAATAGAGAATGAACAGGTACAAAGACATTGAAGTGAAGGTGAACTAACTAACCTAGCCATTTTTCATTTCCCATAACTGTTGTAAAATCTGCATTATCTGATGTACTTCACACTCTATTGGTCTAATCAACTTGCATAACAAGCACTTTGCCACACCTAATTTGCCTTTTACTATAGTTTACTTACACGAAACAATGCAAACTTCTACTGTGAAAGTTGCGTTTCATGTGAATTCGAGTTGAAGAGGAAGGTAAACTAAAAGGAGATAAGAGGAGCAATTGTTGCAGTTTATGAAACTGTATAAACCAAAGTTATCATCCTTGGTTTAGCAAAAGAACAAATATGTAGAGGCTCTAATGCACGGAACAAACCTTCTACCAAATAATTGAAACCTTTGGCTTTTGTTTCAAATAATGACGTAGTGCTCACCCATTAATTATTAACTTGTTGATTATATTTGTAAACGATAATATTATATGCTTATATATAATTTATAAAGATATTGTTTTTGTTGAATACAGTGAAAATCTATACATGAATTAATCTCTCTTTGTGTTAAATATATACCTAAAATCTTCTATTTATAATAAAAGAGATATAAATTAAGTCAAAAATACAAATAAGAAAAATAATAAATTAACTAAAGATAAATATAAAATAAAAATAAATCTAACTGTTTTAATTCATTGTTAATCTAAAATTTACATAATCAACTAATAAAAAAATGATAACAATTTTTAAAATAAGTTAAATAAATTGTTGTCAAAAATCTAAATGTAACTTTAAATCTCCCATTAAATAAAAATAGAAAATTAAACATTGCTCAGACATAAATATTGTCTTGACACTTTGATCTTGGTGTCTATTCTTTTAGATGGAGTGGGATTCTAATCTCACTATGAAGTAAGATTTCAAATATAATTAGATAATAATATAGAAAATCACACACACACACACCCACATAAAAAAATTTGATTTTTAGTCTCTTCACCATCTGGTTTCAAAAGAACAAAATCAAACTCCATAATGGGTCATTGAATTGAGGCTGATCTGGTTTAGAAATGAAGTTTCTGTGCTAGAATTAGTCCAACATATTAGGTAGGTGAGAATGGGAAGGTGGTATTTCATTATAGATTTGACATTGTATCTACTATATAGGATGGGATTTTTAAAAGGGGTATTAAGTTTATGACATGAAGTCAATTGGACCAAATTAAACAAAGGATTAACTTAACCTAATCCTGAAATTATGTGAAGGAAGTAGATAGGCCTATCTATTATCAGTTTTGTCACAACAGAAGCTGTCTGGTGATGACAAGAAACTGCCAGTAAAGAGCATCAGTCTAAATTCAAAGCTCCTTTTAATAGGTCTGACCAGTTCAACATATTTTCCAATTCATGTTGGCATTTCATGTCAAGAACGTGCCTAGAATAAAAAGGGCCAAACCATTATTCGTTCAAAGCATGAAACAATAATCAACAAGTAGTACAAGTTTCAACTAGTACCACACTTTTATTTCTGGCTCCAAAATTCAGTGGGTCCTCATGTTCTGGTCTGGATTAGGCACACTCATGTGAACATACCCCAAGTCCTTCACCTGACATGTTTCTGAACATTCCTCATATCATAATATCATCCTTATCAGCTATTTAGAAATCAGTGCATGGCTTCACTTCACCTCTATATATACATGTCTGCATTTTCTTCTGATACCAATTCGAGCCATAAAACATTTTATCAGTTCATATTAAACTTTGGTTCATATCTATCCTTCTGCATCATGAAGACTGGTAACAGATTTGTGGGGATAGCTAATGCCAAGCAGAAACTTCAGAGAACTCTTTCACAGAGAATCAAAATGGCTTCTGCTGTTGCTGATGTTCCAAAAGGGCATTTGGCAGTGTACGTTGGAGAGAACCATAAGAGGTTTGTGATTCCAATATCTTACCTAAGCCACCCTTTGTTCAGAGACTTGTTGGATTGGGCTGAAGAAGAATTCGGATTCAACCATCCAATGGGTGGTCTCACTATTCCATGCACTGAACATTACTTCATTACTCTAACTTCTTCTCTTAGTTAATTTCTTGTTCAAAAACCTGCAATGGTTTCATCAATTTGGCCAATTGAACATTGGCTATTTTCATTTTCCTAGTTCATAGACAGATAGGAGCAATAATATCTGGTCTCGTCCATTCATTTTGTTCTGGAGATTCTCCTTAATCCAATTGCATCACAACCGATGCCTTCAAATTTTGTACATATATCTCTGTCATTGAGTTCAAGCAAATTTATGATTCCAAATGTTGCTCTGAAAATTGTTGGATATTGGGCTCCAACTGATAACAAAGGCCTTTGAATATACTGGTTTATTTTATAGTAAAGTGTTCGACTTTTTCCACAGTTAGATTCATCACTATAATATCATTTCCTTCATTCTTCACTAAAATTATATCAGCACAGCAATAACATCAATACACTGTTAACTGGAGTGGAGAACAGCAACATAAGTATACAGTTAACAAAGTAAATTGTTTTAAAATGACAGTTATTTTATAGAAATCTTTTCGGCATTAATATGTACTGTAGAGTAGAGAATGTTGTTTTTTCCTAATAACTTATAAAGGTTCTGTTCTGTGTAAAAGAATTATTAAGGTGAAAACATGAATGTCACTGGCCATTTGGCTTATTTACTAGAAAATATTGCTAAAACTATGGACGGATTAAAAACGATTGAAAGATTTGCGTAAATTTAAAAGAAAAATATTATTAATTGAATGTTTTTAAAACTATAAACATGTTGAAAATGAATTAAATACTAGAATCAAACTTTAAATTAAGTACTATAACCAGCCTTTTACAAATTTGTTTGTTGCAACACAATGTTGCAAAAAAGTAATTCTTTGATTCGTCAATACTATTTGAAAATTTGTTGGGATATTGGAATTTCTATATCTTTTCCACATGTTTCCATTGATAATTTATTTTGCATTTTATATTTAATCTCTATAACCATTTGTTGTGTTTATGATTATTTTTCTTACGAGACAAAATGGAAAAACTTTTGCATGGTTGATTTTGTTGCATTTGTTCATTTTGCAGTTTTTAACTTTGAAAGCATTTTTGTCGCTGTAAATAAAATACCTTCACGAGAAATATCTTCACTCATTAATCTTTGTTAGTCATATGATTACAAGACATATATTATTTTTGTCAAATTATATGTAGACAAATTCTTTAGGTTTTCCAATAAAGTAATTGATTATTTATATCACTCCTGCAATGTTACAAGAGTTTTTACTTCAAGTCTAAAATTTGGAAATTCTTTACCCAATAATTTCATCTTGTTAACAATGTTCAACATTTTGTTTGAGTGTTCCTTAATTGTCTTAGACTCTTTCATTATTTGCAGTTGAAACTCTCTTATCAAATTAGCACTTTTCATGTCTCAAATCATCTAGTTTTCTTCTTATTTTTCTTTCAAATCATTTCAAATACTTTTAAGGATTCTAAGGTCATGATTCTAGTGAGGATCGTTTGTGAAACACCAACAAGCATACATACATTTGCATTCGCATTCTTTGTCTTTTTTTTTCCTTATGCATTTTGATTTGAGTCATAATGGTATTCTCATGCACCGAATCAATGATATCGTCCTCTTCCACAATTTCCAATAAATATAATCTTTCTAAATAAGTTTGCATTCTTGTAACTCATTATGAAAACTTATAAATCATAGCAAGTTATTAGAAAAACTTTTCTCCTTTCATTCTATTTGAATGGTGAGATTTTGAAAATACAATATGATGTATAAAAGAACTTGTTATTTATTTTATTCATATGCTTTATATATAGAATAGAAATGTAAGAAAATATCAAATATTAATCGATGTCTCAATTTTACTTTTGTAAATTTAAATAATAAATTGATATATTTTTAATTTTATATAAAAAAATTATCTCTAAAAAAGTAAAAGATTTTTTTAAAAATAATTTAAATAAGAAAATATGAAGCAAATATTTTCAACTGTTTTTAACCTTAAAAATTTAAAAGTGAAACTAAGTCCGGTACATATATAAAGGAAAAAGGGTAGGAAAGCTCATTTGGAAAATGCATTGCATTTGGCATTACATGTGTGGATCATGGTGTTTTCTTGGTACATATATGCATCATTGTGTTTATGGTATGCAATGTTTTGCTGAGTATCTATCTAATTTAACAATGGATCATACATAGTAAGTTGGAGTGTTAGGGTGCAAGTTCCGTAAAGTGGGCAACTAGGACATTACAACTTCCCATCTTCCATCACAACCAAAAACAATACGGATTCTTCTCATCACAAATTCCAATAAATCACATGCCCCTTTTTTTTGAGATAATCTTTAAAAAACTGACAAATATAATTTTAACTAAATTACATATAAACTTAATTAAGTTTCAATTTTTTTATAAATTTAAATATTTTTAATTGGATCTTTATTAATTTTTTTCCATGTAATAGGTACTTGAAATTTATACTTATAATCTCAATATCTTATTTTAACCAACCACAATAAGTCATAAAAAAATATAAAAATGAACTAATTACCAATAATTAAGAAAAATAGTCTTGTAAATTAAAATTAAAAAAAGAAAAAATATATTTACATCAGAGTTTTGAATGGATAGAAAACAAACTACACAAGATGACAGAATCATTAATTGCACATACATAAAGATTGTTTGAACCCTCAAGGGAAAGAAATTATGGAACAGACCAAATGACCGTCCTAGGTGTTTATGCCGTTAAAATTAAGAAGGAGCAGTGAATTGAAGCATTTTTAGGACTTAGCATAGCAAAATATGTCCAATTTATGTGTCTGGTCTGGTCCTCTGTACAGGCACAAAGACAACAACTCTAACGTTTGCACAATAAATTGTCTTTCATAATATTAACATTATTTGGCCAAACCATACACTCTAGTATTTCAATTGTCTGTCAAATGAAATTTATTCATCATTTATTAATCTACTCTTTATAGGTAAATATCAATATTGGACCTTAATTTCATGCCTAGTGGGTGGCTTCAATGTGGATTTTGGCCCAACCTAACCCACCTTATCCGAATTAAGCTACTTTCACGGGATGTTTAGATTCAAGACATTCCAACAGGAAAACTCTGCAATCACACAAGTGTAATAATGAGTTAGAATCACTTTTTTTTATTATTTAATTTTTTATTACTGATTTTTCAAATAATTTATTAAAAGATAATAAAACCACAAAATTATTCATTATAATAAATAATTAAATATATTTTTCATCTTCAAAATATTATAAAAAATTGTGTTTATAGACTAAATTATATATATTAACTACAACAAAACTTGAAATATCAGGTTATGAAAGCTTATTCTGGAAATATTAACACCTCTCTACGATTTGCTAAAAAGCTTATTCTGGAAAGCTTATTCCAGAAGGTATCAGATATATTTTGAAAAAATGGTTCTGAAATCTCGAATAATTTAAAAAATTTGTTCCAAAAAACTTGTTTCGGAGAACACGTTCCAAAATACATCTCATTTGTTCTGGAAATTTGGAAATTCTAGAAAACATGTCCAGTCCAAACAAGTAATCTGAAAGTCATCTGTATGAGGGATAAAATGGTCATTTTAAAAATAATGAGAATGCAGTTAGAAATTAAGAGATGTAAGAAGCAGAAACCTCAATTCTACCAAACCTTTACCCCCACATAGCCCAACCCATGTTCAAGAAAATGGAAAAGAATAAATATGTGACTTCTTTGTGCACCCTCAATTTTCTTCTTGCACTCCCAAATTTTTCTCAAAGATATTATATATTAAATAATTAGGTAAAAATTATTTAATGTTCTCACTGTACAATATGAAATGCCAAAAAACTTCGACATTATACTATGTTTTTGTACTAACTATTTAAAATAATATCGAATTTGAATATTGGCATTTTATCAAATTTCCAAATCTAATATACATATTATCAAATCTCAAACAATACCAGGATTCCAAATCCGATACACCTACCTAACATACCTAACTGAATTTCATAATCCACTCTACTACCTAATCTACTAGATTTTAAAATATACGTTACCCTTCTCACCTCCTGAAACTACAATTACCAACCCCCAAATCACCATGCCCAAAAAAAAACTTTCTTCAGAAAGGAAATGCACTTCACCAAAGATTGCCCAAGGAAATAGAGGTGCCTCGCTAATGTCTGTGGAGTATCAATGGAAAAGGAATGGGTGAAAAAGAGATGCAGGAGGAGTAGGTACAAGAAAGGAGGTGAAGGGTGTTAGGGTGTAAAATAGGATTTTTACCCTAGTGAAAGGTCAATTTTGGGATTTAGCAAAATTTGGAAGTGCAAGAAGAAAAGTATGGAGTGCAGGGAGAAGCTCCGATGTCTGGAAAGCCAGCACAAATAGGGTATTGAAAGCGGAAGAAGAAAAGCTAACAAACAAACACCGCTATTTTGGGACCTACATGTGTGTGGAAAGGTTATGGATTAATAAATTATAGTGTTATGGCCATACAACAAAGATTCATATCTTTTGTGAATAGTGATTATAAATCTAATGTTGTGTTTCATAGTTAAGGTTGTGAGGTCAGGACGAAACCCTAATAGCAATGCCGGTGCCCAAATATTTTTTTCATGATTGTGCTGCCATGCAACAAATCTTTACATGATTGTCACTCACGTACGAACTTTCACAAAAGTCCACTGCTATTTCCACTATGCTTGTTTCTTCATTGCCTCCAAATTAAATATTCATTTTTATAAGAATATGATTTGCATGTCTTGAAAGTAATTTTAATGTTAGAATGACATACTAACGGAGTTTTCATTTGCTATATCAATATCAAATTATTGTTGAAAATTTAATCATGAGTCTAAATCCTATACTAAACAAAGATGATTAAAATTAAATACTATAAGTTTTAATTCAAGATTTTAATATCATGATATATACGGAAATTTTAAGTTTAACTCAGTTCTAAATCAATTTATAAAATGAAATTTATACTCATTTGTATACTTTAAATTGAGTTTATATCTAAATATAAGACTTCCAATAACAAGTATTATAAAATAATAAAGATACATAAAATTATTATTTTAAAATTTTGAGTTAAAAATGGTTAATCTCTTATGTAAAATAAGTTCATATTCCATTAAGACTTTCCTATAAAATTCTCTCATGGTTTAGTCAAAATTTTCTTTTATCTCAACTTTTAAAAAGTAATATTTCAACTCTATAAACCTTTCTTTTTCTTCGTAAGCTTGTAAGAGAAAATGAAAAATAGAGAAGTAGGAAAATAAATTTTCACAACTGTTTCTTATTTTTCAAACGTAACCCAAAATATAAGATTCTCCCAAACAATGTTTCGTTGTTATCTAAGCGACATCATCGAGATCAAACTATATTGTATCTAATTATTAAAAAAAATACAAATTGTGACCACTTGTTTCGATCAATAGTTTGATTTTTGAAAAATTGTTTTTTCTTTGAAATCATGTTATATGATTGATAGTTATTTCCAATTAATTGGAGGTGTTACAATGAATTTAATGTTTAATTTAAAATTAATTCCAAGTCCCGTTGTTCTCACAACCTAAATACTAGACTTGCGATTTGAAACCAATTTTGATTTGACAATTTGGAATTGAAATTACATTGTATTTTGGATTTGACGTTTCGAACATAGTCTTATTAATATTTTTGTCACGATGAACCAAACTTGTTAAATAAAATGTCTTTTTAGTGATACGTTTCGATCTATATGTTTGTGGTGTCATTTTTTGTGTGTTGAAATGGTATATGATGCCATAATTGAGTACACATACATAGGCTAATAGGTTTATGTTTTTTTTGGTAAATAGGCTAACAACATATCTAAGGAGTAGGGTATGCAAATCAACGCTGTAATGACTACTCGACAATAAAAACTAACTGACCCAAACCTATTCTTTCATTTTTACATATCATTATTGTACTATATTTTTTAAATATACTGAATTTCATAGATTCAAAAAAATATTAAAACATCAAAGTGATAGTACAAGTAAAAAATTTAAATTTGTCTTTAAACTTTTGAAAAGCATTTTTTATTTCATCATATATATTCTGAATCTTTTATTCTGGTTAATTAACATAAGTTTTCAAGTAGGAATATAGGGTAGCAATAATTGTAAACATTTCATTGTGTCTTATAAATGATAATAAATTTTAAATGCTTTATAATTAATATCAATGCATTGATTCAATGCATTGAATATTCATAAATTAAATGTTTATGATTAAAACTTGGCATTTCACTCAATTTCATTAAACAGAATATTTCTTTCAATAATTATCAATGTTGAGTAATTTAGAAAGGAAATTTCATTATAAATGGCTAATTAAGTTTTTTTGTGGATATTATACATACCAACCAAACTGTCAAAGATAATAATTTCATAGTTTATTTTTTATAATTTCCTAAGGGAAACAGATGCCCTTGTAATTATGTATCCATATTTTTTTCTAATTTAAATAATACGATTTAAAAATAATAATTTAAAAACTAAGAAAATAATATGTTAATTATTTGGAGTGAAAAAAATTTAAAAATTATATTTGAGGTGAGTATTTATATATTTTATTAAATAAAAAATGGTTTTCTTCTATTAAAAAATAAAATTATTTAATTAAAAGTTATAATACAATTAGTTTTCTTATTTTAGTTTTTTAATATTTCTTTTATTGAAGAGGAAATTATTTAATAAGAAATGACTTTAAAAATTATATTTTTCTATATAACGGTATGTAAATAAACTTTTAGGTTGATCGTATAAAGTAATAGAATAATACTGATAAAAATACGTATGATTGTACCTTTGCCGCGTTATATGTGTACGTAAAAAGCTGAAAGCATATCTACGAGGGTGGGACCTCATAAATAGGTTTAATGGCTACTCAACAATTAAAATTAACTTCAAAACATCTCATCAGAACAAACAAAATAACCTAATTAAAAGCCAGAAAAATATATATATGAAACAGAAGTGTTAATGCTTTTGCTGTTCTGATGAGATTCTTAAACTTCCATGTTTGCTTATTATCCTTAATATCCGAATCTTGTCGGTTCACTGATAAACTCTCACATCCCTGAGAGGTGTGTGTGTGTGTGTTCATCTTTTTTTTCTTTTTCTGCTTAGAAATTATGAAGAAGAAAATGGTATTAGTAGATTTATATTAGTTCTGAGAATTTAATGTAGCTGAGTATGGTGTGTCGGTTTATTAAGTTGGTAGGTTATTTTCACTTGGCAGTGATAAAATAAGCAGAAAATGCATTGAACATTCTGTTAAGGAAAGTGTAGGTGTACGAAAGACAGAAGTAACAGAAGATAAAGTTATGGTTGGAGAAAAGGTTGAATAATGCTATGGATGTGAATGAAGTTAGAGTTAATGCATGGCCACGTTATCACCATTCTTCGCCTCCTCGTGTTTCCTCCATAAATAATGGAAGAAAAAGAAAACAACGAAAAGGAAAGCCAAATTTTCTTGGTCTTTTTAACTAATAGGTATTTTGAGTGAAGGGAGATTTCTTTGTAATTTTATAAAATAAATTACATAAAACAATTTGTAATTTTATTAGAATAATTGTTCGAGTTTCTGATTTTTGTTAGTTTTTGTTAGAAAAAGTTTATAGTAGAAAAATTGTATATATATTAATTAATTTTGTTGAATATATGTGAATATATATCTTATAATGTCGGTAAAATTATTGTATGCTTTTATTTATGAGTTTACTTGCAATTTAATATATTCTTTTTCTTTGATTAAACATGTTTTGTCTTGAAAAGTTGTTTTAAAAAATTATATTGTCTTTAAAACAAATTATATACTTATTCCGAGTTGTATTTTATAAAAATCATATAAAATATTTTCTCGGATGATAAACTATAATATAGTGTTCTGTCTGATTCATTATAGAAAGAATTTTACATATTTTTCATAAAATGAAAAGAAAAAATACATATATAATTTAATTTTAAAAAAAGATAATTTTTTTTTATAAAAAGTGAATTTTAATCCGAATATAAAACTAGATATTAATAAATTATTTCAGATCAACTAAAAAAATAATCTTTAAACTTAATTCTATAGTATTTATTTATACACTTTATATAAACTCGTCTCGTCGTTAGTACACTGAAACTTGTAATCATTTTAGATGAACTTGAACTTTTTCTTTTTGTTATTCCTGTCAAATGTATCCGAAACTTAACAATGTTGGTGGAGTGAAGAGAGACAGTGATAGACAGTTATCGTTTTCAGAGTACTGCACTTTGATACAAAAAAATAGTATGTAGTGATTAGAAGAGAATGGTGAAAAAGAATTCTCCAATGGAACTTAGCTGGCTCATGAACCAAACCAAATAGTGAGAACACTTTGACGTGCATTTTAGCTTCTCCTTCAACAAAACCATGTGACTCTTTCTTCAACATTATTACGAACTGGGACCCTCAGTTTGCTATGAGTTGGACACGTACGATTTTTCCCTCCATCTTCCTCCTATAAATAATCCACCACCCAATCTTCACTTTCTCAACACCACCAGCACCAAACAGAACCAAGCAACCTTCGATCGATGGGTATTCGTTTGCCGTTTCTGGTTAATGCAAAACACACGTCGTTGAAGTCGAACAATGTTCCAAAGGGTCACGTTGCAGTTTACGTGGGAGATGTCGAAAAGAAGAGGTTTGTGGTGCCGATATCATATTTGAAGCACCCTTTGTTTCTTGATTTGCTGAACCGAGCAGAAGAAGAGTTTGGGTTCAACCATCCCATGGGAGGCCTCACAATTCCTTGCAAAGAAGAAGCTTTCATCAATCTCACTTCTCAAATGCGTGCCTTCTGAGACAGACACCATTGTTACGTACTACGTAGTACTACTATATATTAGTTGACTGCATTTTAACTCACTCACCATTGTTACTATTATTATGAGATTGTGTTCAAACTTATGAGTTAACTTTGTCTGGAGAATCAAAATTGATGGCCATGGCCTTGGCAATTGTAACTACTTCTTCTTCCTGCAAACCTCACTTCCATTTATTTATTGTTTGGAACCTTTGTTTTTCGCCTTCATAGGTCAGTTGCAAGCTGCTGGAGTTAATACGGAATAAACAAGTTGAATTAACTATTCGGGTTATTAAATATGTTTGTGTTTTTTTATTATGTACATTCTTCAAGTTTAAACTTTAAAGGTTTTGACTTATACCTTCGTAATATTTCAAATTGGATTTTCTTTCATGGGGTAAAAAATACACAAAAATGTTAAAGTGGAGAAATAAACATAAGTAAATGGTAGAAGAATAGAAAAACTAAAGAGACAAATACGTAAGAGGGAATGAAAAACTTGTCGAGGAAAGAGTATATAGTACAGTTTTTTACAATGGTATTTAATTAAAAATTTCATATAAATTTAAAGTATTTGTCTTAAAAGTCGCACCAACAATATTTTTTATTGATCAATATTTTTCTTACACGGTACAAAAACTAAACTCAACATTATATATATATATATATATATATATATATATATATATATATTAATAACAATTATTTTATATAAATATATACAATAAATAATTAATTTCATCTAAAAATTACTTAAATATTTTTTTTGGTATACATGGATACCTTAATTTGGTTGTTTTCTAAAGGCTATTATTTATGCAGTCTCAACCGACTAAAATTCATTTTTCATACTTTTAAATTAATATTCTAAAAACAATTTTCCTACATAAGATGGTTTATGGTTAAATAGCAGTATCGTTTAAACTGTTAATATATGCATTATTTAGTCATATTTTAGTTTCCTCTGTCTCTGTTTTAAAGAGATTGTTTATTGAAAGTGTATAAAAACATAATAAAAATACATCATTGATAAAACTAAAAAATATTTTGAAATATATGTTACAAATGAAAGAATCAAGATATATTTGTAGACTAAAAAGTAGTTAAATTTAATGTTTTGTGAATCTTTCTAATATATTAAATTCAAATGTTAAGTTTGACCTTACTATATCAAAGGGTTGGTTTTTATGAACAAATATTTTTTCGATGTATTTAAAAGTTTTTTAAAATAAGTTAATATAGTAAGAGTCAATTTAAAAACTAGATAAAAGTACTCCGACCTGAAATTTAATTTTATATCCTAAATCAATTTCTTAATGTAAGCTAAATATATAAATATTTGTCTAGGATCATGTTAATTGGTATTTTTAATGTGATTTTGAATAATCCAATCTAAGTACCAAGCACACTGGGACCAAATCAGTAATCTCAGTAGAATGATTGAAAATAACGGAAGAACTTATAAACATCAAAATCGTCTTTATTGTTGTTTAAATTGTCCTATTGTATAGTTTACATATGGAGAGTTCTAGACAAAAAGAATACATGTAGCAAAAACGGATACATAGATACATAGATACATACATACATGAAACATCTGCATCTCTATCATACATACATATATAATCCGCGTTGCAAAGGCCATGACATAGCTGCAGGTGAAGAACTGCCATTTATATTCTATCGCGGGTACGACCTTGGTCACCAGAATGAAGTTTTTGAGATGTCCTACACTTTCCCTGCTCCTACCATTCAATGGCCTCAGCACTCAAGAAGGCATCATCTGCATTCTTGGGTCTAAATCACTCTTATATTATACCATTAGGATGAAGGAGCTTTCAACTTAAATATTGAAAAAACAATAAGATGATTTGGTGAAGAGGGGGACAGGAAAGAAAGCAAAAAGCAGATGCTTGTCTTAGTCCAAAGACAGATTGCCAAGTCGGATGTTTCGTTGCTGATGACTGATACCTTTACCCAGTCGTGACATGGAGGAACTCCAATCACCTGGTTTTCCGCTGAATGGAGATGCAAGTTTGGGCTGAAACCATTTTTTCAGAGCCGCACCATGAATTCGAATCTTACCATTCGATTCATTACCCTGATGAGGAATCTGAAGCCTCCTCAATAACGCTCCAATTGCTTGGCCAGCTCTGAAGTCAAAATATTGCACATTTGTTACACAAATTTCTTAAACAATATTTTCTAGACACATCACATGCAATTCAGTCTTTTACGACAAATAATCTCCTTAAAACACAATGCAGAGTGAAAATATACTCGGATGATATGCAAGTAACTATATCTTACCAGGGGTAGTCAATAAACTGCTAACAACTAAGAAAAATTTAAGAAACTTGAATTTGACTTGCTCGTGCCATTTGACCACTGACCACTTCAGATAATCAATGTTGAATATACATCTTACTAACATGCGGATGTGTCAAACAGTTAAATGACTCACTACAATCACCATCAATAAAATATACAAATGGCACACAAAAAAATATCCCGATGTACCAATATAATGGGTCATCAATGATAATATTATAGAAAACACATGCCCGATAAGATTTCCAATTTGATTGGAACGAAAATATATTTAGGCTTTCTGCACTGCATTTAAACCTCAAATGTGCTGCTCTAACAAACTCGACAAATTTGGATAGCATTTAATATTCTATGTTTGTACAATGGATTGTTACACATACGTGGGGACACCACATGGTTAAAAGCATGTTGACAACGTACATATTTGTGATTGACACTTTGTGATTGACGATCTTACCTTCCAGCAAGGTTAATAATCTTCTCCCCCTTCTGAGACACAACTTCTGTTTTCTCTACAGTCAATAAAATTATTATGTTGGGCAATCTTGCACCTGCAAAGTAGATTTTCACGAGAACCCCAACCAAAGTCAGGACGGAGATTATAATGTAATATTTTCTATCACATGCCTTCTGTTGGTTTAGTAAACTAGTTAATTATCAATACAGTTTATTTAAACAAACAACTTGTGGACAGATTTAAACGACAATGATGGAAAAAGGAGGGGAAATGAGAATCCTGTAATAATATGTTAAAAGAAAAACTGCACTTTGTAGACTTGGATCACCAATTGAAAATTTCAAAATGATCACCAAGAAGCTGATCTGGCAAAATGTCATAATAACAAGGTTTTCTTCATAATATTTGTTACAGAGTTCCAGAAAACAAGTCCTCGTATTGTTGGGAAAATCGTTAAACAGAAGGAAAGATGAAGTGGTACTAAGAAAGGGATGCAAACTGACTAGTGGTAATCATGTGCTAAAGAAGATAATGATACTAAAGTCAATAAAATAACGCATATTTTTGCTAATCATTTGTTACCAGTTTTTTCCGTACAATATTGGAAAGGATTCCGAAATAAAAACTACAACTCACACTGTAGATTTAATTCACTTCCTTATCCAGATATTAGAATTAAGAGTCAATCGAGTAGAATACCTTTCGTGTAAATAAAGTCAGTTTAAATCAACTTGGTTTTAAAATTTCAATTGATCTCAAACAAGAATTATAAATAAATCTTTCTATGAATGAAAAGTTCAACAAGTAAAAGGTAGCACTGATATTATTAAATGATGATGATATTACCTGCTGCCAGTCTATGCTTGAGACCTTTCAAAATTGTTATGAGGTACACCTGTTAACATTTGCATGGATTTAGGGATATGGATTTAACAATTGCAGGAGCACAAATGTCTACCTTTTACATGTGTTTGCTTTTCAAATTTGAAAATGTTTCTATGGTATACAGGGACCAAATATTAAGAGACATGAACAAAGAGTAAGCATGGAACAGAAAGCTATTGGATCCATCATTCAAACTTTGGAGCAAAAATTGCACATTGGTATCATAATAGATCGTACACACCAAATATCAAATGTGTCTGTAAAATAAAGTCCAATAATTTCCATCCGGTTATGTTGTGTGCTAATTATGTGTCCAGTGACTCTAAAGCCTTTTTTTCTGCATTTTAAACTTGTTAGCTAATCCTGGAACACAGTAAGCTTATGTCGGCTATGCAAGAAGATTGTGTATGTCAGGTATACCCACTGTAAAGCACTTTTTTTCTGCTAAAAAATATGTTAATTTTAGACTTGTAAGTGAATTTAGGAATATAGAGAGCATATTTCAGCTTTCGTAAACTATGGGACAGGCTTGGGTACGTTACTTACACTGAACCTGATTTCTATATATAGAAATTCAAGGATTGTAATGCCCAAATACAGTTGAGTTAATGAATCCCACACGTACAGTTCCCTCTTTCTCTAGCCTTTCAAAGTTAAAATGCAAACTTTTTATGAAACATAAATAATCAAGGTAGGAGTTAGATTAACTCACCTCAGCAGTAGAAGCATGTAATTCTTTAGCATCAATAACAATGGGACTCGTTTTAAATGATACAAATGGAACAACTCCATATGAAGCAGATTCCTACAAAATCATTACAGCATCATATGATGATCCAGGTTCCCTTAGAAACAATAAGGCCCAAGATATTGAATAGAACTACTTCAGCTCCATACTGACCTCAAGTATAGAGAAAGCACGAGGATCGTATTCACCAAATCCATCAATTAATGAACAGAGGTTTGATCCTCTTGAAGTATCTGCACTAACTCCTAGGTTCTCAACAAGTCTATTTTTCAGAGATGTATCATAAGGAAGTTGCAGGCAGCCCAGAATTTGTGACAATATTTCACTTGTAGGTTTTTGACCAGCTTCAATTGTTTCACGAAACACCATTAAGGCCAGCGATGTCCTTTAGAGTAAAAACAGCATTAAAAACTTCCACGAAGAAAAAAACAAGAGAAGCCTGAGAAAATAAAGTCATAAAAATGCCGGGAACAGAGATTTACAGACTTTTTCCTATTGTTTTGAGTTTTTTTCCTTAGACAGATTCAATTGAGAAGAATGAATGAAAATAGGATGATTTCAAACAAAATGTTGTAGAAATGCAATAGTTTCACTATAAAAAGCAGCACTCTGATATGCGTATATTGAAAAAACAAATACGTAAAGGAATGTCTATAAATGGTTAAATAGTTAAATAAAGAGTTGTCTTAACAAAAAATTGTAAACGTAATGTGTACCATTTATTATCAACTTGTGGCCGCTCTGAGTGAAAAGATAAAACAGGCTCACCAACAATGCAAGCCTTCTCAAATCTCCGCAGGCACATTCCTTTCCAAGAAATCAAAGTGCTATCAGGATTTATAAATCACAGAACTATCAAGGCGTAATATATGAATAGATATGGGCCACAAGATAACCAAAATCCACAACCTTTTGCTTGAAGTTCACAGCAAATTAAAAACTAGTCCTATAAATAAAATTCAATACATATCATATGAGCCTAACGCTTTCATTTTTTTATAATTTAGGGGAAGGAATAAGATTCCATCATGATTTCTGTATTTTCTATATGAAACAGCCACAGAAATATTTACTATGCGATTGCACACAATTAGCTAACTGAACAAACACAAAACTGTGAAAGAATTTGTTCGATCCTACACAACCTATATTCTCCTGTCCTATAAGCAGCAACTTTTGCTGTTTCAGAAAATATTATTAATACATTTGTATAAAACTCTTACCTTTGATTAAATTACACAGCTCTAATATGAGTCTTATCCTATTCCTTTATATCCTTAAACAAATAGTGAAAAGAAGGCAAATTTGTAGAGCCAAAACTTTTCTCATTAGGACTAACGATTATGGAATCACGACTTCTCTTGAAGAGGACTAAAGATGCTTTTTGTGATGCTCTATAATAAAGGTGTGAAAAATTTTATATGTTCCTTGGAGAAAGAACATATTTTGATATGGACTTTGGCCATACGATCACATCAAGTAACCTTTTTTAAACTGTGATCACCAACCACGAATGTGATTATGTGTTAATGAGAAATGATATGTCTCTCAAAAAAGATAGTGAACTTATGCAAAATATGATTTTGTTTTTAATTCACATCAACAAATCTAATTCTAATCAATCTTGAACTTTTTCATATCATTTACATGTCAAATTCTACAGTGGTGTATTAAATATTTGGACTTTAAAGGAAATAACACAAGAAAAAAAATGAAAAATGGAAAATTATACATCACTTTTCAATGTATTTGCGTTCATCACACGAGGTGACAATAGTTTCCAAATAATATAGCTCCAAATGCGGAGGGTAAGTATAAATATAAGTCATGCAAGAAACTGGTGATTTTCAAAGCAATAGCAAAGGCTGAGCAATACAGAGCGAGAATTGAAGCTGACAAAATTGAATGAGACTCACCAATTATGCATCGACAAATTATGAGATTAGTGACTACACCATCTTTTTTGGCTTCAGAAAGAAGCATTTGAGCTGCCTCCATATCATCCTTTCTATCAGGGAGAAAAAATAGGAAATTCGTTGAGAAAGAACCAAAACAAAACAGTAACTTAATGACAAAATCCTCTTAGACCACTTACTTCTCACTTGCCACTATAAGTATCGAGAATGTGATACTGTTTGGGCACAATCCTAATCCTTTCATTTCAAAAAAAACTTCCAAAGCCTTTTGAAATTGATCTCCATCACCTGTACAGAACTCTTACAATGTTTAAACTCCTTTTTCCCCATTAATCAGCTAACTTAAACAATGTAACTGTACAGATTGGGGAAACAGCTATAAAAATGAGAAGAAAGTTTGAAGTATCCATAATCAAGCAAAACAAAGGTAGAGAAAGGAACCACACCTCATTTACAAGAATCAGGAAAAGTTAAACATGTTAGGAATCCAAGTATGATTTGAAAGTCTCATTGAGTAGAAATGAAAAAGTTAATTGATTTATACGAAAAACAAGACCTACAAACATTGAGTCTTAAGATTTTATTTTGGAAGTGGTGTCATGTCTCTTATATGGACAACTCATACCTCTGAGACTTAAACTCCTCAAAGACCTTCATTTTTTGAAAAGAACTACTTTTCCAAGTTATTTAATATTTTTCCGATCAAACATTAATGAACGTAACAATATTAAAGACCAAAGAAAAAGGTCAAACTTACACAGTGCAGTGAGCAAAGCATTAACTGTTGAAACTGTTATTGTCAATTTAAGAGACTTAAGATATTCATATAGCTCCAATGCTTTCTGCCAATTTCTTGCCTGAAACAAGCATTTGCCAGTAGTTAGTAACTGAAGTCAATGCTGGCGAAAAAAGAGTCGAAAAAGCATAACTTATATGGAAAAGAAACATAAAAGTACACAGTAATTGCCTTAGGTCATACTCGTATTTCATTATTATTAATTTCTAGATTCAGGATCATCAACTCGAGCACAAAAATCCATATATACTACACTGGAAAAAACATTCTGCATCCATATTTATTTCTTAATTAAAACTAATAGCAAAAATGCCAGAAAAACGTGGTAATTTTAGGAAACCTGTGACTTCATTACTTTCCTTATTAGAAAGCCTAATAACAATCATTGAATAAATTTCTTTTTAATTGATGATTTTATTTTAAACATAAAAACATATTTTTAACATCCGTTTCTAATACATAATTCAAATGCACTCTACTGTCCCATCAATAGACCTTCAATCGATTTCAGTTCCCTTACCTTTTATTATGCATACTATATAAAATCCATAATCCAATTTTTTGAGTTTCATGACTAAAAAATTGCCCTGGGTTTTATTAATGATGTTTTCATTTCATGACAATCTTGTTTTCTGTTTCTTTTCCACTTAAATTTTATTACTTGACCATACATACATTACTACATGCACCCATCAATGAGCTATATGATGTTATTCCAATTCGTATTCCTCTTTCACGGGCTTCTTGTAGAACATCAAAGGCAGCATCCAGATTTTTAGCATGACCAGCAACATTTATCAGTGCACTCAGAAATATCTGCATGATGAAACAACTTCTGTAAGAAAACAACAGTATAGAAATGAAGAAAAACATACAAGAATCAATTCAATAAACCACCATGCAAATAAGTGTTTTTTTATTATGGTTTTATAGTATTATCAAACTAAAGCTTTTAATAATCCAGGTCACCAACAAATTATTTTTTTAAAGTACCTCATCTGGGAGGATCCCTTTCTGGGTCATGTCATTGTATACAGCAATAGCAAATTCCCAATCCCCTGTTTCGCTGCACGAATTAATGGCAATGGTGTAAACTTCGGGGCATCCCTTTATGCTATATTTTTGTACCATCTTGTACACTTCTTTTGCACGATCAACCTGAAAAAAAACAAATAGAAAAAAAAAACAGGAATTGTTTAAAGATCTATAGTAAAGTACAATAAAAAGAGTGATTGGGGAACAAAGAACAGCACCTGACCAGCTTTAGTGCATGCCTTCAACAATGCACCTATTGTTACGTGATCAGGGTCAATGGGCTGCGTTTCAGCTGCCATTTCTGCTAAAACATCAAAAGCACGATCTACAGCTCCTGATTGGGCACAAGCAGCTATAAGTGCATTGAATACTACACGATCTGGCTTCACATTCTACTGCATAAAACATCACATCAGCATGTATAATTAAAAATAGGGAGGAGCTAAACTCATACCACTACAGAGATAATTCTTTAGAAAGACATTCTGCAGTAAATGTACCTTTGACCTCAGTATTCCATAAGCGCCAAATGCTTTGGCTATTTGCCCAGCTCTAGCACAGCCATCAATAAGTGCCCCATAGGTATGAACGTTAGGTTCCACTCCAGAATTAACCATCTTGTGAAACACCTAAGCATACAGATTAACAATTTCAATAGATTCACAATTTATAGAAAATTATATTAGATTTAATTAAATCATGCTATGATGAGTTGAAGGGCCATAGTGTACTTCAAACATTAGATCAACTTTCCCACTCTTTGCACAAGTTAATATCAGAGTGGTATAAAGTTTGCAATCAGGTTCTAGTTGAGCATTCTTAAGAAGCTGCAAAACATGGAAAGCCCCTGAAAAATAGACAATAAAATTTCCATGAGCTGAAAAGATGACAAAGAAGGAACTTTTAGAGAGTAACCAGAATATTTACTTTCTGAATCTTGGGAGCTTGCGCACACCGACATAAGCATGTTAAATGTACTCAGCGTTGGATTTGGAATGAGCTTAATGAAATCAAAAGCTTCTTTAACGGCCTTTCGTTTCTTGCAGGTGTTAAAAAACTTGGCATGATAAACCTATAACAAGTAAATAAGCATATAAGAGAAACAAAAAAATTGAAGAACTAAATGTCGAGTAAAACCAGAAAGATGCAAGTACCTTAGTCATGTCTAATAAACCCTTTGTTTCCATATGTTTAAGCACTTCTACACATTCATGTAGCCTAACAAAATCAATGTACTTAGTATAAGCTCCCCATATCAAAAGCAATGGTAAAAGTAGGTCAGACGGGCATCATGATCATGATATAGTTAACAAATAAGAAAGAAGTGAAGGTAGGAGTTTCACCTCAATGTTTCATTGAAAGCAAATTGGTTTCAAGTTTTAAACTCCA
Organism: Vigna angularis; assembly: GCF_016808095.1. Taxonomy (NCBI): domain Eukaryota; kingdom Viridiplantae; phylum Streptophyta; class Magnoliopsida; order Fabales; family Fabaceae; genus Vigna; species Vigna angularis. The sequence continues at coordinate 38,204,837 of NC_068974.1, forward strand.
ACTAGTATTCTCATAAATCAATTACATTAGCTTTTCAGTGTTCATAGGAGGCAGATCAGGTTAGCAAATTACCTCCCAAGTTTTAGCAAATTATTATATTTGCTTAGATGCTTTGAAGGATCATTTTTCTGATCATCAGGCACCATGATTTGATCATTTTTCAGATCAATATGCATCTTCATTGAGTGAGCCTGGGGAAAAACTGTGTTATTATTGTAATCCATGTTGGTCCTTTCCCTGTCTCTTGAAGAGCTTCTGCCCCTCCTCAAGTTTTTACTCACATGTTGCAGAGGGTAGCCATTATGACTGGAAAGTTCAGCTGCTCCTTTGACATGTTCTGAATCAATAAAACATGGTTTACATAAAAGTTTCTTTAAATATTGGCTTGTTCATCACTATACTACGTAAGGATTTGACCAAAAATATCATCATTGAAATGATATGATGATACATTTTCTTTCACGTAAATTACCTGCATCTTGTAGAGGAATATCTGTAGATAACCCTGTTCCTTTCAGTGTGGCATTTCCCATCACTGAGGGCGACCGTTTTTTATTCATAAAAGAAGCACGGGGAGATAATGACTTTACACCACTCAGCGGTGTCATAGATCCAGTTGCAGGCTTGTTAACCTCATAAAACATGTACAGCCCTTCCCTAACTGACTCCCCAAAAAGGACGTCACCATTGATGGCACCAAGCTCAACCTTTTCTTTAGTACGTCCACCAACAGTCGCCAGTGCGTTGTTTACGCGAACAGACGAAGCAGTATGCTCGGATTCGACGTCAATTAAAGGCAACTCGGGATCAGAGTTAACTTTATCTTGACTTTCTTCCACTTGTATAGCCATTTCCTCAGCAAACTCTAGAGGTGGTAACGAAGTTGATGAGAAAGCGACAGATAAAAAAGACTCATCCAATACCTTGGAACTATTACTATTATTATTATTATTCAAACCAGAGTCAAAAACAGAAGATGACTCTGAAGTCTCGGTGGCGATGGCCACTTCTTGTACCACTGAAGATTTCAAAAACGGGAGGTGGATCTCGTTTTCCTCAAAGACCCGGTACTCTTCCCCATGGTGATCCTTCAACTTCCCAATCTCAGTCAGCGTGTTATCCCTTTGAAATTCCGTAAAACCAAGAATCTCGCCATCAATGACCTGACTCCCAACATTAGTTCCCTGAGGCGATAATGCGAAATTCGTAAGCCCCCGTGTCTGCACAAGACAAAGAGTTAGTTATTATAGAAACAGAAGACATTGTTCAATCAATTCACAAGCTGCATAGCTCGGACAGCAGCAAAACTCTATCCAGAACACTAAATGCATCATCTAACCGAAGATGTGGAGTGAAGAATTTACCAAATGCGAAAAAAGTAACAGACAGAAAAGACTCTGGTAACAGAATTAAAGAAGCGAGAAAAGTAGGTGGAAGAATTGCAATGAAAAGAAGTAACGAGTGAAATTGGAATATTATTGTTGGAAAGTGACCTGGTTAAGAGACTTGTTTTTTTTCTTGGTGAGAGTGAAGTGGAGCCAGGAAACGGCGGATAAAGTGACGACGATGACGAGGACGACGACGGAGTGGGAATGGAAGGAGGCCTTGAAGACGAAGCGCGGGGAGTGGAAGCGGAGGATGCCTAAGTTGCGGCTGGTGGTGCGTTTGTTCCGGGAGCGAAGGGAGGGTGGCGAGAGAGGAAGACGGAGAGAGTGAGTGGAGGCGAGGAAGTGCGAGCGGAGAGCGGAGAGAGAGGGAGCGCTGGAGGTGAGAGAGAGGGCGCGGTGGCGGTTGAGAGAGAGGTTAACTTCCATGGATGAAGAGAGAGAGTGAGAGAGAGAAGAAGTGGATTAGCATTTAGCAGAAAGGAGAGGAGAGGAGGTAGTAGCTTCTTTTGAGCAACCAGAGACACGACTTCTTGCTCATCCAATTCTTCCTGACGTGGCACATTTTTGTTTTTCCGTTACAACGTTTCCTACGCACAATTGCTTAACCTTTTACTGTTTTGGGGACACGTAAAAAACTATGGATAACTTTGTAACTACATATCTAGTTTTTTTCTTATTACAAGAAAAACTAACATTTTTAATTTAATTAAATTTATTTTATTTAAAAAAAAATTAATTCACTATATATATATATATATATATATATATTTATTTGATATCAAAATTTGTTGTACGCTTATAAATAAACTTTAATATTTTTAACATACTTCTTGAATATCTGTTACGATTAATGAAATTTAAATAAAAAATTAGGATTTTATGTTAAAAGTATAATTTTTTTAAAACAAAAATATTTATTGTAGCTATTTATCCTACCTTATAATTAATAACTATATTTAAAATTCTAATTCCTTTTTAACATTTGACATACTGTTTTTTCTATACTTCAAGAAATGCTATAATGTGATTATGATGCCTAAATTCCATTGCACAAATAGAGTAATTTATATATCATCGTTATACTATTTTTGGTAACCCTATTTATATTCATAATATGTTTAGAGTATTTTGTTAATATGTGATTAGATATTGGTTTGATTATTCATGTATTACCTTTAAACGATGACAAAATTTTATTTTTAGTTTTGCATATTATATATATATATATATATATATATATATATATATATATATATATAATTTGGTTAATTTTTTTTATTTTCAACTTGTCAAAGTCACTAATACGATTTTAAGTGGTTAAATTATAATTTGATTGATTGAAATATTAATATAAATTTGGATACGTGCATTTAATTAATCAAATGTACATTGTTTGTGCTTTTAGTTGTTGTTGTTGTTTTTTTCTTTTTGAAACAATCAACTATCTAGTATATTAAATGATGCAATCATCGTTTCTTCGTATTTTGGGTGTATAAGGAATGAGTTAAAAAAAATTTAAAAACCCATAATATATTGTTTATATGATTAAATATATATTAATATTTATAATTATGGATTTTAAAGATTAATTTTAAGAAGTTTATGTTTTTCATGGTCACTGAAAATATGATTTCCTTTTAATACTATGCTAATGATAGGATCTCGTAGCATTTGAAATTTTTCTTTTAAAAATACAAAACCTTTTTTAATTAATGGGTAAGTCCTCCTAACAGTATTTTTTACACAGTTAATATTTATGTTTCTTTTGTCAAACGTTTCAAGAGGTTTCTATCTTGTAATCAATCATCTTTTCTTTTTACGTATATGGGCACACTAACTTAAGTAAGGGCTTTTAAAGTGTAGTTTTTTCATTTATTGATGGATAACATTCGTAATGAGCTTGTTTATTGAAAAAGAAATTGCTTAGTACTATGGAAAGAATTAAGGTAATAATTTTGATAATTATTGACTTATTGTCTTATAACTTAACTTTTAAGTTTACAAATAGTCTATTAAGCTTCTTCTTAAATTACAAAATGGATTCAAAATTTTGTTTCAATTAAGGATACATAAAAAAAAAGGATTGTTCACTATTAAATTGTCTATTTTGTGTGGTTCTAAGATGAATGACGATTTATAGGTTTATAGGTTATTAATATTGTATTAGAGAATAAAGTATATATATATGATATGTTTAGCTCAAAAGTTTGTTTAAAGCCAAATGACTTTGACTGAATTTATGCTTTTTCAATTTTTTAAGTTTAAGTATAAAAAATATATTATTAAAATATTGTCAATTTGGTATGACATTAAGGGTGCATGTGATGTTGTTCTTGAAAATACTTTTTGGACACTAGGTAAAGGTGATTATTAATATTTGGAATTGGTATCCTAACATTTAATATCTAAATTTGTTAGAATTTCATAGTTTGACAAAGTATGGTTATACCTTGTTGTTAGTTGGATATGGACAAATACTCCTTGGAACTTTCCTTCTTTCATTATCAATTTATGTGATTTTTTTTTCTTTAATGGTTAATGAGCACGATAATATGTCTAATTGGAGTTTGGACTATGCATGTTTTCTCAAAAAGTTACAAATTTTTTTTACTTTTCTGATACATGGATTAAGGGTATTTGTTTGGTTAAATGACATGTCACCAATTAAAACTTTGGTTCATAGGAAGTTGTTGTACAGTCGTCTACTTATTGATTTGGAGGTTCAAAAAAATGATGAGTAATTTTATACTTTACATGTTCTTGATGTGGTAATAATATTTAATATTTCTTTCATTTGTTTTCTTTATATTTGGTTGTTTGATTTATGAAATCTCATTGAAGTTTTTTTGCTTAAAGTGATTAAAGTAACTGTCATTATTGTAATTATTTGATGATTTGGAGAATGAGAAATAATAGTAGATCTCAAGATCTAATTGTGTTTTCTACTTTTATGATTCAGATTAAGGAGTCACTGCGTATGACTCATAATAAATCTAAAAAACATATAACTAATATCGTCTATGATTTTTTGGTGCAGAAATTTTTCAATATTCAAATTAAGAAAGGTATGGTGTTTTCATTTATATGACAAGTTTCACATGTTAATTAACTCAAGGTAAATATTGATGATGCAACTAGAAAATTTAATGTGTTGGCGTAGTGAGAGGAAGTCAGGATGAATATGTGAATGATTTTTCAGTTTTTTCATGACTACAGACTTCTATTTATGATGGGTTTAGGAGGGAAATTTATGCTTTGGAACATGCTTGAAAAAATGATTTTCAGAAGCTCTAGTTAGAAAGTAGTTATTCTTTAGTCTATAACGACTTTTTGAATCATTGTGTACTTCTAAGAAGTCTAAAAAAATGACGTTGATGCTTACATTTTTTTAAGTATATAGAGAAAATCATCGTGATAATAAATTAGTTAGTTTAACTTTCATAAAAGAATAAAATAAGTGATCTAATATTTTACCTCTATCTATTTATTTAGAGCCTTTTCATAATAGGTATAGTTTGTCTATTTTTAGTGAAATGTATCTTTTATCACCCGTTTGATATGGTCTCCTATGTTTTATTGTTTTATTTTATCTTTTTTAATAAATATTTATGTAACAATAAATGATTTATAAGTTTTTTTGTGTAATTATAACTGTGATGTCAATCTTCCTAGTAAAATCAACTTTGAATTACTATTTATTAAAAAGATTCTTGTTTTATTGTCAAATTTGAAATTTATCTGAACTATTTAGGTCAAAATGTTATCATTAAAGAACCAAAATTATATATCATTAATTTGAAATAATAATTATTAAGATTGAAAAGTAAAACAAGATTACATTTTTAATCCTAGACCATTAAAATTTATAAACCGTGTTAACCAAATATGTTTAGATAATAAATCCATTAAAATTCTACTAGGTTGACTTTTTTATGATGAAAAATTCATAATAACTAATAAGTTGACATTGTTTATATGAAAGACTCATCAAAATTAAATTGTTTAGAGAGAATTTTATTAAAATATTAATAAATAAAAATAAAGAAGTGTAGATTAACTAACTTGTCCTAAAATAAAGGCTAACCTTTATAGCTATAATTAAATTACAAAAAAGTAAAAAATATATTTGTTTAAACACCAATCATTTAATTCCAAATTAGAAACGAAAAACATGAGAAATTCCTAAAAAATAAAAAGTAGGACAGCGAAACGAAAGCAAAGCTGTTGTTAACCTGAACTTTATCCAATCAGACCTTCTCTCGCGCTTTTCTTCTCTTCTCTTCTCTTCATTTCCGATAGAAGCCATGCCCATGGATAGGCTTCTATCCTCTTCTCCTCTTCACGCCAATCTCAAGCCCTTCACACGATTTCACTCCCCAAGCTTCAATCTTTTCTCCTCGCCGCCTTCTTCCTTCACTTCAATTTCTTGCCACCATGAAAACCCATCATCTCCCTTGTCGGTTTCTGTTCCCAAAATCCTACCACCCCTTATCTCCTCTCAACTCATTCGTCCTCAAACCTCCACACCCCAATTCCAACCCCTCAATCAGATCACCACTGGGAACAATTTCCAGAAACCAAAGGTACGTGCTTTCTGCGGTTATGGTTGCTGCTTAGATCTTGTGTGCATTTCATGATGTTTGCATCTGACATCATGCTCATTCTTAATGCAACGGTGTTCTGTCTCATAAACTGTATCCTCTAGAATATTCTCTTCGTGATTTTAGTCAAAGGCATCTAACCATGCATTGATTCTTAGGGAATCCGTGCAATTTTAGTATTATGCCAAGAGGAAAATTATATTAATGTGGTTGATTACGTTACTTTTTTATTTAAAGGGATAAATTACTCGCCCTAGAAAATGGGACATTACCAACAAATTGGGAATTGTCATATATGTGCAGAAATCTGTTATAATCTGAACGGATGGTGCTATGTTGTTTGTGTACCATGCATATAACAGTTTTTGTGACTGTTACTTTTTCATCAATAGCTCTGCTTTGGTAATACTGTTTGTTTCTGGACTTGAGTTGAATCATAACCAAAGTTAGCTTTTTAATCAGTGTTATTACAGGTAAACCATGATCATTAACTTATTTGTTGAATTGGGTATACGGGTAATGTATAACTGATATTATTATTATTATTGTCATCATTGTTATTATTCATTTGTCGTGATATTTTTGGTCACAAGTATTTATTTGGCTTAAGGTTGCTAGGGTTTATGCTATATAAGACTCGATCCACGCAGTTATTGCCTTTTAGATGTTTGAACACGGTAGTGAAGCTTAAAAGTATCATTTTGCCATGTTGTTTTCAGGCAATAATAACAGCTCGGACATTGGCAGTACTGTCTGCTCTTGTTTTGCTCTTGATCCAGCCAGCTTTTGCTCCGGCAGCTTTTGCAACATTTCAAAATGCTGCCAAGACTGGTGGCCCTGCCGCTGCTGCAGTTGGTGGAAAACTTATCCGCACTGAGCTTCTAAGCAGTGCTTGGACTGGTTTCTTTGCTGGTTGCTTGCACACACTATCAGGGCCTGATCACCTTGCAGCTTTGGCTCCATTGTCAATAGGCCGATCCCGAATGGAGAGTGCTGCTGTTGGAGCCCTTTGGGGCTGTGGCCATGATGCTGGTCAAGTTATCTTTGGCTTGATTTTTTTGCTCCTAAAGGATCGACTTCACATTGAAATTATCCGAACGTGGGGCACAAGAGTGGTTGGCCTTACCCTGCTAGTAATTGGTGCTATGGGGATTAAGGAAGCTTCAGAAGTGCCTACTCCATGTGTTGCCTTGGAAAATGGTGAATGTGATGTCAACGTCTATGAATCGCGTGATAGTAATCCTGTAGTAGGAAAGAAGAAGATTGGTTTTGCTACTTTTGCCACGGGAATAGTTCATGGACTGCAACCAGACGCACTGATGATGGTGTTGCCTGCCCTTGCTCTGCCTTCACGGGTGGCTGGTGCTGCATTTCTCATTATGTTCTTATTTGGAACTGTTGTTGCAATGGGGAGCTATACGGTATTTATTGGTTCGTGTAGCGAGGCACTAAAAGATAGAGTACCTAGAATAACCGAGAAACTTACTTGGGCTTCTTCTCTTGTTGCAATAGCCCTTGGATTTGCCATCATCATTAGCCAGTTTTTTGGGTTTAGCCTTTATTAGTACACTTTAATGAGCCAGGAATCTTTTTTATGAATATCGTTTTGCTAAGAAAAAGTAGGGACGTTAGAGAGAAATTTGCTTGTTTGGAGTAAGGTATCATTTATGCAAAATGTGATTTTGATTTTGTCCATCATTTGACTACGCTTGTGAATGTATATATCTCTGGTAGGTTCAATTATTATGCAGCCAATAGCTGTGTAGCTGTTTCATTTGAAGATTTGGATTTATTTTATCAATATTCTGTTTATGCATGTGTTTTGTTATGCCTTGGAACTCTTACGCAGTAGTATTATGTTACAGAATTAATACACTAGAGTGCTTCTCTAAGTCATATAACGCTGTTATGCAGACAGGACGAGAAATTAGTCATTACTTTTCCAAATATACAAGACAAGTGACATTGGTTCACTCATCTGACGAATCATGGCATAGGGTGGTATTAGTGGCGAATACCGTAAATTAGCAAAGTATATAAGAACAGGTAACATTCGATCACTTCACAATCATAAGCATGCGCGCAAAAGTAGAACAATGTCTTGCAGTTACATATCACATAATGCACGGTATGAATGGTTCAGGTGTTTTATCAATCCTGCAAGCCCCGTGTCACACAGTAATACGAATTTCCATAAACATTTAAGTGAGAGTGTTACGAAGTGGAATAAAGGGTGTTTATTCAGTTTATAAACCCAACCCCCACGCACTTGAGAGAGAATATAAAATCAAAATCAGCCATTCCTTCTCCTATAAAGGGATTTGAAATTTTACAACTAAACAGATATTTCTTTGCGTCGCATTGTAACTAACAGTGGGTAAAGAACAACGGAATCTTTTTGTTACATGGAAAGGTAAATTATTTCGTTCAGCATTTTCTATTTCTTTCATTACAAATGTAGAAAACTGAACAATTCAAGCTCAATTTCCATCTGTGGCAATTCATATTAAATTTTGACCACATAACTTGGTACGAGAAGACGAAGGCCAAGGATTCTCGTCGTGGATGAAACATCAGTTCTTATGTTTTTTCTCAATGTCATAAAGCACGCACGCATCAGCTGCTGTTTTCATCTGGAATCACAAGGGAATTGCAGGACTCAATTTAATGACCAAGTAAATAATAATCAAAAGCATCAGAAAAAAAAACATGAAGAGTAAGTTGTTATACCAAGACCCTATCTGTACAGCTAGAATGTAAAGAAAACTCCTTTCATTAATGAAGTCATGATATTAAGTTAATAAGTCAAGCCAAAGAGTTAATATATTCAAACTCGAACAATATTACATTGAGGCCCACAGAACCTGCTAGTTACTAAATGTGTTGAATCTTAATCCTCATTTTAACAGCCTAAAACAATCCCTCAAATTATTATCAAGATTAATTGATAATGTGTGGAAAGCTTCTGCTAATTGAAGTAATGTCACCATCTCTAGTAGAATACAATTTTATAACAACTCAATAAAATATGGTTCACGAAACTTTGTGCCGATCCTTTTGCTTGGAAAAAAGACTGACAAATGATAATTAAACCAAAAATAAAAGTAGAGTACGAAAGATTTTCAAGATTCAAAATTGTTGTACTACTGCAATACTTCCAGGATGTTTATTCCAAAAATGTATGAACAATTAGTGCCACTAGTTTCGTTGGACTTTGGGAATTCTTTTCTTCTCTGACGTGTTACTTCTTTTAATTTCTTTTTTCTTCCTCGTCTTTTCATTATTGACCGGGGTGGTCAAAATCTAAAAATGTGTACCCAATCATAAAAAAATGCAGAACAAACATACTGACCTGAATAACATTTATAATTTGTTTGACTGCCCATCCAAATAAACTAGTACCAATTAGGAGAGAAAGTAATGACATCTTTTTCAAATTATTTGATATAACCTGGAAATAGAAACAAATGAGAAACTATGATGATCACGGCAAATAAAATGTCTTAAATAATTTAACACCAGTAGGGGGCACTTACGTCCACCAATTTCTCTGTTTGATTCTCCGCAAGATAAAACAGGACTAAGTAAATAACCTACACAATATTAAGGATAAGAATCCAAATAAAAAACTATTTATTAGAGAGTTTCCACAGAGATCAGGAAGAGGATATTGCACTGACCTCACATGAGACACAACAGTAAGCCATAAACATCCGATTTCCATAGTATGCCCTGAAAAGCCAGTTGCTGCTGTCTTTTACATCTTTATGACTAGCCTTTCCCGTCAAGAAAGTACTGCAATTAATTGAAAAAAGGCCACATATCATCAAGGTTAAACCCAATAATTGCAGAATCAACAATAAAAATTAGGGAAAAACGCACAGTCAGTATGCATTACCTGTACATTTGCAGCCAGTGGCTGGCAATGTCTAGTGAAAGCAATGACAAAAAGATAAGGCCGGGCCTTTACACAAGTTCAACCCAAAAGTCAGGTTTACATTCTTAAAATAACAGTGACTAATGAATTTGAAAGGAAAATTTCTTACTGGTACAGTTGAGAAAGGACAACAAGTAGACAAGCAGTGCTAATTCTGGTATCAAGGAAGCCACATTATTTCAAAGCACACAAGAATTGAACAACATAAAGAAGTTATAACAGCACCGATCATCAGACATCTTTTGTATGCATGCATAGAGAGAGAGAGAAGAGAATAACCTGTCTGTTACCATGTCCAGCACAGCCCCAAAGGTTGACACTGAATCAAGAAAACAATACAAAATAAAGAATGCTAGGTTAATGTATTTGTTTATTATACAGAATAATTGTCCTTTCAAAATAAAAATAGACAATTTAGGGAGATAGGTAATGTCCCAATTCCCCATTCAGGGAAGGCTACGGGCATATAGTGGTGCTTACACATGATACCAGTGAAAAATCACTAGCAGAATTTGAATCCAAAACCTTTTCACATTTGATGTTTTGATTATACCAATTAAGCCAACCCTCTTTAGCATATATGCCATGTCATCCCTTTATTTTCTTGTTCAATATGGTCTATCAAGTGTTTTATTAAAAAGTGTGAAAGTGTAACAGAACGGAATCATGGGAACAAAACAAACATCTTTAACCCTGGGAGTTAGCACATGATCAAATTCGGTGGACTCTTCAGCTTTTTATCTAAATTTGCTATTAAATAACCCTTAGGTAAGTGAAAAATAGTAGAATAATATGTATATTTGTTGATATGGCATCAGCATTAGAATTGTGAGAAAATCTGTATTACCTCAAATTCATACTGTATATGATAAGCGCCTCAAAGAACAAATTATAGCTGGGCTGTGATATATAGACATTCCCTCAGTTTTGAACTGATTTTCTAGATTTTAAGTTTCATATGATTTTGAAGGACTCAATAATCGATAATCGGCAAAAAAAAATCTTTACTTGTTCTCTCACAATAAACAGAAAGAAACTAAGGGTACAAATTAACAGAGATCATGTTCAAAAGCTCTAAAGGGTAAACTACAAGGAGTCAAAACACAATTAATCCTCAATTAACTTTTTCTGAAGGTTAGTGTGATGTATACAAATTCAATGGCATGCATTGTGGACTCAGATAAATTATGAGCAAGAATTTTCTTAGTTGAGCGCTGACATTATTTATGAATTCAATAGGAAAATCTTAACAGATAAACGTACTGTCATCTGACATCAACAAAAAAGTCTATACCTTGATTGAATTTGCGGGCACACCATCCATCGACAGCATCACAAACAAAGCTGGCACAACGAATTCAGCCAAATTATGTCACGCATTCCATAAAAATAACAACAACAAAAAAAAAAAAAAACTTAATACAAGAGAAAGCCAACAAAATGGTATCCCACCTCAAAAAATAGAGAAAAGCGAACAAGGCTTTGTTTGTTAAACATTGGGAGAAGGCAAAACAGTTTAAAAGAACCCGTATGTATCCTGCATCACCATGGACACGGTCAGGAGTTAAGACAGTTTGTATTCTGGAGAACTATGACCAAGAAGTTGAGTAAAATCTCCTGAACGATCCAATAATAAACAGTTACACTAGTTACAATACCAAACATCGATTTGCTTAAAACAACAGTTGCTAACACGTGCTATAATAAAAGAGTAATAAAGCCTCTTGTTTTCCGAAAACAAATGTACCAATAAGAAAAATGACCAGAAAATTTTTCTGTTTCTCTCCGTCCATATGTCCCAAATCAGAGTTTTATCCCATTAATCTTATTAACGCAAGTATTAGAGTACGCCATTGTTGCTACAATGTGTTTTTTTAAGAGCATAGTTGCTGCAATACGTAAGTAAAAGTAGAAAGTAAATACCCACCTATTATATTAGGAATGTAAAGGTACACAGATAATTTACTGGATCTTTGTCCTGGTTTCTTTGCCATTGAAGCTTCTTTATATTCTAAAATTTCACCAATAAGTATTGCCAATCAAATATTCACCTGCGTGCAAGTAGTTTCCAGTAAGAAATCCATCAAAAATCCATGAAGACACGTGCTAAAATAGGTACTCACATCCCATGTCATCTACACATATGGAACATGAATTAAGTCGCAATCATCTACCTAACCTAACTATATCAAAATAAAAACGGGACAGACAACCAATAATCTGATGGTACCGCAAGTCAAAATCTGTTAACGTACTTCCTTAGTATATTCTCGCCTACCGAAACAAGCAAATACCAATTCTCCTCTCCACAATAACAGTTTCAGATAACATAACCATAAGCTTAATTTTAGTGTGTGTTGTGGATTTCTTCTACAAAAAGTCAAATCATAAATCGATGCCAAATCAAAAAAGATTCTCCCCTGCCCCTTAATTTCAATTGAAAGTCACGAATTCGAAAATTCAGTGTACCGCCCAAGCCCTAGCTCGCGTACCGCTGAGGACGGTTCCTCGTAGGACACGTTGGTTGACGGTGTAGCGGTGATGCTATCAGTAGCTAGGGCTTAATCAGAGGAAATTGAAAGGAATATCAGTATCAACGAGAGAGATAATTATACGATACCGTTGCCGAAGAGAATGTGGCGGATTCCGGCGACAGACAAGGTGCGGCTGGCGGTTGCAATGACGGATTGATCCAAACGGGGAACAAACGTGAGGTGGCACTGACTATGTTTATTTTGAGCAAAACCATGCGTTCTCCTTTTTTTCTTTTTCTATTCCCTAATTATTTTTTATGTAATTCTTTTCCCTCTTTAGTAGCTTATCATTATTCTCACAATATATTCATGCATTATTAAAACAAAATTAAAGTTAATTAGAAGCGTATCTATAATTATATACCAAGATGATACATTTTTTTAATTTCATTTTCTTAATTATTATTTTTAAAATTTAAATAATTTATAAATATTTAAAAAATAAGTACACGTGCAATAACGTTTGTGCTTATGTAATAAAAAAAAATTAGGAAAGCATCCATTTAACTCTTAATTTACGTCGGTATGATATTACAAATTATATCAAATTTGGTCTTTAAAAATGTAAGAACTAAACAATTTAGTCTCTAACAAATTTGATAAATCTTTGAATGTGTGAGATATAAATTAATCTCTAAATACTACAACGTATTCACAAGATAATATTATATTAATCTCTAAAATTAAATTTTAATAGCAAAATATTTTCATAAAACTTCATAACCAATACATAATTAATAATTTTTTCACATATTTATATAGCAAGATTCTTTGCTCTTTCAACAACTAGAGTGCATATTAAATCATCATTTATCCTATATTTTATTTGTTGGTGTAACTTTACACCTAATTCCCACGTGGGAATCAGAACAGGTTGTAAAATCTTCTTTCATATGGTATACTTCAAATAAAAATTATTCCACAATCTCCAGATTATTTTTTCATAATCACACTTAATTTTTGTAAGGGAGAAGTTGGTTTCCCAGTTCCAAATACTCAATGAATACTTTTTTTTTTCACTCATGAAAAGTTAGATCCTTCTAATTGGACTTTTCAATAGATTTTTTATATCTATTATCATTATTAAATTGTGAAGTATTAAACTTTGAAATTAATTATTAAATAAATATTTTGTATGTATTATATTTTTTGTTTATAATATAATCAGTAATAAAAGTAGTTTTCTTTATATTTTTAATAAAGTTTGGTCTTCTTAATTTATACGTTGATTACTAATAAAAATGAGTATTATATTGGAAAATAAATTTTGTAAAAGGTTTAATTAAAATTCTGGTTATTATATTTAGACTTTGGATTTATTTATAGTTTTTATTTTTTATTTTTAATTAAAAAAACTTGTTTGAGTCTTTGTTTTTGTAAAAAATATTCGGTATGACATTATTTAGAAATATTACGTGTTAAAATATAAGATTGTTATATGTCAACAAATATAAGACATTTTTTTTTATTTTGAATATGTCACACGTCAAGTGATTTAAATAAAAAATAACATATATTTTAATAGATGATAAACTTATATCTTGATTAGTCACATTTTCAAACACAGTTTCAATTCAACATAAGATATCACATTAAATATTCCTAAAAAATATGACTCAATTCAGTAAAAATAAATATAAAAATTAAAAAAAATTAAAGACTTCATATAAAGACTAATTAACCCTTATAAAAAATATTGAACAATACAAAAATGTATAATAAGTATTTTATATTAATTATATACTTTAAATAATTGATTTTAATACTAAACATATTATTTTAAACTAAAGAAAATAGATATTAAACACACTTAATTACTATTTTTTAAATTTCATCCTCTTAATTACTACTTTTAAAATCTAAATAATTATTTATAATAAAAAACTATTTTTTTTATCATAATTACTTATTATAACATAATTATTCTAGTATATAAAAGACTTTATGGATGTCTCAACGACTACTTAATATTAAAAGTTAAAACCGAACTTAAAATAAGAAGAAAAAAAGAGTAACGTATTATAAAAAAAATTAAATGATTGAGAGAAATTATAAATCTTTTGTTAATTTAAAACATATATATATATATATATATATATATATATATATATATATATATATATATATATATATATATATATATATAGTGATGACAAACTCCTAGCTAAGGGTCCAATCACAAGAAGCATGGCCAAACAAATTCAAGAAGAATTAAAATCATTTCCAAAAGAAGGAGCTAAACTCTTATTTACTTGGGCTATCATGAAGTATTTCTAGACCTTGTATTAAGGGTCAAGTAGTATAGGGTATATTTTTAGGCCTTGTATAATGGGCCAAGTATTGTATGGTTTGTAATATTAGCTTAAAAGAGTGTGTCCCACCATGGGACATGATGGCCACATGGCAAGCTCTTAGTGAAGACACTTCTTAAAAAGGAAGTGGCCATGTGTCACTTTCCAAGTGGAGAAACTCTTCCTAAAGTGGATTGCCACATGTCACTCTAAGAGTGGAAAGCTTTTGCAAAAGTGGATTGTCACATGGCACTTTAAGAGTGGAGGAACTTTGCAAAAGTGGATTACCACATGAGTGGAGAAGACTTTACAAAAGTGGATTGCCACATGGCACTCTAAGAGTGGAGAAACTTTGTAAAAGAGGATTGCCACATGTCTCTTTAAGAGTGGATAATTTTTAGGGTTTCTTGTCTACTTAGGAGACACCTTTCTCTATAAATAGAAGGGTCTCCTTCCTTGTAAAATCACTTGATGAATTTGAATGTTATTATGCCAAAATGTGTGCAAACATATCTTGTCTCAAGTCAAGGCTAGAGCATCCCATGAGGTCCCTCTAACCACCCTTCTCTAGAGTTGGCCCAACCTCTCCGGAGATCCATCAAACACCTCCATCCTACCACAAATACTCACCAAAAACATCACCAAAATTGTGAGCCCACCACCATATCCATCGCTTCCGCACAAATTCCACCTCCATAGCTTCATCTTCGTGCTTTGGCCCAACCTAGCTCGAGGAGGACGCTATCATTTGGTATCAAGAGCTTTGGGTCTACAAGAGCTAAGTATCTTGGTCCTTTACCTATCTTTGTGTATTTCTTGTTGTTATTGTGTTGTTCTTTATTGTCTTCCATAGTCTACTTTCATACATGTTATTTTTATGGTTCTAGTTTGTTCTTTTGCGGAACCATTCGGTTTTTACCACTAAGTTTCCATATACATGTGTTGTGGCGTGCTTTTATATTTTTTTTGAGTCTTTCTTCATATATTTGGTTCTGTTTTAATGTCATTTTTGGGTTATTTTTTATTTTTAATTCCATCCATGTTGTCTAGAGTCATGTGTAGTCATTTTTATGTCATTTTCTCTTAGTTCGGGCTTTGCAAAAATCATAAAAAAATATGTCCCATTGGGATTTCGAAATTACAGTATATACATCCATTTGAGTGCTTTTTTATTTCATATTTGAGTTCATGCTTGTCATTAGATCATTGTCAAGTTCTTAGAGTTAAGTTTCTCTTGTGTTTCTTTGAGGTTCATGCTCTATTTTTGATTCTAGTAAGATTTCTTCCATTTTTTTTTTCTTTGAGTCATGAACTTTGAGCTACCCAAACAAATTGTCCAGATCTAATTTGTGTTGAAAAACAAAAGTGTAGACAAAAGTAAAAAGCCAAAGTGAAAAAAAAAAAGTTACTTTGACTTGAGACTTTGACATGAGACTTTACCATGACACTTGGAGATGACACTTGGACATGACCCTTGGATATGAGACTTGGACATGACACTTTTGACAAAATATTGTCTCTGCCTACATTGCACCATTAGCTCAGTGTTTGTAAAGATAAGAAGTAATAATTCTCTATTCTAATTGTTTTTTGTTTTATTCATCTATTCTAGTGCCTTTCTTTAGGTAATTCTTTTGAGTGCCTAGCCTTTGTTTTTAAGCTTTATTTTCTTGATTGTCTTGTTCATTACTCTTTGTTTTGTCTCAACATAACTCCTTTTGAAGAGCTATTGTTCAAATTGGCCCTTGATTTGCATTCTCTTTGGATTCCTACCTTTCGGATTTGGTTTGATATTTGGTGTAGGATATTCTTTGGAGGAAAAACGAAATTGGACATAGTATATTGGGTGATCGGAGACCTCTTTGGACCTTGAAACCTTGAGGAAGAGACAAGAAGAAAAGGAGTGAAACACTTTAGAGAGGAACACACATTATTTATTTGTATTACGCATTTTTGAGTTGTAAAATTGTATTGCCTTTTGGATTTGTAACTCATAACCTTGTTAGGTATCTTGGGGTAGTCTGTGATACTCAATCCCATATCCTAACAAAGACTTGTAAACCATATTGAAAACGTTTTTAGTTGGTTAAAGTTTGAAGGTTCCAAAGTGCCTTCTAACTTTACCATTAGGCCGCATAGTCTAGTTTAATTGTTGTCTTTAACTGCTTATAATTTATTGTGTGTCTACTTGTGTATCAAACCTAATTCCATTTGAGAAGTTTGGTGCAAGAGAACTTGAGGTAAACTTTGGCTAGGAAAGGCTTGGATTTTAAGTGATCCTTAGTGATTCTCCTCTCTTTCCTGGAAGTGAACTTGAGATTATTTTGCCTCCTTAAATCTCTAAAGGAATTTACTTTTGAAATACAAGTTTGTGTGTGCATTACATATTTTGAATTTTTTTTTAAGAATGTCTAAGGAACCTTCTTACCAAATTGATAGTGATTATAGTGAAGAGGCCCAACCAAATTTAGAACAAATGGCCAAGGAACTAAAATCACTAAAACTTTGGCAAAAGCAAGAATCCATTTTGAAAGAAAAAGAAAGAGTTGAAAGAGAACAATATCTTGAAACCTTAGAAGAAGAACTTAGAGTTCTAGCCCAAAAACAAGAAAAGGTCCAAGAAGAGATAAAGAAAAGTAGGAGTAGGAGTCACTCAAGGAGAAGTTCAAAAACTCCCACAGAAAACACATACCCTGAACAAGATAGTAGGACTGCTGCACAATTCTACCAACATCCTCCACCTAGAAGGTATAGAAGGGAGAGTGAACAACCACCAAGAGAGATTAGGATAGACCTTCCTCATTTCCATGGGAAAGAAGATGTTGAGGCATACCTAGATTGGGAAATGAAAGTAGAACAACTTTTTGAGTGTCATCAAATAATAGAGGAAAGGAAAGTTTCCCTAGCCACCTTAAGCTTTCAAGGGAATGCCATGTATTGGTGGACTGCCCTAGTGAGAGAAAGAAGACTCTCCAATTCCCCTCAAGTCCAATATTGGAATGACTTGAAGAGTGCTCTAAGAAGAAGACACATACCTTCCTACTACCATAGAGAGCTTATGGATAAACTCCAAAGGCTCCAACAAAGAACCATGAGTGTGGAAGAGTATAGGCAAAAGATGGAACTCTACATGATGAGGGCGGGAATTAGGGAAGAAGAAGGAACCACAATTTCTAGATTTCTAAGTGGTCTTAATCTTGATATTAGAGATAGAGTGGAATTGTTGCCCTATCAAGATCTTAATGATTTGGTACAAATTTGCATAAAGGTAGAGCAACAACATTTGAGAAAAGGTTTGAAAATTGACCACTCAAACTCATATGTTAAGAAAGACTACAAGAGGGACGGAAAACAAGTGAGAAGAGAGGAAACCCCTAGGAAATTTGAGAAAGAGAAAGAGAAGCCCAATCAAGGATCATCATCATCCATGCGCACTAGTGAAATTAAATGTTTTAAGTGTCAAGGTAGAGGTCATATTGCATCACAATGTCCCACCAAAAGGATCATAATCTTAAGGGGTGTTGACTCATATAGTAGTGAAGAAGAAGAAGAGAAAGGTGCAAGTGAGGAGGAGAATGAAGGAGAAGATTCCTACCCTTGTGATGGAGATCTCCTCATGATGAGAAGAGTTCTCAAGAATCAACCCAATCCCCAAGTCTTAACCCAAAGAGAAAACATCTTTCATACAAGATGCAGAGTTTCAAACAAAACATGTTCTCTCATTGTAGATAGTGGCTCATGTTGTAATTGTTGTAGCACTAGGTTGGTGGAAAAGTTAGGTCTCACCATCAAACCCCATCCTAAACCTTACAAACTTCAATGGCTAAATGAAGGAGAGGATTTGAATGTGAACCAACAAGTGGAGGTCAAGCTCTCAATAGGAAACTATGAAGATAAAGTACTTTGTGACATAATTCCTATGGAAGCTTGCCACATTCTATTAGGAAGACCATGGCAATTTGACAAGAAAACTATACACAATGGTCATACTAATGAGATTACTCTCCACCATAAGGAAAAGAAGTTTATTCTTCATCCCCTACCACCTTCTAAAGTGTTTGAGGATCAATTACAAATGAAGAAACTAAGGAATGAAGAGAGAAATGAAGAGAGCATGCCTAAGGATTTAAGGGAGCAAATTCCCAACTCTTGCATTCATGAAGAAGGGGAAAGTAGTGCTCTTACCAAGGTCACTCAAAAGGAGAAAAATTTGTCTAAGAAAACATTGAAGAAAACTCTCCTTTGTGAGCAACCTTCCTATCTCCTTTTTTGTAAAGGAGCACTTTCATGCATTACTGCAAATCTAGAACCCAAGTGTCTATCTCCTTTGGATAAACTTTTGAAAGAATTTAGTGATGTGTTTCCCAAAGAAGATCCCAAAGATCTTCCACCAATCAGGGGTATAGAACATCAAATAGATTTTGTTCTTGGGGCAAGTTTACCAAATAGGCCAGCCTATAGAACCAATCCTCAAGAAACTAAGGAGATTGAAACTCAAGTTCAAGAATTATTAGACAAAGGTTGGGTTCAAAAGAGTTTGAGTCCATGTGCTGTGCCCGTGTTGTTAGTTCCTAAGAAAGATGGAAAATGGAGAATGTGTTGTGATTGTAGGGCTATCAACAACATCACCATTAAGTATAGGCACCCAATTCCTAGGCTTGATGACATGTTAGATGAGTTGCATGGATCCATGATATTTTCCAAAATAGATCTTAAAAGTGGTTATCACCAAATAAGAATAAGAGAGGGTGATGAGTGGAAAACTGCATTTAAGACTAAATTTGGTCTATATGAATGGTTAGTGATGCCATTTGGCTTAACTAATGCACCTAGCACCTTCATGAGATTAATGAACCATGTCCTTAGGGATTGCATTGGAAAATTTGTGGTTGTGTACTTTGATGACATCTTAGTATATAGCAAGAGTCTTCATGATCATTTAGGACATTTGCAAGTTGTTCTCTCCACCTTGAGGGACAACCATCTTTTTGCAGACAAAGAAAAATGCACATTTTGTGAAGATAGTGTGGTATTTCTAGGATTCATAGTGAACAAGCATGGTGTGCATGTTGATCCCACCAAAGTCCAAGCCATTCAAGATTGGCCAACTCCCCAAAATATAGGAGAAGTTAGGAGTTTTCATGGTCTAGCATCTTTCTATAGGAGATTTGTCCCTAACTTCTCAAGTATAGCTTCACCTCTCAATGAGCTAGTAAAAAAAGATGTGAAATTTGTGTGGGGAGAGAAACAAGAGTTGGCTTTCAAGCAACTCAAAGAAAAACTTACCAATGCACCCATTTTATCTCTTCCAAACTTTTCAAAAACTTTTGAGATAGAATGTGATGCAAGTGGTGTAGGAATAGGTGGAGTTTTGTTACAAGAAGGACACCCCATTGCCTATTTTAGTGAAAAACTAAATGGTGTCACTCTCAACTATCCCACCTATGATAAGGAGTTGTATGCTCTTGTAAGGTCCCTTCAAACTTGGGAACATTATCTAGTTTCCAAGGAGTTTGACATTCATAGTGACCATGAGTCACTTAAATATTTAAGGGGACAACACAAGCTAAACAAGAGACATGCAAAATGGATGGAATATCTAGAACAATTTCCTTATGTGATCAAATACAAGAAAGGAAAATCTAATGTTGTGGCTGATGCTCTTTCTAGAAGGCGCAATCTCTTTTCAAAACTTGGAGCACAAATTCTTGGCTTTGATCACATGGGAGAGTTGTATGAACAAGATGACTTCTTTTCCTCCATCTTTTCAAATTGTCAAAAGAAGGCTCAAGAAGGTTACTATGTGTCCAAAGGGTATTTGTTTAAGGAGGGTAAGTTGTGTGTGCCTCAAGGTTCCCATAGGAAACTCCTCATTAAGGAGTCGCATGAAGGAGGTCTCATGGGCCATTTTGGAGTTGATAAAACTCTAAACATTCTTCAAGAGAAATTTTATTGGCCCCACATGAGAAAGGAAGTTCAAAGGTATTGTCATAAGTGCATTGCTTGTTTACAAGCCAAGGCTAAAACTATGCCTCATGGTGTGTACACCCCTCTCCCTATTGCTTCATCCCCATGGGAAGACATTAGCATGGACTTTATACTTGGTCTACCTAAGACTCAAAGGGGATTTGACTCTATCTTTGTGGTTGTAGATAGGTTTAGCAAAATGGCTCATTTCATACCATGCCACAAGGTAGATGATGCAAGTTACATAGCAAAACTCTTCTTTAGAGATGTGGTAAAATTCCATGGGTTGCCTAGGACCATTGTCTCAGATAGAGATCCTAAGTTTCTTAGTCACTTTTGGAAAACACTTTGGTCTAGACTAGGAACCAAGCTTCAATTTTCAACCTCTAGTCACCCACAAACTGATGGACAAACCGAGGTTGTGAATAGGTCTTTAGGAACCATGTTGAGGGCTATCTTGAAAGGAAACCACAAATCTTGGGATGAGTACCTTCCTCACATTGAGTTTGCATACAATAGGGTGGTTCACAAAACTACCAAAATGTCTCCTTTCGAGGTTGTGTATGGTTTTAATCCTCTCACTCCTTTAGACCTCATACCTCTCCCAAATCCTAGTGATTTCATTCATAAGGAAGGAGTGTCTAAGTCTGAGTTTGTGAAGAAAATGCATGAGAGGGTAAAGTCACAAATACAACATCAAACTGAGAGATATGCCAAGTATAGTAACAAGGGCAAGAGAGAAGTGATCTTTGAAGAAGGAGATTGGGTTTGGCTCCACTTAAGTAAAAATAGATTTCCAACACAAAGGAAGTCCAAACTCAACTCTCGTGGTGATGGACCTTTTAGAGTAGTTCAAAGGATTAACAATAATGCATATAGGCTAGAGTTGCCTTGTGAGTATGATGTAAGTGCTACTTTCAATGTTTGTGATCTAACCCCTTTTGTAGGAGATTTGGAGCAAGATGAAGATGAAGAGCCTCAAGATTTGAAGACAAATCCTTCTCAAGAGGGAGGGGATGATGACAAACTCCTAGCTAAGGGTCCAATCACAAGAAGCATGGCCAAACAAATTCAAGAAGAATTAAAATCATTTCCAAAAGAAGGAGCTAAACTCTTATTTACTTGGGCTATCATGAAGTATTTCTAGACCTTGTATTAAGGGTCAAGTAGTATAGGGTATATTTTTAGGCCTTGTATAATGGGCCAAGTATTGTATGGTTTGTAATATTAGCTTAAAAGAGTGTGTCCCACCATGGGACATGATGGCCACATGGCAAGCTCTTAGTGAAGACACTTCTTAAAAAGGAAGTGGCCATGTGTCACTTTCCAAGTGGAGAAACTCTTCCTAAAGTGGATTGCCACATGTCACTCTAAGAGTGGAAAGCTTTTGCAAAAGTGGATTGTCACATGGCACTTTAAGAGTGGAGGAACTTTGCAAAAGTGGATTACCACATGAGTGGAGAAGACTTTACAAAAGTGGATTGCCACATGGCACTCTAAGAGTGGAGAAACTTTGTAAAAGAGGATTGCCACATGTCTCTTTAAGAGTGGATAGTTTTTAGGGTTTCTTGTCTACTTAGGAGACACCTTTCTCTATAAATAGAAGGGTCTCCTTCCTTGTAAAATCACTTGATGAATTTGAATGTTATTATGCCAAAATGTATGCAAACATATCTTGTCTCAAGTCAAGGCTAGAGCATCCCATGAGGTCCCTCTAACCACCCTTCTCTAGAGTTGGCCCAACCTCTCCGGAGATCCATCAAACACCTCCATCCTACCACAAATACTCACCAAAAACATCACCAAAATTGTGAGCCCACCACCATATCCATCGCTTCCGCACAAATTCCACCTCCATAGCTTCATCTTCGTGCTTTGGCCCAACCTAGCTCGAGGAGGACGCTATCATATAGTATGATTGTTTTCCAACCTAAGAATTGTAAGGTTTTTTTAATTTATGATCTCAAAGGAATGATCGGATAGTCGAACAATTTGTTATAGTGAAGTTAACGCCAAAGATGATTATAATAAACCTAAGTCAGACTATTACCAATTGGACTGCAATTAGATCAGTGCTAACCTAAAGTCTATTTCGAAAACTATAAATAATAGTTTGGTTACATTCATTACATATTTAATATTAAATATGTCACACCCTTGATTTTATAATCAGAGTGTCTTCTACAAGTAAATCTTAGTTGGACGGAATGATTGAGAGCCTAAAACGGAAAAGAAACTTTGACTTATGCTTAGAGTTAGAAGATTTTGTTATTTAGAAGATTTTACCTGAAGCCCTAAGTAGAAACATTTTGGTGCCCGAGGACGTACAAAGAAAACCAACGGTGACAAACGAGAAACATAGGTGATCAGCAAAACCCTATGGAGTTGATGAGAGATATGCAAAGACAGATACAGGAGATGCAACAGAGGCATGAAGTTGAAATAACAGCATTTGAGGGTCGAGCATACTATCGATTGGCAGGAACAAATCGCACAACACTTTATGCTTATCATTCTTACCCCTTGAAGGAGAATATCTAGACTGAGGGACCGACGAGAATCAGTAAGAAGTTAAGTATTGGGGTGACCAGAAGAACCCTCATGGTTAAGATATTATAGGTGGAGGGTCGATCGCCCTTCACTACATCTATTATAGAGACACCAATGCCTGAAAAGTCGACACCCCCAGTCTTTGAGAAGTATGATAAATCAATTGACCTAGACAAACACTTGAGCTTATTCGTAAACACCATGGTGTTTTACTCGTCAAGCAACCCCATCTTGTGTAGGGCTTTCTCTCTTTCCTTGAAGAGAGAGGCGTTGGCATAATTCAACACTTTGCCACACAACATAGTATGCTTCGTCAATTTTCACACCTTCTTTGGTAGGCAATATGCAACCATCAAGGTCCAAAGCCTAACACACCTTACATGTGTAAGCACCAAGCAAGGGAAGGACAATTGAAGGTTTTTATGGACAATTGAAGGTCTTCAATAACCTCTCGACATCTTTACGAACAATATCATTTGTGAATAGTCTATATGTAGACCGCTTAACATAAATATAAATAAATTGATAATGACAAATGATTAAAAATTAACTTTTTGGACACTTGTAAACCAAATGGACATGAATAATAAAATAGATTTCCCAATATGTGATTTTCTTATATTATAAGAATATTTTCATTTTTATGTTATAATCATTTAAAATTTTGTATATAATTCTACGTATATACGATTGATGTTAATTTTTATTAAATAATATGAGTTTAGTTTTTACATAATAAAAACACAAAGAATATTCAACAATAATTTTTTTGTATAATCATTTAATATAAAAATAGAAAATATAATTGTAAGGTAAAAATATTATATAACAGTATAAATAAATATACATGAAAGATTAAAATAATTTCTATCTTCACAATAACAAAATAAATATAAATAAACATATTAATGATGTCAAATGACTAAAAATTTAACTTTTTAAACATTTATCAATAAAATAAACATGATAGTAAAATAATTTTTTACTATATTATATTTCTTATAATCTTAATAGATTAATAGATTATAAATCATAAGAAAATAAAATTAATATATATATATATATATATATATATATATATATATATATATATATATATATATATATATATATATATTAGAAAAAAGTTATATCGTTCTCAAAATAGGATGATTTTCATTTTTAACCCTTATACTTCATTTTAACCTAACATCATATCAAATTCATTATTGAATAATTTAAGTTCATATTTAAGTATCTAAGTTCAAAATATTGCACTTTTATTAAAAAAATCAATTTCAATCACATTATTTAATTTCATTTCCATCACATGACATACTATACTATTACATCGAATTTTCAATAAGTTATACATACAATTATTCACGTCAATTTCAAAATATTAATTCAATCATTTTCCCAATTCAACCAATATTTTACACCCATTTATAATCAATCTATATAAATTGAATACTATTAGTATATAATACTTTGCACACTTATCAAATAACATAAAAAAATGCTAAATATTGTAATTAATTAAATCAATATTTCAAGTCTGTGAACAGCAACTTATTTCATAACTTTTATGCCATCTAATCCTTCTAAAACCAAAACATACCATCGTTCCAAAATTTGAAATTTAAATTTAAAATATTTTTTTTAACTGCCTAGATTTTATCCTAAAATCTAATAATGACTTAAAAGAAAAAGAGCAAAACAATTTTTTTTTATGAGCCTCCAATATATCAAAATACCACAAACTAAACCTAAAATGAAATTCTAAAAGTCATATGAATTAAAAAAGAAAAATATATTCCACACCCTTATATGCACTCGAGAACGATAAAAAAAAAAAGAGCAAAGGTATTCACCAATGAAATTGCTAACTCAACTCAATTTCATAAAAAGAAAATATGAGGTGAAAAAGTTTTAATTGATGAACTTTGGAATACTTAAAAACAAACAAGAAGAAATAACTAAAAAGAAATATATTGTTTTTATATTTTATATTTTTATTTTTAGAAACACTTTTCTTTATCTAACTTAAATGCTCAATCAAAATCTGTTCACAGACCTATTTAAATAATCTACTATTTACACATTTCATTTTAAGTACTTCACCTATTAATTGTTACATACAATTAATTAATTTCACACATGTAAATATATCAATTTACAAAAACTTTCTATCCGTTCAATTTGTTTAGTATGAGAGCAAAAAATAATTATAAAATAAAATAAAAAAAGTGCAACAGGTCTCTATGACACTTGTTTCTTCCTTTATAAATTGTGTTAACTATATTTAAGACATTAGAAGTATAAAATTAAGGTTGACGGACTCAAAGCAAGATTAAAGTTGGTAGGTAAAGCAAGATTAAAGTTAAGAAGGCTATGAACTAAAAATAAATAAAAATAAAAGAATACTGGGGATTTAGGAGATGATTCAGAGTCTAATGTTGATAAATTGAATTGATAATTTCATGAAGTTCATTAGGTGTAGAAAATACTAAAAATTTTAATGCAACAATTACATATTGTATTAATGTTTAAATAATAAAAATATTAATGCAACAATTAAATGAAGTGTTAAGGTTTTGGGATCAGATTTTATCCATTACATTAATTATCAATTAATAATATTATTAATTATTATTATAATACAAACAAGAGATCACACCTTTTGTAATTAAGAGAAAGAGTCTGGTAGCATTATGTGGCTCATCACTGGAGTGAAGGAAAATTAAAATAACTATGTTAGAAGAAAAAATAATGTATAAAATTATATATATATATATATATATATATATATATATGAAAAAAAGTTAAATATGTTTTTTTTTTAAATTTGATCCAATTTAATTGTTAAACTTTAAAAATATATGGATTTAGTTATTTTTAACTAAACTTTGTTAAATTTATTTGATATTTTAAATGTATTTATTTACACATTTTTTTATGTTAATTAAGAAATACGTTTTAAAATTTCATATAAATTTAATAAATATTTAATATTTGAAAAAAAAGCATATGGACTAACAAATTTATAATCACATGTCAAATATTTTATAATTTTATATTTTGAATGAAATTTGATTTAAGTCTAGATATAAAAAATTGTTGAATTTTTTTTTACTTGAATGATATCGGTAAAAGAAAGTTAGTTTTCTAAAATCAGTTTTCTACTATTCAGATGTTATACTTTGAACAGAAAAAGTTGTCAAAGCACATAATGTAGTGTGGTTATAATCCAGTAGTTACTAAGTTTTAAAAGTATTTGACATTTATTTTTAAAAAGATTTGAAGGATTGAAATATAAGTTATCTAAAATATTAATCCCACAATAAATATAATTGAGTTGATATTTAAAGTTTTAATCTCCTTTTTAATATTACTTAATGATATAAATATAGATACATAATTTCCATATTCAAAAGTAAAATTAAATTGGATTGATCCAATTAATTGTATTAATATTATAGAGAGAAACTTTCCCTTACAGTTAATGTCAATTTAAAGACTTTTTTTCATGTTCAGTTTTTCAAAATTATTTATTAAAAGTAAATCATTCATACTATTCCTTTACTGTTTTCGTTCTAATAAATATCCAGAATAAAACTGAAGTGTCAATAAAGTATCTGTTTTCTTATAGCATGGTTTAACTTTTTTTTCTTCAACTGCTGTTCAAATCTGATTCTTTTTTTCTAGTATCATGAAACTGAAGTGATGAATATATTTGTTTTCTGTTCAAATGGTTTATCTGAACTTTTCAAACTACAACCTTATCTGATTTAAAAACTAAGATAATTTTATTTTACCCATCTGTTTACAAGCCAATGATATTTGACATAGCTCTGTCTATATGTGCAGACATCATCACTGCAAAACTATCAATGGTATCTCTCAAAGATGAATAGACTACACCACTCAATGTCCACCATCACAGGCCCAAATTGCAAACCACTCCTTCAGAAAAAAGTGCTGTCATCACATTGCACAAATCTCAGTGACCAATTACCCGTACAAGGAAACTAAATTAGACCTATAAAGTTGTTCCATAGCAGATATGCCACAGAAACCATCACTGTGTAGATATATATATATATATATATATATATATATATATATATATATATATATATATGGTGGTGGATGAGTTTTCAATGATAAATAGGAAAAACAAAAATGACTGATTGATTTAATGGTAGACTAAAATATTGCACAAATGTGAACATTTTGTTGTATTCGGCAAATTCTCTTGTGTTGGTCTTCTACAAATTAGATCTAAACACATAAAGATCCTAAGGAAATAAACCAGACATTTGAATATTAAAGACATGGATTGAACTATGGTTAAAGTTTTGAGTCTTGAAACATTGAACTCACTGAAAATGAGTAATGTCCATGTATCTTGGCAGATCCATGATTCATCATATAGCTAAGCAATCTATGTGTTGTATTTACTTTTTTCCGGGAATATCAGCCTAGAAAATCAAAGTCTGTACTCGTATCAGAGCCTAGAAAATCAAAGTCTCAACTCAATGGTAGCCTTCTTTGGTGTTCTGCAGACGGGGCAAGCCTCGAGGGAAGCGTTGCAAACTTTGCAGGAAGAAAGGTGCCTGCATGGGAGGAACAGAAAGCACGAGCTCCTAGAATGGCAGCTTTTACAAAGCATTACTCCTCCTTTTCTCGTAATCTGTTCAACTTCATTCACCCCTCCACATTCTAAACCTTTTTCTGCAGTTCCTTCTTCTTCCCTCTCTTCTGTTCCTCCAGTCTCGCCACAGCAAGACACTGCATCATTTGCCACTGCCCCATTGTTCAAAAAGTTTCCACCTTCTGTCATTTCCTCCAGCGTTTTGTATAGAGACAATGCCATGTTTTCCTTCTCCTGAGCCAACCTCTGCCATCTGTTGTTTTCCGCCTCTAACTTCCTCAAATACTCTTCTAACTCTAACCTTCTCTTCATGGCTTGTGCAATTTCTACATCTTTTTCCCTGAGGACATGAAGCGTACGAGTTTCCAGTTTTTTCAACAATGCCATCACCTGTTGTTTCCCGTGTTCTTTTATCATATATCTCAATTTCTCATCCTACCCCATTCAAAATTAACAATAAAAATCTTAACTTACTATCATAAATAACAATAATATATAGTCTCACAACTATGATAATAAAGCTGTGTATGAATTCTAACCTCAGATTTCATATACTGATCAATCTCTTCCCATTGTTTCTGAAACTGAACAGCAAACGTAGGGGAATTCATCCCTTTTGAACTACAGACATGAAGATTTGGATCAAAGGTTCCTCCCTGACTCCCATTGCATAACTCTCCCAAATGCTGTTCCGGCAGCTGTTGCTGATGCTTGTGCTGAAAACTGATGCCGGAATCGATAAAGGCAGGAGCACAATGACCATTGTTCCAGAATGGAGAAGCAGAATTATTGGGATACCACTGCGTTTGAATAGCCATAATCTGAGCACCAATACGTCGAACAAAGGCAAACCTTCAAAAAGTGATGAAAAAAACTGAGCTTTTTTTCCCCCTTAAATCTCTTCAGTAACGAGGCATGCTGATATGATGATATTAGCTGGAAGTTGAAGGTTGGAAGGGTGAAAAATAGTTTTTTTTTGGGCACGTTTTCACAGCAAGATATTAGGCATGGCAGGAAGCGTAAAGAGATATGTTTGTGCTGTGTTGTGGAGGCTAGTGGTGGTGTGGAAATATGCATATACTTATAATAAAAGAGTGGTTGAATAAAAAGAAAATGGCTTGCACAGAAAAAGTAGTAAGGAAAGAAAGTTGAGGACAGGAATAAATTAGCAGTTGAAGTTTATATTTGATTAAAATAATAGGAACATTAATGAGGGTCAATTAATGGATGGATTTTGATTGTGCAGAAAAAGTAACTGAAAAACTTGGAAAGGAAATGAAAGAAAGAGGCTATAAGAAGAGCATAGGGTGTGGTGGAGTCTCTCTTTAGCTTTTTCTTTTTTTAACTTTGTTTGTTCTTTATTTCTTACCTGTCCTATAAGCATTTAAGAAATAGGTGCAAGATGTGGTAAGCAACAACGTACCACATGCATATTTTGTGACTAAACTATCGGGTCAGAGATTTCAGAGGCGTTTCTTCTGCTTTGAATAAATAAATAAAGGAATTCAATTCGAATTTTGAAGTAGGTGGCCAGTGAGAAAGTTACAGAAACCTCTGAAAGTCTCAGTTTTTATTCAACAATTATCCCACAGATTTGTCAGTTCTCTCCTTTCTAAAGGATTCAAACCATTGCATGATTTATTTCCCTCAATAAAACTTACCATAACATGTCCTTCTCCTTTGCACTGCCTCACTTTTCACCATCACAATTATCATACTCATTTCTCAACACAACAATACTAAAACTAACAGATTAAAACCAAATCATAATGTATACTTTGTAAGTTGCCCTTAGTTTAGATTTTCTGCAGCTGGCTGTTTTAGATCTTTAATGAAATAATGGATTTTATTTTGTATATTGTTTGGTTAAAACTATTTTTTATTATTATTTTTCATCAATACTTTCACTTTTAGTTTTATTACAAGAGCAGAATTCGTAACAAAACAAAACAACTCAAGATATTAATATTAATAATAAGAAGAATAAGAATAATATTAATAATATTAATATTAAGTCCAAAAATAAACTTATCTAGTAAAAGATATTTGCTGTTTAAATAAAATAAAATTTCACATTTTTCTTTTTTATTTTGTGGAGGAATTTTGTATCCATTATTTTTTAAATAATTCTTTTATGTTTTATCAAACAAATCAATATTCGTCTTTTTTTTCTTCTTCTTTCTTTCCCACTGTTACTGTTTCTTACTAAACTAGCTAGAGAAAAACTCTTCGAAATTTTATAAATAATATTAAAAGCTTAGTTGAACGAGTTAGTGGGTAAGAATTGGTTATTAAATTTTGGTTTATTCATTAAGTTTGGAATTTGTGCATCAAAACGGATGTTTAATGTGAGGGAAATAATTTTCAGTTTTTTAAACGACTCTTCTTATATAAACAATGAATGTTTTTATTAAAAAATCACCTTAATAATATCGAAACAATATTTTATAAATATATTTAATTAATTGCTTTTTTATTATGTTTCAAAAGTGTAATCACGGGTAATCCTACTGAATAGTTGACCAGTTAAATCCAATTTTGGTGGTGAATGTTACCAACTCATTTATATGATATTATGGTAATAACAATAATTTATGAATTAATCTTCATCGTACAGCTACAACGGAAAATTTTGTAATGTACGAAAGATATTTGTTGAAATGCACGTTTGGTAAAAAAAAAAAAATATTGAACTGAATTAAGTTGACAACGAAATAAATTTGATTGCATTAAAAAAAACTAAAAATTAATTTTAAGAAAATCAAATTGTTATTCTTAATTTACTCTCTAAAAACTGATCGTGCACGAATGAATTATTCAAACGAAACTTAAGTGTGTTTTGCGTTTTTTGAAATTAAAATTTATAATTCGGAGCAGTTTTATTCAATTCACCTGACAAAATACATGGTCGATTTCTTAAACAGAGATTTATAGCAGGTGAATGGCGAAAAATGGTCTAATATTTTTTTACAGATATCTAATAACAATATTAAATAAATATTCAAATATTTAATATTTATTTATCTCTACCAAAATCTTACTTTAGGGTTACAATTCTTTACAGATACATTAATTAATCTTTAACACACGAAGCTTGTCCTCGTTGACATCAACCGCCTAAAGCTGTAGGAAAGTTCTTCGCTCTCTATATATACAGATCAATTTATCGATAATATATTCTTAAAAAAAAAACCATTAGATTTGGTTCATTATTTTAGTAAGTTGATGAACTAAATTTAGAGTTGTTTAATTTAATTAGCAAAAACTCATTCTATGATTTTAGAAAAATAATCTCCCAATGCTAAACTAATAATTTTTTAAATACACGTGGTTTGACTTTAATTTTTTAAATTTAAAAAAAAAATATATTTGATGATATTTTAACACAAGACACATGTCATTTTTTTATTAAAATTAAAATATGTCAAAAAATAAATAATGAACCATTGAAAAAATATCACCCATATTAAAATATTGTGAAATTAAAAATCTATGTCAAATTATTTTTTTGGTCTATTTATAACTAAAATCTCCAAAATCAAAATTTGCAAGCAAAACTCTGAAATTTGAATAGTTGTGTGGTGGTTCAGTGGTTGAAGGCGTGTATTCACACACCTTACCGTCCATAAAAAGCAAAAGAAAAAGCCAAAAAAGAACACGTAAGCCACACAGAGCATTGTTCGGGAGTTACGGATTTAAATAACTTAGATAGAGTGATCCAAAACATTTTACTCAAAGAAAAATACGAGATGAAAGTTAGGGAAATGGATAAAGAAATGAAAAAAGAAGAAGAGTATATTAGACATAGTCAACATCCACATAAGACGATCACGATATTCCTTTGAAGTTTGGACGTTACATTGGACCTATCTTCTTGGAGACACACATGTAAACACCTCCATGATCATGACCCACAACAACACAACGTTATTGACGCTTCTCGTGGAATCCCAAATCACGGAACATTTATTAAAGTTTGTGTCAAGCCAACACCGTGAAGTGACACATGCACGCATACACCAACAAATCTCCGTGTTTGAGGAAAAGTCATCAAACCCTCCTTCTATTTTATTCATTTCTTTTTTTTTTTTCCAAACCCTAATCTGTTTATCATCATGCATATTCATGGATGAGACGAATCATTGAGTTGAATTCAATAGAATATTAAGGTGTGGCGAAGAGTGAGGAGTATGGTGTGGTGGTCATGGACCCATGTGTTCTCCACCCAATCAACCTTTGGGTGGTATTTGTGCAAATGCGACTTAGGGGCTAAGGTCCTTCCACACACACACTGTAGTTTTGATTACAATATTAGTGTGAGTTAAGTTTTATATGGATAGAAATGAAAAAGAAAAATATTTTTTATCAAATTTTTTTGACAATTTTTTTATAATCACTTAATTTATGATTGGTCAGTTTTAAATATATAAATCAATGGTCAGTTTTAAATATATAAACCAATAAAATAGTGATAAATACTCTATTGTCAAAAAGTTATTAAAAAAAGTTGTTAAAATATCGTGGTATAATGGAAAAATAGAAAAATTTTAAAGATTCGTTAATCAATTGCGTTTTGGGTAAAAATATCTTAATTCTTTATGAAATTGGATCAGATCTCGTTGTATATCCTCGGTGAACCTTTCCCTCATTAGGCTTAATAGTTTTTTTTTTTTTTAAAATACATTTTCATGGTGCCAAAATAATAATATTCTCTTATCTTTCGCTTTCTCTTGTGGGAATTGCCCTTTGATTTTACTTTCTTTTGTTTAACTCATTAAAGTCGTGGGATATATATTTCTCGTTTTTGATGCAAAAAGTCTTGGGGTAACTTCTCAACTACTTATCTTCTTTTGTTATATATACAAGATGGAACTTGTGCCGTAAAAGGTAATCCTAATTAATCCCCTAAAATGGTCAAAAACTTTATTCCTTCACCTTCCTAATTTTTAATTAACTTCCAAGACTTTGATTTGGCGCAATCATTAAACATAGGGAAATGTCGTAGAATCAGGGTAAGGTAATCCTTTATAGAGCACTGTGATTCTGTTCTACCTTGCATTATTAATCAGCTCCTATATACTTATCACACTGCCGTGAGGGTAAATTAATGTAAACTTTTCAAGTCAAAACATGGCACAACCTTTTAGCTAATGAAATTCATCAGCTTAGCGTTGCATATATATAAAACATGCAAAGAGTCAACTAGCTCTGCAATTAAATATCCTACCTCATAGTTCTGGTTTAAACATGGTACGGTTGATCTTAAATATATATAAAGTATTCGGAAGTTAACTCTTTTCTATGAAGCAAACCTAGCTGACTTAGGTTTTAAATACCATGAATTCTGGGTTTAAGAATATGGTCGGTTAATTAGCATATTTGGCAATTTAGAAATAGACGATTGAAGGCATCATCTGAGAAATAGTACATATACAACTCGTGGACAAGCTGAACGCAACTAATTAAGCACCGAACCTACTACTTCATCTCGTACCAAATCTGTTAACATCAAAGCTTTGTCCTATTCCATGTACCCCATTACGTACCAATCTATTTATGCAGAAAAGAAAATAATTAAGGGCCATTTAATTTTTGTTAGGTTTTGGGTGATATCAAAGATTTGACTTGGATGGGTTAAAGCAGATGCTTCAACATGCTTTGGGGTAATAGCAGGACCACTTAACACCTCCACACTGCATAAAAAGTTCCCGTGTGGGATTGGCCAATTATGAATTGCGTGTTCTTTCGTTCACAACACTCACATATCTGTTCTTTTGCTGGAATAAATCTGTTTGGTTCGATTTAAAAAGAAAAAGAAAGAAAAAACTCAACTTCTTTGATCACTACCATGTAGCATATATATTTACCTAATCACTTTCGTCATTACCAAATACAACAAATATTATATTTTTATCTTTAACGGAAATAACCAGATACTGCAAATTATATTATCTTTACTGATATGCATGTAACATAATTGTCTGATAATATTAATGTAAGTAACTGATACTGTATAAGTATTTTAATATATTTAAGTTACTGGATAGTACATAGCTACTGGCTAGGTTCATTAGCTGGCAGCTTAATCTACCGCAGCAGAGGATTAAAAGAGGAAAAAGATAGATGAACTGAAGAAAAAAGTATATATTTTTTGGTCGGTTAAGAGATCTGGTTCTTAATAAATAATTATCAGACAGCTCCGACTAAAACCTAATCTGTCACATTATACTGATGCTAATTTGTGATGTCATCGTATTTAGCATCTAGTTCGTAAAAAAACAAACAAACCATAATTAACATCATCTGTTCCTCAATCATGTCACATTTTCTTCTTCTTGTTAATATTGTTTGGTTGCAGATTGCAATCCGACTCAGTAACTTACAAGCATTATAGCTAGGAAAGCCCAATACTTTAACATGAAAACGAAAATCGAATGAATAAACAAATTAAGGACGGTTCTTGAGTGGTTGTAAAATATGAAATTGTGTGGTTGGTCACTGGTTATTGTGCATATAAATGTATGCATGTATGATCATGTGTGGGTTGAATTCTGACATATATATATATATATATATATATATATATATATATATATATATATATATTGTACATTGGAGACCGACACACGCAAATCATGTGAAGTAGGAAATTGTCTTTTTGTGGGGGAAGGACCCATCCCAATCCTAATCCCAATCGCAATCCCAATCCCAATCCCATGCATATTGCTTGCATGTAGATGTTGTTGTATGAGGTTGCTTTTGTGTGCCCCAAAACAGTGAAAGAAAGGGGTAAGAGAAGAACTTTTGAGTGGTTCTCGTGCAACTTTGACTACACCGGAATTGCAATGTTGCATGCTGTTTTACCAGTGGTTGAGTGAGTGAGTCAGAAAAGCATGTGTAGAAAGCTGAAAGCGGATATATATGGATGATTGATTCAGTCTTTGAAGTTTGAACCAATGTTCATATCCCCTATAATCCTAGCTAGCTAATTCCTTTTTGCCTTTTTGGTCTTAGATAGATAGACAGATATAATTAGCTTTTCTTTACACAAAATCTGCAGAGTACTTTTGTTTTTCTACTTAATCTTTCATTTTGTTTCTCTTTCGATTGGAAGCAGGCGACATAAGAACTTACCAACTTTCACCATATGCCAATCACTTTTACTAAATCCACCGCGTTCTCATTAATATTCACTCCTAAAACTTAAAGATTAAAGATACTGATATATATTCTGCACCAAATTCATGCTTATCTTATCTACCCAACCACGATGATGTAGGAGTAGTAGATACTATTTTTGCCCACCTTCAACTTTCTTTAGGTTAATATTTCGGTTTCTTATGTTTCTCATATATATATATATATATATATATATATATATATATATATATATATATATATATATATATATATATATAATATGTTTTTAAATAATTTTGTTTCGCATAATTCGGAAATCATTTTAATTTTCAAATTCTATGACCTATTTTTTTAACTTTTGTATTGTATAATTTAAAAGTTGTTTTTTAATTTAAACTTTAATGTGAAAACATTTTTAATCTTCAGTTTATATAATGTAAAATTTATCTTTTTTGCATGAAAAGAAATTAAACTACAATCAAGAACACTCTCTTTATCATTGAATCCATCTTTGACTCAGTACATAAACAAGGACAACAATGATAAAAGCAGATGACGCGGTAAGGAGTGACCATGGCAAGTGGGCCAGTTTGGTCTTTTAATTATGGGGTTGCGGAAAAACATTAATCTTTTTATGTCTGCACCCATTCTTCCATGCAGCAAGCCCAATTTAATTTTCAAATGAATCCGTGCGGCGCAATTTGCAGTATGATGGCCTTGAGTATGAAATCTCCTCCACTTTTGCTTCCTGCACTCTTCCAATGTCTTTGTACATCTTCTGGAAAGGTGACTTCCAGGATATATAAGAAACTTTTAGAATCAATTTTTTCAGAATTTCGAAATAAATTTTCATAACAAAATTTTTGAAACAGAATATTTTAAATGAGACTTCCGAAATGTTTTTTTCCAAAATAGAATTTCAGAACAAATGAAATGTATTCTGTAATAAGTTTTCTGAAATATTTTTTTAGTGCATATAATACCTTTTGGAATTAGTTATCTAAAACACTCCTACATGAAATATGTTTTGGAGAAAACTTCCCAGACACATTTTATTCAGTTATTTATTTATTTATTTATTTCCACCTATCTTCTTTCTCTGTGGTGTGATGCAGTGATGAAGGATGTGAGTCTTTTCCTCTTATGGTAGGAGTGTAGATGTTAATCTGTGCATGCAGGAAGCAATTGTCTATTTCTCTGCAAATCCTTTTGCTGCTCAGAGTAATGAAATTCAAGCCCACAAGGCTCAAAGCAAACTTTTTTTCCATCATATACTAGCTTTTATCTGTTCCTTTGCCATAGTATTTTTTTCAAAACAAAAATAAGTTTAAGACGACTTTGTAATATGAACATACATTGTCAGTGATAATGACAACTCAAAGGATAATGTGTTTATTTTATAAAAGCAAATGCATGGGTCTATGTTATTCCTCACCCACCACAAGTATCCTAGATAGATTTTTTTTTTATATATGTAATTATTTAATAAACAACTGTCTTAATCTTATTGCCTTAGGCAAATAAACATAATCACACAGAGGACCTCAGCTCAATAATCCAAACAAACACAAATCAATAGAACATTGACGAACATATTAGTTAAGTTGGTCACCATGAAAGTTTTGTGTAATCTTTCCAGTTTCAAGTCACAACAAAGATGTTTGTTTTATTATTTGTTTGGGTATTGAGTATCTGTAGACAGCACATGAATTCAGTCTTATGTTCACACGGGTAATAGATAGAATAAGGATGTGATAGGTTAAGCAAAATAAATTAATAAATTGTCTGGTCCTTTAGTGATCTCACCGAATCTAATTCCATGCTAATTAATCTGTTTTGCCTTCGCACATCCAAAAATTCCTAGACAGCAGTGTATAAACATTTGATGTTAGTGTTGGTTGCACATGGTGTCCATAAAATATATCATTCAAACAGTGATGGGCTAGCTGCAGATTTATTCGAAGTTGTTTTTATCTCAAATTAAAACTAATCAATGTAGCAGTTGTGTCTTATCAAAATTAGGCATGGCATGTTTTCATGGGAAACTTTCTTTTGATAATGTTCCAAGCAAGTCACCATTGTCCTTTTAAGAAAAACAACTTTTTTGCTTTTTATTTTTATTTTTAAGAAAAGTATTTTTTTTCCCTTTGATCTTTACTTTTCTCCTATTATGGTCCATGAATTTGCTTACTCCATTGTTTTCTTTCTTTACACTCAATTGTTTTTCATCATTTCTCAATACCAAAACCTTGGAAAACACTTAAAATAAGTTAACATCGGCCTGAATACACAGAACACATATTAAACAATTAATAAACGCGGTTTTTGAAGTCAATACTGAATTAGTTAGACAGTGTAGTGTGTGGACCACTGAAAGCAGAGAAATTTCTCAGCTAAAATTAGAATAAAAGAGATAATTTTGCAGAAACATTTATTTCCTTTTACAAATAATGGAGCTGAAAGTCTTAATTGAAAGAGATAGAATGGATACCCATAAGCTCATTACTTCTCCACTCCAATCCAACCACATTGCCAGCCCCGTACTATTTTCTTGCTTCCCATCAACTAAGCGATGGACACGTGTATCTCTGTCCAATCAGCAGTTGGACACGTGGCTCAAAGACAAATCCAACCGACTAGGAGAGTTAGTTTTATGTCGGCTGTTTCTATTTCGTAGGAACCTTCTACTGTTTCGGATATCTGC
Organism: Vigna angularis; assembly: GCF_016808095.1. Classification (NCBI taxonomy): domain Eukaryota; kingdom Viridiplantae; phylum Streptophyta; class Magnoliopsida; order Fabales; family Fabaceae; genus Vigna; species Vigna angularis. The sequence goes on from NC_068974.1 coordinate 38,242,585, forward strand.
TAGGTTTTAGGTCATGGTCATGGCTATAAATAACATGAAGTAAAAGAAAAGGCAAAGACAAAAACCCAGTAACATAAGAGAACACAGTAGCAAAGCAAACGAAAAAATGGGTGCTTTGGATCACATCTCCGAGCTCTTCGACTGCTCCCACACCAGTTCCAAACTCAAGAAGAAGCGCAAACAATTCCAGGTAAACCAATCACTTCACTTATCACTCAAATCGCATCACATCACATCACGTTCATTTGTAGTAAAGAATATTGATTCTTTGATGCGTGTATCAGACGGTGGAGGTGAAAGTGAAGATGGACTGTGAAGGGTGTGAGAGGAAGGTGAAGAAATCGGTGGAGGGAATGAAAGGGGTGACTCAGGTGGAGGTGGATCGGAAGGCTAGTAAGGTCACCGTTTCGGGCTACGTTGAACCCTCTAAGGTTGTGTCTCGCATCTCTCACCGCACTGGAAAGAGAGCGGAGCTATGGCCGTACGTCCCGTACGACGTCGTTGCGCACCCTTACGCGCCCGGTGTCTACGACAAGAAAGCGCCCTCTGGGTACGTGCGAAACGCCGACATTGACCCTCGTCTGACTAACCTCGCACGTGCCAGCTCCACCGAGGTCAGGTACACCACCGCCTTCAGCGACGACAACCCCGCCGCATGTGTCGTCATGTGATGTCCATAACCGTCTCTCGTCTTTTGTTACTTTTGTTTTTTGTTCTTGTGTTGTATCATAGCAGCAATGGAAAAGACAAGTAAAATAGGTCACCTAATGTATGTAACTTTAAAGTGATTTTGGCATTTTTTTTTATGATGCTGTGTTAAAAATATTTTTAATCTGAGTTTTGTTGGTAGTTCATTTTTCTGAAAAAATTAATTGACTATATTGATGGTAGTGTACTGATTTGATTTGTATATAAACGCGTTTTTTTTCACATTGAAAATGATTGGTGGCAAAGTATAATATAAAAAATGAAATACGAAAAATCATCTCTTGTTAGATTTCAAAGAGATCAGACTCGTATTCGTAAATATTCCTTCGAAAAGAAGAATGATATATATACATTATAAAAGAGTAAATTTTTATATTTTTTCAATATACATTATAAGAATAAAACAATTATTAAAAAATTATATTTTTTTAATAAAAAAGTAAGAAAAAATTAATATAAAAAAAATTATGTGTCAAAGGAATTTCTCATAAAATTTATAGTACTAGATTTGATAATTTATTCGGACTTTTATATTCAGTTTTTCAAACTCTAAAATGGGCTTGGGGGAAGTTGCATAGCCCAGCCCAGCCCAAGCCCATCTTTACTGTACAGAGGGACTATTTAAAGGCGTGTTTCCCTCTGAATGTGGCATTGGCGCGCGAGGGTTTGAAGTTTTGGCGCAGAAAAAAAATGGCGGAAGAGTATAATGAAGGTGAAGTTGAAGAAGAGTTCTCCGTTTGGAAGAAGAATACTCCTCTGTTGTACGATTTGTTCATTTCTCATCCTCTTCAATGGCCCTCTCTCACTGTTCACTGGCTTCCTTCCTCTCCCCAACCCCACTCCCACCCTTCCTTCAATGTCCACAAACTCCTCCTCGCTACTCACACTGCCCAGGGCGAACCCAATTTCCTCATGCTCGCCGACGCATCCCTCCCCGCCGACACCTCACAACCCATCGTTGCCGCCGACCCTGCCGACCCGGTTCTACCCAAGGTTTCTTTTACTCTTGCCCGTCTTTTTGCATCATTGAGTTGTGCGCACTAACTGTTCGATGAAAGTCCTCAGTTATTTCTTGTTGTTTTTGTAGGTAGAAATTTCCCAAAAGGTTGCTGTTGACGGGGAGGTGAATCGAGCGCGTTGTATGCCGCAGAACCCTGCTATTGTTGCTGCGAAGACATGTAATTCCGAGGTTTATGTGTTTGATTTCAACAAGCAGCGTGGGAGCGAGTTTGCCCCTGATTCGAGGTTAAGGGGTCATGATAAAGAGGGCTATGGTTTGTCTTGGAGCCCTTTCAAGAGTGGGTATCTTTTGAGTGGTTCGCATGACCATAAGATTTGCTTGTGGGACGTGCCTGCTGCTTCTCAAGAGAGTGTGATTGATGCAGTTCATGTTTACGAGGTAGTGCTTCGAATTATTGATGACAGTTTATTTTTTGCTTGGTTGCTCGTCACTTTGATGATTGAATAGGACTTTTGATTGTCTTGTCAGGGTCATGAGAGTGTGGTTGAAGATGTGTCCTGGAATATGAAGGACGAGAATCTGTTTGGATCTGTAGGAGATGACTTTAAATTGGTCATTTGGGACTTACGGACTAACAAACCCCAACAATCAGTCAAACCACATGATAACGAGGTAATATATTTGCTTCGTAATCCTTGCTGGGTCTTTTGTTCATCAAGTGTGAAAACACGTCTTATTCTGAAATGCTTCCAAGATCAGCACTATGACTTGTGAGTCTGATCATAGTTTCTCTGTGCATGCAGAAGCTGCACTGCTGTGCGCATAGGTCGTTAGGATTGTATAGTTTCGACATTTACATGACATTTACATACGTCAAAACTTATTCTGAACTACTACTAGGTTCCTAGAAAGAAAGAAAAAGGTCAAGATAGCGCTGTCTATTCTTTATTTTTTGGGATCGTGGGGTGCTGTGAGGAAATAATTGGAGTGACAACTTAGAAGAGAGACACTGAGTATTTTTAAGGTCGCTAAACTCTGGAAGTCCTCGATTTAACTGAATGGAATTTGTACCGAAAGCCTGAGGCTGTGAGGATCACAACATAGGGTTGTGTGTGGCATTGCTAAAAACTGCTGTTTTTTTTGTCCACTGTAGCACACTGTTTATTGTGCAATTTTTTATGTTTAATTATCATCGTTGTGTTAACTGAAATATAGTCCTTAAGTCTCTAATCGTCTTACTCTTGTTGCTCTTTTAACTGAATATTATTTGTTTGTGACATGTATCTGTTTTCTTTTTGAATCAGGTTAACTTTCTTTCATTCAGTCCATATAACCAATGGATTTTGGCTACAGCATCTTCAGATACAAGTGTTGGTCTATTTGACATTCGGAAGCTGGAAATTCCACTACATTTTTTAAGTAGCCACACGTACGTCGTTAGTCTATCATGTGTGTTTTTTTCTTCAATACCACACCTAATCTACTGTTTGCATTTGAGTAAAAAATAAGCAATGGTTTGATTCTTGGGATAGTAGAGAGCATATTTGTAAATAAAATTTATAAATAAAATTTGAGAAAATTAGTGTAAGATTTGATTAATTTAATAAATTAAAAAAATTTACTTTCAAATTCACTTTTACTTATTTCCAAATCTATTCAAATAAACAATAAAAAATTTACTTTCAAATTCTATTAGTCATTAGTTTAGAAAGCTCAAATATTCTTTGCTCACTGATGTGGTTTGTTTTTAATTTGCATAGCGATGAAGTATTCCAGGTTGAGTGGGATCCTAATCACGAGACTGTGTTGGCATCATCTGGCGCTGACAGACGGCTGATGGTTTGGGATCTTAGCAGGTAAGGGCAGAGTGCTTTGTCTCTTTCTCTTGACTATACATGTTGCGATTGTCGGTCTACTACTAAAGGAAGCAATTTGCTCATGGTTACGAAATCAAGAATTGCCTGGTTAATTTTTTAGTAGATGATCGGGTTAAATGTAATAATTTTGAACTGGAAATAGCTAAACCCAATTATCAATGTCTCGTAAAACCAAAAGGGCCAGTTATATTGGATTGTGTGAAAAGCCAAATTGAGTACATACATTAAATGAGAAAGTGACAAATAAAACTGGAATAATAAAATATCATAAGTTTAGAAGTGTTCTTTTAATCCCTTTTGATTTAACAAAATAAGAAACCTATCATTTTCTTTTAAGGAAACTGGTGAAAGAAAAGTGGAAAATAGAATAAAGAAATAAATCGTTGAATCACTTGATTCATGATCTTACAAAATTGTATTAGTACATCACGACATCTTATGATACAACTCCATTAGTAGGCAACTCATCCAATCGTATGATATAATGGATCTTAGTTTTTCTAATTATCATGATTATGGTTATTTAGTTGCAAAGTGCAAACTCTATAAAGGCATAATAATTAAAGATATGTTTACATATTGCCTTGTCGCTTTATATTTGTGTTGGCTCAGGATCGGAGATGAGCAGATAGAGGGAGATGGTGAGGGTGGCCCCACCGAATTACTCTTCTCTCACGGGGGTCACAAAGGGAAAATATCAGATTTTTCATGGAACAAAAGTCAGCCATGGGTTATCTCAAGTGTAGCTGAGGACAATTCTTTCCATGTATGGCAAATGGCAGAGAACATTTACAGTGACGGCGACGATGACAACATGTGGACGGCCAATGATTAACTGACCACCATATGATCAAATGCTTTGTTGTTTGAATGGAATCTTGACTATTCGATTTTTATTACAATCGCCAGTCAGTTTTTTGTGAATTTCCTAAAACACTGATGACAACATAGTATCTTTGTCAAAAATGGATTCTCTAAAGCCCGTATAAAAATGCCTCATGATAATTTGTGCGCACTCATGTGATTATTCCCCCTCGCACGTTGCATAATTTTGTCTACAACAAGCTAGAACAGCAAAGTTTGATGGGTAAAATAGGAAAATGGTTTAGGAATTGCTTTCCGCGTGTTGTAGCATAATGGCGCCGTTTTGTTCCTTGTTATTGGAAAGGAAAAGCTATGCCATCGACCTTAGTTTTATGAAACTTTTCAGGGAGACGAATACAATATATATTCTTCCCTTTTGAGAGAATGCCTTTCGTCTTGATGATATTCTTTTGCGCCTTAAACAAAATTAATAATGTAATAACTCTAACCTAAGTTTACATAAATTTTGGAAAAGGATTAAAAAAGTAATTAAAACGCTTTGGAATTGAAGAACAATGAACTATCTTTTATAAGAAATAATATCAAAACTCACAGGAAGCAAAAACATAAGTATATTATTAATAGACGAATAAGTTGATTTCATATTATTAAAATTTTATTTAGTCCCGAAATCCTGATGTATATATATAAGTTGAACGAGAAACCAATGCGAGGTTAATCATTACAAAATTTGTCCAGAAATGACAATCCAAGTAGAAGATACAATAATATAATGTTTTATTAATCATCTAATGCCGAAAAGATGGTCACCAAAAAGTAGTGAAGACTTGTTATCTAAGTGCAGAAAGGCAGATATGCTTCCCATCATTGAATCAGGTACAGCTACTAGCGTTCTCAAATACAAAACAAGTCACTTGTATGTCTCAACTTGTAGAAGACAAGCCCGCATGCAAGATCTTCACTTAGGGGACTACAGTTCCTTCTGGATACATATTAGTCAACCCTTGTCCAGTAAAAATGCTAAACACACAAGTAAACCTCTCATTATTATGATAAACAAAGACGGAAAAAGAACAACGCCGGCAACCAAACAAGCCAATTTTATTATTTCACCCACACAACATTTAATATTACACAAAGTGACACCGGTGTCTCACCTGTCCACAGCACTAAGTACTGAAAGATGAAACACACCCCATCTTCCCTAAGTTCTGTAATCCATCAAGGAAAAACTTGCGAATTTAGAAAACATTAATCGCCACTAAAAATTCTCTTATTGTTAAACAAAGCAACCAATACTCACAAACTGAGAAATGTAAAAGAGGCTGAGCATAGACACATTTATGATGTCAATTTAACTAGTTCCATGCATAAAAAAGCAAGAAAATTAATTGCGCAGAGAAGAGCCCAATCTGTCTCAGCCATAAGCTATGCTGTTTACAGATCAACCATAATACTTTAAGAAGAAACATTGATTTATGACTAATCTTCCATAGTAGAACAGCCATTCGAACCACGATAATGCAGCAGAGGGTCAAAAAGAGAGAATTATTTTAAAAAATGACTTGATGGATAGCTGATGCTGCAACTGGTAACGAGATATTGGAAGGAGATATTACCATGGCAAGGATGAAAACCAACGTTCTATTAATTCTTCAACCAGCTGTTGCTGCACGAGATCCCCCTAAAAATAAAAATCGAAGTTATCATACTGGACTTGAGAATTCATAGAGAAACGGGGAGAAACAGATTTAAATAACAAAATTGAAAAAGAAAGTCTAGTTCCAACACTCTTAGTAGAGTGTAAAAAATGTTCAATAAAATAATTTGGTATTTAAAATCTTTAAATTTCAGTTGCTTAATCTTCCCGATGGAGATCTAGTCATAATAACATGGCATCATTTGACAACTCATGCGTACACATATGGGCGAACTTTAGTTAATTTACCACATCTTACAAGAACTGTAATACTCAGTAAATAGGAATACTACCCTTTCCACACTTGGCACTATCATATAAGCTAACTAAGACCTTATAAAAAATTTAGCAATCAAATTTCAGCCCTAAATATGAGTACACTAACGAATGTTAGCAAAGAAACAATACCAAATATAAACAAAAAGGTTGTTTCGGCGTGACCATCTGAGATCAGAATTCCCAACAATTCATGACAAAAGATGCGGGAGATCACGTTGCAAAGCAAGTCATCTCCAATGCTTTCGCTCTCATTGCTCAAATCTCAATACTCTTTCTTTCATTCTCTCAAATCTCGATGATTTTCTATGCTATTAGACAATACCATCAGCCAGCAATTAAAATATAAATAAGAATAAACACAAATTAAGCAGCAAATCAAACAGTTCATCCTAGAATAAGACAGTGCATGTGAAGCGGTCGAACCTTTTCTTTTTGACGCAGAAGAATTTACATTTGACCCTGCCTGCCCAACTCCACATGCACGCAGCTCCTTGAGCCCCAAATTCTGGTTTGCTAGACACTGCAGGTTCTCAAATTCACAACCACCAAACTCTTCCCCATTTAACGACACATTCTCCACGATTCTCCCATCAGCTCCTGGATGAAGGCAATACACCCTATCATCACACTGCATGTTACAAGGGTTCATCACATAAGAACCAGGCAGGTTAACCACCGGAGGGTTCGCATTCGGCGATTTCTGATACGGAAAGGAACCAATTTCCCCTTCAATCCTGCCCCTTATGTCCACCAGCAAGCACTTCAGCCTCGCGATTTCAGCTTCCAAAGCAGCCTGGTTCTGCAACTTCTTCATCAAATGCTGATTGAGAGCCCTCAATTTCACCACCTCGTCCTCCAGCGAGGCCGCGCGAGCCTTCTTCTTCTCACGGTACTTTCGAACCGCTTCTTTGTTCCCAAGGGGCCGCTTCTTCGACTTCTTCTCCGCGGACTCTGCCGTGTCGTCGGTGGCCACCTGGTCCTCATCAGGTGCCGGCACGATTTTGGTGTGCACGTGGTAGCACGTATGAGTGTGCGAAAAATCGGGCCCCGGAGGATTGCATGTGTGGGTGTGCGTGCAGGCATGCGTGTCCTTGAGAAGCTCTTCGAAGAAACTGTCCATGGAACCACTGCTCGGAAGCTCCCCCATGTTCGGACTCGAAAACACTTCCTGCGTCGAGAAATCGAGCTCGCCGTCGTCCATTTGAACGGAAATCCCCAAATCAGACCTATTAAAAAAATGTGCTATTTCAATTAAATTGAACTGAACCTGGAATCGTGCATACAGAGGATTACATCGAATCGTGTAGAAACCCTAACATGATTTGGAAACAGAAAGAAAAGCAAAAAATGGACGTACCAGAAAGAAACGATAGCTTCACAGATTCTACCCTCAACTTTTTCTTTGTCGATTTTCTCTCTCTTCAATTTCAATGGGTTCAAATTTATACCTATTACCCTCTTCCCACTGTAAATTCTGATTCTTAGAACAACCCTCTTCCCAAACACTCTTTCAGAGATTAGCGGTTCATAAATATCATAATAATATTATAATTTCCTTTTTAAGGAGAGACAAGGAATCTTGTGAGAACGTGATTATGTAAAACCTTTTTCTGTTTAGTTTTTATTCTTTGTTTTAATCCAACACAAATTCAAACTTAATCATCAATCTTCGACTAAAGTAATTCAGATTACTTTATTTTAATGGGCTTAAGATTCTCACCTATTACCTTGTACCCACTAACATATAGCTATATTCCTTTTCCACTAACATATAGCTTTATTTTAATTAAAATAATACCACAATTATCATCACCTATCACCATTTAATTCTGATTTTGTTTTTTTTCCTATAAATTCGATTTCAAAAATTAGTTTTTAGAGCAAAATGTAGTATAAGTAAAAAGTTGAATAAATCGAAAATAAAAAACACGAAAAAACATGCTGACTTTAGCATATTTTTTTCTTTTACTCTCGCCTTTTCAATCCTTTTCAAATAGAGTGGGTAGAATAGAAAAATCGCATTATTAGTACGGGACGAAAAATAAGTAGAAGAATAATATAATTTTATGTACAGGTTAAGAAACCTCTTTTAAATAAAGTTAAAATGTAGATTTTATAAATCAATTAATTAATATATAATTGATTTTATTTTATGGAAAAAATAATTTTACTTTATTATTTTATTTTTTAGAATTACTTTTACAGAATTTTATTCAGGAAATTATTTAATAACTTCTACCAAGTTAGTGAAAAACAATTCAAATGAAAACAAATAATATGTGTGGAAAATATTATAAAGGATAATGATTCACAGTATTTTTTAATAATATTTTAACATTATTTATATATTATAATTGATTTATATTGATATTTATGATTATTATTATTCACCGAAGATTAATTTTAAACCAACATCGTTATCATGTTATAAAAGCTACAAGTCAAACATTTAATTTGATGTTTTTTTATGTCGTTCAGATAAGGTTTTGATTTCGTACGCCTACCAAACCAAGACCAGTTACTTCCCACGTACACACTCTTCAATCTTATGTATAAAAACATGTACTTTGAATATTTTAAAATCTTTTAATGTTGGTTTTCTTTCTTAAAACAAGTGTTTTTATTTTTATTATTCTAATTTTTAAAGTACTTCAATTTCATGATGTGATTTATAATTATCATTTAAAGGCGGTTATAAATCATTATAGCCACACTTTAAATTTAAATTTGAGTATTTCTAAATTGGACAAAATGAGACGGTAAAAAAATGAAAATAAAAATTGGAAGAGATTTCGAGAAGTAAAATATATTTTATGTAAACTTGTACCGGTAATCTTTACTGTACCATATGGACTGGGTGGTCTGAGAGCAGGGCTGGAACTTCTGTGACGGCCGACGTTTCTTCTATCTTTCTACTTTTTTGACAACATTATCGAGCGACTTGCATAAATATTCGTGATGGTTCACTGTGCGGGTCATTAAGACGAAGATTAAGGTAAAAAGTGATTAGAGCTGTTGGCTTGGAATTGGACTGAGATTAACTTCTCACTAATTTCAAGCTCATAGCAAAAACTATAAATACAGGTAAGAGGTAAGTGGTAGATAGGTTGCATTTACTGCAACTACTATTTCATCAAATCGCCAACAGTTTTCGTACTGACTTTGGCATCGAAGAATCTTTGATAGCGAGACTGGACGTAAGAAGACAAATTGTGGAAGCATTTGGTGACTTAGCTCCAAGTAACTGAAACATTTACTATTATTATTATTATTTGATATTATATTATTATATTATAAAAAATTTGTATTGTTATTTGGTTTAAAATATATGTAGTTTTGTTTAAATGATAATTTAAGCAAAAGATAATACTAAAACACTATATCATATAGAAAGAAGATTTATTTAAGGTGTCTTGTTAAAGAAAATAACTAATTTCTTAAAATTTCGACATTTGTTAAGAGAATAATCAGTTTCTTAAAATCTAGATATTTGTTAGAAACTAATTTCCTAAAATCTTGATATCATAACAATCTTCTAGAAACGAAATCTGTTATGGAAATTATTATACTCCTAAAATCTCAAAAATATGCTAAGAGAACAACCTGTTTTCTAGAATAAAAATATGTTAAAAGAGCAATCAGTCTCTTAAAATATCAAAATTTGCTAGAAAAGTAATCAATCTTCTAAAAACGAAATCTACTAACCAAACTCTTACAAGTTGATTTGTAAAATTGAATTAAAATTAAACTCAAGTCTTAACATGATATGAGACTATCTCCCAATGAGGTTTGATAAATCTATCGTTTCACTCGCAAACAAAGAAAATTATGGAACAAAATAAAAGTCACATTAATCAACTAACAAAAAAATTAAAAATCAAAACTTAATAAATAAAATAAAACTTTTGAATATCTAAATAAAAATAAAAATATAAAAAATACACAAAATGGCCTTAAAGTTAAAAGAAATAATAGGATGATATTAAGTCCAAATAAATTAAGTTTACGTCATAATATTAACTATATGGATTATATTTCTTAGTTTGTATACTGTTGTAAAAGGTAATCATAAAAGGGAACGAGAATTGTTTTTTTCATTTAAAATTGGTCTCTATTATATTCATTTGTGAGTTTAGATTAGTAAGATGTAGTAGTAGTAAAATATAGTTAACGTACTTATCTCACCCTACTAAAAAGGATATAAAACCTAAAATTATTCCTAAACAAAGAGAAGTCAGACCTTGGTTGGTTAGCAGTGAGAGATTAATTTGTTTCGGAATCTCGTCATATTCTTACGTTGTTGGTTGAAATTTCAAACATAATGATCCTATCGTCGGTTGAAATTTATATATTTTATGAACTATGGTCGGTTTCGGTATATATGATTGAGTAAGATGCATTCAACAATTGCCTAAGATGCATTCATAAAACCAAAATTTAGTACATTATTCTCAGGATAAATTAAAAACAAAATTGCCATTCTACATCTACAAACCACCTCATCAAGGGTGCTGAATCTCTGTCTTCTTTCTTTGTTTTTTTAACGTAACTGTACATGCACAAACTAAGGACAAATACAAGGGTTAGGAACTTAGGATTCAACAAAACTAATTAAAACTTGATGACCTGCTCCATTGTTCTTTCAAGTGCTCACTATAGCTGAGCTCAGTGCTAGTTTGTGATGCTTTGTCATCGTCCACACCAAGTAAAGCAAGACTCAGGTGTAACTCAGCACTTGAACTTGGATACACTTCATCATCGATGTTTTCTCCATTTTCTGAATCATCCTCATTGTTCCCAAGGGAGTTCAGCAAATATTCAACTTTCTCATCTCCTTTTAGGATCTTCAGTATCTGTAAATGACAGAGTTTAAGATCTAAAAGTATATATTTTTTCTATGACTCTCATAAATAAACTTTACATAACCTCAATGAAAAATGGAATCAAGCCATTTTTATAAAGGGAATTGGTTCAGTCTTTTAAAGAATGTATTTTTCTTTTAAACACATTTAGTTTAGTTATCGCTGTTACACTAATGCACAGTTCAATTTAGAAAATCAGAATGAAGAACTCTGTAAAAACAGTTCAGATAATTAAAGAAAAATGATTTTTATAAAGTGATTCGGCTTGATTTTCCTCAAAAGGTGTGTTTTTTTTCAAACCTCTAATTTTCTTAATTAAACGTGATTATCATTAAGAACATGACAACTTCAATGTGTAATTTGGTATTACCTGGTTCAGTTTAGGACGAAGTCGAGCAGCCCGTTGGATGCATAAAGATGCTGCCATAACCATTCTTTGCAATTGGACCTCATCAAATTTCCCTTCTAAATCTGGGTCCAATAAGCCTTTAATATCCCCACTATCTATCATTGGTTTTGCCTGAAAATGAAATCATTGTTTAGGATTCCTAGGTGTATAAATTATGATGTATCAAATAAAGATTTATACTTTGACTGACGCTGTTTTCACAAGTTCTGTCTGATATACTTTTCAACAAATTCATTTTTTGAGTCAAATCATTTATCTTATTTTATGCTTCTCTTTCCATCTCTGTAACAAGGTATAGCAAGAATAATGCCATTCTTACATTTTTTTTATATGATTAAGAGAAGTCAAAATTCATTATTGTAAATGGGGTTAGATCTTACCCACACGACCAAGCTCTCCTGTCCTTTGCAAGCTGCTGAGCTGATTGGTTCCCTTCCTGATATTAGTTCAAGTAGAACTACACCAAATGCATAAACATCTATCCTGTCACTGACATTTCCATACATGAAGTATTCAGGAGCAAGATAACCAAATGTTCCTACTACATCATGTGTCAAAAAGGATGAATTTGTAGGTCCCCATACTGCAAGTCCGAAATCAGATAACTGCATCATGGACCACAGTGAGTTACAATGAAATTCTCACAAATGTTGCTTCATTTAAATACTAATAGTACTAGATATTATTTTCAATAGTAAGAATCTCAAAACTTTTTTATTACCTGAGGTTCAAACCCTTGGGAAAGAAGAATGTTAGAAGACTTGACATCTCTGTGTATAACAGGCTTCAAAGCTTCCCTGTGTAGGTAATCCAGGGCTTCAGCGATCCCAACTGCCACATTAAATCTCACCTCCCATGACAATTTGCTCTTTCCTATATCCATTTCCAAGTTCATATCAGCAATTACATCTTTCGACAATTGAAATTATGGATGAAAAGTAAAAGAAAAAATAGAAAGAAACTTTACCATGCAGATTTTCCTCTAAGGTGCCCTGGGGCAAATAATCATAAACGGAGATTAAAGTATTGTCCTCTGTACAAATCCCAAGTAGAGGGGCAATGTTTTTGTGCCTCAATGAGGATGTTATTTCCATCTCAAGGGCAAACTCGTTCCAGGCTTCTTTTGATGACTGCAATACTTTAACTGCCACTGGCTTTCCATCAGGGAGGACTCCCTTGTACACACAATTGCTCCCTCCTTTCCCAACCAAGTTTTCTGCAATGAAATACAGAGTTATATACTTATATTTATTTACAAACTAAAAAAAATCGTAACAGTTAGTATTGCAAGCCATAGTGGTCCAACCTGAAGAAAATTGTCTAGTGCAAGACTGCAGAAGTTCAAGGCTGAACCACTTGCAGTCGATTGAATTTACGCGTTGCATCTCCTCTAGGCCATTTGGTAGCTCAACAGATGGAACTGAAGAAAATTTGGAGCTCTCATCATCAATATCGCTGATGCTCCTTTCAAATGGATTATCCTCAGAAGAAGAAGAGCAGGGACTTTTAGATGGTGAACGATCCGGTAACGTCATTACCCATTGTACTACTGACATGTCCCTTGCATGATGGGTTTGTGAGGTTCCCGAATTGGCTCCTCGGAGTAGAGGCCACCCAAGCTTTTGCTTAGCTGAATCACCTGCAAACATGGATATTGACCTTGTCTTACATTTTGCTAATCCTTTAAATGCTTCTTCCTTCAAATCTAAGGAATTTTTGGTTGCTGGTTTCTCAATCTCCAGGGTGGAGTCACCAAATGTAGACTGGTTTACTCTGTCACTTGAGTTTTTTCCTATGGTTCTTAAGCTTGGCCTTGGGTCCTTTATAAGAGTACCTGCCACAAGAGGAAGAAACAATCTTCATTCTTTTTTCGCTTTTGTCACTGACTCACTTATGTTAATACTTTTCCCACTAGACAAAACCATGGTCTCCACCAGACAAACCTGGTTGTTGTTCGTTGGTGCAACTCCTATATACAATCCTTGAGCCTTGAATGGCTAGAACATTGGTGGTGGCTGGTACTCGTTTGGCGCAATATTTAGCTAAGCCAGCTCGACCCCTGCAAGTGAAATCTGCTTTAGTCTTTTAACCAATCAGAGGAGGCAAAGGAAGTCAGATAAACTAAACGCAACAAGAAATATTACAGAATTCATTTTGTTCTTTAAGCTCCACATACCCTACCACTAGAGCCAGAGCATCATGTTTTTTTGCTTCTCTAACAAGAATGTTTCGGACGGAGCATCCACAGAAGATTTGACCAGTGAGATCTAACTGAAATCCAACCATACCCGTCAATAAAAATCTGTGACATTTACCAACGACGAGAACGAAAGGGAAAAAAAAAGTTAAAAAGTACAGAAAAGTCTATCTACCTTCTTAGCATCACATAGCCCTTCATAAACTTCTAAATAGTCATCTATCAGAGTATTGCTTTTCCAAACGTGATCTGCATTAAATTAACTCTTTCAACAGGTACACGCGTGAAAAAAATACATATGCTATAATATGCGTGGAAGCTTTGTGAATTCTTTTACCTGGATTTTTAACAACATGCACTGCTACAACAGAATCCCCTGGTTCAGCAACCTTGACAAGTGCCCAGTCGAGAAGCTGTCTACTATGGCCATCAATTCTAATACCAACCAAAACAAACCTTTTTTCAACTTCCATTGCGTTTTGCCTTTACATCAAACACCTCGCCTCCCTTGTTGAGCGAACCATCTCATCCTCTGCAAAACAGAGCATCTGTTACTTTCATGGTTGGGACTCGAACATCATGCCCAATACTCGGCACACCATGATATACCATAGTTGAATATTAAATAGCAGCACCCATGACAAAGACGGCGTCCTATTAGAAAAATATTTAAATCTAAAACGGGAGAAGAAGAATAAAACATAAAAGTCACACGACTCATAATTAATATAATATCCTCGTAAAACAAGATCGTGGCATTAAACATATGTCGAATAAAACAAGATTAGGCGAATAAATGTGTACCTAAGTATTGTTGGAAGCAGCCATGTTTATTTTAAATAACCAACTTAAACTAGAATCGTAAAGACGAGTGAATCTGCATCTAGGCATTGTGGAAGAACGGAATGAAAGAACACACATGCAGAAAATTTGAGATTTGAAAAATTAAAAAGTGTGTTCTTGAATGAAAGGGGTTGATAAAATTGGAAAGAAGAAGTAAAAAACTCTAAGGCGCGAGGAAGGAAAAAACAATGATGCGAAAAGTAAGGGTAGAAGGTTGTGTTTTACGAAATGATGGTATATGAACCTGAAAAATTTTAGTCCCAACAGAGAGTTTTCGCGGGAAACCCCTAATATCCGGTTCTGGTACATGGCTCCATGAAAACGAAACACTGTTCCACGATTATTGCGCCGAACACCACCTCATCACATTTGGTACAAATGTACGTAGATGTTAGCTCGATGAACTACAATAGAAAATGTAATTACACGACAACAATTATATGTTTTTCAAGATTTAAAATCATAAATGTTAATAACCATTTTATTAACATTTAAATCAATATAATTTTATTCAATTCCATAACATCATGTCATTGCATAGCATATATAATTTGAAATCATAATTATTACATTTATTGAATTCTTTTTTCATTTATTCATAACGGGTTTTTTTTTTTTTATATTTTCTGTTATACATGACATATATGCTAAGTGAAATGGAATCCAAGGAAGAAATTAAATCATAAATTTCATCTAATTGTTTTGAAATTTCAGAAAAAAAAATGAGACAAAAGTGTTACCTATTGAATTTTACAGAAATTAACTATGAACATTCCATCTGATTTTCTAATAATCATAATTTCTTCCCATGACATAATTGCTATGACAAAGATGATTCATAATTATGTAATAATTAATATCGTCCAAAGGGGATAAACACAACCAAATGATATTACGTGCCCGCAGTATCGTTGTGCCTACAAAATCCATTTTGTCTCCTTTGCTTTCTTTAGAATCTTAAGAAATCGATTGGTTAACTGCTCCATACGAAACCCTAATTTGCGAAGAAAATATCTTCAATAAAAAAAACTATAAACCCTTATTATAGTAATATATAATCGCTTCAATATCTTTTATTTGTAATATCAGTAAATAAGAAATTATTTTATGTTAATTATCACAAACTTATAACAATTATAATCATACTGCAATACAATTTTTAATTCAAAATCTTAAGAAAATAAGTACGTAAACCATCAACTTATATATTAATCATCTTATTTATTTTTATTATATAAGACTTTTTTAACTTATAAAAAGATGATGAATTTGTGGCTGATGTTGAACTGTTTTAGACTCTAGAATTCTGGGAGCGCACGTTTTCCATTGAAATTTTGTACAGTGTTCTCTTTTCACCACCCTTAGCAGAATATAGCAGCCCTAACTCAGCAACACGAACGTTGTCACGTAGTGTGTATTAATCTATTACAGTTGCTTAGCCAGAAGAAATTGAACTTGACAATGAAATAAAAGTTGAACACGTTAAAATTCTGATTCTTCAGTAGGCCCCACAAATTCAAAGTCTAAAACATAACCTTTCAACTTTCAACCTCAATACATGTCACATATAATGTTGTCAGGCGAGGTTGTTCTTTGGTGAGAAATGAGCTGACAAATCTTCTGCCTTATCTGATATATTAGGTACAACAGAAATTGGTATGCTCTGCTTTGGTTTGTTCTAACTGGACTTTCACCTTTTCTCTTTTCATTTTTCTGTCCATTTCTCTGTCACATTTAGGTTGTCATTTCTCCTTCATAACAACCAAAAAGAAAAAGCATTGCACAGTTTAATCCATTAAACGTAATTAATAAATAAGATTATATATATATATATATATATATATATATATATATATATATATATATATATATATATATATATATATATCTGTGGTATGAAACACTAATCACTAGAATAAAATAACCTTTCGTATTGGTTTTCAATGAATCAAAACATAACAGGATATGATAACATCCGATTCAAAAATTCATTTTTTTTTCAGTTAACTGTTTTGATTTTTTTACCATTAAAGCAAAATCTTCCATTTTTTCGCTTCAGTTTTTAACTGAAATTAAAAAAATTCTATTTTTTTATGTTTTAAATTATCTGATCTCTTCAATAAATCCAATTAATCGAAAAGAAAACAAATTTATTGAAGAGAATAAGAAAGTCAAAACATTTTAATAGTTTTTTAATGGAAAGGGATTAAGAATTTCTGGTAAAAGTTAGAGGTATGAACTGTTTGCGAATGTTTTACAAGAACACAAAAACTATTATATTTATGAATTCATGGGATGACTTTCTTTTGTTAAACATGTAGAATCAGTAAAACTTGTATTTTTCGCCTTTTAGTTTGGTGTATTATAGTGGCTTTCATGTCTATAGTTTTCATTGCTGAATTTTAGTGCATATATATAGTTTTATTAGTTTTAATTATTTTTAGTATACAATTGTAATAAAAAAATATCTAAATTTTATGTGAAAAAAAAAATTATGAAAGCTGCAACTACTCAATAAATTAAAGAATAATTTATCAAAGGAAACTATTATATTTTTTTGAAAAGATGCATGACCAACCGAAAGCATTATTGGACCAAAGAAATTAGAATGGAAAGGATGAGCAAGGTTCTTTCTCCTTGCTTTAAAAATTAAAATCAAATCCATATCCTTGCATTTCTACGTACTTTATTTAATTTATTTTTAATTGGATTATTTTATTTGGCAACTAGTTTATTAGGTCATCTATAATATGAAGTTCGTTGGGTAATGTTTTATACGGACAGCACTACACTGTATGATTTTTAAAACTTTTTACAATTTTGTTTTAATATGCAAGAGTTTTATAAAATTGGCCCTTTGGAAGTTTTTTAATTTAGAATTTACATTTTTCAAAACTTAAAGAAAATATTTTACTTTTATTACATATAGTTTTAAATTTTATATCACATAAACATGTTTTATAAGATTCAAATTAAACATATGATCTTAATTATAACTACTCCATCCAATATATATTTAGAACAAAAAAATAATATTGTTATTTGATTTCTCTTCTCTTTTCATTTTTCTTTCAACCCTTCAAAAGCATCAAAGGATTATTATAACACCATATTTCTCTCTCTGTCTCGTCAAGCTACAAGAAAATAAATATAAGCTTCCTGAAGAATTCACCTTCTACCTTTTTTGTCCTCAAATTTCTATCTTTTTTTTTCTTTGTGGTGATTGCTTGCATGAGTTTTGCACCAGGATATGATTTTATGAAATTGAGTTTATCTTCCAATTTCATGACTTTGAATTTGAGTTTTTTGAGTTAGGAAAAATTATAAACTTTATTATGCCTAAGCTAATTATTAAGATTTTATTTCAGTTAATAATTTAATATCAACTCAATAAAGGATACTAGTTGTAAATTGTAATAGCAATAAAGTTCAGACCATCTTATTAAAGATGTGTAGAATTGAGCAATGAATTTAGAGAGGAAAAAAAAGTTGCAACTTGTCAGATCTAATACAAAAATTGGTAGAATGTAACGATCAATCGAGAACAAAAAACAGAAGTAGAAGCTTCCATTTGAATAAAAAAAACTAGGGAGGTTGAATAGAAAGGACGAAGATGGAAGCAGTTGAAGCCTGAGAATGGTGTAGATATGAGAGAGGTGTTGTAGCATACTCAACTGCATCTTTGTAACGATGCAAGAGGATTATTTGGTCCAGGAATATGATGCTGTAAGCCTTATTCTTTATGTAATAACGCCAACCATAAGCAGACCATCAAATCCTATTATTAGGACATTTCATGTAGCTTTACGTGCTTGACATGGCATCACTAATGTCTAATTTCGAATTTCATTTGCGTGCTAATCATGTTTTTGTTCTTAAAGATGCTCATACTGCTTGTTGCATTTATTAAATCAGAATATTAATCTCATATTCTGCAATAATTGCTACCTTTAGTACTTATATATAATTCAGAAAACCTAACCAGTGATCTGGGACCGTAGGAACCTACCTGCGTAAACAAGATATTAGTTGTTTCTTGACTCAAGGAAGTAAACGACAATTTAGTATTGGTATTATTTTCAATGGGAATATATAGAAAAGCTCCAAATCAGTGTAGCATTTATTCATAGAGAGCAAAGCTCCAATCACAAAGGTAAAGCCTTTGAGAACAATTCTCATGTGTATACAAGTTATTCAATAATGCTCAAGCTTCACGGTCATATGTATATATATTAATGAATAATAATATACTATAAAAGAGAAGGTTTTTGAAGTGCAAAAAGATAATTCCAAAACGTATTGGAGGAGGCAAGAAAGCAGAGAGCTTTAGCCCATGGCATACTTCTGGGTCCAGCTTCTAGCAGTGGACTCATACTTGACTTTGTCGGTCTTGCACATGTGAGCAATTTCAGGCATCAAAGGGTCATCAGGGTTTGGATCCGTTAGCAGAGAACAGATAGAGAGCAGCACCTGCATGATGATTTTTGAAAACCAGTCAGCATTTACAACAAACAGATACAAACTAATAATGACATCAATGAATAAAGTTCCCCCAATACGACCTTTGATATGGTGAGAGCAGGACTCCATTGTTCTTTGAGTATGTCCAGGCAAATATTGCCATTGCTGTTAATGTTGGGATGGAATACCTTGGTCCTGAATGCAACCTGTAAAATAGTTTTTGATGCTAGCCATCATTTAGATCCAGCCCTTCACAATAAATAACAGTTCCTAGAATTCTAAACTGAAAACACATGTTTTTTTTAGCTGATGATTTTGCTACTATATGTTTGTATGTAAATCTAGTACATGGCTGCTTATATGTGTGTATTGCTCTAGAAAAACAGATGTTCCACCTTCAAATATGGCAAAGGAAGACACTCTTTGCTTATCCATAGTCATTTTTGTAAATGAAAGTTTAGCTGAAATAAAGAGAACTGGTGTCAGAAACAGGAGTAACAGTTTTTGGTGTATACCTTGGGAGGTTTGAAGGGATAATCAGGAGGGAAATGAATGATGACGAGGAAAACGCCACCAGTATACGGACTGTCATTTGGACCAATGATGGTTGCTTGCCAATTGAACATGTCCTCACCCACAGGCCCTGAAATCCGCCATAACAAGCATGTCACACTACACTGCAGTGTGTTGCAGCTAATAACGCAATTAAACTTTTATCAACCTCTTTACCTGCACTGCATGAAGTTGGTGGATCTCTCTGTAAGTCCTTGAGCTCCTTCAGTATTCTCTTGGTTGCCATTCAAAGTTCTTTTAGGATCGTAGAAGAGGAAGTAAGGAGGATTGGGAAGCCAAAAGGATTAGAACACTACAAGAAACAAAGCAGGTTGCAGGCTATTTAATGGCTAAAGAAGGGAGATTGAACAGAATCAAGAGTTCAATTCACTAACGGAAGTGGGCACAGAATATATTCCTCACAAAAAAGAAGATAAGATTCTGATGATCATTCAACTTTTTGATACGATATGGGAGAAACCAAAGAGCGAAAGCTGTTTGCCACATTACATAGTTTTTGGCAACCTCCTGCTGTCAATCTAATCATCGGTGGAAGAAGGGTTCACACCATAAGATTCTTCATTAATATATTATATCAAAGCTAAATGTTGAATCTACAAACACATAATTATAGTTTAGTTTACTATTTGTAAATTAAGAAAAGTTCGACAATTCCTTTTTTAAGCTTCTGATGCTACTTCCCCTGTAAATGCATCGATGCCAAAACAAATAGTTATTGGACAACCCACATCCAAAAAGAAGAAATTCGATCCACACTTCGCTAGTCGTTTCCCGCAGTCCACACGTTGAGGATCTGATAAAGCTGGTGAGAAGTCAAAGATGAATTTGGTCTTGTTTTGTGAATCCTTCAAAATAACGTATATTCCATTGCAACGGTGCAAGCACAAAGTTGTTGACAGCTCCAATAATATTCTTTTCATTGCTTATCAGTTAAGATTGCATTTTAAATTTCGCTTTTACCAGCCTAATGCTACAATTATCACAACATTTTAGTTCGGAAAGTCAAACTCATAGGAACAAACAAATGGAAGAATGAAAACTTGATCAAACCAACTACATCCAAGCTGTTAAAGCAGCTAACATAATTAATTACATATACTTAGTTCATATTCAATGCCACATATGCATGCAAGCACCTTCTAGATTAGATTACAACATGAATTCCACTGCTGGAAATGTCCATCTAATAACAATCAATACAACAGGAAAACAGCCAATTGAAACGTAAGTGTTGTGCGCACGCCAAACATACTGAAATTATGACTGTACAGATCCTACAGCCAGAGACAATTAGACAAATAGCTTGATGCTTTTTGAGCGAACCTTGATGTGGTCAGTTGGACGTGGTGATTCCTTCATCTAGGTTGGAAATAGTATAAGATATAGAATGGCAAAGACTAAAGTCATGTCATCCTCCGCAAACTACTATATCAAGACTTGAAGATCACAAAATGGAACAGGCCTTTTGCCCCTTTCTCTTCTTTTTCTTCTGCTTTGGTGGCTGAAGAACTACCTTGATGGCAGCATCAAAAACAGCCTTCACATTCTGCATTCAGAGGTTAACATCAATAAGGTTGTGACTTCCTTTAACCTTCCGAACTTTAAAGGTTCAGAGAACATATATGCAAACCTGTTGTGTTTTTGAACTACATTCAATATAAACTGGAGCACCAATGACCTTTCTCAGTTCCTCACCCTTCAGAAAATAAAGTAAATCAGACCACTAATCTACCAAGTTCATGCCCGTATTGACAAATAAAGGCTAAAAGAAAAAAGAAAAAAAAAAGTAAAAGAAAATGCATAAAAAAGAAAAAAAAAACAGTAAAAGAAAATGCATAAACAATTAATTGAAGGAAGTAGTGGCAAATAACTAGCACCTGTGCTGTGGTGATAGGCACTGCGCTAGGATGATCTTGGAAGAACTGTTTATCATCCCGAAGATCTACAAGACAGATTTGGTTGTCATGAAATTGAGACTGATAAATCATGAACTCACTTGGCAACTAAATATGCTCACTCTTTCATCCTACACCCCCTAATACACAGCTAAACTCCAAACTTCTCAAGCTTTTATGAACAACCACTCATGCAGCGTTTAGAACAACCCCTACACTTGCCTTTTTAGTTATATGCGAACCAATTATTTGTTAAAGTCACAACTAACAACTGAGGTAAGTTTGTAATACAGGAAGGAACTTCATCACTCTCTACTGAATAACAACCAATAAAGTAACCGCGATAGCTTAAGATGATAGAATTTAGGTGTAGACATATAACTAGAGGTTGGGTTTATTTAACAAGTAACTTCTTCACTATAAAACCGTGAGGGGTACACAAAGTGAGAACAACAAGGCAAGTCATCATTAAATGAAGAAACTTTGCAATATCATGGAATTACAGTTATGCTGATTGTTATCTAACACATAAGGAACACATTAACAGTGTAAAACAAAATTAAAGAAAGTAATGAAGGGACAAGAATATAACCAAGTTTTGTTCCAACAAGAATAATTGGAACACCAGGAGCATAATGCCTCAACTCAGGAATCCACTGGAAAAGAAGGGGGTGAAATTAGTCCAGAAAAAGAGAGGGAAAGAAACAATAAAAAAGAAAGAAAAATATCAAGCATACCTTTTTGGCAACATTTTCATAGCTTGCCCTGCTTATGAGAGAGAAAGCAAGCAGGAAAACATCTGCCCCACGATAGCTTAAGGGTCTCAATCTATTGTAATCTTCTTGGCCTGTTCCATGAGTTTAAAAACCAAAACCGTGACAAGCCACTCCCAAAATACAGTAAGTATGAAAAATGACACGGAAATTATACTTACCAGCAGTATCCCACAACCCAAGATTCACAGTGCTTCCATCCACCACTACATTTGCACTGAAATTGTCAAAGACAGTCGGCACATAGTCCTGTTGCAATGAATCACAAAGAAACACAAGATGTCACAATAACTACATCCCAAAGTCGTCCCCATGATTAGGTCAATTGTAAGTCAAACAGCATAAAGAAAATCGTTTTGACGATCAATCCCAAAAACAAAGATCTAAGTCCCAAGATAAGCAAAGCATCTGAAAGATACATTGTACCTCCGTAGAGTCGTATAAAGAAAAAATATAGCACCTATTGAAATCAACATCCAAGATTTAACCAAAGATTTCATTTTCCTTCATTTCACCCAAATTACAAACAGGCCTATTTCAGCGGTCCTCTCTAAGAAGGTATAAGAAATTGACGAGACAAAAGGGAAGAAAAAAAAAAAACCATGCTTGGTCTGTCTAAAAGAAACCTTAGCATCAGCAACTCTAAACGAGGTAAGGTAAGGACAAATAACCAAGAAAACCCTAGGAACAAGAACACGAAAAAAACCAAAAAAAAAATGAATTTTGAAGAACACAAGCAACCCCATTTCTTAAAAAGCAAGAACAAATAGGTCAGAAGTATCCCCAACCCATATTTTGTCATTGTCTGAAAACCCAGTGAGCGAGAACCTGAAGAGCTAATAAAATGTGAAGCTTTCTTTGGGGAGAGAGAAGTACAAACAGACTGACCGTAGGGAAAGTGTTGCTGGTGTAGGAGATAAGCATGCAAGTCTTGCCGACGGCACCGTCCCCAACGGTGACACACTTGATGAACCTGGAGGCACTCATTGCTGTGTTTGTTGCAGGTAGGATAAAGGTTAATGGTTCATGCGGCAATGGTGAGTAAAATTGTGCATGTTCAAGAAGATGAGAAAGAAGAAGAAGAAAGAGAAGGGAGAGAGAAGGAAGAAAAAAAGGGTGTTAGAGAAAGGGGAAAAGAATTGAATTTGGTGTACTGCTGGAGCTGGGCCTGCATGTTGTAGTTGCCAGCTATTGTTTTTGTTATGCCACAAATTCATCATCTTTCATCTCTCAGACTACCAAATTTTAATATGCCCCCACCAACTCCCCTCACCTTCATCCAATGCCTTTGTCAAATAAAGAAATCCAAACAACTATAAGATATTTTATGCTTTCAATAAAATCTTAATTATCTCATTAATTATTATAAATATGGGTGTTTTGTATTAATAAATGATTAAAGAATATTTTTTAATTACTTTTACTGATTTACAAGACTATATTTAGAAATATCTCACCTTAGCAATATCTATTTTAAATAAAAATAAGTGTGAGGATGAATAGTATTTGGCAAATATCTATTTTATAAAATATTTTCTATAGATGTTGGAATATGAAAGAAACTCGGGAATATGTTACTTAATACATTTTTCGTTATTATTATTTTAATTTTTTTTAAATTAAAAAAATGAAGAGAAAAAGTATTAAAAAAAGTTGTGAGAATGATTTTCAAGTTGAAGAAAAATAAACAACTCGCACCAACTTTTCAACCAATCCTACTTCACACCTATTTGTGGGATTCATTTATAATGCTTTAATTTTTTTTTATTCCACACAAACATTCAAATTATGAAACGAATTTCAATCGTAATATTTCCCTATGATTGCATAGTCTCCATTTGTGGCTTCTTCACATAAAATAACAAAGCAATGATTTTACCCTTTTTTTTTACTATTTATATAAAGTTATTTTGTGAATTTATTACAACTATGTTTTTTTCTTCTGAAAATTTAATGTGGGGTGTAAAATGATTTATCAAGAGAAAAAGTAATTGATATATACATTTTACGTATGTGTATATTTAGTACAATAATATTGTTTTATTTTTTAAATTATAATTATTATTTTTTAAAAGCATACAAGATCATAAACCCATGAAAGCCAATATTATAGATTAAATGAGTTTAAACAATATTGGTCTAGTCAAATTTAAGTAACTATTATTAATTTGGTTCAACTCATCATTTTATAGAGTACACCTATTTTTCCAATACTAATATATATTCATCACTTTTATTCAATTTTTACATTTTTTTTTTCAGTATGTAAAAAATTAGGGAAGAATCCTTAGAAGCTGAGGATATCGTTTTATCATAAACTTCTACAAAATAATATCGTTTTGTTACATAATAAATGCACAAATTAAAAACCAAATAATAGCAAAAATGGGTAAAAAAAGTAATAAAATATATAATTAAGTCTAGTATATAATAAAACTAGGCCGGTATAAATTATGATAAATTGTTTTGTTTTTTAACCAAAAATAGAATTTTATTCTGATAAATTATTTTTTTACTATAAACACGGAAATTTTTTATTATCAAGATAAAACTTTGATTTTAGTTAAAAACAAAAAGAAAAAAGACCTCAAACATTTAGGTAGATAGATTATATCTAATTTTTTTATAAACATGAGATAAAATGAAGATTTATTTTCTTTGTTTTGCAAAAGAACCATGATTAGAGGACCCCCACTCTTGGCTGCAACTTAGTGTCAGCCATGTTTCATTGTTCATTGAGCTTGCTGCATAATGCAAATGAATTTTCTTTTGTAGCTGTTTTAATGTATACAAAGGTAAAGTAGCCTATATAAATTAGACACTTAGGATAATTTTTAAAAAAAAGTTACTAAGTGTGATGATGCACTTGTTAAGAATCTCTGGTTAGAAGAGAGACAAGAAATTGCTGCTGTACGAAAGAAGTTAATACATAGGACTAGCATGTGAAATGTTCGTCGTTTTCTGTGAATAAAGAAAATTTTATTTCTGAATTCTGATTAGCCGTCTCACACTATCTCTCTCTCATTAACCATTCATGCATGCATTATCAGTTTTACAAACTTGGGAGTATTATAATTCCCTAAATATATTAGTTCAGTATTTTGCATGAGTAATTAATTTATTGCATGCTAAAATGAATCTCGGTCTGTCATAAAAGACTTCAGATAATGTCTCATAATTCTGACAAAGAGAAAAACAAACAAACAAATCATGTCTTGTTTTTTAATCTTTGCAACTTAGTGTATTTTAATCAATCACGAATTACAACGTTGTAAAAAAAATTATAAAAAAAAAAGTTGTTAAAGAAGATATTTTTCTTCTAAAATTATGTGAAGAATAAAATGTAAAGTAAAATGAGAGCAGATTGTATCCGTTGAGTCTATCAAGAAAAATGTTTTTTATGGATTATACAAATATTAATAACATCTGAGTCAACTATATAAGGGATTGACACCACTTTTTACTCAAAACCTTAAAGTAATTGGGTCTATTCAAGAGAAGATTATCTGTGGGTTACACAAACACCAATAACATCTGAACTAACTATATAAGAGATCGACATCATTCTTTATCCAAAATTTTAAGATAATAAATTAATAGATCTTTATTTTTTATGTTCTACTTTTTCATTTGTATCTCATAAGAGAGTTGGACTGAATTCTCTAACACACTGTCCATTACATATAACGAAAGAAGTTTACAGTGTGAGGGAGAAAAGAGACGACAGGGATGGGTAATGCATCCTCCATTAAACCCACGTGGAAGATAGTGACAAGTGTGAGAATGATGTGAAAGAAAGGCATAGCATTCCTTGATTAGGAAGCGATAATTCATGGTTGGGTATGGAAAGCTTTTGTTTAATAATGTGTAATTAAAGCAGAAATATGCTACTATTGATAGTGAATGATGATGCATAAATGTTATCTCTAACTTTGTAGCATGTCCATGACAGTGGTACAACATGCTTAAATTTCAATTTCATTTCGCATAAAATTGATGAATGGTACCACCCACCTAATCAGATTAGTTGGATCATCACAAATCAACCATTGTGACGTTTTACGGAACTACTGCAGAGTGCTGACAGGTACTTTCAGCTTCATCTGCCACTGATTAAGCAAATCCACTGTTATCAATTATTCATCGAGTAATAATATAATGATATAATTGATACAGTAAAATAATTATAAAAAAAATATTTTTTGTATTTTTTAAGAAAAAATAATAATATATTTTTATTTATGTAAAAGTATATTTTTTTTATTAATCAGACTTAAAAGATTAAGCATCAATAATCGTTTGCATGAATCAAGTCAACCGATTATATATATTCGTCTCTGTGTGTAACACACGGCACGTATCTCTTGGAATTTTGATGTTGAATTTGCCTATAGATAGTAATTTATGAGTATCTAATCTACACCTAAACCTATGTCAATCAACCTTCCACCACCTGATTTTAAGCAACCACCACGATGTATGGGTCTTATTCAATTTTCGTTCATATTCCAAAGTTTGGTTCTTTCTTCAAACAATTATACTCTTTTCTTTTCTTTTTTTTTTATTTTAATTTGCTGCTTCTTCAGGAAACATATGAACGTGTGCTGACAAAAAACACTTTGACCGCAAGTTCGCAAGGCCAATGCTATCTGCACCTCCGTTTTTTCTTTCTGCACCCCCTAAGACTGTGTTTGATTTGCTTTTTTGTTTTTGGTTTGGTGTGAAGGTACTGGTGTGCGTTTTGGTGGCAGTTGGTGGTGGGAGTGGTACTGGTGCATTTCTTATGGATGAGTTATTTTTCATTTTTTTAATTTAAATTTTGAATTATGTAATTTGTAGATCTCGGATTACACACTCTAGCTAAAATGTTATATTTGTTTGTTTTGAATTCTACAATTCAATACCTAAAATTTATCCTATTTCTATTGTACATTTCGAAATATAAATTTTATAATACAATTACGATTATACAACCTAAAACACAAATTTTATATTTTATATTAAACAATCTTAAATAGAAATTTCTTTGATTTTTTTTCGTATTATGGGTTTTAATAGGGTAAAATATATTTTTGATTCATTAACTTTCATTAAAATTAGAATTAATCTTTCTTTGAAATTTTAGTCCAATTTAATCTTCTAACTTTAAAAATGCATGGATTTGATTCTATTTAATACATGAGAAGGTAATAAATTTTATACATATTTTTTTAAAATACTTTTAATTTTTTAAATGGAATAAATTACATCATATTGTAAATTATATGTTATAATTAGAAGAGTTGTTACAATTCCAACAAAATAAAGAGAGTATATTCCAATTTATAACAAGTGTAACTCAATATTAGTTCTGTAAGATACTTGTGAATTATTGTAAAGTTCTTAATACATCTTTAATTCTTACTAATAATAAAAGGAATTAAAATCTTAAAATAATTTTTTGATAAAAAAATCTTATTGATGCTGATCGATTTCCTGTTATTTTTTTAATAGGATGCATAAATATAAATATATAATAACCATCCAAACTTTATAAATGTCTTCTAAGCATAAGTCATTACATAGTTTCTTAAAATCCACAAGATATTAAGTTAAAATATTGCCACCTGTACAGCAATGCCACACATACTGCCACGTGGAAGTGGTGTACATGAACTGCAAGTGTATGTCAAACATTTTCAAAAAGGAAAGTAGAGTGTGCAATGGACCATGAACACCGCAAAGAATTCAAAGCAATGCATGGGGAAGATAAACAAGTGATATATATGTATATATACACGTTCCAAAAATAACAGGCAAAACAATAATAGTATAGTTTACAAAGAAAAATACTATGTAGCTAGCAGCGAAAGAAGGAGAAAGCAACATATTTATGCGACACGTAGACAAAGCTTAACCATGACCAATGATTCCTAACAGAAATTTGACAAAGGAAACCGAGGTTTCCTCCAACACCTTATATACAACATCATGTGTTGTCTGTTGTTTCACTACGTAAGTGTGGCTGATGGAATTGTGGAAACAGTTTCAGAACAACTACACCATCTGATTAATCAATTTCGAGTTATTTGCCCTCACACAATCTCAACATGTCGACAATCAAACTTGCTTTGATTACCTTGCTTTTCATCACTGTTACCAGCGCAGAGAAGAATAAGAATAAGGAAGTCACATACGATAGAAGGTCGCTCATCATCAATGGAAAACGGGAGCTTCTCTTCTCCGGTTCCGTCCATTACACTCGAAGTCCCCCTGAGGTACCTTCTTCATCACGTAACATGCAGAAATTGTTGTACTGAATGCATGCTATATGATCTCAGTGAATCTCTACGTAACATGCAGTTGAACTTTATTAATTTTTGTTGTAATATAAAATATTCAACTCCATGCTACGTGTGAACGTGAGGATTCCAAACCATGCAACAATTTCTCGGTATAGATGAACAAATAAATGGTTTTGTTGGGTGTACGTTTTCAGATGTGGCCACAGATTATTGACAAAGCTAGACGTGGAGGTATAAACGTGATTCAAACATACATCTTCTGGAACGTTCATGAGCCTGTACATGGCAAGGTAAAATTGTTTCTGGAACTAGATCGAACTACTAGCTGCATACACGAATCGTTAATGAATATTTCAGCTGGTCTAAATGGTGGTTTGTTCTCTGATTTTGCAGTTCAAAGTGGATCCGGAGTATGATTTCGTGAAGTTCATGCAGCTCTGTCATGACAAAGGAATGTATGTTACCCTCAGGGTTGGACCTTTCATCCAAGCCGAATGGAATCACGGGTATGCTATTTATTGAATTTAAAACTCTGAAATGAAATGCATGTTCTGAGCTACAAATAATACCTGTTCGTCGCTGTCTCATATGATGATAATTAATTTCCTTCAATGTTGATGATGCATCAGAGGACTTCCGTATTGGCTAAGAGAGGTTCCTGATATCATATTCCGTTCAAACAATGAAGCCTTTAAGGTATGAATCAACCTTACGTGAGGTTCGAGTTCCTGGTAATATAGTTGAAGATTATTAAAATGATTTCTAATTTGCAGAAATACATGAAAGAATATACAAAAACTGTTATAAAATTATGTAAAGAAGCGAAGCTCTTCGCTCCCCAAGGAGGCCCCATCATCTTGGCACAGGTTCTGAATATTATCAACATAATAAAAAATCTCCCAACGCTAATTACTTCACAAGATATAGTATAAGCAAAGTAGTGTTCACAGCATTTTATTTATAATACAGATCGAGAATGAGTACAACCATATCCAACGCGCTTTTAGAGAGGACGGAGATAAGTACGTCCAATGGGCTGCAAATTTGGCAGTTGCACTGGATGTTGGAGTTCCATGGATCATGTGCAAACAAACGGATGCTCCTGATCCAGTGGTAAGTTCATGGAATCGTGTATACATATTCCAAACGGTTGGGAAAAATTAGATTTTGGATGCAAAACATATCTTACAAGTCAGTCTTACAAGATTAAATTAGATTTACACACAAAACTTATCTCATAAATCGGTTTTATAGAGTTAAATTAGATTTTGCGTGAATTTCCAGGTAAATGCATGCAATGGAAGACACTGTGGTGATACCTTTACAGGCCCTAACAAACCCGACAAGCCTGTCCTGTGGACTGAAAACTGGACTGCTCAGTAAGTATATTCATTGCTGATCAACTTTGTAAGTAAGTATTTTTGTAATGTTTCATGAACATCAATTAACCCAATTGAAACTACAGGTATAGGGTGTTTGGAGATCCACCATCGCAAAGATCAGCAGAAGACATTGCCTTCTCAGTTGCCCGTTTCTTCTCTAAGAGGGGCTCTTTGATGAACTACTATATGGTAATGAAAACCTTATGATGCTATATATATAGCTCGCCAGCTAGCAAATTTGTTTTATGAAACGAAGTTATGGATAGAGAGTTTGTCTTCTCACTCAACTCAATCTGAAACTTGTGTGTAGTACTATGGTGGAACAAATTTTGGTAGAACAAGCTCTGCCTTCAGTACAACCCGATATTACGATGAAGCCCCTCTTGATGAGTTCGGTTTGCAGAGAGACCCAAAATGGAGTCACCTGAGAGACGTGCACAAGGCATTGACCCTATGCAGACAGTCCCTGTTCGGTGCTGAATCGACGACCGTAAAAGTTAACCAGCATCATGAGGTCAGCATCTCATCTCACCAGCCTTCACGTTTGCAAGTTTTTTGAACTACAACCATAATGCTGCAAGTTTAAATTACGCAGATTATAGTTTTCGAGAAGAAAGATAGTCACTTATGTACTGCTTTCATCACTAACAACCACACCAAAAATTCAGCCACCATAAAGTTCAGAGAAACGAACTATTTTCTGCCACCACGTTCCATTAGTATCCTCCCTGACTGCAAGACTGTGGTCTTCAACACCCAAAATGTAGCTTCTTTTACCCTTGCTTTTTACAAGGCTTTGAAATTTTTGATTTGCTTCTTGATTAGTCCCTGTATTTTAATTCACATTGCCTCCTCAATCAGGTTGCTTCACAACATAATTCAAGGAACTTCAAGAAGTCAAAAAATGCAAACAATTTCAAGTGGGAGGTGTTTACGGAAACCATTCCAGTCGCCAAGGATATACCAGTTAGTGGAAATGTCCCCGCTGAACTTTATAGCTTGCTTAAAGACACCACAGACTATGCATGGTACACCACCAGGTGAGTTCCTGTCAGAAACAATTTCCCTTATTTATTATCCCATGCATAAGATTTCACCCTGATATTTCGTCAACCTCATCATCCCTGCGTTGGTATTCTATACAACTGTTGTATGAGACCCTTTTATACATTTAATGCAGCGTGGAATTGGGTCCGGAAGACTTGCCAAAGAAGAGTGACGTATCCACCGTTATTCGTATTTTGAGTCTTGGCCATTCACTGCATACCTTTGTAAATGGAGAATTTATTGGTAAGAACGCAGAAACTTGACCAATGATCATTCTCCATAAAAGAGGGAAGTGGATCGAGTCCAATGTATTTGGATTTCTTCATGCCTTGCAAAGTGTATAGTATTCTATTCTCTAAGAAAAACTCATGAGGGTTGTTCACATTTGGCTAACTATCTGTCTTGATGGTTTTAAGGAACAAATCATGGTACCCATGAAGAGAAAGGTTTTGAATTCCAGAAAGCTGTAAACTTCAAGGTTGGAGTTAACAACATAGCTATCTTGGCTACCACTATTGGACTCCCTGTAAGAGGCTCAACTTTTTCCTTCTCACCTATGTTCACCACTTGTTTGTTTCAATGTTTCAATGTCATCATATTCTTGTATCCCCTTTAATATATACAGGACAGTGGTGCATACATGGAGCACAGGTATGCTGGACCGAAGTCTATACTCATCCTTGGTCTTAACTCAGGAAAAATTGATCTGACTTCTAATGGTTGGGGCACTAAGGTATTATTAATTGATCAACCAATCTGTTTAAATAACAGTTGAACAGGTGAGATTGCACAGCTGAATTGGTGGCGTTTTGCAGGTTGGAATCCAAGGAGAGGAGTACGCCGTTTTCACTGAGGAGGGATCAAAGAAAGTAGAATGGAAAGAGGCCAAGGGAAATGGAAAGTCTCTCTCGTGGTACAAGGTAATAGTTAATGGATTAAAATTTTGCAAGCTCTTTCTAGGGGACCCATGTTTGAATTTTTTTACAGACAACTTTTACAACACCAGAGGGAAGGGATCCTGTAGCCATAAAGATGACTGGTATGGGGAAGGGAATGATTTGGATCAATGGTAAAAGCATTGGTCGTCATTGGATGAGTTTCCTCTCTCCCCTTGGAAGCCCTACTCAGTCAGAGTAAGTAAATCACTGAAAAACAAATATCTGTCCAAGAAAACGAACCAACTCAGAGTTATTCATTATCCTTGTTTCAACTTTTGTTTTGGCCATCTCAAATTTCTTACTTATGTTGCATCAGGTACCACATCCCAAGGACTTACTTAAATCAAAAAGACAATCTCCTTGTGATATTTGAGGAAGAGCCATCAGACCCAAGTCAGATAGAGATTCAAACGGTTGACAGAGATACAATATGCAGTATTATCACAGAGAATCACCCTCCCAACGTCAATTCCTGGGCATCTAAGGGTGGCAAGTTCCAGACTGTTGTGGAAAATCCGAAGCCAACAGCTACAGTCACATGTCCAACCTACAAAACCATTAAGACTGTGGAGTTTGCAAGCTTTGGTGATCCCACGGGTGTCTGTGGAGAGTTTGTTATGGGAAAATGTGATGCCTCTGCCACCAAGCAGATTATTGAACAGGCAAACCTCTCGTTTCTTTCTTTGCAAAATACCAACTAACACTGTTTTTATCTTTGCAAACTCCTCAAACATGCAGCTCAACCTTTTTGTTTTTTGCTTGTTTGACTTTGTTCAGCAATGCGTGGGAAAACAGTCATGCTCGGTTCCACTTGAAGCCTCAACCTTCACCAAGGGAAAAGATCCTTGCCCAGACGTGTCGAAGACTCTTGCAATTCAAGTGAAGTGTGACTTATAGAAACCTGTTTCTAGGACAGTTAGAGCTGAGTTTGCGTTAGTTATCTGATTGCTGAAATGCAGTTCATAAACTCAGATTTCACTTTGTTTTCTTTTCTTTTGTTTTATAGTAAGTCACAGGATACCTCAAATCAGTGTCCTTTCTTCACAAACAGCATTTTTGTTTGTTCTGACTATATTAAAAAATTTTGTTCTGATTACATTAAAAATGTAGAGAAACATTTAATACAAGTTCGATAGGATTAAGCTTTTATCCAGAGTTCTTACTTGTTCATGCGGTACGAATATTCTATCATATCATATAAGATGTCCAAAATGGTTAGTCCCAAAGAAGTAATTTATTATGCTTTTAAAAACAGTAATAATGAGGTTGAGATTTGTCAACTATCATTTCTAAGTTGATTAAAGCAACTAAAATGCAATGATTATCTTCTTCCATTTAAGAATTGGACCAAAATATGTGAAAACTATTAACTGGCAGATTAAGACCAAATGCGGTTTATTCATTGATTAATACTTTATTACACAAAAAATTGAACCAGAAAAGTTAATTAAAAGTTAAGTGCTGTGTGACCCAATTTAAACTAAACTCCTAAAACTTAATTCAAAACTCACTATCTTTTTAAGAATTCATCTTCGTCATCAAATTGTCCACGAAAATAATATTTATGTCTATCTCGTTAAAATTGGACTCCACAATTAACCCAAAAAACGACAAGTACAGATAACTTGTGTAAACAAACTCAGAAAATTATTCATTTGGGTTATCAGCTAAGACTACATAAAGTGGATAAAAAATAGTGGCAAAACCAATTTAAAGAAGTATTTTTGTCTTTTTACATTTTATTCATAAGTAATTAAGTAAGCGAGGATTAGTATGTAAAATTAGGGTTAAATTGTTATTTATTTAAATACTTATTATGAATACTTTTATCTTACTGACATGCCATGTAATTTTTTATGACTTTAAGAATCATTATTGAATCAAACAAACCTTAAATTAACCCGAAATAGAAAAAAAAACAAAAAAAAAAACATGAATTTTATAAGTTTAATTGTCAAACTATTTTTTTTCTTAGTTTATCATATAGCATGATAAACTAATAAACAAACAAACAAACGCCAAAATCATGATAACTATGATCCTTAAAAGTTACAAGTTGTGCTATTCTAATCTTTCAAAGTTTCAAAATTTACTGACATTTTTCTCTGAAACATCCATTTGTAAATAATCTTAACCCTCGAACACTTCTTTTTAAGCAGACATTATGGGATAACTTTTGAAATATACACAAAATTACCCATTTTAGAAACTAATTATAAATTATTTCAATGTAATTTCTTTGCACAATAACTTCGAAGTTTGACTTGTTTACATAGGAAAAAAAGTTATATCATCAAATTTAAATTCCCTGCTGAATTATACATATACCATTCGAGAAAATAATTACTTTTCATTAACTTTTGTTGTGGAAACTAAAAGTAAAAGTCCATACAATATGTTTGTGTGTTATTGATGTTTTTATACTACAAGTGCCGAATTTAGCATAAAAAAAGGCACCAAGAGAATTTTAGTTGTTAGAACAAGATGATAAAAAAGAAGTTATACAAAATATAATTATATATGATGATGAATCTTATATCCAAGTTTGTTCAAATTACTCAAACGACTAAGAACGAAGTTGAAATTTTTGAAGTAATACAAAGTGTCCATGTTGCCTAGGACAGAGCCAACCCTACTGATGGTTATCAAGCATTTCGTACGGGTTACTATTTCGTAACTTAAAATGCTACAAAACGCTTATACAGTCTCCCTATATACACAATCTCAGTACGCAAAAGCCGAAACCCGATATAGAATAGAATTCGTGCTTATTTGTGTTTACGTTGAGATGTCTCCCACATTCTTTAGCCAAAACAAAAAATATCGTTTTTCTACCTGTGTTGGAGTTTACACTATGGGTAATATAACGTAGCTAGAGGCTAGTAACTGATATTTATTTATTGTAAGAATGCCTTTTTCTGGGACAATCATACCAAACATCTTAGAATCATTGGTATTTTAGCACTATGATGCACCGAACAGGAGATCTAACGGAAAATGTCAAATCATAAAGCATAGTATTTGATATTTCTATTCCTTTTACCATCTTCCATACATGTATATAACTAGCTGCCAATAATTTTGACTTGGAAACAGAATGATGAAAAATTTAGGAGGGTAATTACTCAATATTCCTATTCTATTTACATGTTGAACAGCTAAAACGAGCTCCGCAAATCCCTTTACACCTTGAAAATGAGGCAATCCAATTCAACTGCCAGTAATCAAGGAATTCAGACGAATTAGATTATGAACAAATGACAACGAGCAAAACGGTAAGAGGCTCTTGGTTAAATTGCTTTAGAATATGATTGATCTGGTAATAATATAAAGAATCAATCGTAAGGTTTCACAATGGTAAACTCACCCAAACCATTCCCACCTTTGACGTGCGTGACCCAACTGAAGCCATTATTTGAGAAGCAAGGAGGAAAGTACACGCAACCAAAAAAATAATTAAGCCTCGAGATTAACCCTGGTTTGCCATATTAACATGCAGGGTCGGGTAGGTTAGTTCCGGAAGGTCATGATAAATCAAAGGATCCCTGGCCTTCATTGATTGCATAGAGTAGCTTCTTGAACATAATTTCCTGTTTTAAAATGGAAATCAAAGATTAGCACCAAGAGATGCTTTGACATGCACGGTCATAAAATCAACAATGCTTTGCAGTGTTCTACCTTGGTAGAATAAGGAGGAAGTTTCAGGTAATTTGCACACGTCATCACACTGGGCAAGTCATCATCTGCTAATTCTGAAGGCCCGTTCCCATTAGATGAAGCATTAGCTGCACTTGACGAAAGCTGCACCAAGACATGTAAATGTAATTACTTATTAGCATTGTATTTTGTATAGCCCCCCTCCCTGCTACGAGATTAAAGAGGAAAACTATACAAAGTAAATCTTCTGCTTATCATGTCATAACTATTCCGTCAAAGATTCCATAAACATCATGTTACTTAAGAAAGAGCTGTAGTAACACTGGTAATGACCAGATTTCTAATAGCCCAAACAAAGGATCATCCCCACCTCACATAATAAAGACAATTCTAACATTCAAGATTTCGGATACAAAATAACATTAAGGCATAATTAATGAACTAGCAGACAGGTTGCAAGTTATCAAAACTTATTGTTGTATACCTTCCTCACAATTGTTAGTTTTGGATTTAGAACTGCCAGTCCACCAGGTGGAAGTCTAGGTGCACCAGTAACAAATTGACAGAAGGCTCGCTGCTGTTCTGGTGTGAATTCTCCCATGATTTCTAGTAACTGAAAATAGCATCATACGGAATGAGCTTCAAATATAACAAAGCCTATATTTTTTCCAATAACACAATTGTCCAACAGGAACAAGAATCATACATTAACTATGGCTGGGCTCTTGGCAGTATAACCATGGTCAAATTTTATATGATCAGCAAGTGTCTCAGTCTGCAGAAAACAAAATAAATTTATGGCATATTCAAGGTAACAGTTCACATATTGTTGTAAGAAGCAGCAATACATTTGAGTAAAAAAAAAAATACCTTCCACAATTCTCTACGGCCGCAAAGCAAATAATCCAGTTCTTGGGGAGTAAAAATTTGCAAAGATGAGATTTCAAAAACCTGAATTAACAAGCACAAGAGAGAAAGTGACAAATGTTTAGTTTTTCAACATAAGGATATGAATACAATATCCAACTAGTTTTTTCATGGTCCAACTATTGCTCAGCCTATCTCTCACACACAAGGACCTATCAGCTGATTTCACTTGTCAAATTCTTACACTGAATAACTTACTTATATATACGTTTATTTTCCTTTCTTGATATGAAAGGTAAGGGGGACATGATAAGTACCCAAGCACTTAGGGAACCCACTCTCTAAAGCTAAACTATTAAGGGGAGAGAACTAAACACTCAATACACCATTGAACATCTCAGATTACTTCACTGAGGGGACTTTGGCTCCATAATATCCAAGTTCCTATTATAGCTCTTTCCGAGAGTCAATGTTTCTCTCAGAGGCAAGTTACCCAATTCTCTTGTTGGTCAGAACCCCTCACCGGTTAAAACCCTTTGTAGGTAGCCCTTTCCAAGATACTCACAATCAGTTCTAATATGATGTGATAAGTACCAAAGCACTCGGGAAACCCACCCTAAAAAATCTAGATATTAAGGGGGAGAACCAAACACCATACGCTCCACCATAGCATACTACTGAATGTGAGACTTGGACACCCCATAATACCCAAATTCATATCACGACACAAGGCAAGTAGCAAACTAAGTAAAAGGCTAGGAGAAAACAAAGGTAGTAATTTTCACTAGAGAAAAGTGCCCTATAGAATCTAAACATAAAAATCTAAAAGCTGAACTATTAATGTTCAATACCAAATTAAACACCAGTCAAATTTCCTTTCCAAACAAATTGTTTGGGAGAAACAAAAAAGGAAACGGAAAAAGAATGGACCCTGTATAATAAAAGAAAGACAACAATGAAATTGCAAAAACTTCTATTCACAGTTACAACAAATACATTACATACTGTTTAAGAACTTACACACAATCCTCAAACAAGAAGCACAGTCAAATTTAAAAGATATAATTAAAATCAACAATTATACCTGATTGAACCCTGCCCTGAATGCTTCCATCTGACGCAAGATTCCAGTCTTAACAGTTGCCTCGACCACCATGGATATGTACTCCTCTAGATTATTGATGTCAACCTGAAAGCTCAGAAAAAATTCAAAGAAATTGTCATAAGAGAGAATCAGAACCAAACCAAAAAAAAGGGAAAGAGAAAAAGACTGAATACATACAATTTCATCTCCAGGTTTCAAGATGTACTCTGGATAACCAGGAAGAGTAAAGTCAAAGCAGAGATCTTCAATTTGAGCCCCACGAAATTGTAAATTACCAATTTTATCAGTATAGGAACCACCAAAAGATTCGAGATATCGTTTTCGGCAAACAAGGGCATTTAACTCTTGTAAAGTTTTCCCAAGCTCAGCATCAACGAAAAGAATGTCATGCAAATCAAGATCCTGCAATATATCAAAGGCTAAATATATACAAACTACAAATCATCCTAAAGATCAAGTATACACATGAAATCAGACAACTGACAAGACATCAACATTCCATAACTTACTTGACCAAGAACAAGCTTATAAAATGCCGCTGACAGTGGTAAATCCAATAGGCGTCCATCTTGGAGAGCTTTAGCCATTACACGACCTAATAGCCGGAAATATTCAATAACTCTAAAAAATGGGGTACCCTCAGATGTATCAGCATTTGCAGGCCATGGTCGAGGAAACAGCCCAAGAGGAGCCTGAACAAGTTCTCCATCTCCAGCAGAAGAGCCATCGCTACTTTTCATTTTCCTTTCATTTCCATCAATTTCCATTGAATATTTATCTGAAGAACCTGATCTCCACATTCGAAGTCCAACTCTTTGTAAGTCATGACTGAGAAGTGTGTAGAACTCCAAGGTGGGACCCAGACCAGTGCCAACTTCACCAAAATATTCTACTTCAAGTACTGCCTTTTGACTAGAATACAACTCCATCACTTTGGCAGCAGAATCCAAAATGCGGTTTCGAGATACACGAACCTTTTGCCGCTGCAATCTACCAACCCTGATCTCTCTTTCATTTGTTGATCCATGACCATCAGCACCCTGCTGCTGTTGAAGACGATACAGTGCACGAGATAACCCAAAGGCAGTTGAATAGAAGTACTGTCTCCGGGTCTCAAAAGGAAACAAGAAAGGGCATGCTTTAGTTAGCTGGTAACACCATGAAGGAAGACTCCCACTACATAAGGCAAGGGCATCTTGTATTTGCCTAGCTAATTTTGGAGTAAGTTTGCCGCTTATAAATTCCTCTGCAGGAACCCTAGCACCAATGCTAACACTTAGCTCATCTAAATCCAAAATCTTACCCTCTGCAAAGTTATCGGTAACCACTTGGGCCCTCAATCGAGGGGCAAGTTGGTTCAAACCCTCCAGCACCCGCAATAGTGCTAATATATTGTATGTAGGATTAGATTTCTCCAATTCACAGGGCAATTCACCCTGCAAGATGCTATCTAATACAGATGTCTGATGTAGCTTGGCTTCAGAACCAGAATTTGATGCAGATCCAGATTTGCCAGATTTGGAAGCATTAGAGCTTGAACCTCCAGGGGTAGTCCTATCTGTTTGGTTCTCTGACCTCTGATAAGTTATAGTATAAATATCACCCCACAACCTGCTTCCATCACCGGATACATAGTCATTACTGCCAGCCAATCTCTCGTCATCATCTTCATCATGCACAAGCTGTCTTTGAATTGCCTGATATATAGTCAAATGCCTATTAAGCAGCTTCCCACCAGCGGTAAAGATCAACTTTGGAGGATCATTAGAACTACCAAATAATGGACGCCCTAGTCGATCTCTTCCCCCCCTTAAACCTCTGTTATTGGCAGATCCAAGTCCAGCCATGGCAGCAGCAGCAAATGACATTGCACCTCTTGAGCTTGATGTATAGCCACTCCTAAAATCAGTAGAGTCTGATCCCCTCACGGTACCAGTTTTGCTGCTAGAACCTGAAGCAGCATTAGTCTGGCCATCAGTTGTCGCAGGAGCAACAGTACTTTCCTCAGCCAGATCACCCAATTTCACATCATGTACTTTGTCAGGAGAGCACACCAAAGGAAGAGAATCATCCCTCAGAACCTGCAACAAGAAAAATTAAAACAAACACAAAATATGTAAAAATCATAAATATATTATACAACTGAATTTAATTTTAACATTCAATCCAGATTAATGTCAGAGACATTATATGATTTGATATGGAAATATCTTATATAATATTTCCCATTATTATCGTGTGTACAC
The DNA here is from genome assembly GCF_016808095.1 of Vigna angularis. Classification (NCBI taxonomy): domain Eukaryota; kingdom Viridiplantae; phylum Streptophyta; class Magnoliopsida; order Fabales; family Fabaceae; genus Vigna; species Vigna angularis. The sequence continues at coordinate 38,282,473 of NC_068974.1, forward strand.
AACACACAATTTCAAGCAGTCCCTACAGTATAATATTTCCCATTATTATCGTCTGTGGACAAGGTCATAAACTGAACAAAATGATAGAAAGAGAGCAGCAATTCATTTTGAAAATATTGCAAACAAGATAGAAGGACACCAGCACTGGTAGTAAAAACAAAGATGCATAGATTTTAACATATCAAAAGCAATGTTCAAAATGTAAAAAAAAAAAAGGAATGATGACAGAAAGCAAAAAACAGTAACCACTCAACTTCAATGAGATACTCATGATTAAGAAAGGAAGATAATATTAGCAAAAGAAGAACAGTATATAACATACATCTTCATGGTCATCATCTTCATCATCAGAAATATCATCATCTTCAATCACCAATGCCTCATCAATCTCAACAGGAGATATATCCAAATCTTCATCCTGCAAAGTTTTGGAAAATGTCAATAGAAGGGCAGAAAAATGAAAGGGGGGGAGGGGGATGGGTGGCAATAGACTAATGTTTTAGATACTTCAGGATACTTGAATTAGGTTCATGATTTAGACCAAAGCTTAGCATGCATGTAAACACTGTCATAACAAAAGCAAAAAAAAAAACAAAGAAAGTATGACGTAAATAGGAAAACTATAAGCCCGCCCAAAAGTCATCCTAAAACATTTCCCCATAAAAGGGGCACTGAACTGCACTTTGAAAATGACAAGCATAATGCCAGAAAAAAATAATCAAACTTAAACTGTATAAAGCATTTGATTTTAAATTATGAGAGGCACAATGCAACAAATCCTGATATGTGCACTTTACGAAAAAAGGATGGGGATTAGCGTATATGAAGCACCCATTTGATCAGATCCCAAATACACCGTTACAAGAATGCTCCTTATGCAACATAATAAGTTATCCTCTCAATGCGAACTCTACCTCACTTTTTTAGTAACTACGACACTTAGGCAAGGAATCTTACAACAGCTTAATTTTAATGTACAACTGAACTGTTCGTAAAGAAATAAATGGTGCAAAATTAAAAAGAACAAATAGGCAGTTTTTCTCGTGTAAGAGATTATAGCATAAATAATTATGATCCAAAGCTCTTTATAAAACTAAATGGCAGAGGTAAAACATTTTAAGGATCTACAGAAAATAAATATAGTGTCCAAAGTTACATATAGCAGAGAAATTTCAATGTCTTTCAATCCAATATGGCACCTTTGCATCTTATATAGGCACTTTTAAGTATTCTCCTTACATTTCACATTATAAGCCAAAATAAGGACAACAAAAACCTAGTCAGGTCATACATATCATAAGGAACGGGAGAGAAAAAAAAAGGAAAAACATCTAATAAAAACATAATAATTGTAAGTTATAAATTGACAGATGAAAAAAAATTGAAGCATTGCAAACTCTTACCTAGGATTTCACAGTATATAATATAACACCATTTCATAAAGTAACAAATATAATATATAACACTGAATCACACACAAACACCAATACACGAGCTGTCCCAGAGACAGGTCTCTATAACATACAAATACAGCAATACAGTTGCTATATCAGAGACAAAAGTCTCCAATCACGTACAAAGTCAGCAATACACTTGATGTCCCATAGAAAGAAATCTCCTACAGAAAGTATTCTCTATCCACAAACTAAAAGTGACTTCACATTGCCAAATTACAAAACATATTACCAGATGTATACTCTTAAATTCCTAGTAAATAACTACCAGCAGTTATTTTCTACGCATGACTACCATCCTACAGTTTCTAACACAGTATTGTTTACTAAAAGTGTTATTTGAGTTATAATACAGAACTGATTTCTAAAGCAGTTATTTTTAACAAATAACTAACCCTAACTTAGTTTCCATCCGTATACCTCAGAAGTAGAGTCACCATTTACAGGTTTTGCTTGAGCATCTTTATCAAGAGCTGCTCTTCTGCGAGTAGCATTCCTGGTCTGAGGTCCTCTTGACTCCTCTTGCGCAGGCTTTAATACAGCTTTTCCCTTACTCTTAGAAGAGCTAGTGCTTTTATCTTGAAGTACTTGCTTTCTAGATGTGTCACCTATATCAACAGATGATCTGGATCTAGTAGAATGACGACGGGTAGTGGAAGGAGTGGATACACCAGCTCCTGGAGTTGATTCAGAATGACCAGCAGGTACAGTGGACTTCTGACCAGATTCACTTCGTTGGATACGAGACCAAAGAAATTCTTCAATGGCTGCTAAACTTGCTAATGGGTCAACCAATACAACATTTGATGAATAATCCTTAAGTGACTTTTCACCCTGGGCTCGACAAAGCCGCAACTTGAAGGGATGAGATAATGCACTTAGTCCAGAGGAGAGGCGTGTACTCCCACTAGATGACCTGGATGAATGACTCAGCACAACAGGGAAACGTTCCAATGAGGACAAGGCATTTTGAAGCTTTTGAACCAAGACGGTCATAGGAGGCACAGTCCCAACTTCAGTTGAGGGAGGTAGTGCAACAGCTATAAATAACTTAAACCTTGTAAGTGCTTGCTGGCGAAGGTTTGGTAAGAAGGTTTCTAAGGATTTATCTTTAGAGAAGTACCCACAGGAAAAATAATTCAACAAAGCTGCAACAACACCACTACCAATAAATTCAAATGTAGATACACCATCACCTTTGCCAAGTTCCTTTAGCATGTCAGCTATGACCCCAATTAAATACTCTTCTAGAACAAATCCAGAAGATTTAGATTTCCCCTTTCCACTGGTCCTTTCTTCATTCGCATCTGTATTTAGCTTCATGCAAAGATTTTTCAGATTCAAAAGATCATCAGTAATACCCACTTCAGACGCCCCAGCATCCGAAGGAAAGTACTTATCTTTAAAAGCCTTTGCGGCTGCACTAACAGACATGCGAATACTGGAATTTACTGTTGGAATATCCACAGAACTTGGAGGTGAGCCGACATTCACTGAAACAGGAGCCTTCAAATCATCCAAAGGATTACCATCAGGATTGGAGCTTCCACTGCGTCGCCGATAACGCCTAGAGCGAGATGATGCTCCAGATATAGAATCGTTATCCTTTTCAGCAGAAGATGCCTGAGTAGAGATATTGGTTGAATTTGTGGGTAAAATAAGTTGGTCCACTGCATGCACAACACCTTCTCTGATGAACATCTTGGAGAATGTCCCAGGAAGCTTTTCCATAAGAATTTCAGCAATTTTCAAGGCAGGAATCAACACATGTGGATCTTTCCATGCGAGGACCCCAGCTAAGAAACTATATGATCAAATAGAAAATGCATAAATTCTTTGAACCCATAAAATCAGTTAGGATATTAAGTAATATCAACACCATTAAATGTCTACATACCTTGATATATTGGTCACACTCAACAAAGACTGGATCATCTCCGCTGTGCTGAAATACATCAATTTTCCAATGACAGAAAGACATTTGTGCCGAACAGGACCATTGACACTAGAACCATATATCTGAATTAAAGGCAAGCCAATACGATCAATTAAACAAAAAACAAATAAGGAAGCAATGGAGCAATTTATCTCATCTAGTTTTTAATTTAAGAAATCTATCAAGCAAAATATAAGCAATTGATCAATTCAAAAAATGTCAACCTGTATTAAAACTGGTAGAAGATCCATAGCAAATTGCTTAAGAAGTTCAGGCTGGTCATTTAATAGTTTCTCACGGGCTGATATCTCAGTAACATTTCCATTTGAATCTTCTTGTTTCCCAGAGCTACCAGCGGGAGACTTCCTTATAATGGGCCCTTTCATAAACATGTTGGAGATGATAGGGAGAGAAATTGTTCCTTGTGGCAATGGGGGAAGAAGCTCATTTGCCAGGTTTACAATCTCAAATATCTATACATTGGAACAGATAATTAGAATAATCTCTTCTCTTCAGAAATGGAACAGAACTGGAAATATCAAGGCTCTAAATAATGGTGCATTGAGGTCAGGTCAGAGTCCGATAAATGAACCCTTACGATATAAAACTAAACGTGAATGACCAAAAAAGGAAGAGTTCTGAAGTTAAACCATACCTGCTCCGGGGGCCTACTTAATGCAGGAGAAACAGAGGCATTAGAAGAAACTCCAGAACCAGATAGAATATCTTTAAGAATACCACTAATTCCGAGTAGTAGTAAAGTTTTAGCTCCAAGAGGCGATCCACTCGCACAAGTTGAAAGAAGTCGGATTAAACCCTGCATATACCCAAGTCAAGGACCAACAACTACAGGCAAAATGCATGAGACTTGAAGCACAAATTACACTTACCGTATATGTCGGTGTGCTGAGAGAAGCCTGACCACCTCCAGAACTGCTGTTAGAGATGAGGGAGGCAGCTTGTGTTACCAGTCCATGGTTGCACAATTCATCTAATTTGTCAGGTGATGACGCAAACGCTTCAGCTATTCGAGTCAAACAAACAGAGGCATGCTCTAGAACCTACAAAAATTGGTAATGCATAAGGTGAAAGTACAGATAAATAAGTTATAATATAGAATATAATTATCAAAATTTCCCACCTATCGAGGTAAACTTCCTTAAAAGGAAAATTTATGGACGAAAAATGCAAAAATACAGATTCCATTACGTGACAAGACTGAAAACAAAACATGACCATACCTTGGCATCATGGTAATGAAGAAGGTTTGTGAGAAGAGGAACAGCTTCCATCACAAAATCAGACGCATCTGAAGGAAGTTTCTTGCACATATTTGCAGCAGTAGACAATGCAACCCGCTGAAACGAAGAATAATGTCAACTTACACATGCCACTTAAAGAACCAGTGGCCAATGAATTATGACTGTCCAAAAGAACAAAACTATAATCATACACTAAATGTAAGTCCTTCACTGACAATTTACCTGAACTCCTGTAGAAAAGAAGTCCAAATAAGAAAGCACGGCCATAAGAGCACCTGCTCGTAGGCAGGCAGTGGGATGCTCCTGAGATATCTTCTTCAGAGCTTGAAGGGACTGTTCATGCCATCAAACAAAGTAATCAAACTGTAAGAATTCCATTTCAAAATGCTATGTCACCGATAAAAAAATGAAAATTTCTTCTCCAACTGAAAATATGACCCTGGGAGACTATAGTCTATAATTTTAAAAGCAATTAGGCAGCACCAGATTCAACATTGAAGCATAATAATATTTGTTTTACAAGTTTTAAACACCGATTTTCATTAGTCCCACAATAGGCATGAACTAAAGAACAACCTGCTCAGCCAAGTCCATGTATTCTATGGTGAGCAACCTCGCACAGAAAATTGAAACTGCACCATAATGAACAACCGCAGCACAAGATGAAGGTAGCACGTCGCAGAGATGGGTTAATGCTCTTGCAGCAAGAAGCATGATGTCGGGATTGTTCTCGTGATTCAACAAACCCACAAGCACAGGAACAAACGAATCAACTGAGAATGTACTAAGCGATTCTTCAGTCCCAATTGAAAGCATTTCACAGAGTTGCGTCAGCGCTTCAACCTGCCGCCCTTCTTCGCCCTCCGCTCGCAACCCAAAAAGGATCTTTTTCAGCCTCCCGTTCTGGTGAGAGGAAGATGCAGAACCCATGGCAGAAGATGGGAGCAGATCATCCAACCCAGCACCAAGCTTCCGAAGCAGCCCCTGAAGTGCACTACTCGCAGAGGTCAAATTTTGATGCAAAATCCCCACACCACCTTCACTGTCATTATCATCATCTTCTGCACCACCATCCATGTTCAATGCCAGCCCTCTGTCAGCATCTCTGTCCCTAATCCTAACATCGTGTTCTTTTTCCTTACCCTTGTCGGTGTTGTCCTTGCTGCGGCGATCACGTCGGGAACCAGATGATTCATTGGCAGAGTCCATGGGAGGAGGATTCTTCGGAGGTAAGGGTTGTTCCTTAGTTCTTGATGCACGGGAGCGAGTGTTAACAGAAGAAAGAGATGCGGTGGTGGTTGCGGCGGCGGAAGCAGAGGAAGAAGAAGAGAGACGCGCACGCTTGCTGGAACGGGTAGTGGGACCAGAGGAAGGGGATGAAGGGGCAGCTGAGGAAGCCTCCGCCCGCTTCCGGCTCCGTGTTTCCATACAAAATCCACCCAACCCGCAGTCTATCAACTCGCTCGCCACCGAGCGTCAATCACGCTTTCATCCGCCCAATAATCCCTACCATGGATCGAATCTTTGTCGGTAGAACGAATCTTCCACAAATTGAAACCCTAGAAACTGCAGATGAGGGGATTCGCGGTTTTCAAACAAGGCGTGGAGTGAGATTTCGGAGGAGTGTAATCAACGGAAACAAAGATTTTGAGGTAATGACGAAAGAGGGTTGTTGCCGGAAACCCTAAGCCAGGCAAATGGGTAAGAGAGGAAGAAAGAAAAAGAAATGGAAGAATAAAGGGACAGAATAAAATGACGCTTTTATATGTAACTTTCTTTGCCTTTTTTAATATTTAAATAAAATTTTATTTGATGGTGGTCACTTTCCTTCGTCCAACCGAACTGAACTAGCCACGCTCCTCGGTGGCACTGTCACAGCGTGGCGCGTACACTTCCACCTCTCACGACGTCGTTTTAGCCAACGCCACCACACCAGCCACCCGAGAGTATGTACTATTTTATATTTTTCATTGGTTGCACCACAAAATTTACATAAATATAATGAAAAAAAATATTACGCATATTTGTAAATCAAAATATGGTGTACAATTTAAAAAAAAAGTGTAAGATTTTAAACATTTTTAAAAGTCATGCAGATAATTAAGGAGATATTTATGCTAAAATATATTTTTTTCTAGAAATAACTACCTTTTACAAATTTTTTAAACAAGTTATTTTAGTCCAATGTAATTGCAATAAAGTTAGAATTCAGATAATTCTAAATATGAAAATAAATATTTTTTAGTACGACATCGATGAAAAATGCCAAGTGCAAAGTAATCCTAATATAGTCAATAACTTTATTTAAAAACAAAAGTTAACTTTAAAAATTGAAATATTGAATATGTATAATTCCAATATTCCATATAAATATACTATTCAGCGTTTGACTCTCAATAATTACTTACCATGTTTATATATGTATAATCATGATATTTTTCATGTAATAAAATAATATAAAGGAAGTAAACGTAAATTTATTCATAACTTACATATATTATAATTATTTTATTTTATTTCATATTTTCATTAAATATGTATCATTGTCTTAAAAAGTTATTAACTATTCTTGTTGATATACAAATTTCTCACCTCTTATTTTAAGAAAATAATATCATCACATTGCTTATAATATCAAAAAAGGTTCCATAAATTACATCATGACATTGAATCCTCACATCAAGAAAATTTGAAGAAAATATATCATCTAAAAAAATGTATGTATAAAATAAGTTTTAAAAATATTTTTCAAATATATTTTTCCCAACTTAAAGTTGTTTTAAAAAAGGATGAATATTACATTTAGTCATATTAATTTAAATAAATTCAAATATATTTTTAGTCAAAAAAATTAAATACAAAATTTATATTTATATTTATTAAAAAATTTAATACAGTCTAATTATTAAACTTTTAAAACTAAATTAATATATTTTTCTTAGTCGGTTAACTTTAAGTTAAAAATAATATTTATTTTTTAAAGTTACGAGGTGAAAATGTATTAAAATTTTGAAGAGTAAAATATTTTAATTTCACATTAACATTAACCAAAAATATATTTAATTCATTTAAATATTCACATACCCCATGAATCAAACTTCTAAATCCTTCCACTAAACTCGAAAACACTTCAATTTTCATAATTTACTAATTAACACCCATTTATTCTTCAATTTTTGACACCTACTAAAACCATATAATATTACACTAAATAGTTTGCATGTGCATAATCTAAAGCTTGCAATTCCACACTAATGCATGTGCATATATAATGTAAATTTTGCAATTCCACACTAATTGCAGCTGTGAACTTTAATTAACTTCTTCATTTACCTAAAATAAATAAATAAATAAATATATATATATATATATATATATATATATATATATATATATATATATATATATGTTGTTGAAACTAATCATCATAACAAATAATGAAAGTTTAAACTTGATTTAAAGTAGCGTGATTCAATAACCAAATGCAACATCATTTGCTTGAACTAACAAAATTATCTCTATTTCGATTAAATTATATATGTAATTATTATTATCACATAATTCATGCAAAATGTGTGAAGAGTATAATAAAATAAATAAATAATTACAATTTACAAGTTCAATTTATGTCAAACACATTAATATTTATCTATAAATATCATTTTAGTCCATCTTTCGTGGACAAATCCTTGAGAAGGTTGAGGATGTTGTGGTCCTTCCAATTTTTTGAAATTACATGTATGTGTGATGAGAATTTATAGGAATTAAATTGATTAGATTTTTAACCTCTTTTTTCTCTCAATTTATTTATCATTTATATTCATCTTAGGTTTTTTTTAGTATTATGTTAGTGGATATCAGTGGAGGGAGTTAAACCCATATCATCTTATATCGTTTATTTTAGACTTATTAAATTAATCTTGTAACTTATAAGGGTGGGTTTATTTTAGAGGAATGATTTGGGGATGATTTTGGGATAGTGAGTAGATGGATTTGAGGGGATTTGAGAGTAAATTTATTGTTGTTTGTTTGAGTGGATTTTGAGGTGAGTGAGAGTAAATTCGGAAGTAAAGTTTGTGAAAATTAGTGTAAGATTTGACCGATGTGACAAATTAAAAAAAATTGTGTAATTGGTAGAAATTAAAGATTACCAAAATACTCATAGTTATGTTATTAAAGTAATATAAAATGGTAATTGTTAATTTTTTCTTTTATTGTAAAAATGTTTATAAAGAGAGAAAAATTAAAATTAATTTTAAAAATGTAAAAAAATTGTAATTTAGTATGAAATAATTTTTTTTAATATAATTTACTACAAAGTTGTATGATTTTATTTGTTATTGAAGTGAAATCTAATATTTATTAAAAAAACAAATAATTAACCAAAATTTAGCTAACAATATTAATAAATAAAAAAAAGAATGAAAAAAACTGGCAAATAAATAAGTTTACTATATTAAAATTGTTTATAAGAAAATCAATTCTAAAGTTATTTATAAGAAAATAAACTCCAAACGTTCTCTAGTATATAAACTAAATTGTTTTAATATTGTCATAGACAACTTTTAACATATTATAACTTTCTTCTTATAACAAGTCAAAGTAACAGTTAGGGTTATTGCATGTACACGTTCAGGGATAAATCAGGAGTAGTAACACTGACTTTGTTTTGCACACAAGCTAGCTACTCGTGTTTTCAAATCATAAGTGGGAAATCTCACACGTCAATCAGAATCTCTCCACAAACAAGCGTTGTTTATCCACATGTGGCACTGCTTCAACAAAATCCGTAGCAACAAAATAACAATCTGTGGGAAATCAAATAGTATTTTAGGAAAGAATAAATTAGGAAATTTGTGTATTTCATAACAAGTATATATTTTATTGTAATCGGTACAGATTTGAATAAATAGGGACAATCCCATAAATCAAGGGATTCTAGAATAGAATATAGTTATTATATTCCCTAAAATAGCTTAGGTCTCCCGTATATATCTTGTATGATCTCTTTGTAATAAATATATCAATTTCCATTTAACCTAATTTTCAGATGGTATCAGAGCTTCCGATCTAGGAAGCTCTGTCTGCGCATTGTAAACCCTAAGACGGCAGCCTGCATTGCTGCTCCATTTTTCTTAACCCTAAGACGGCAGCCTGCATTGCTGATGCATCTCTCTTAACCCTAAGACGGCAGCCTGCATTGCTGCTGCATCTTTTCCTATATTCATTACATTTTTTTCCCTTGCTATTGCAACCTTCTCTATCGCTCAATCTTCTGTTGCTGTTGTCTTCTCTGTGCCTTAATTGCACAGCCTTTCCTTTTTTCCGCTCAGCCATCTTCTTGCTATGATGTCAAGGGAAGAGGAAGTTGTGAACCCAACCCCAGAAACAGGGAATTTCCATTCCCAGCTTCCTGGAGAACTGCAGAATATCCATTCTGCATATCGACTCAATGGAAGAAATTATTTGAAGTGGGCCCAACTTGTTCGTACAGTGCTGAAGGGAAAGGGGAAGTTGAGTCACCTGATGGAGTCTGGACCCAAACAGGAGGATCCCAAGTTTACTACATGGGATGAGGAAGATTCAATGATCATGGCGTGGCTGTGGAATTCAATGATTCCAGAAATCAGCGACACATGCATGTTCCTTAATTCGGCAAAAGAGATTTGGGATGTTGTAGAGCAAACCTACTCTAAAGCCAAAGATGTTGCTCAAGTATATGACGTAAAGGTGAAAACTTTGGCAGCAAAACAAGGGAACAAGACTGTTACAGAATATGCCAATCAGTTGAAATCATTATGGATGGAGCTAGACCATTATAGAGTCATAAAAGCCAAATGTACTGAAGATTCAGCACTTCTCAAGGAATATATCGAACAAGACAGAGTTTATGATTTCCTTGTTGGTTTGAATCCTGAATTTGATCAAGTTAGGATTCAAATACTGGGGAAGCAAAAGGTACCATGCTTCAATGAAGTGGTGACTATTGTGAGAAGTGAAGAAAGCAGAAGGGGTCTCATGTTGGAGAGTCCAGCAGTAGTAGAGAACTCAGCAATGGTGGCTGACCATAAAGGAGAACAGACGTTGGCCATGGTAGCCGAACAGAAGAAAGGAGGATCAGCAAATGTGGAGAAGAAAGGTGATGGTCTCTGGTGTACCTACTGCAATAAGCCTCGTCATACCCGAGAGAAGTGCTGGAAGTTGCATGGGAAGCCTTTAAATCGAGATCGAGAAGGGGGACACAGAGGAGGCCCCTCAAGGAAAGGAGGACAAGTTTATGTTGCTGCTGGAACAAATGAAGGAAATAATCCAGAAGCTGCTGCCCATCTTAATCAAGAGGAGATAGAAAGGGTGAGAACCTTTCTTAGTAAGCTGGAAAAACCTACAGGTGTGTGTTCTTTGGCATATTCAGGTAAGTTTCCACTTTCTTTTGGATTAAATGTCTCAGATACACCCTTTAACAATTACTGGATATTGGACTCTGGAGCCACAGACCACATGACACCATTAGCCAAACACTTCTCCACATATTCCCCATGTCCCAGCAACAAGAAAATTGCCACAGCAGATGAAACCCTTATAACTGCAGCTGGTCAAGGAAATATCCAAATCAATTCTTTAATAACCTTAAAAGATGTTCTCCATGTCCCAAAGTTGCCCACCAACCTAGTCTCTATACGAAAACTTATAAAGGATTTGTCATGTAAGGTTGTTTTTTACAACGATCATTGTGTATTTCAGGACAAGGATTCGGGGAGGATGATTGGACATGCTAGAGAATGGAATGGCCTTTATTATCTTGAAGATCCAAATCTGTCCAACAAAAACAGAATCTCTCATTCCTTCATATATGAATCTTTGATGACCAACAGAGAAAAAATCATGCTTTATCATTGTCGGTTGGGACATCCCTCCTTTGGAGTGATCAAAATTATGTTTCCCTTCTGTTTACAAAGTTAGATGTTGAGAGTCTTCATTGTGAGGTGTGTGAACTTGCTAAGCACAAGCGTGTATCTTTTCCAATAAGTAATAAAATTAGCAATTTCCCCTTTTATCTTGTTCATACTGATGTATGGGGACCTTCTAATGTTTCAAATGTGTCTGGTGCTCAATGGTTTGTCACCTTTATAGATGATTGTACAAGGGTCACTTGGGTTTTCCTACTTAAACAAAAATCAGAAGTCAGTTATGTCTTCCTAAACTTCCACTCCCTGATAAAAGGTCAGTTTGGTGTTAATATTAAGAGGCTTAGGTCAGATAATGCCAAAGATTACTTCAATCATGTCCTTAATTCTTTTTGTCAAAAAGAAGGTATAATTCATGAGTCCTCTTGTGTCAAAACACCACAGCAGAATGGGGTCGCAGAAAGAAAAAATGGGCATCTATTAAATCAGACTCGGGCATTGTTGTTCCAAAATAGTGTTCCAAAAAATCTCTGGGGGGAAGCTGTTCTTACAGCAACACACCTTATCAATAGACTACCCTCTAGAGTCTTAGGATCAAAAAGCCCTATGGAAGCTTTGTCGTCTTTCTATCCAAACCTATCCACTACAAATAATCTTAAACCAAGAGTTTTTGGGTGCATCTCATATGTCCATATTCATAATACAGACAGGGGGAAACTTGATCCTAGAGCCTTAAAGTGTGTCTTTGTTGGTTACTCACTCACTCAGAAAGGGTATAAATGCTACCACCCCCCATCCAAAAAATTCTTTGTGTCTAGGGATGTTACCTTCAATGAACAAGAGGGTTATTTCCATCAACCTTATCTTCCGGGGGAGAGTTTCAGGGAAGATAAGGAAAGTAGTAATTCTGGTTTTCCCATTCTTCCAGACCTGATATTTGAACCTAAACTAGATCAAATTGAAGCTGTACCAAGTGAAATAGGTCAAGAAAGTGAAATTAATTGTGAAGCTGATCAAGGAGATGTTGAAGCTGGAAAATTTGGTAAGAAGCTGGTATACTCAAGGAAGACTAAGGTCATTCCAGGATCAAGCAATGTTTAAGAATCCAACTCAAATCCACAAAAAGAGGTAACAATTTTTTCTCCAGCTGTGCAGGCTGAAATTGAAACCCAAAATGATCTTGAAATTGAAACCCAAAATGATCTTGACCTCCCAATTGCCATTAGAAAAGGGCCAAGAAAATGCACCAAACAGCCACTCTACCCTCTCTCAAATTACCTGTCCTTTGAAAATTTCTCTCCTACCCATAAAGCCTTCCTAGTAAACCTAAACACTACACTCCTACCTAATACCCTATCTGAGGCATTGTCTGACAGAAAATGGAGGCAAGCCATGGATGTAGAGATGGAGGCGTTAGAGAAGAACAACACCTGGGAGTTAGTCACCTTACCAATAGGAAAGAGGCCAGTTGGATGTAAGTGGGTTTATACAGTGAAATACAAGGCTGATGGATCAATTGAGAGATATAAGGCAAGACTAGTTGCCAAAGGGTTCACCCAAACCTACGGAGTTGATTATTTGGAGACCTTTGCTCCGGTTGCCAAAATGAACACAGTTAGGGTGATATTGTCTCTTGCTGCCAATTATGGCTGGAACTTGGAACAATTTGATGTTAAGAATGCTTTCCTACATGGAGACCTTGAAGAAGAAATTTATATGGAGATACCTCCGGGATACGGTAGAGACGTTGTTACCAACACTGTTTGCAAGCTGAAAAAGGCATTATATGGGCTAAAACAGTCCCCCGTGCATGGTTTGGCAGGTTTACTAAAGTTATGACAGGTCTAGGTTACAAACAAAGCCAAGGGGACCATACTTTGTTATTTAAACATTCCAAGTCAGGGGGAGTAACAATATTATTGGTGTATGTGGATGACATAATATTAACTGGAGATGATAAAGAAGAGCAGCGATTGTTGAGCCAATGCTTGGGCAAGGAATTTGAGATCAAGACCTTGGGAAAACTAAAATATTTTTTGGGAATTGAAGTTGCCCACTCCAAGAAAGGGATAATTATATCCCAGCAGAAGTATATCACTGATTTGCTCAAGGAAACTGGCAAGGCAGCGTGCAAACCTGCTAGTACCCCATTAGAACCAAACATAAAGCTTGGAAATGCAGAAGAAGACGTTGCTGTTGAAAAAGAGATGTACCAACGATTAGTGGGCAGACTTATATATTTGTCTCATACCAGGCCAGATATTGCCTATGCAGTGAGTTTAATTAGCCAATTTATGCATAGCCCAAAGGAGACCCATTTACAAGCTGCCCACAGAATTTTACAGTACCTTAAAGGAACTCCAGGAAGAGGGATTCTATTCAAAAGGAATGGTAATGTGAAGCTTGAAGCCTATACTGATGTTGATTATGCAGGGTCAATTGTGGATAGAAGGTCAACTACAGGATATTGCACCTTTCTTGGAGGAAATCTTGTGACTTGGAGAAGCAAAAAGCAGGGTGTAGTGGCTCGGTCCAGTGCTGAAGCGGAATTCCGAGCCATGGCACAAGGTATATGTGAGTTGCTATGGCTTAAAATCATCTTAGAAGACTTGATATGCACTCCATATGTGTCCTCTCAAGATCAAATTGCAGACATTCTTACCAAGGGGCTGGGCTGCCACAATTTTGAGAAGATTGTATCCAAGCTGGGAATGGAAAACATCTATTCACCAGCTTGAGGGGGAGTGTGGGAAATCAAATAGTATTTTAGGAAAGAATAAATTAGGAAATTTGTGTATTTCATAACAAGTATATATTTTATTGTAATCGGTACATATTTGAATAAATAGGGACAATCCCATAAATAAAGGGATTCTAGAATAGAATATAGTTATTATATTCCCTAAAATAGCTTAGGTCTCCCGTATATATCTTGTATGATCTCTTTGTAATAAAGATATCAATTTCCATTTAACCTAATTTCCAGACAATCAACTATGATTCATCACCCCATCATCGTTATGAACCTCATCCACACCCATGAAGAACCCAACAATTCACCAACCTAGACCCATAGTAAGTCGAATTGGTCTGTGGATTTTAACCCATTTTGATACCACTAGCAACAGCTTCAACAAGACGCTTGGGCAAGCAAAGTTCATTTACAAAAAGGTCTCTTCAAGAATGTCAAGTTTGATTTCAATACAAACATATATGAAGGTCGTGTGATGGATGTTGATGATATCACAACTGCTAAGGCAACTAGTGAATTGGTAACAATCGGAGACATCCATGTAGAAGAAAAAGTCAATGATGGTTACGAAGAGATGGGGTGTCTCCTTTTACATTCCAAACATTAGGTATCAGTTGCCTTGATAAACATTATAGGAGGTAGACACATTTGTTGACATCTTCAACCACTTAGAATGGTCCCTCCCAATTGATGGAGACCTTGTTGTCACTTTCTTTGACATTGTTTGTCATGTGCCATACTAGATCACCGTTTTTTTAATCTAGATTGTAACTTGGAATTGTATTTCTTGAATGCCCTATTCTTGACAATCGTTTCATAAATATGAGTTTTTTCTCATTTTTTTTAACTGATAAGTGTAGGCTAGTGTCGAGGTAACATCCATTACGTTATTCCTCAAATTGTTCCTACCGAGGAGACGACTCCCCGATTTTTACAGGGATCATGACATTAATGTCATATACTAGCTAAAGACGTTTAATTAGTTAAAGAACAATGAGTGCACATATAGGCCCACAACACTTTTAGCAAACCCTCTGGCCAAATCTAGTCTCTTTCTCAATTCTACAATGATGACCTTGTTGGCGACCTCAACTCACCATTATATGGAGGATGTTCCACTCAGGTCATTAATTATGTGTTTGATGTCGAAGTCAACATAAAATTCGACTAATCATTATTTTTCTATAAACTACCTCTCATTATTCGTGATAATAATATGCAACACCCTAAATCGATATACTACGTTCTTCCAAACCAAACATTCTATTCGTTGAGCAATGATCCTTGTTAGGGGCTTTGTCTCGATCCATTTGGTGAAATAATTAATGTTGACTAGCAAAAACTTAACTTAACCTATAATTAATTACGACAATTCAAATTAGTATATGATTGGGCTATGTGATCTATACCTATTAAGACTCATTAATAACAATATAAATACCATATTCTATGAGGCATATTAATTATGTTCATGTATTTATTATTTATTGATGTATTTTTTTGACTTTGGTGTTTTCTATACATAACTTATACTCAACAAATATTGTTTTTGAGAAAAATAAATATTTGTGGAATTGAAAGCTTATAATGTTGAAAAAGTTTCATGAAGTTTTTAGAAAATATATTTAGTCTGTCATAACAAAACTTAAACTCACAAAGTAATGGTGTGTGAACTTACTATTTATATTTTTTAATTTACTGAAAAAAATACAAAATAACTCGTGATATGTTGATGATTTATCATTATTAAGTAGATGTTTTGAAGTAAATATTGTAAAAAAAATATAAATTTATCAAAGTATTCGTATGTAAAATAACGAAGATAATTGTATCGATTTTTTTATATACTTTAACACGTGCAATGAACACGGTATCTATTTATTCGGTATAACTAAATTTACGATGAATAATAAAGTATGTAAATATATTACAATTAAAATGTATAATAAATAAAATAGTTTGTAGCGGTAACATCCCAAAAATACAGTATAAACCATATACGAGAATAATCACATATTAATAATATGACAGATCAGTCTTACAAAAGATCAGAAGCACAGTTATGGCCGAACGGCCTAACAAAATACTACATAATTTAAAACTGTACAATGGCTATAACTAAACCGAATGGTTTACAAAATAAACTTATAGCGAACGGTCCTACAAAAGAAGAGGCCAACAACTAACCGAACGTTCCTAAGGTTCGGCCTTCACTTCCACCTCTTCCAGTGCTTCTTCCAGCAACTTTTCTCCTTCTGCTCACATCCACATGGATGATCATTGCAACAGGACAAACAACCGAACGTACAACACAGACCAGGTAATAAATAGGGTAAGCTTATGTAATTTAATTGATTCAATAAAACACATAATGTTCGTGATTAAATCAAACAACAACCAAAACATAATTCATACATCATGGCATGCAAAGACCGACCACTTGACTCTGACTGTCCGGACTGTATTAATCATGTGTAGCTACGACGTTTGTGCACCCGGGTGATGTAGTAACTGGGATACCCTCAACAGCTGTCACCCGAGGTTAATCTGTTCTGTCCAAGTTAACCTTATGGACTAGGACCTCCTGCCATTCCCACACATGATTTACTCCTTTCTACGTGAGAATGAGTAATCACGGAATATCAGGATAAATGCTCGCTAAGTTTTGCCCGCATTCATACTTTACCATTCAATAACCACTTTCTGAGATATTCCTCCCTGGAATACTCTTTCATAACCAAACTATTTCATTCGCATCACATTTCAAATTCCCTTATACTTCATCATCAATATATTCAACTGAAATAAGATCACACTTTTTCATCATAGCACAAGTCTGAATGGAATAACACTTATTAGAAACTAATCATGACCGAGCGTTATTTACGAATTTATCCACTTCAATGAACAAACCCTTGAGAGTTCAAACTGGACGCCACGAAGCCTAGGCCTAGTACTAAGACTCTAGGCTGAACACCTTTTAAAGACCAAAACTGTTTGACACCAAATACTAATAACTGATGAGATACTATGAAGAAACGAACGCTATTGAGTTTGGCTGAAGACTCTTATTTTAAAAACGGTAATAATAGATTACGGAAACGAGACCGAGCGCTTGGTTTAAGACCGAGCCATGTAGAAACCAAACACTATTGAACGAGTACTGGTCCAAGACCAAGCACTTATGAAGAACGAGCGCTACTGAGACCGAACGCTTGGTCCAAGACCGAGCACTACTAAGCTTAAATAAAATGAATGAATATATATATATATATATATATATATATATATATATATATATATATATATATATATATATATATATATATATATATATAACACACACAATTGTGTCACCCTTATTTTTAATGAAAAATAACGATATCATCTACGACTTTAAGTAGTATAGAATACATTAACTAAACTGTTTAGAAAACCTAAAGGAGAACTACTCTTAGGTCGAACACTCATTTACCTATATCTAATATTATAAAACGATCTTCATGAACGAAATTCTCTCCAGAAGAAGAATTTAGTTTAGATGGACGGTCAAAAGGAAAACTGAACGGCCAATACTGACTTTCGGTTACAGTTTACATAATTCTGCAGAGTATTACAAAATGACTCTCAGACAATATCCATAAAGCATGAGAAATCAGTTAAGATCATACACTTCCATGAAGAATCAAACGATCACGAATGACACTCGACCATACTTACAACATTTACTCATAATACTGCAGTTTAAAGATCAAACCTTATTTCCACTCAGTTCACACCATTTATCAATCATCCATCCACACATCCAAACATGCAGTAACACAAATACTTCATATTCATCAAATAATCAAACAAAGTATCATACAAACATACAACCATTCAAAACAGAATCTTAATCAAATTATATAAGCTTCCCTTAACTCTAAACGTAACCGAACGCTCACAGATGCAAAATATAGCTCACCACTACCAAAGACCTTAACGTTCGACAGTCACGCTTTAAGAAACTTAACCAAACAGAAAACCATAAATACTCAGAATAAGATGATCCGCTCAGTCAACCAAAAATTTGGGTTTGCATGCGAAAAGAAACGAACGTGCTAAGGAGAAAGTAACTCACCAGCTTAGAACCACAACTCGATCGGTTTAAACAAAAGCCCTTGACGCGGGAGAGTTCAAACGGTGCCTGAGAGGTGATCGGAAGAAGAAAAGATGAGATTTTCTTAGAGAGAAGGTGGAGATGGTAGATAGAAGGAGGAGATTCATAAGGTTGAAGATGAATGGTGCATGAAGAGAAGTGGCACGAAAATTTGAAAGTTTCAGTTTTACTCCTACCGTTAAAATCGTTTGTCCAATCTGCATCACACACCTGTCTTCCACTTCTGAAGTCAGACACTCCTTTTGCTTATACATGTACTCCACTAAGTTGGGGTTTTTATAAGTCTGACAGTAGTTCATAAAGTACGTTTCATAATAAAATTATTTGTATTTAATATAAGACTATTTTAACTATTGACGAAATTGTTTTTAAGAAATAATGTTTAATCTGCAAATGTAAAAAATAATTTAAAGTAAACTTATGATTCTTATAATTAGATTTATTGAAACATGGCTCTTCAAAAAATTGGTCTTATTTAAAAGAAAAACTAGATCAATACAGTGTAAATCAATTTTAAAAGCATGTGGAAGAGATCAATGTTGGCATTTTAAAACAATACTATAATCCAAAATAGATAGTCATAAAAGACAAGGTTGAAAGGTGTGTTATGGTTTTCTTCTTTGCACTTTCTTTTACTTAAAAAATACTCAAAAGTCAACTTTTATATATTTTTAATATTGAATGAATAGTAAAACACACAAAATAAATACAATAAATTTAAAACACGAAAAACAAAATGTAAATAATAAAACTAAACAACAATACAACATGAATCAATTAAAACATTCATACAGGACATCTAAAAATAATAATGATTTCAATTTCAATAATTCAATAAAAATATAAAAAACATATTTCAATGTCACATTCAAACTTACAAAAACTCCAATACATGGAAAACATCTAAAACTAGAAACATTAACAACCATTAATTTAAACTACAAAAATGACCGTCAAAATGTTCACAAATATTTACATTAAAGAAAGAAAATAAAAAAAAAGAAGAAAAAAACCAAAAGGAAGAAAAAGTTAAAAATCAGAATTTAAATAATTTTATGTTAAACTGTTACGAGTTTGACATAAAACAGAGTATTTATGTTGGATTAACATATATTAGCCTAACATAAATGTCGAATTTTACCTTGATCCCTCATAAACAAGTTTTAATTATTTTTAAATATATTTCAACTTAATTTTTGTCATCCATATCTTTTGGATCTGAAATAAAACATGTGGCATGAAAACTAATTTCACACTATAAAGTCTCTTTAAACTTTTACACACTTTTGAAAAATAAAAATATATTATAAAGCAAACAATCACAATAGTTGAGAACCCTTGAATAGAATATATAAAACTTTTTTAAATACACATGCCAATACTTTTTAGAACACGTAAAACCTTTTTAGTTCTCTTGTTGTAAGTATTTATTTTGCGTGTAGGGTTAAAACTTCTTAAAATATATTTAATATATATATATATATATATATATATATTTCACTTTTAATATATATATTGTAAAGTGTTTTTTTTTCATAAACGTAAATACATGTTTACGAAGGCAATAAAGTAGACAAATATTCAACAAAAAGAAAATGGAAGAACCAAATACACTGAGATCGAATTATTATTAATAAAAAAATTATTGAAAAGACTCTTGCAAAACCAACTATAAGTGCACCGATCGTAGCAAGTGATAAATATCCATCTCTCTCAAGAAACTTATGCAACACATTACAACTCTTCCTTTCATAATTCGATTGTAAAAAAATACAAGAAACTCTTTTTGGTATTTTTATCAAACAGTTGGTGTGAAAGAAATTTAACATAGAGTATTTACAATTTGTTAAGACTATAATTCATCTATTTCATTCTCATGCATTCACAAACATCTCAATTCCATCCAATAGGTGTTCAATTTCAGTTTTATGTTCAATTCATATTTCTCAATACACCAAGAACCAAAATTCATGCATGGGTGATCAATCTAAAACAAACATTACGCATAGAAATAGAATACTAACATGAATTGGAAAAGCATATAGCATTAACATCACAAAATACATAAGAATTCCATGTTTTACAACTAATCTCAATAAATAAGAAAAACCCTCCATGGTGGAGAACATAGGTTCTACAAAATTGAAGAGATAGGGAAGAAATTGGAACCAAAGAGAGGATGCACAACCTTTCTCAAGGTTTTTGGCAGCTGCTCCATGCTCCATTTGCGCCTCCCCTTCACATCTCCATCTTCAATTTGTGACCCATCTTCTTCCTCAACCCAAAAGGGACAAAATCACAATTGATGAAGCTTGAAGACCCAAGGAGGAGTGAGAGAGCTTCCCAACACCCCAAACACCTCCAAGGGCCTCTCCCAATCTCTCTAGGTGAAGAATGAAGTGTAGGAGGAGAAGAATGCTCAAAAATATCCCAAGACCCATCTTTAAATAACCCATTTTGACACATCAGCACCGTCTGCGCTCAGCCCCCTACCTGGGGCGCCCAGCGCGAGAGTTGCGCGAAGACTGGCGCCCAACCCCCTTCACGGGGCGCTCGGCTCGAGCACACCAGAAATCAGCTTCTGTGCAGGTGGCGCTCAGCCCCCCCTGAACCAGGGGGGCCTGGCCTGATTTTTCTGCACTGCATCTTTTTCACTTTTTTTGCAAATCTGCTTGCTCCAAAGGCGTCCAACATGGGTATTTGCTTCAAATTGATCTTTTATTGTTCCAAAACATGTTCTCTTGAGTTTTCGTTTGTTTTCTTCCACTAGAATTGCTTCCTATTCATTTATTTCACACACTCAAATAAAGAGATTAGAGGTAAAAACAAGCATACACTAAATAAATCACAAGAAAACTAGAAAACAGACTAAACTTGAGGATAAAACAAGGTAAAAACTATGAAGGAGTTGATTTATTCACAAAATATATACACAAAAACACGTAAAATCAACTGTTATCAAAGAGTATATGAAAAAATATGTGTTATTTTTGTTAATGTTTAACCATCTCCTTTATTTATATTATAAAAGGAGATATCAATCTATATGAAAAAGATGACAATTGAAATTATAATAATAACAAATTGATTACTATAATAACCCTTGTTTTATTTAAGGTTATTTTAGTCTTCCCACTATGAAATCTGAAAACGAGCAAACACTATTTTCTTTTGAATATTATGATGTTCACGTCTTTGACAAATATAGCTATAGGAAAACAAAGTGTTTTGAAAGCAAAATTCTTAAGACCGAAATATCATGAAAAAAATGGAAAGTGATTTGTAAACAAAATACAACCTTAAATAGCAAATTATTGTTTCAAATTAAACTAGGGAATATTTGTTTTTTAGTTTTCAAATTTCATATTAGTAAAATTAAAACAATCTTAAATCTTAAATAAAACATATGTTAATATAATACAAATTTTATCCTCAATAAAATAGATATTCATAAGAAAAATAGAGAAGACAGAAAGAAAGATTTTCATCACCTTTTCTTATACCCATATTATTAAATACATAAATTTCGTAAAAAAGATTTTTTTTTTTAATTTTACAATAATAGGATTAGGATTAATCAAGGGATTAAAACTGGATCCATTTGATGTGACTTTCTTCTCCAACCACGTACACACAACACAAAAATGTCAACCGGTCAAACTTCTGAATTGTAGTTGCAATTCCTACCAACACCACTTTTCATGTTCTAAAGGTGACCATCACCATAAAACCCTCGTGAAGAAACTTTTTATTTTTTCAACTTTTCTACTTATCTTATAATTTCTTACATTAGATAATATGGATAATTTTAATTAAAATTTGATTTGGATAAGTTTTTTTTTTCTTTTTAATTTTCTCTCATGGTAGTACACACCTGGAAGCAGGGTGAAAGATAATTTTTTGTCTTGTTTCATATGGAAACTAGCCAGGTGGCATGTATACGGTGCGAGGCATTGGGAGTCACGGTCACCGCGAGGTGATATGGCCGGAAACCCATACCGACAACTTCCCATGCAAGCCACGTGTATAATTAATATATTTTATTCGAATTTAATTTGGTAATTAATTTAATGTTATGGATGCTTTGCTTTCTGCATCGTCTCTGGGCGTTCAATTGCTTGGCCTATGGTCTTGGACTGTTTCTTTGACCTGCCCCACCTCTGCTATAAGGACAGAAAAACGCAACCGTTTCATCATCATTTCTTCTCTATTTTGTTTGCGCTAGCTGAGTAGTATAGTAGGAATGGTGAAGTAAAGGAGAGGAATCGCGATCTGGGATAGGGTGAAAGAATAAGGATCGAGTTGAGATGGGTTTCTTTAGTGCCATTTTGGGGTTTTTCGGATTCGGGGTTGGGATTTCGATTGGCCTTGTGGCTGGCTATTTTCTCTTCATCTACTTTCAACCCACTAATGTTGAGGTATGTATGCGTGTAGCACCGTACACTGTGATTCTTTGAGCATTGCCCTCGTGTTTCGCTTTGATAATTGTTATTGTGGCTTGGACAGGATCCTGAAATCAAACCAATGCTGGAGCAAGAGCAAGAGACTTTGCAGCGGATGTTTCCGGAGATTCCTGTTTGGATAAAAAGTCCGGATTTCGATCGGGTAACTGAGCTACTCAATTGCCTCGTTTTGTTTCTTTTTCTTGCTTTAGGATTTGGCCGATGAACTAACCCGATTCGCCGTTTTTTCTCAAGCTTGACTGGCTAAACAAGTTTTTAGAGTACATGTGGCCGTATCTTGATAAGGTTTGTAGTTTTTATTTGCTTTACCTGGGCTTTTGGTTCTTCTTGTTTCTTCGCCTGTTTGAATGTAGGGATGTTTTTGATTATTTTTTAGGCAATTTGCAAGACTGCCAGGAACATTGCAAAACCCATAATTGCTGAGCAGATTCCTAAATATAAAATTGATTCTGTTGAGTTTGAAACACTCACGCTGGGTTCGCTGCCGCCAACTTTTCAAGGTTAGTAGATCTGGACATGATGGATTCTTAGGGTTTTGACAATGTTTTGTGAACTGCGTCAGCTAATTCATCGAGTTTTCTTTTTTGGTATAACTAGGAGGTTTACTCCCCCGGGTCGGTCAATTTTTTTGGGGATAAAATGGTACCCAAATCAGACTTTCAGTTGCGACTTTATGCCTGAATCGAGAGTTAAATCCCAGACCTTGGTTAAGGAACCCAAATAAATAACCTGTGCTGATAATTTTTGGTTTCGTGGAGTTACTATTCTATTGCTTACAAAGGGATAATATAGGAAGAGGAGTTCCTGCTGTCTGAGAGAGAAGTAGTTTTGAATCTTAACCTTCAATTATATTTTTAACTTTACAAAGTTGATCTGTTGTAAGAGGAAAAAATAGCCGTTACATAGAGATTATGACGAGTGAGCCCTTGACTGTGTGAAATGTGACTGCAGCTTGTCTAGGTCCATAAATATGGCTACTTTTAGACATTGGCAGTTTAGCAAAGATAATGTTTTTTTTGGGATAGGAAAACCATTATCAGAAAGAGTCCTAGAGACAGAGTAACCGGCATTTACACACCAAATTTTCTCGTTTGCCACTGTATACACAACTCCAACGTTATGTGTTTTGTTGGTCTAAAATAACATTTTCTCGATTAAATTCAAGGTTTGAAATTGAGATTGTGCTTTCCTTGAACTGGAACCAACAAGTGAGAGGACATTTTCTGGTTTGTAATTGAAGAAAACTTGATGTTAGACATTGGCAGTTTAGCAAAGATAATGTTTTTTTTGGGATAGGAAAACCATTATCAGAAAGAGTCCTAGAGACAGAGTAACCGGCATTTACACACCAAATTTTCTCGTTTGCCACTGTATACACAACTCCAACGTTATGTGTTTTGTTGGTCTAAAATAACATTTTCTCGATTAAATTCAAGGTTTGAAATTGAGATTGTGCTTTCCTTGAACTGGAACCAACAAGTGAGAGGACATTTTCTGGTTTGTAATTGAAGAAAACTTGATGTTATATACGATGCATTTCCCTGGAAGATCCTCTGGTGGGTTTTACTTATGTGTGAGTCGGTTGTTAAAGTCTTAAAGATGACTCTTTTGTGTCTTCATCTTTGCATTAAAGGGTTGTTTGACTTGTTTCTCTGCTATTTTATGCTATAACTGATTGTGTCTTGATAGCTTTTTTTATGTCGTATTTATATTCCAAATACTTTTGTTGAATGCACATTGATAGGAATGAAAGTTTATGTGACTGATGAGAAGGAGTTAATTATGGAGCCTTCTGTAAAATGGGCTGGAAATCCTAATGTTACTGTCTCTGTTAAGGCATTTGGGTTGAAAGCAACTGTGCAGGTAATTTGTTGTGTTTGAGTGAGTTAGTAGAAAAGGGGTAGATGCTTTTTTCCCCTTCTTACTAAGATCTCTTATTTTTATCAGGTTGTAGATTTGCAAGCTTTCCTATTGCCTCGCATTACTTTGAAGCCTTTGGTTCCTAGTTTTCCTTGCTTTGCCAACATATATGTCTCCCTCATGGAAAAGGTTGGTGATTGTTGTATTACTGCCCCCCACGTACTTTGCAAATATTTGACAGTGTTTCGCAGTTTTAGTCAACTGTAGTACCTATATTTGGGAACAAATTCTGTCACTGGAGGAGTCATTATAGGTCTTTCATTCTGATCTACTTGTGCACAAATATAATTCATGGTCATCCTATTGAAAATGCTTAAATTCAGGATATATTTATGTATTATTTTATTGCTTGTATATTTGAATTGCTTTTTTGACCCTGTAATGTCTTTGAAAGTTTTTAAACAATGTTATTTACAAGAGCTATAATTGTTTTTACTTCTGCAATACACATGTATTAAGGATCATTATCTTCTAGAAATCACAATCACAACTACCTTATAATGTAAACCTAAATGAGGTAACCTTTACATTTGTGACGTTTAGAATAAAAAGCTAATCACAGTCATTGATATTTATTCATCTTACAACCGGATGGTGACTTTCAACGTATTTTTAAATTCTAGAACAATTAGGGCTTGTTCCGTGAACATGATATGATAGGATAAGGGAATATGATATATAATAGGATAAGAGAATATGATGTTATAACAAGAAGATAAAGAATAATTATATTTAGTGCTCAGTGCACACAAGACAATAAGCTAAAACAACGATTGGATATAATATACATTATCTTGAAATGACACTTTTTCATTAAAATTATATATAATTTTATAAAAGTCGATTTTCAATTAAATTTCTTAAACATTATGAAAATTACAATTTTTTTTAACTAAATTATTTTTTATTTATAGAACTATATTTATAAAATAAATAAATATAAGATTTTAAAATTATTATTAGCATCTTTAAAAATATTTAAATAGGTATTATTTAATTTTAATATTCTGATAAATAATAAAATTTAAATTTATGTGTCACAATAATGACTCATATAAATACATATAAGATAATGTGTTAAATAAAAAATTATGATATATATATATATATATATATATATATGTGTGTGTGTGTGTGTATATATATATATTTATTATCATATAAATTAATATTAACAAAATTATACAGAGTTTTATTTTATTTATATAGTTACTTTTTCTTAAAATTATATAGATAGATGGATAGATGGATATAGTTTAGCAACTTTTTAAATATAATTGTGATAGTGTTCTTTTTCTTTTAGGGTGGGCTTCCTCCATATGTAAGGCCTTGTTCACTTGAATGGATTTGGGGGAGAGTGATTGAGGAGATTTGAAGGAAAATTTTTTTGTTGTTTATTTGAGTGGATTTGGAGGTAAGTGAGAGTGTATTTGGAAGTAAAGTTTATGAGAATTAGTGTAGGATTTTATTGACGAGATAGATTAAAAAAATTTACTTCCAAATCCACTCTCATTTACTTCCAAATTCACTCAAATAAACAAAAAAAAAAAAAATTATCTTCGAATCCTCTCAATCACTCTCCTTCAAATCCATTCAAGTGAACAAGGCCGTCTGTCGTTGTATGTCTGGAGTTGTTATTGCCATCTTATGATAACCTAGATGATGTTGAAATTCCAACAGTTTTTCTTCCTTATAGATAATTGATTGTTAATTGGTTTTGTTTTCTTCTTCCCAAGATTGATATATCAACTTGTGATTATTTTATATATGGTACGTACTTATCTTCTCTTTGTTTCTGGTGTATATTTTCTTGTAGCCGCATGTTGACTTTGGGCTAAAGCTCATAGGGGCTGATCTTATGTCTATTCCAGGTGTCTATAGGATCGTTCAGGTATAAGATGCCACTGTTTTTATTTGTTTGTTTGCATGGTAGACTTGCTTACATTTGTTTTCCACCCTTTAAGCCAGAGTGGCCGCTGCCTACATAGTAGACTATGTCACCTGTGGTAGATTTTATTCCAGAAGAGTGATATTATCAACCTAGACCATTGATTTGTGTTTGCACAAAGCATCTTCCTTGCTGAATGAAGGGAGAATTATCACGGATTGCATCAAGCTTGTTTGGTGTGCTTATGATAGATAGAAATTTGATTGCCTGAGGAAATTAGAACTTGTGCGTTAGTAATTGAACTGGCTTGTATATGTGGATGTAACACGAAGAAATACAATAAGT
The DNA here is from genome assembly GCF_016808095.1 of Vigna angularis. NCBI lineage: Eukaryota > Viridiplantae > Streptophyta > Magnoliopsida > Fabales > Fabaceae > Vigna > Vigna angularis. The sequence continues at coordinate 38,309,557 of NC_068974.1, forward strand.
AGTATAGAGGTCTTAAATTGAGTGGTTTATGGACTTGTTAGGTGTTATCTTACAGTTCATAGAGGGTATAATCAAGTCTTATTGGTTAAAGTGGTTCAATGGTGTGTTGTTATAATTTTTTATTGAAGCCAGTTTCTAGTTTGGGTATTTGTGATTTATTCTTTAGTAGCTTCCTATTTTTGTTATCTTACTAATCTTGTTTTGGTTTATTGAGGTTTCAGTGCTTTTAAACTAATTTAGAGAGTTTTGCTTTCAGGATATTATCAAAGATCAGGTTGCAAACATGTATTTATGGCCCAAAACCTTGGAAGTTCCAGTTTTAGATATGTCAAAGTATGCTTCTTCATTTCTATAAATATTTGTCGAAAATATATATTTATATTGCCTTAACCCTTTTCTGTTTTTTCTTGTGAATGTTATTGGGAAATCATAGAGCCTTGAAGAGGCCTGTTGGAATTTTACATGTAAAGGTTCTTCAGGCAATGAAGCTAAAGAAAAAAGATCTTCTTGGTGCATCTGACCCCTATGTGAAGCTAAAGCTTACCGATGATAAATTGCCATCGAAAAAGACTACTGTGAAGCACAAGAACTTAAATCCTGAATGGAATGAAGAATTCAATATGATAGTTAAAGATCCTGACTCCCAGGTTTTAGAAATTAATGTTTATGACTGGGAGCAGGTAAAACCTCTTGAACTCTGAGTGTTTTTCTAGTTTCTTATGATATCTCAACTGAATTTTGGTTTCGTATCTTGTTTAGGTTGGGAAACATGATAAGATGGGTATGAATGTGATATCTTTAAAAGAAGTTTCCCCTGAAGAGCCTAAACGTTTTACTCTTGACCTCCTAAAAAACATGGATCCCAATGATGTCCAAAATGAGAAGTCACGTGGGCAGATTGTTTTAGAACTGACGTATAAACCCTTCAAGGAGGAGGATTTGGCCAAGGGGTTTGACGAGACGCAGACAGTGCCAAAAGCTCCTGAAGGTACTCCAGAAGGTGGAGGTTTGCTTGTAGTTATAGTTCATGAAGCTCAAGATGTCGAAGGGAAGTATCACACTAATCCACATGTACGACTTATATTCAGAGGGGAAGAGAAAAAAACAAAGGTAGAGAATTCTGAAAAGTGCTTGCATTTTAGTTATTCATTATCTGTAATAGATTAAATAGGTGGGTTTCCTAAATTTTGCCGTGGAAGATAGGAAAAACATCTTTACAAGCTTAGGTTTTAATATGCCTTAATGGGCATTTTGACTTCTCTACATCCAACTAATCCCTGTAGGCAGTTGCTAATAGACCCTACTTGGGAGGGGTGGGGTACACAGTCCAATTTGGCATATTTCTTATGGAATGTAATATAGTGTTAGAGATTTTAATCAGCGTATTGTAATTTAATCATTCTACCCACCATATGGTATTGGCTTTTTAGTTTAATATGCTGCTAAAACAATTGTGTATAATGACATGATTGATTTGATCTAATGGATTTTTCACGTCTTTAGTCAAGCACCAAATTCATTAATTTTGTATTACTATACCAAAAGTAGAGTAGACCAAGAAGATGGTAGCATGTACATTAATTTGGATTGATATTGTTTTTTTTTTCCTAATGAAATGCTAATGATACTGTGGTTACAATCACAGCGCGTTAAAAAGAATAGGGATCCAAGATGGGAAGATGAGTTCCATTTTATGGTAGATGAGCCTCCCACCAACGATAGATTACACGTGGAGGTTCTCAGCACTTCATCACGAAACCTGCTCCACCAAAAGGTACATATTCATAGCAAGTCTTATGTTTCAAATATGTAATGCATTATTCTTAATATAATGGTATGCCGTGGAAAAGGTACATGATCATAGCAAGTAGAAACTAAACCGGCTAGACTACGAAGCTTCAAATTGTTGAAAGAATTTGAAGTACTCGGGAAATCTACACACGTTTAATGATTCCAAATCCAAATATAAAAAAGTGTAGGATACACAAGTGCCTTTAGCTTTGGGTGATGTCATGTTTAATCTACCTGCATCTGCTTCCTTCCAAAGAAATCATTTTACCGTGACATGCTCACAGTTATCTATTCTAATGGAAGCTTTATGAGTTTACATATTTATGATGTTGCTTGGTTTAATTGGAAGAAAAGAAAGTAAATCACATGTCTCTGAAGTTCGAGGGAGGTTTATATAACTTAGTCAAAATGTACGTTGGGGGAATGACCGTATTCATGTCTGTAGAATTGAATGCGTGCGAAATTGTCTTCAGTAGTTCATAGTTTTTAATTTTTGGGAGATAGGAAGGTAGAGAGGATCTTTTCTATGTTCTGCGGTAAACTATATGCGCATGAATTTGGTTTTTGTCATGACCATTTTTGCTATGACTTCATTAGTTTTTTGCCTTCATAGCTAAAATGCATATTTATATGCTCACCAACTCTTCAACTTGATTTTTTTTTTCCATCACCAGTAATGGATTGCATAAATATGTTCTTAAAACAACACTACTTTGCGCTGAAATTAAGCCCAATGATTTGTTTTTACCACTCATGTTCTTGACATGGCCGAGTTTTATTATCCGCTGCTTCTTTTGGCATCAGGAATCACTGGGTTATATCGACATCAATCTTGGGGATGTTGTTGCCAACAAAAGAATTAATGAGAGGTACCATCTCATAGACTCCAAGAATGGTCGCCTCCAGGTAGAGTTGCAGTGGAGAACCTCACAAGCAGGATGACTAAATTCTCCATCAAATTTGTATTTCTGATTCCTTATCCCACCATCCTTTCCTTCTTTTAAATTTGTCTTGCGAGATATATTGGTTTTATCTGTCAATCATGTACATGTTTGTGAAAAAGGTTTGAAATAGCAAAAGCATAAATATGATTTGGTTTGGAGTATAATATACGTTTACATTATTTGATTGGAGTACCTATATGATGCTTATCCCGTTTTCAGCTTGAACAAAATGTCGACTAGCCCCTGCTTTTTTTTTCTCGTTTTCTCCAGATTAATCGACTAGCCCAGATCCAATATTGATGATATCCAGTACTTTTGACTCACAAAATTTGCGTAGTCGTAAAGCGGCCATTCATCAAAGTTTTTTTTTAAAAACAAAACTAATTTTAACATACAAAAGTTATTTTACTTTTTTTTAAAGTGTTTATAAAAAAGTTTGTTTAAAATTCCTTTGCCAAATCGATGAAACAACTTAACTTTAATAGTTAAAATTTGAGATCAGATTCATTAAAAAAGTTATTCAAAATTGAAATACAATGGTTATAACAAAAGAAAAACAAATATATAATTAATTATATTTTTTTATATAAATATTGGTCTAAAAGCAAATTACATGGGAATTATATATCCATAGCATTAAACTCTAAGCTTTAGTTTTGCAAATTACATGGGGATTACATGGATTATGTAAAATTATCAAAATTTTGATCTTTTATGAGAACAAACTCTTCTTATTTTTCTCTAAAATATAAAAATGAATATTTTGTATCGTAATAATATTGGTATATATATGATGAATGAAATATCACGTGACAATTTATATTTTTTAATACAATATCAATATTTATCTTATTTTAAAAAATATAATCTTCCAAAGAAATTTAATTTATTTATTTTAAAATAAATATAATGGGCTCAAATTAGTAATTTTGGTGAGATGAAAATAAAAAAAAATGCATAGATTAAATTTAATATTCATTCATTTTATAAGAACTGTAAACAATTATCATAGTTCTTAAAAAAATAATGGTTTGTTTCATAAAAACAAAATTTTTATCTTACAAAGGTTAAAATATATTTAAACATTTTAAAATTAGAAAATTGTAAGAGAAATTGTCATCAAAACAACCTTTTTTATTTCGTTTTATTGTTTTATTCATGTATAAGTTTTAAACGAAAATCACAAACAAATGTAATTTTTTTTTTCCAAGATTGTTTGTTTGAATACGTAAAATATTGACATGGTAATAAGATCGTGCACAAGAAACACGGCCATATATATACAGTACCTTTTTATTAATGCATGAAAAAATTGTTAAAAAAAAATCAAATTATTTAATAAAAATAATATATAGTTTTGTTTAGAAATAAAACAAAATGTGAATGGGTTTTTATTCCTTTCTAATTTTGATTTGATTTTAGCTGATTGATTATGAATTGTGGTGAAGCTAAGTGAGCCAATTAAAAAACGTGACGTGGCAATAGCGAAGTGGGAAGGCATGGGAATATGCCATGGTAATGGGAGCACCACCCATACATACAGCACAATTATCCATTCACTCATTCATTCAATACATTCTCAGTTAGCAGTTAGCAGTGCAGTGAGTTTTGCTTCTTTCTTGTTTGGTTTCTCCTTTGTGCGTGTCCAAACAGATTCCGTTATCCCCTGAGCATGGCGTTGCCGGTGGTGGTGGACTCAGAGTACCTCAAGGAGGTCGACAAGGCTCGCCGCGATCTCCGTGCACTAATCGCTAACAGGAACTGCGCTCCTCTCATGCTTCGGCTAGCGTATGTTTTCCTTCTCTATTTCTTTTATTTTTTCCAGCTAAACAGTTTGATGCTGATACTTAGGTTTCGAGTTTTCGTTTCTTACGCGGTCAACGCCGCCATCGTGCGATTATATTTCGTTTTTCCGTGCTTGAAATTGCTTAATCTGATGCAGCTGGCACGATGCCGGCACTTACGATGCCAAATCCAAGACCGGTGGACCTAACGGTTCTATCCGAAACGAGGAAGAGTTTTCTCACGGTTCCAACAATGGCTTGAAAAAGGCTATTGATTTCTGCGGTATGCTTTTTCTTGTCTCGCTCGCTTTTATTTGCGCCTTGTGCTATTTGAGTATTGAATTTATAATAGGATATATAGGCTTGAATTTTATTTGTATATTGGCGTGGTCCTGCGTTGTGTTGAATCGAGATTCGAACCTATTCCAATCGAACTTGCTTAGGATATTTTTTACCAAAATAGTATGCTGGTTGTAATTATGCCGGTCCCCTTATTTTTCTAAGAGTTGGCTTATTTTCTGATGTCACAGAGGAAGTGAAGGAAAAACATCCTAAGATTACGTACGCAGATCTTTACCAGGTGATCATTCTGTTTTCATTCAGTTGTTTGTTATGAAAGTCTGTAGTGAATCTGATAATTTGGTACTGAATTGTTTTGCGATAATTGTAGAATGTGGTAAATGAACTTCCAAAGTTGTGTGAGATGTATATGGTAATTGATTCAGGGTTCCATTTTCTGCAACTTTTGATTCAATTTACTCTTTTCGTACGCTGTTTTTTATGCAAATCTCGTGGATGCTGGCTAGGCATTGGCTTTTCCGTAGTGCCAGGTGGTGTAGTTTATGACTCATGTTTCATTTTTGTTGCCTGATATTGAATTTCAGTACGAGGTCGATGGATGAATAGTAAAGTTACAGACCTATCTAGTCCAGTGATGCAGTGCCCTTTTACACTTAAGGCCATGCTGTCATAATGTGTTACATCCCTGACTACTTATAGTTTAACTTTACAACCCTTTATGCGGCTGTGATATTGTGATTAGTGGTTGTGACTATCATACCTTTTTGATATGTTTGAAAATCACCAAAGGATCTGCAACGTAAGTGCAATCAAAGTCCTCAAACAAAATTTTCTTCATTCTTTCTCTTTCTTTACTTGGTAGATTTAGGAAACTTTGAAGGGTGGGGGGATTTTAGGATGTTGGCAAATTGGTGAACGGAAGGTATTATTTTAAAGGCATTTACGGCCTGTTTAATACTACATATGAAATGTCTCCCTCTCAAAAGAGGGCGGGAAATCCTTAATACAATAATTATGGGTAGCTATGTCAATTTTTGATAAAGAGCTATACTACACCTAGATGTTGCCAGTTAAAAAGCTTGCAGGAGTACAATTAAAGGTGGAGCTCCTCTGTTCGTTAATGCAATGCGTTTCAAGTTTTAATAGTTTAATCATTTCCCTCCTTGTGGTTCAATTCTTTTGTAGCTAGTTTTGACATGCATATAATTAACGTTAGTGCTTAAGATTTCTGCAACGAAATTGAACACCATTTGACTGGATTTTCTTATGCATTTTTGTACTAATGTTAAGGTTAGCAAATGTGAGCAATTTCATATTCTGAAAATAAAAGTTTCCCTTAACGTTTCTGAAATATTTTATGTCAGAATCAAGCGTTTACTGGATATTTGTGTATATGACGCACCAGTCCATTAAATCCGATGAGTGCATGAATTTAGATTCTGTTGAAACAGAGAGGGGGGAGATTATCACTCATGGGGCTTACGTTATATAAAATAAGACTCACATTCTTAAGTAGAGAAATAAATTAACTGCCTTATAGATTAGATTATACAATCTGCTCTAAAATAATTTCTTTCTCCACGTGCTTTCCAGCTTGCTGGTGTTGTTGCAGTTGAGGTTACGGGGGGTCCCACAATTGATTTTGTCCCTGGTAGAAAGGTTGGTTGTGCCATACAAAATTGGAATATTTCTTGTTATGAAATAATGGAATCTTGTTTAATTGATGTTATCTTCTATTCTTGCAGGATTCAAAAGTATCCCCTAAAGAAGGGCGGCTTCCTGATGCTAAACAAGGTGTGTTTTTAAATTTTGTCAGTAGTAGAACTGTTCCCTTTTCCTGGACGGTGAAATATGTTATATATTTTCTATTCCCTTCACAATGGACTAGGTTAAGAATTTTAATGAAAGCATAAGAATTTGTCAATGCTATTTGTAGGTGTTTCACATCTCCGTAATATCTTCTATCGAATGGGCTTGACTGATCGAGATATCGTTTCACTGTCTGGAGGGCATACGCTGGTAATTCTCCTTGTGTAATATCTCTTATATTACTTGCTGTGATTATGGATAGATATACTTACCTTAATTTCTGTGGTCTTATAAGGGGAGAGCACATCCAGAGAGATCAGGGTTTGATGGACCTTGGACGGAGGACCCTCTGAAGTTTGATAACTCTTACTTTGTGTAAGACTCGTGTTGTGTGCAATAATACTATTAGCTTTATCTGTTCTAGAAAAACATTTTATAGAGCTTCACTAGTGCTTTGCAATACATAAAGAGTTTGATTTTTGTCTACAACTGAATATCACCGTTAAACAGGGAACTTTTGAAAGGCGAGTATATTGGGCTGCTCAAACTTCCAACAGACAAGGCTTTGTTGGAGGACCCTGAATTTCGCCGTTACGTTGAACTATATGCGAAGGTAATTGAGATTAATTTAAATAACTACCATTGGATATCTGTTTGTGCCGTGTCCAAATTACCAATTAATGTTTCTCAGTCGTGTTTCATCGGTCTGTTTGTCTAGTATAAGCACCATTAAGCTTGTAAACTTATTGCATTAATTATTAGGTCAATCTTTGTCCTGATTTATCTCTAGGGTTGGTCTAGTGGTGAGCGATTTGTGTTGTATTCGTAAGGTAGTAGGTTCTATTCTCATTGCGACATTGGCACCGTTGTCCATAATAAAATCTCTTGGCCTGAGTTCATTAAGTAGTGATTGATTAGTCGGACCCTTCTTACCCATAAGCGTTGTGCTTTGGAGTTTACTACGCTATCTTGGCACTTCATAAGTTAAGATGGTATATTTCCCGTTGTTAGGTTGGTGGCTAAACCAACAAATTAACTTACTTAATGTGACATCGACCTTTTATCCATTGGTTGGTCAGGTATAAATAAAACTATTTACTTTTCCGGCTATTGACCATACCTTGTCCGTTATTTTTTTTCTTTTTACATTGATGAAACTAATTTTTACATTAGACTATATAACATGCCTGTTAGCCTGGGATATCGCTAGACTTAGATTATTGGGTGTCCAACCGTAGAACAATTTTACATAAACATAACTCTCAAGTTTCCATGCTTACATAAATTATAAGAGAATTACAATTATAATTTAATTGTCTAATGAATTGCATTGCACCCACTGAGCCCTTGTGATTTCCTGCATTACATTCAACTTTTAAAATAACTATAGTACTTATTTAATTGAAATATTTTGCAGTTATTATAAAAAAATATTATAATGTTTTCCATGGTCCGTGGCTTTGGTACAATATTCACGGACACGGTAATTTCCTTAAAACCTTTGAATAATTTAGGTCATATAGGTGTCAAAATGTGATCAAATCATGGTAGAGACTCAGAGATTATAATAAATCAATGGTTGAATTAGAATAAGGAAAAAGAAGATAGCGATCATTCTTAAATCATAGGTCCCTCATTCTATTTCTGTTACAAACGCACAGTCTCACCCAAGGAAAAATAAGTAGGGAAGGGGATTGAAATTTGAAGGTTGTGCAACTCTCTATGTGCTTTCAAATAAGAGCACGGTGCATGAGAGGACAAATAAGAGAGAAAAAGGATTTCGAAAAGGTTAAGGAGTTTACTATATTTCATGTATGACTTCCTTTACAGTCCATAAATATGATTAAATCATAAAGTAAAGAAATTATAACTCGCACTATAAATAACCAATAATTATACTAAAACTGTCTAATGATGAACATCAACAATTCTGCTTCCCGTTTAAAAGTGATGGTCTAGTAATACTATTGTGAAAGAGTGGTATTCTATTTGAATTGTGATTTTTTTCGTTACACGTTCACAGACTATTCTAATTGGTGTCCCTGCTCTTAGCGCTTATGTAGAGTTTTAGATTAACTTTAGACATTTAGGAGAAGTTTATGTTTTGCTCTATTAAAGAAAATTAAGAGCATAGCTATTTGAAGCAAAGTTGTGATTTCTGTTAGTGTATCATTGAATTGCTTGAATCTGTCCGTTGTCTTATATTTTTAAACTGTCACTCGGGCAGGACGAGGATGCATTTTTCAGGGATTATGCTGAAGCGCATAAGAAACTTTCAGAGCTAGGCTTTGTGCCAAGTTCAAAGGCGATTTCTATTAAGGATGGGACCGTACTGGCACAAGGTGCTGTAGGAGTTGTAGTTACTGCGGCGGTGGTGATCCTCAGTTACTTGTATGAAGTTCGCAAAAGGGGGAAGTAGACCGGGACATGTTCATCTCTCTTGGATGTTACATTTGGTTGACCCCGACCCATTATGTGCAAAATAGGGTTCATTTTTGCAGCTTCAGTTTCTGTTTACTTGGCACCAATAAAGAATAATGCCACAGCCACGCTGACTTTTATATGAATAGACTAAAAATATCCTGAATACTCAATTTAAGCGCAACGTCATAATACGTAAATACAAAAAATTTAGCATTCCCAGTTACGTGTTATTCACTGTAAGGTTAGAGGAGGGTAGACATGCTCATTTGCTCAAATCAAAAAGGCTAATTTGTCATGCATGTTTCGTGCCAGGAAATCAGAATTACAAAAACTGGTACTGCGCTAGCTGAGATTTAAGAAAATCATGCATTAAGTTAGTCTGCAGTAGACTAGAGAATACTGGTTTAGTCATAACCAGATATAAAAGGATTTAAATATATTCAATAAAATAAAATAAAATTATTAGTTCATAATTGCTATAAAATTGAATATACACAATCAAACATAATTTATTGAAATGTATTTGTATCTTTTAACTTTGTAATTAATAGTAAATGTCAAAACTATGTCATAAATACTATCAATGTGATTTTTTTTATAAAATATAAATACATCAAGCTCGGTTAGATTCAATATTTAGTTAATTTGTACAAGGAGGAATCTAGTTACGCTAAGAATAATTAAAAAAAATTGTGGCAAGTGTTGAATACAATCCAGGTATAGTCGTAGAATACGGTGCGTTAACTATACTAACAATGGAGGAGCGGAGGTGCATTTCTGTTTCTTGGCTGAAGAAAGACAAGCAAACGTGTTTGATAGGATAAAATTTGGAGCCCTCCTACCCTCCTCCATCTCTAGTACTCATCATCTATGCTGAATTGAAAATGTGTTATTTAAATCGGATAAAAATGAAGAGCGGTAAAAGGAGACTGAGATATATCGAAATCTGCGGTATTTGTCTGCCAAAACTGTCATAAGAGTTCATCTATCTCCTTGGCGAGGAAGTTTATTAATTATTTTAAAAAAAAAATCTTATCCACTGTACAGAGAGAAAGAGAGAGAGAGAGAGATGAGAAAAGGTTGAAGTTGAGGAAGACACATGTGGAGGACAACGAAAGAGGTAGGTAAGAGCTCATGGAAGTTAGGACAACCTCCCACGAGTACCTAAGCACATGACAAACTCGTGTTGATGTGCTGTGATGGCTATCATCAATCATGTAAATGCAAATCGTACGCCACACTCTCTTCCTCTATATGTAGTAGTAGTATATCAGACGACTCACTTTTCCCTTCAACATTCACATTTTCCCTCCCATGTGGGGAGAGCCAGGGGAAGAACAACCCCATCATATCATATCTAATCATAATATTAATAATAATTTAACCCAACTCATAATGGATTCCATTCATTCATCTATGTGTATGTCTATTATTTCGCCTTTCTTCAATCATATATTATTTATTGCTAACTTTACTCTTATACGCACATTGCATCTTTTGGCTACCCTACGAAATTTTAGTTGGGTTGGGTTGGGTAGCGTTGTTGCCTCTCCCAATAAAATCTCCTACTACCAAACGCTAATCATCTTAGTTGGCTTGTTCATTCTCTTTAAAATCAAAGACTTCGTATTAAAAGCCAATGCAGTTAATACGATACGAGACGTTTTGGCGAATACAATTGTTAAAAGTTGTGCTTGTTTTTAGGTGTACAAAAATTTATTTGGTTACTTGGGTGTGGTACAGGAAGTGGTGAACTGGTGTGTTATGTGGCGTAGTTTGAAGAGGATTTGGTCTAGAATTGCAAGTACAGTCAGAAAAGATGAAAAGGTGGGTGAAAATACTCCCAATAATTTCACCCATGTGGACTGAATCTTTTCCCTACAATCGTGCTGTTCCTCCTTGAAAGCAACCTCTACCCATGAATATTAGCCCTCGCCATCATCCACTTGACGTTCTCAGGGAAAGAGAAAAGAATGGTAATGGATAACTACTATAATAAGAACACAACAAAAAGATCAACCATGCTCCCATTCCCAACCTTTTCCTATACTTGCAACTCAAGGTTTTCCAACACAGAAACCAAAACTGGAAGGTAAACCAAAGCCCCTACACATCACAACCACAACCACACTCTCACTCATTTCCCTTCTCTTACTTCAACATCTTTCATTCAACTCAGCCTCCAACACTTCTAGAAAGTACAAACTTGTCTATTTCATCTCTCTCTCTCTCTCTCTCTCTCTCTCTCTCATGCATCCTAATGCACCAATACAATAAAGAACCACAACTACCATTACCATCCATCCCTATGCTTTTCCACACTATTTTCTTTTGCCTGTTGCAACTAACTTTCCCAAGTAACTATTCTTATAGGGAAATTAAGCCCACACGAACCCTTATGTTTATAAGACAGTGTTAGCTGCTGTCCATAATAAAATGGTTGTGAAGAGCTTCGGAATTATGTTTTGCCATGTAAGAAACATACCATCGGATGTGCAGTCATGTGCTGGATAGAAAAAACATGACATGTAACATTTTTTTATTGAAATAGAACAAGGTTTAGAAGGATGAGAGGTTGTAACATTCCAATATATAATAATAAGAATCAAACTGAAATGCGTTAAGGTAGGTAGATCCGCCTAATGAAGTCAATTTCGAATAATAAAAGGCTCTCTAACTTCAATTTGATTCCACTGTCACATGTACATTTTTTTAATCCTCAACCTAAACGATTAAATAAGAGATAGCTTGCTCCTCACATAACCTCATCGAGCAGTTGTTGAAGAAGGAATTTGAAACTGGTTTTTTACTTAGCACAGATAAATTGGCTGGTGTGGCTTTAACTTTTATATTAAGGGTAAAGTTTATGAGAAATAAAATATGTTTCCTTTATTTCCAAAAAGGGGTAAGAGATCACATCTTGTCCTGCCTTGCCCATACTTTAATACATTCTACTTTACACCAACCTGAAGGTTACCCATTGTTAATGTCTTTTAACTAGTTATATCATTGATGCAAATATAGTATAAATATATCATCAGATAGGGAGAGGAAAGAGAAAGAGAGAGAGAAAGAGCCAACAGCCACTCTCCTTAACCTGTCTCACCAACTCGCGTCTAGAAGCACCAATTAGGGTCTTCCTTCTCTGTCCTCTCCTCTCTCTCTCTCTCTCTCTCTCTCTCTCTCTGTTGTGTTCTGTCCCCTTTCTTTTGGAGTCAAAAGCCTATAAAACCACACCCCAACTCCCTCTTAAACCGGCTTCTTTGTTGCTGCAAGCCAATCTTAATTCCTACCCTTACTTACATTACATATACATATCATATCATATCCCTAAAGTGACCAAAAAACAGAAATTTCACAACACAATTCAATTCTGAGTTAATTATGGGAAGATCGCCTTGCTGTGAGAAAGCTCACACAAACAAAGGTGCATGGACCAAAGAAGAAGATGACAGACTCATATCTTACATTCGAGCTCACGGCGAGGGCTGCTGGCGGTCACTCCCCAAAGCCGCCGGCCTCCTCCGCTGCGGCAAGAGCTGCCGTCTCCGCTGGATCAACTACCTCCGTCCCGACCTCAAGCGTGGCAACTTCACCGAGGAAGAGGATGAACTCATCATTAAACTCCACAGCCTCCTCGGGAACAAGTAAGCAAACCCATCTCGTATCTCGTATTCTCATCACACGAAAAAAGAAAAAATCTTATCTAAATCGAAACAAAACAACCACGTTGTTGGTTGGCGTTGTTGGTGCTGTTTTAGGTGGTCTTTGATAGCTGGAAGATTGCCGGGGAGAACGGACAATGAAATAAAGAACTATTGGAACACTCACATAAGAAGGAAGCTTTTGAACAGAGGAATCGACCCTGCAACTCACAGACCTCTCAACGAAGCAGCAGCTTCTTCTGCAACAGTTGTAACAGTTGCAACTGCCAGTAATATATCTTTCGGTAAACAAGAACAAGAGACAAGTTCGAGTAATGGAAGCGTGGTTATAGGGTCCATCTTAGAACGCTGCCCTGACTTGAACCTTGAGTTAACCATTAGTCCTCCTCGCCACCAACAACATCATCATCATCAACAACAACAACAACCTCAGAAGAATCTTTGCTTCGTTTGCAGTTTGGGTTTGCACAACAGCAAGGATTGCAGCTGCAACGTGGCCAACGCCGTCGCTGCCAACAACACCGCTCCTCCTGCTTCTGCCGCCGCTTATGATTTCTTGGGCTTGAAAACCAACGGTGTTTGGGATTGCACCAGCTTGGAAATGAAATGAATCCAAGCCATACCGATTAGTTAGTGTTGCTGGAGAGAACTGAGAGAATGGAATTCATAAGTTTTGAGTTTTCTCTCCTTGTTCCTTTCTTCTCTTCTCTGATTTGTGTAATTAATTAATTAATTACTTAATTAGTCGCTGATGCATAATATACAGTTCCAGTACAGTTGAACATCATTCCCCACTTTTCCTTTTCTTGTTACTCTCCTCTGATCTGCAACCGGACCGGTATGGCAGAATATTCATTCAAATCTTCTCAATTTGCAAACTTTTTTTATTTAACGGAAGTCCATCTTTCCGATTGGAGTAAGTAATGACAGCTCTTTTAATCATATTTTACTGAATATTCAATGGTTTATCTGCATCATCACATCCCAGGTCATATATAGTTAATCTTTTTCTTCCTAATTCTTAATTTTTAATTTGAGTATGTATAATAATTATTCGAGGCTCCACATGGATACACCGAACAATTGCGCTAGCTCCCTCAGATACGGTATTATATATGAATCTTGTGATTTGGGTTGATGCTATGGTGAATAATATTATGTATGCATTCATGCGTCATATATATAGAGTATAGACACCACTGAGGCTGTTGGTGACGACGATCTTTATTTCCCTTTTTCTTGCTCTTTAAATTCTTTATGGAGGCTTTTGGGCTTGTCTTTTATGGAGAAAAATAAAAGGAAAAGGGAGATGATAGATATATCCATCCATGTATACGCAAACAGTGAATGGATAAGCTGGAACTGGAAGAGAACTTTTTTAGACGGAATTAATAGCTCTATTCCACTGCTACCTAATCAAGTTTAAATAAAATAATGCTGTCTACAATTTTTGTTCTTTAATATAATTAATTACCCACATGTTGTGTGGAGAAAACTGAAACATGTGGCTAGTTTGGTAATTAAAAAAGAAAACAAAAAAAGAGTAGCGAAAATCTCAATCTGATATCTACTGAATCAGAGTTACAGCTAGCTAAATACTGATACATATGATATCAGGTACAAACAAGATATGTAAAACGCGTGAATGAAGCAGCAGAGTAGAGTAGAATCCGTAGTACCACATGTTCCTTCTACCAACCTCATTAACATCAAATTATTTAGGCCATGGTCCAACCAACTTCTTAACTTTGGGGTGTGTGTGTGTAGATGCCAACATAACATACCTAGTTTTTCCCAGACTTTATTTATTTTACCTTACAGAGAGATCCACCACACACAAACACACTCTGCTCTTCCATATTTGGTGATACGTCTTGGTATCATATTTGCAATCAGATTAGAGAGAAATGAAAGACAGGTAAAACTGTATAATTAATTAGGTACTTAATTGGTTTCGTTAGGTTAATGAAACAAAACACCAGCAATCCTGTGTTAGTTGTTGTATTGGGTCGGCACACTCGTTTTCAGTCCACATCTATATTCATTGTTAGTTATTTAAAGAATGTTTTGTGGTGGTTTTGGGTGATAAAATTGGAGTTGCGTGGTTATGTTTCTAAACTTTATGGTGTTTGCTTGGTGCGAGTATGCTTTCTCAACACTGGCTAGGTAGCTACTAGCCACATTATTGCGTATTGACGATGGATAGATAGATAGATATATATACAAAAAGAGGTTTAGAATAGGTAAATGGCATAAATCACATTAAAAGGTGGGAGCAACTAAAATAAAATTGGCAGTAAATTGATCCTACCAACCATTCAAATTTTATCTGCCCCATTAACTGAGGGTCATGTCATGGGGTCTGTCAGACCATAGACCAATTGGATTCGATTGGCCAGTTCTGGGTGCATTGGATTATTAATGGGGATGTTTTTCTCCAACCTAATAACATTTTCAAGACTGTGACATTCGTGTCTGATACAGAAGAAATAAAAAAAGATTCATTTTTTAGTTACCCCAGTTGATTGAATTTTGTAATTTGTGAGTAAATTAAAAAATTATGCAGGATAAATAGGATTAGATAACAAGGAAGAGAAAAGACAGAGGTGGTGGTGGTAGCTACTTTCCAACCAGATCAGATCCCAAAACTAGTCCTTCCCACATATAATGGGGAGCGTCCCTTTTCAACCATCCCTTTTTCCTTTTTCAAAAGTGTTAGGTAGAGACATTAGAAGCTTCCATCAGATATTTTTTTAATATTTATTTCTTCACTGCTCCCAAGCTAAGGTAGCCTCACAAAAATTATGATCTTGTTTTTGATGAACAGGTACCGCAGCCAAGAAGTGCCCCGAGATAGGGGACTTTTCTGATTTTAATTTATTGCTTTCTTTCTGTGACCGTGAAATAGCAACTGGGTTGGCCAAAGATTGCAGCTTTCTTATTGTTCCTGCTCTACTACTACTCTACTCTGATCATGATCATGATCATGATGATACGTATTGTTAAATTGGTTGAACCTGCACCCACTTCACATGCATGATTTGTAGTGGGTCCATTTTGATTCATCTCTAGATCCTCGCACCATCACCTTGGAGATTACTAAATTATGGACAAGGATGCCTTACATAAGCCATTGTTTGGTGCAAGTACTTTATCCAATTCTGTTCCTTGGATGTGCATGTGTGTAGCATATAGATATGGATCACATGATGTTAATAATTATAATAATAATAATAATCGTAATGTTGATAGTACCTTAACCAACTTGATAAATGGCACCACACATGTGTACACTTTATGGCCATTCCCTGGGGTCCTTTATAGGTAAAACTGGGCCTTGCTGTATGTCAATTATTGCTTCATCGTTTCTTCTCTTTTTCTTTCCCACTTCCTATACTAATTCCTTTTTTGCTAATTTTAGCCTTGCCACACACTCAACTTTACCAGATTTTAGATTTTTTTCACTTTGCTTTCCACATGTGCTCATCATTTACCAGGATAGATGAACAGCAACCATGTTGGAGAAACTGTATTTCTTGACCAATATAAAGTAATAAAATTAAGTCCTGTTATTTGGGACATAGTCAAGCAATGATCTTTCGTTGAATGTTAAGAAAACCAGAAGGGTTGAATTGTTGGTGTACTTTGTTTCTATTTTAACTGCTCCTTTTCTCACCCACTTGCATATGCAGTTTCTATATAATCAGACAAAAGTCATAACTATTATCTTGGACATAGAAATGTCCTACTGATAAAATCATTCTCTTAAAGCTAAGAAGGAAAAAAAACATTTATTCTTTTTAACTTTAATAACTTAAAACATTATCCACTTTCTCTTCATAATCTGTCTTTCATCTATAAAACTGCAGGTCCAAATAAAGTGTAAGCAACAACAAACACTCCAAGACATATCTAGCTTTGAAAAACTTACATGTTCGCAGAACGATGGTATAAATTTTCTAAAACCTTCACCGATGAGTTACATATAATCTATGAAGAAATCAGGCAATAATCTTTAACTTTTACAACGTTAGATATTTGTGTTCTGTATATCATAATAATAATAATAATATTTAAAAGTTACATGTATTTTTTTGTCCTAAATTATTATAAAATGGTATTTCATTGATAAACTAAGTTATAACGTGTATTTAGTCTATGTATTTTATTAAATTTTTGTAGAACATCTTATCTAACAAACGAAATTAAATATTTTTCATGTTATAAAATCAATTTTATAATAAATTATAATATAACATCTAACGTGTTAATTTGTTGGGGAAGTGTTTTACACATTATTTGCATAGACGAAAAAATTTATAACTTAACTTAGATATGAAATATAATTTTTTTTATAATAGTTGGAGAATGGAAAACATATTTAATTCAATGTTTAATGATTAGATAATGTATTTTAGAATCAAACGTATCTTACAAAGTCTCATTCTATTATTAAGTAAACTTTTTATTATCTAAACTTTTTATTATTTGTTACTCATCTTCTAAGTTTCTTTCTTTTTTTGTTTATCAAGTGATGGAGTGAAGATTCTAAAACATTCAAAAGACTATTTTGTCAAAGATTCTGATCAAATTTAGATTAATGTTAAGAGAAAATGAAGTCAACGGTTAAAATAATATTTATAATATATTTTGTTGATCATGAATCCTTATTTGAATGAGCCATAATTACGAGTCCATTAGCTTAAATGTCAGCTTACTTGTGAGTATTTCTACTTGTTTCTTAGTTAAGCTATTCAATGTGAGAGTATCTCCAACAAACACAAAGAAATACTGATAGGTGGTATCCTAGCTCATTGAGCAACTTGGTTATTAAAGAAGCGCAATACTCTGTATCAGTATTTGATACCTGCTAGTGATAATTGAATGTAAAACAATCATTAATATCTAGTAAATATTGTATTTATAGAATACCTTGTAGTCGGTTTATCAATTATATTATCTATAAGTCATCTCCACATACACATTCTTATATTTAAATATTGTATTTAGTAAGATTAAGGTCTCCACTGAAAAAAAATACAAATAAAATATGTATAAAAATTAAATAGAAAAATTCATGAAATGGTAATAAATGAATAATAAAAGTTATAATTAAACCTAAATTAGATAAGATTGGGAATAAGACGTGTATTTGTGTTGTGGGGGGAAAAGTGTTGGAGAACATGGTCCTAGAAATTGAGGCATGGGCAGGGTAGGTATGAAGTCCTAAAAGTAGGAACACTTTCCTATCAAAATTACATAAAGAAGCAGGAAGGACATGAATGTGTGAGTTTGGCATGTATAAGTGGGAGGTATGGTTTGCTAAAATTAGGGTTGCCATTCACCACCTTTCACTCAAATTAAGATTAGTTTTTTTTTCAGGCATGGACTCAAGACATGGAACTAATTATGTCGTCAATGATTTTGACTTAATCACTTAAAAGCAATTTTTTTTAGTTTATCTTTCAGATAATAAGTTTTTTTCTCTCAAGAGACACGTGTAATTTCACTAAACTTCTCCAGACATAATTGTAAGAAAATAAAAAAATAGATATGTTCTTTTTTTTAAATGAAAACTTATAAAAGTTAAAGATTAAATTTTCAAAAAACTTATATAAGATAAAGGTTAAACTATTTTGATCTAAATACATTTAGAAGTTAGTAATAACATAGAGATATTATAATCCCATATAAAAAGTAGCATTATTGAATGGAATAACCTACCTATGGTCTGGGCCCTCAACATTACCAACTCGAGTATGTTTTGGGGCGGTAGTTGGTAGCCGTCCGACGTAGGCACATGTGCGCTGCTGCGGCGGTGGGTCCTCCCCCAAACCACCGTCAATCACCGGTGGTCCCATCAAACCCTAATATCACTTATAGTCATTAGTCAACATACGCCTCAACCCAATTCCACATAATTACAACTTTCCCATCACGTGATCTCTTCTCTGATATTTCATTTCAACATTTTCTCTAATCTAATCAGACATTGTTTAAGCAAAATCTTCCCATTAATTCCTCACTTTAATCCTTAATTCTTCTCTCCAATCTCCACCAGACAAACCGGTGCATCATGATGGAACACTCGTAGAAATATCCATCGATTCGATGATGTTATCAGATACAAAAAAAAAACAGAGAGGATTAATTATATAAAGCGCATCACAATCATATTAGCTCAGCTTATGTTTATACGATGAAATCCGAGGTGGTGGTTTAAAAGTTAATATTTTCTTGAACTTTTAGGTAAACAGATACCAAGAATCCAAATCCAATCTTAATTATTATGAATTGCATCAAAGTTTCGTTCTTTCATAGTCACCAGTCAGAAGCAGCAATAATAATTAGTAAACGACAATCCGCGGTCCTCCTGATAATTTCTTTTTTCAAGATTTGACAGTATTCGAGTGAGTTGGGTCCGTGAGGACTAATAACTTCATCGATCATCGAATCTCTATATCTGATTGCACATATCATAGTAATAGAAGACAAAATGTGCAGTGTAAAATAGCCATAAATGATGTTAATTTGCAGGTATAATCCTGATTTTGTGAGTTGGTTCGGATAAGATAAGCAGAACTGAGAGGAGTTGAATCAGGCAATGATTTTGGCGGTGCATGAAGAGAAGAAGCAATTGCTATCTTGTTTTAATTTTGAAGACATGCATGGGACAGAGGCATTACTAGGAGCAGGAGGGTAAGAGACCTAATACCCTATACCCTACAAGTCTAGATAGAATTGGATCTCTCTGGTTCAGCTTGTGGCACTTGCTGGTTGGTACCATTTTTTTTTTCTTCAATAAATAATAATAGTTCTACTATACTGCATTGGTTTTATCTTGTTTTACTGAAGAAAGAAATGAAGAGTGTCCAACATTTCTGATGCAATGAAGAAGTGAAGCTGCCACACCTGGAATCTGATCAGGAACAGAAAGGAACATCCCAACCCTTCTCCTGCTTCTTCAGTCACAGATAATAAATGCAAGAGAAAGGTGCAGTTTGAAAGAGTCTTATAAGTATGAGATGAGATGCATGTTTTTGTGTTGTTTGAAATAGTTTGGTATGTGAGGGTTGAAAAAGAGATGGATGGTTATTAATTTGGGGTGAGTGATGTGTGTGTTTAATGGTTGGCTGGTAGAGAGAGATGTAATAATAATAAAAATAATAATAAGAAGAAGGAGATGGTTGGAAAAATAAAAGGTTGTGTTGTGTTGTTAAAAGTGAATATGCCTTTATTGCAAAGGAGTGAGGGTTATTGATTAGTGGTTGGTTAGGTCTTGGGGTGGAGCAGGTGTTTTAATTGGTTTGGGCCATGGGTGGGCCATGGATGGGCCTTAGGGTACCAAACCCTGAAAAGGACGGAAAGAGAGAGAGAGAGATGCAGGAGGAGATAGCACCGTGCGCAAAATAGCAAAAATGTAGCGGGTAGGAAAAGTTCACGAAGTTTGGTGAGATGTCTATGATTAAATAATGAGATAGGCACATGAAGAAGCAGCACAAAAATCCATGTCATAAATAAATAAATAAAAAGATATTATTGCACTGTGTGTGGTGTGGATGATGACCATGGATTGATGGATGGGCATGTTGTTAGGTAGTGGTTGCTTGGATTTAGGTGATGATGATCATTATTATTTTTATTATTATTATTATTATTATTATTATGGAAAGTCATGTATCTCATGCCCATGTACATACATCCAGTCTTTTCTGAGTCAACCATCTATCCCTTTCGGAAACTCATCTCTTTTATTTATTTATTTATTTTAATAAACTGAAATTATTTTCTTCTATGCTCTGTTTCTTTGTAAACCCAAAGTCAGTGATGTTATGTTATCTCTCTTTTTTATCAAAACTCTTCCACTTGTTCACTTGTTCATGTCTTGCCAACACTGCAAGTGGTCCTTTGACATTACACATAAAAACTCCCTTTGCCCTTTTCCTGCTCAACCAACATTTCCACAAAACAACTTCTGCATTTCCATTACAGCTACTGAGGAACATAAATTCTCCTACAGACACATCTAATAATTCTACGTCGTTTAAGAATCAAACAAAACCTGCAGTGTGACTGTTTACTGTTAAACGTGCTTTTTGTGCATTTAGTATAGTCCATGGTATATATTTAATTATTATTGTTAATAGCTCGTATGATTTTATTACTGTGAACTTATCTTATTTTGTTTGTTTGATTTGTAACTGTGTATGATAATTGTGTAGTGACGCTTGAATCGGGGCGATCTATATTAGAACACATAATCAATTTGATAATCAATTTGAAAATGAGATGAAATATTATTTATATATCATAAATTGGTCTTATATATAAATTGTCCTTATATCTGATTTTCAATTAAAGGTTATTTTCATAAACAGTAATAGTAGCCATATACGATATTTTTAAAGTTAGTCTTTTGAAAACATGTATATATGTAGATATATTCGTGTATGCATGTATATATTCAAATTGAATATGTGTAATTATACGAATGTTAGAGTTATTATATATACCTTGTGATTGGGGTGAAGCTTTAGAATGTTATTCATTTTATTAAAAAAAATTGAAATATTTTATGGTAGAATATATTGCATTGTATACTTTTTTTGAAAACAATTTTAAATAACAAGATTACATAGAAGTAATATGATAATTTAAAATATATGAATTTATAAATTTTCTCTTTTAAATTCTTGCCTTTTCTCTCTGTGTTATCTGTTTGACTTAATTTATTTGAGATGTTGTTAGATTGACTTTAGTTATGACATCTTAACGTGTTCTTTTATATGGATGTCGAAAAATGTATTTTCTCCATTAAATTTGATTACAGTTTGTTTTTCAATTACATTTGCCAATGTTATCTTTTTATACATACTACTATATTATTTTTTAATCAACATTAATTTATGGTTTTTTATCAATATTAAAAATACTTACATGAAACATAATTTTTTTATTAATATATATAATTTTTAATTAAATTCACCATGACTATTTTCGACCAAAGTCTATCTAAATATATGTTAAAGTAAGTTTATAACATATGTTCTCAGCAATTTCATTCAGCAACATTAACATTAACATTTCTTCATAAATATGAATGAACAAATTTTATTGAGTAAAATGAAATTTAATTTCTAATTGTAGTTGTTAGGATTATTTGTTGATTGATACATGATAAATAGCCTTATTCTTTTATTAATATTTACTAATTTTTTAAAAACAATTTTGTTTCTACCAGATCCAATAGATATATTAAAGACTAAAATTCATTAAGTTCTTTTAAACCTTTATTATGAAACAATTCAAACTTATATTTTAGGATCATCTTTATAACTAAATTTAAGTAGTTTGGTGTTATGAGTTATTATTTATTATTATATTATTATTATTATACTTTTTAATTAAATATTATTTCAACAGAAACATAAACTCACGATTAATATTGAATTTATAAATATAATTATTATTTCGAAGGAATTATCTTTCATATTCTCTAATAAACACTGGTATACTTTAATTTTAACTGTTTTATTAACTTAAAGTTTACGCTCAAGTTTCAAGTAAGATTATATTTATATATTAATTTTGAATTAATTTAGAGGATTTATTTATGTTAAAGTGTTATAGAAAGTGATGGATACCTGGAGTGGAGTAGATGATGAAGAGGAAGAAAAGGAAGCATGGATTTTACAAAAATCCTTGCCAAACATCGACAGCCTAAACTCCAAACATTTCCAAATCAAAGCAATCTTACAAAAAAGCTTAGGCCGAAATGAATTGGTTTTTTGACATGCCATTGCCATCACATGGCGCTGGGCCCTTAAAAACTAAAAAATCCGACGCATAATGCAACTAACTTACAATAATCCATCTTAAATTTGATGCTGACATTTTAAACGGTTAGCTCCAATTATTGGATTTTCTTTTCTCAGTTTCCAAGCGTTTCTTGATGAGAGAGTTGTTTCAATTTGCTGAAGAGGATAACTAACTTTACACTGTCTTATCTGAATTCCCAAAAGCACTTTTCCAAAAGCTTGAGAAGCAAGATAAATTTAAGATGTTTGTAAAATGTGATACTGCTTCCTAAACGCAACAACCAACACCAACAAATAAAATATTGAGCTAGAGTTTTTACCAACTACCTCAATCATCAATCAAGTTCAATCATTACAATGCAATACAACCACAGTTTACATGTCCATGTCACGTGCCTTTTCGGTGCTTTTGTCAAAACATTTACTTTTTTTTCAAATCCTCCAACAACTTTGTAAGTTAGTTGCATTATGTTATTATTTGAGACTTTCAAATAAAAATTCTGATTTGAATGTCGGAATATCTTCTGCGTACACTCGTCTCAAATCGATTAAAGAGAACAGACGTTCGTCCAGAAGCGTTGATCAGGAGTCCTCCTCATCTCAATTTAGCAGAAACATAACATATTAGTAAAAATTATAAATTCAAATTCATTATCTTAACTTTAAAGATTAGACATAATGATTTCTTATAACGTTTAATTCAATAGGTATTGTTTTTTTCCGATGAATCTGCTTAACGACAGAGACACATGTTGCACCTTAAAACAAAACCAGTGTCAACACCGTGGAAGCTACTCAGAGTTACACGGCCCAACCCAACAAACGATACAGCCATGGGATTTTACCCTTTTTGCTGTTTGCACCCCTAGAGATTTTTTAGTTATGATTGGGCCTGATGGAGGTTGTGTGGACTACGATGAAGAAGATATTATCGGCCTTGCAAATACTAGAAGTGAATGAAATTGATGGATGGGAAAAGGAAAGTGAAAGACGTTGATACATGTTTTAGAAATATACGATAAATTAATAAAGGCATTGACTGAATCAAAATCTTCAAACTTCATGACAACTTGCCACGTAGTCAATAAAGTAGTGATAAAGCCACAAAAAGACTATGAACTCTCGGACATATAATATATTTAAAGTATTAGAAATAGAATAATAATAATAATAATAATAATAATAGGTTGTGACCATTTGGATAAACTAGATATTAAACATGTCGTATATTCATTAAATTGACGAGAGACTATAAATAGAAACCCTCAAGGTGGAATATCCGTATTTCATAGTCATTGTCCCGTAATTCTAGTTAATTGAGTTAATTTATAATGGTTTGAATTATTATATTATAAAGTAGAAAAAGTTGTATTCAGCGTATTAATTATAATTCTTTTACTAATGATAAGCAGTTTTTGACTAAGATATGAATTTCCATGAATCAAGATACTACTCATAGTATTATTTTAATGTTCTTTCACACTAAGAAATTTAACTTGAATAGTATAGTGATATAAACGTAAATAAATTCTTATAGTAAGGGATTAGTAACTTAATCGTGTTCGTTTAAATATCTAATTTTAAAAACAAAAATTATAGGGTACAGAACAGAGTAAAGGTAATAGTAGAACAGAAGATTTCATTGAGCACAGTGAATGATTTTTTTACGAGCTTTCACTGAATTTTGTTGATTTTTTAACACATTTTTTCTGAAATTGAGCACAATAATTATACAAGTACATGTAACCGTTTGACTATGAAAAGGAAAAAGAAAAAAGAATTTGTGACGAAGATAGACATGCAGTGGATTGAGTTATAAGGAGTTATAATCTAATATTTAAGTTTGCAGATTTACGTAATCAATTACAACACAACAAGTGCAGTGTAATTTATGACAGTAAAGTCAACTTGTTATTGGAGATTTGAATGGAGATTGGTGTGTTTAGATTTAGTCCGATGTGGCAAGATAAAATCCGAATGACCTAACATTTTGAATGTAAAACATGTGATTCACAATTCAGAACATTATTAAATTGATGATTAATGGTGGGTTTAAGACATGGACGTTACCTAAGCATGTTGCTTGGTGGCTTCTTCAACATCAATCAATTAATATAAACGTGGATCAGGCTTTATAAGATCATCACAAAGACATTGTGGCCTCAAACCAAATTTCTTGAAACCTACTTATTTGTCTCACTCGCCAAGAACATATGTAACCCTGCAACGTTGTATTGAGTACAGTTTTCACTTCCTTAAAAGGAATTTTGTTTCGGTATGTTATATACCAATAAGTGTAAATCTTGTATGAAAAATAAAAAATCATAAGAGTAGAATAAAAAGTGTTCTTACAAGCTCAAGTGTAATCTATAAAAATGTCTTCTCTTCACAATTCTACACTATCAATCCTCCAAACCTCATGTTTCGAAAATATCTATAAAAGACTCTCCAAAACTCAAGTCAATACTAGGTTAAAGTCGAATATCAATTAATGCAACAAGTGAATAGTAAATCATTATTAATGTATTATTTATAGTGTTTATCTCATTGATCATGAACACATTCGAATGGACCACAACTTAACTTATTGGTTTATTAGCTCATTGACCTTGAAATTCAATGGCCAAATTAACGGTTAAGCAAGACTCATCTTTGGCTGAATCATCCCACGTTGCACTCTTAATAGATTACAGGAGATATGAGCACACGGTGTCCGGTCTCCAACATCCAGTTCCCAGTATCTCGTCTCAATTACATTTAAGTTATAGACTTCGATTAACAGGACCAATAAGTCTTTAGCCACATACATTACAAGAAACACTTTTAATGATGATTTTAGTATTTTGATGATGTTGGGTTATTTTGTGTTGATTATTTTCTTTTATTTCTATATTGTGTTTTTTTTTTAGTTTTAGAATGGTTAAGTTGATATGAAAAATTTCACATAATTTAAGATAAAAAAAAGATAGTAATAGTGTTATAATGGACTATAAATTTTTAGTGTTATTTTTTTTTGTCTATTTAAAGAAAAATTATCATATTTAATTTGACTAAAGTCAAAATGAGTTTGTGAATCATGTGTATGGGTTTAGTCATGTCTTGAATTGTTTATTTAAATTTCATATTCATATGTTGGGATGATAGGATATTGTCTAAGATCTTTTAAGAACAATTATTTAATAAAAAACAACTTGATTTATTTATGGTCTTGCTAAGCTAAATTCTCAGATAAATATTTTTTTTTTCTTGTTAATGAGCAAACGACACTTCTAGTGATACAAAATGAAGGCATTCAATACTATTATCAACATCTACCTTGTTATGATAATTTCTAATCTCATTTTAGGTCATTTTATATTTTATTATTTTTAATGTCTTTGTACGTTCACTTTATCATCACAATTAATTAATAAAACGATAGTTTCAATCATAGAAGGCATTGCTAATGCTTAAGAAGCTAATTAAATTTTCATTACTTTATAATAATTTTTGTATAGCGTGGCTTGATCCTTCGCTCATAAGTTTCTTATTATAAATAAACTAATGACTTTTAATCCCTTGTTCTGATTGTTCAAACTGCGTTAAAAAAGAGCTCCAAGTATTACTTATTTACTAACTAATATATCTATTAGATACGCTAAAATTAAATGTTTCATCAGAAAGAGACTAAAATTCAAGAGCTTATTTATAACGAAAATTTTACAAAGGAAACACTTATACACCATGAAACTTTTTGAAAAAAGTGATTATAAAACTCTAAGAAATTTATTATATATTACAAGTTATGATCACATAACAGTACTTTTTACGTTGTCAATATATTTATAACAATAACCGAAGTAAATTAATTGTTCAAGATGAAAGTTAATTTTTAGTTTATTCCATGTGCTTGAGAGCAGAAAAAAAAATGTTGTGGATGATATGATAGTAATGGATTTTTTGGGTGTGGGCAATGAATGGACTTGAGTGGTAAGCCCACAAACACGGTATGATCCAACAACCGCATTACGTTTTGGAGTTAATCAGAGCACACTCGAGTAGTAGAGATGATGGTCAACAACATTTAGTTCACTAGAGGCCCATATTTTCATCAAACCAATCATTTATTACCATTTCCTCCAACATCTCACCATTGTGCTTCCCTCTTTATCTATCTCTCCCTCCACCAACATCTTCATGGCTTGCCTAGTATAAATTTAGACCCAACCTCATCTGTTATAAATAAAGTTGCACTGTATGGTCATATGGACATATAGAATAGTCGATTGGATAAGACGACCAGTCCAAATAAGTTGCGGTTAACATCATTAAACATCATTTAATTAAGATTATTAATAAACATTATTTATTAACTGATCGCACGATTATAGGGATAAAAGACCGAAAGGTCGGATGTCTCCCAACAGTAAGAACTTATAAAGATTGCTTCTAATCAAAATTACTAGTAAGAATTATTTAGTGAAAAAAATGGATCGTGATCAGGATTGCACTAATCACAAGCTTATATCGAAACTTATAAATAGAAATCAAATGTAAGAAAATAGATGAATTACGAATTTAAAAAATTTATTATGACCCCAATCAGATTGATTACTAACTTAAGCATTAGAGTGTTTTTGACAGATACACACAAACGGTTTAGAGCACGAACAAGGAAGAATTTTAACTTAAGTGCATGGAGGATAACCTAAGCTAACCCAATAAAAAGTGTGAAGAAACATTTTGCGGAGATCTTCCACCTTATACACGAAACAAAAATCAATTTAAAATATATAAACGAATGCAAAACTCATTTTAATATAAACAAATTTTATAGAATTGAATTAAATTTAAAATCCATTAATATCATAGTCATGAGTTAGAATCTATCATAATAAATTTATTAGATATATTGTTTTATTTTATAATCATTTATTAATATTTAGTCTTACACTTTATATATATATATATATATATATATATATATATAAATAAATAAGTAAAGATAAATATTATAATATATATAAGTGAAGATAAATATTATTTTATAAGTAGGTTTTGTAAATTTTAATTCATACGTAAAATGGGTTAGATGATAAGAGGAGGGCCTGTTGAATATTTCAGGTTTACTTTAAAATTATTACTTTAGAAATGTAATATTTGACAAATAATCACATTGACCACCTTCTTCTGGTGGTACACTCGTAATTCAAACTTTTCTTCCTCCGACCATATGGTCGTACATGCACTAAAATTTACAAGACACTAACAAAGTTCAGAAAATACTGTTTCTTCCATGCCCCCTTCGGTTTTATCCTTGTTTTTTCTATTCGACATTTCTGGCAGTACAATGCACGATATCATTACTCTTAAAGTTTCTGTTAAAATGATAAAAAAATATGTTCTTGAGCTTTAAGTCGTACGTGTTCTAATGATAGTAAGAGGAGGTAGAACTGGGTTCTACTATAGTTTGTCGAGGCAGCTTATAAGAAGAAATGATAACATAGTTTGCTGAAAGCTTTGTCGTTGTGAAATGGATACGTTATCTTGGTGATATCAGAAAGTCGAAAGCAATCGTCATCATGAATATGGACCTACTTCTTGTATAAAGCGATTAGCAGTGTTAGGATGAAGAAAACAGCCATCAATCTACCAAAAAATATCAAAATGTTCAATTGCTTGAAACCAATAGCAAAAGAAAGCTACATATCAGCAGCACCTATATAAGTATATATATTATTAATTTGTATACTGGCAGTTTGCTATCTCGTCATAAGAGGCATTGATTGCAAGCTGAAATTGAGCCTGCCCAATACCATAACTTTCATGAAAATGTTATACCATAACTATCAATGGAAACGTGTAGTACGATAGTTGACTGTATGTAGGCACAGTCTTTTCCTATAAAACCCCATTCAGTTTCATCATTTAGAAACATCCCTTCCCTTTCATTCACCTTGCTTCTTACTTTTCAATACCTCACTCCTACTCTCACTATTACCTGCATTTAGCTCACACCCATGTTGCAAAGAAGTAGAACTCTTCCCAGCAGAATGCACCAAGGAATTGTAGGAACTATGCACTCTCCTTCTTTTGTATATGTATTCATTTACTATTATTTACGTTCAGTCGTTGATTGATGCTCACTGTTTAATACAGATAGAAGAGAGGCAAGATGTGAAGCACTACTTACAAAATACTCAAACGGAGACTGTTGCTATGAATATTCAGCCTAACTATTCCAAATGCTTAGATGATGATGGTCGTTTGAAGAGAACAGGTTCACCATACTTTAACTTGATATCAAATCTATATGCTGTTGTAGTACAACAGTTTTCGACCATATTTTATATATGTCCCTATTCATTAACTATATTGTTAATTTTTAGTATATACATTTATATTTAAATGAATTCTGTATTAACCTTCCAAAAATGGTTGTTGGGAAGTAAAACTTGTCTTGTCTCTTAAGCGAAACTACGTAAAACAGTAGCAATAGGCAATCCTGGAGGAAGCAGTATGTGGAAGTGAGAAAGAATGTTGTGCCTGTGATTGCAGGAACATTTTGGACGGCAACTGCTCATATCATCACTGCTGTGATAGGGTCTGGAGTTCTTTCTCTTGCATGGGCAGTAGCTCAGCTTGGTTGGGTTGCTGGACCTGTTGTCATGCTTCTCTTTGCTTTGGTCAATCTCTACACTTCCACCCTACTAACACAGTGTTATAGGACGGGTGACTCTGTTACTGGACAGAGAAATTACACCTACATGGAGGCAGTAAAGTCCATCTTGGGTAAGAGGATTAAGAACATTCCATTACTATATATCTATGTAACCAAAAGAAACCAATGTGTTGCTAATGGAACTATCATACCATACCACTTTGTTTGGGTTTCAGGAGGAAAAAAGGTCAAGTTATGTGGCCTGATTCAATATGTCAATCTGTTTGGAATTGCAATAGGGTATACCATTGCTGCCTCTGTCAGTATGATGTGAGTTCAATTCAAACATTAGTGACTTTAGTTATATATTCTCTCTTTCTCTATAAGTAAACTATGAACTTGACTAAACTAGTGATGTTTCCCTCCCCTTAAAAGTTGACCTTTTTTTTATTAACTTTATGTGTCCTCTCAGGGCCATAAAAAGGTCGAATTGCTACCATAACAGTCATGGAAAAGATCCCTGTCACATGTCAAGCAATGGGTATATGATAACATTTGGAATAGCAGAAGTGATTTTTTCCCAAATCCCAGACTTTGATCAGGTGTGGTGGCTATCCATAGTCGCGGCCATTATGTCCTTCACGTATTCTTCAGTTGGATTGAGTCTTGGCGTGGCGAAAGTGGCAGGTGCAAGCAGATTTATCTTTTATGTCAGCGTGGAACCATTGTTTACTGGTCTGTGCAACTTCTAAGTTTGTTTTTCCTGTTGTAGAAAACAAAACTTTTAAAGGAAGCATGCTGGGAATTAGCATTGGCACAGTGACACAAGCTGGAACAGTAACTGGCACGCAGAAAATATGGAGAAGTTTACAAGCTCTGGGAGCAATGGCCTTTGCATACTCTTTTTCCATTATCCTGATCGAAATTCAGGTAACTCAGATATGGCCTATGTCGATCATACGTATTCTGCACATAATTAACAATACTACATGAGAAATTAAGAAAGCATCTGGCTTTGATGAAGGACACCATAAAATCTCCTCCTGCAGAGCACAAGACCATGAGAAAAGCCACAGCCTTGAGCATCGCAGTTACCACAGTGTTCTATTTACTCTGTGGATGCATGGGGTATGCAGCTTTCGGAGACAATGCACCTGGAAATCTCTTAACTGGTTTTGGGTTTTATGACCCTTATTGGCTTCTGGACATTGCCAACATTGCAATTGTTGTGCACCTAGTTGGGGCATACCAGGTATTATCTGTTGTGAATTGTAGATACTTGAGAAAATTGAACAGAGCTTCAAACCTCTTTCTGAACTGTATATATTATTCCAGGTTTTTTCCCAGCCCTTATTTGCATTTGTGGAGAAATGGACTGCACGTAAATGGCCGAAGAGTTGTTTTGTGACGGCAGAATATGACATAGCGGTTCCCTTCTATGGGGTGTACCAACTCAACTTCTTCCGCTTAGTATGGAGAAGCATTTTTGTGTTGTTGACGACCCTCGTAGCCATGCTCATGCCCTTTTTCAATGACGTGGTTGGAATGCTTGGAGCTTTTGGGTTCTGGCCATTAACAGTTTACTTCCCTATCGACATGTATATTTCGCAAAAGAAGATTGAACGGTGGACAAGTCGATGGATAGGACTTCAGCTACTTAGCGTTAGTTGCCTCATGATTTCATTAGTATCTGCCATTGGTTCCATGGCCGGGGTGGCTTTGGACCTCAAGACTTACAAGCCATTTAGAACTAGCTATTAAGTGAAAACCAGTTCTTCACAAATACCAGTGTTTAAGCAGACGATTAGTCAAAAGTTAGTTTGTGCAGTTAAAGTAAATACGCTCCATGTCTGCTGCTGTTGGAGCAGCTTGATTTCAGAACGAAAATTATATAATTGGACTTTGGACATAACATGCCTCAGATTTGGAGTTATATATACGTCTGTGTAAGTGTTACTTTGAAGTCAAAAGGAATAAGAAGCCTTTGAATCTTTTATTTCTTTAGTCATATTATCTTCTTCACAGTCGCTAGTGCCATTTATTTCTTCAGCTATGTTACCTTTCTCTACTCAAGGGAAAAGAATAAATGGAATTCATTATCGCAAATTTGGTGCGTAACCAGTTGGACTTCTATAAATAAAAAAACACAACCCTGCATGGAAAAAAGAGAGGAACAAACACAGTTCCTTTTCCCGAACATCTACATTAAAACCATAAATACTAACCACTGTCAAGATTGATTAAAATAAAAAATCCATGAACAAACAGACAAACTACTCTATATAAAGGGTGTCCTAATTCTTTTGCTGTCATAACATAACTCATTTCTTAGCCTTGAGTTTGGCAGAATTTGCTTCAGCAGCAGCTTTGGCCAGTGTTGTTGGCTTGATCACACTCTTAGGGTTGAGTGCCTTCCTAAGTTTGAACACTGCCCAAGCTGTCCCAATTGCATGCCCTGCGGCGTCAAGACCTTCATTAGCAACCTGGGCCGCTTGCTCTCCATACCTAACACAACCAAAAAGGCAATGGAAAGAAAAAAAAACCATGTCAATCGTTAAACAAACCATTGGTTTGATGAAAAAAAAGGTAAGATTTCATGCAAAGGTCTTAATCTCAATAACCCAGGCAAGTATGTTGGCAATGATAAGAAAACTTTTGAAGAAATGAACTTACTTATGTGAAACGAGTTCAGTGGTCACGGATGACGAAGTGGACATAACATTCCTCCCAGCTACTTCTACAGCATCCAGCACCTTATCTGCACATCACACAGCCAAAAAAATATATAAATAAAAAAAAATCCTTCCTTCCATTGACACAGAATCAAAAAGACTATACTAAACCCCCAAAACAACTATGATAAATTAATATAACTTACTGAATCCATCCATGGTAGCAAGGACGATTTCTCCAGGAAGAAGACTAAAGAACTTCTTTCCAGGTTTGGAGTTGACTACAGAGCTTGTGAAGAATCCAGACACCTTGACAACCCCAGAGAGGACACCAGTGGCTACTTTCTCTGACATCTTGGTCAACTTCTTGACCCTTTTCATATTCTCCAATGCCTGAGGACTCATCTGGGAGTGGGAACCAGGCTCCAATCTCTTCTTCATGAAATCATTCCCCCACTTCAACCTCTCCACAGTAACATCCCCAGCCCACAAAATCCCCCTAATAACATGCCCCGACCCCGCAGCAATCCACCTCGCAAAACTCCCACTGTAATCCTCCACGTTTGGTGCCAACGTTGTCCAATAAGCACCAGAACGCTCCTCGATCACTTCCCTCTTCTCCTCTGATTTTAATTCTTCGGGTGATGTCTCTGTCGACACGGAACCATCCAACACCTCCCATCCACTCACACCCTTCACTTTCTCCTTCGACAGAAAGCTATACTTCTCCAGAACCCCGTCCAGTTCCTTCAGCACCCTCTCTTGCCCCTTCGCCGCCACCGTCAACCCATAATTCAACACCTCAAATCCGTTCTCCGCCTGTTTCTGTGGAACTTGCAGCGTGAAGAAGTAGTGCGACTGGTCCAGCTTCACCGCCGCCACGTCCTTGGCCAACGGCCACTGAACCTTGTCTCCGACGCGAGCGAGAACAGCCACCACTTTGTCCCCTTCTCCGAGGCTGGATATGGTGAGATCCCCTGAAGCGAGGTGCACGCTTGAATCCTTTTCTATGAGATGCAGAATCGCACCCGGAACCGTGACGAGAACGTTTTCCATGGCTTGTGTCGCGTTTGGCTCTTCCGCAATGAGATTTTCTGTTTCTACTGTAGGATAAATGGAAGAAGAAGATGACGATGAATGGTGGGAAAAGGGAGAAGCAGCTTCTGGATTTGTCAAATCAACTTGTGGGTAGAATGAATTTTGTTGAAACATGGCTTGTAAGTGAAGAAGAGCTATGGAGGATGGAAGACAAATATGATATATATACCTACCGTTACTTCGTTGGATAGATTAAGATGAAGTCGAACATTAAACAACATAAACAAAACCGACATGCCACGGAAAAGGAAACACGTGACGTGGTTGTGGGAATTACGTGTAACAACCGCGGTGTCAAGCAATTATACTTACTTTCTGTTTAAGAAATCAATAATGAACTGCGAACAATCCAGATTCCATACGGGCCAATCCCTTTAACTGGACCTGTGACGTTCCATGGCCCAATTGGCTCAAGAGTGTTTTCCCTACCCTACTCCGTATTTCTTTCTACACTCCCACATTTTTTTCAAAATTTCAAAATTATTTCTTATATTTCAAAAAATCCTATATCTCACTTTTTTCTTCAACAAATTTTAAAATTTATTGAAGAAAAAAATTTTCAATAAATTTTAAAATCGGTTGAAGAATTTTTCGAAAACTTTAATGAATTTTAAAATTGATTGAAAAAAAGTATTTTTGGAATATGGAAATGTAAGGAGAAATGTGAAGAAATA
Organism: Vigna angularis; assembly: GCF_016808095.1. Classification (NCBI taxonomy): domain Eukaryota; kingdom Viridiplantae; phylum Streptophyta; class Magnoliopsida; order Fabales; family Fabaceae; genus Vigna; species Vigna angularis. The sequence goes on from NC_068974.1 coordinate 38,343,176, forward strand.
CAGAAAGAAACACTCTTGTCTCACTCTAATTAGCGGCAATAAAAGAAAAAAATGAATAAAGATACATTGTACTTTTCTACTTAATATTACTTTAAATATAAATTATATAAATTTCATAATTCTATAATTTATTAGAATTTATATTTTTTATTGATAATTTTTTTACTTATCTATCTCTCTTAATTACGTAACAAGTGCTATTCACATTGAAGGTTCATCTTAAAATAAAATCTATTAATACGCAATAAATAAGATAATGATAAAAATAAAGATTTTAAATCACATCTACTCATCATTCACCCACCAATAGAAGACTTGTTTTAATACATCTACAAATCTTACATAATTTAAGAATTAAAGTCAACCTCCTCTTTTAATAGCCATGATTAGTTTTAAGAACAAAATTTTAATGAGATTGAATTCCAATTCAAAGAAGACGAATTTGACTAATTTATGCTAAATATTGGTGCGTAGGTAAGGAATAAAGGTTGTTGGTCAAAAGGCAATGGCTCTTTAATCAATCCATTGTCCCTTAGCACATAAGGTACTTCATCCCCTCATTTCGGGCATAAACTTATTTCAAAATAAAATATATATTTATTTGCATTTTTTTATCTATATATTACACCTATTTCTATGTAAAATTCTGAAATAGTATATCTTAAAGCATAAAATAATGTTGTTATATAAGGTTTAGTATCTAGTTACTTCGAATTTATTTTGATAACATCTTTACTTTTATTTTGATTTTAAAAGATGTTATTGCGTTTTTTTCTTTCACATGCATAACTTCAATCAAGGATATTAAATGCAACTTTGACTACTAGCACATGTAGCTGTTTTTGTTTTGGTCTTTCCCAACACTTTGCATCGCAGTTTTTTCTTCTTTTCATCTTATGGCATCAATTTTTGTGCTTATTTTAATACTTTGACGCGATTTTATGTATTTCCATTCCATACACATTAAATATTTTTTGTATAACAAACGAACTTTACAATAATAAAGTTATAAATGTCCTTAAAAGAATACTATATGGTGAGGCTATTGATACTCTTGTCTATCTGCTCGCTTTCTTTTATAAGATTATATATGAAACTAATTCAATAATCAAGAGTTCAATTGTCATATTCTACTAGTACAAAGATTTGCATATTATCTTTTAAGTGAAAATCATTCTACTATAAAAGTAATTATCTTATTCAATATCAGATTTTTAACACAATACAATTTATGTGGCAATGTTATGGATAGCCTTTTAGCTTTTAAGTGTAACTTTTTTTTTAATATTAATGACTGGGTTTGGGATATTTTTAGAATGATGTGGTTAAATTCGAGCAGGAGAGTATTTTTATGATTTAATAGTAATTAAATTCCAATAAGATGTTTATTATATTAAGATTACAGTAATTAAGTATTTCAAATAATTTATATTTAGTCAAGATTCTGTCCATCCATTCATTATCATTTATTTCAATGTTATGGTTTTGAAAAAAGAAATGAAAATAATATATATCCAAATAAGCATCAGTAATAAAAGAAATACAAGAATTAGATGATTTTTTTATTCCCTTTCAGGATATGGTTCTTAATTCCTAAAATTAAGATTGACACCAAATAAAGCTAACATGCAGATGGAATAATAGAAAACAGATACGAGAGTGAAGGTGATAGAAGTCCTCCATATTAGTCAAAGAAACCAGGAGATTCCCCTCCTTAATTAATGCACTGTTTAATGTAATGTAAATTGGCAGCAGAAACCTCACATTTTAAGGTTGGTATGATAATAATAATAACTAATTTATAGAAAAACAAAATTACAATTATAAATAACTCATAGTTATTTATATTGAAATAAAATAATTTAACATAAAGAGTATAAAACAAATTATAATTCATCCTATAATTTTATAAAGTATAAAAGATAGACTCCTAAAGTCTAAAAATACAGGGTGAAGTTTAATTGAATCCAAAATAAAAAAACTTACTATAAAAAAGTACGACAAAAGTTTACAACTTCTGCTTGTCACTTCAACCAAACACATCCTAAATTAATAATTAAAAAAGAAAAAGAAATACAAAGTATTTGACTATTGTCTTATATTAGCTGTGGCAACTTAGAGAGGTGCCACTCACTTCCATCACTACTCACGCGCCGCATCGATCAAAACCACAATATCAAAGTTTATAACGGATCTATTTGAGTAACGACAATGGGGCTCCGAACCACGTGCTTCCCATCCGTCCACGTCAGCGACCCGAAAACAGCCCCAGATTGACCCATCTTTAGATTCCGGGTATCCCCTGCCACTGTCACCACATAGCTCCGCTTCTTCACCGCCTCCGAGAACACCAGCCGCGATGGCTTCACCGTCACGGTCACACCACTCGCCGGGGCCTCCACGCTCACGCGATAAACGGCGTTCGCGGACCCCACGTTGGTCACGGTCCGAATGAACGTCTTGGACGCCACTCCCTTGGACGAAACCGGAAACATGGCAACAAAGGAAGGGTAGTTCAGATTCTCCGGTGACGGCTTTCTCACCGGACAACTCGCCGGTGTGCGAGTAATCACCTGAATAACCTTGGGTCCGTAACCAATACCACAAAGGAAGTTAACATAATCATTGTTGGTGATGTCATAGACCAACCCAGGATCCAAGGCTCGTCCAAGGTTAAGATGACCAGCGCCGAAATCATAAGGAGTGGAACTGTTCCCGGTGGCTTCGTCGGTCATGATCCGGTTGCGGTTATCGAAGACGGTGGCGGTGGTCATCATGGCGGACCTAATGGCGGCGGGGCTCCAATCAGGGTGCGCGGATTTGAGCAAAGCTGCTGCGCCACTCACGTGAGGGCAAGCCATGGAAGTGCCAGACAAGATGTTGAACTCCGTTCTCCTCGTATCCGAATCCAAACCGGTCGGGCCGACAGCGTCGGTCCATGCCGCTATGATGTTGACACCGGGAGCAATCAAATCGGGTTTAAGTAGTTGAGGGTTCAAACCGTTGGGTCCTCTCGCCGAGAAAGAAGCAATGACCGGTGCCGGTTTGATTCCAAGAATGGTGCCTTTGAAATCAAGCGTGGCCGTTGGGTTTGCCGAAGTTGAGATGTATTTCTTGATTGCATCTCCTTCGTTGGCGCCAACAGCACATGCAGGAAGAAGATGAGCATCTCCCACCAGTCCTTCGCCGTTGGAGATTCCGTTCGCCAGAATCATTCCCACGCCGCCGGCTTTCTTCACCACCAACCCTTTCGCAACCCTCGGGCTACTTCCTCTGTCGCATACTACTATCTTACCCTTCACCAGGTTCGGATCCAAGGAATTCTCCATGCAGAGGGAATCCCCAAGAATCCCTGATTTCCCAGGGTAAACCAGTTGATACATTTTCCCACTCAACGCCGCTCCGGCGTAGAGCGACACGCCCGAGAGCTTCCTCCCGTCGCCTAAAAACACCTGTGCCGGGAAGTCACGATCAATGGTGCCCGCTCCCACTGTTGTTAACCACGGAGCGAGGTTGGTCACTGTCATTCCGCTTGGCCCATCGTTGCCGGCGGAAGAAGACACGAACACTCCTCTAGAAACCGCACCGTAGGACCCAATTGCGATAGGATCGAGGTAATAAGGGGAGGCAATACCGTCACCACCGCCAATGGATATCGAAATGACATCGACGCCGTCGCTGACAGCGATGTCGAATGCAGCGAGGATGTCAGAATCGAAGCAGCCAGAGTTTTTCCAGCAAACTTTGTAGACAGCCAATCGCGCTTTCGGGGCCACTCCCTTCGCGATTCCCGAAGCGTACCCGGACATGTTAGCTTGGAAGGCGTAGCGGCCCGCAGCGGTGGAAGCGGTGTGCGTGCCATGGCCATCAGCGTCGCGAGGGGAACGAAATTCAACGGTGTCGTTGATTGGATTGAGAGGACCGGAAGCCGCGCCAGCTTCGTGACCCTTGGAGAAGAATCTGGCACCGATGAGCTTACGGTTGCAGTTTTTGGGAGAGAACCTGGCGCCGGTTTCGCACGCGCCTTTCCAGCGACGGGGAATTGGGCCGAGGTTCAAATCAGAAAAGCTGCGGTGCTCAGGCCAGACGCCGGTATCAAAGACTCCGATGATGACATCAGAGCCATAGTCGGATTCGGACCAGAGGCCTCGCTGGTTGCGGAGGCCGAGGAACTGCGGGGAGCGTGTGGTGTGGAGCTGGCGGCGACGGTCTTCGAAGACAGCGAGGACGGAAGGGTGGTTGCTTATGGAGGCTACCTGTTGGGGCGTGAGAAAGGCGGAGAAGCCGTGGAAAACGGTGTTGTATACGTGGAGGATGTGAGTTTGTTGGGTGAACTCGGAGGTATACCAGTGGTAGTGAGTGGGAAACACTGATGGCTTGGACTGCGAGTCGACACGGAAGATGAAGGTTTTGGAAGCTTCATCGGAGCAAACAGAGGAAAAGAAAATGAACAAGAAAAGGACGGAGAAAGCTAATTGGGGAAGAGTCAATTTCAAAACTGGCTTGCCCATTTCAGACACTCGGAAGTGAGAACTCAGTCACTGATAACAAACTCGCGAGTGAGAGACCAGTGTTATAACATCCACTCTCTGGGACACTCAACACTCAGCAACACTTTTTTCTTTTTTTTCTTTTTCCTTTTTTTATTAAAACATAAAACCCAAAAACATGGAAGTTTTTAAATAATATAATTCTTTCTAATAATTCATTTCCCTTACTTAATTCAAAATTAGTAACTAATCCTTGCTACCTAGTCAGATCGGATGAGTCAGCTCAATATCCCAGCAAATATTTTAGATCGCATAATTTAAATATATATTATATATATAAATAACATTTTTAAAAAAAAAATAGATGCATTTTGTTATTTAACACATAAAAAAAATTAATTCTTCCTTTAATTGAGAAAAACCAAACACCATGTACCCTTCTATTTCCAATTTTGGATTTAACTGCTGGCATGAGAAGGACTTCACTTTAATATAATTGTAAATCTTTTACTACAAAGACTTAAAAGTAATTAGGATGAATTGAAAATTACAAACGACATCAATATTAAAGCTCTACTAATAAATACGATGATTCTTAATTGCATAAAAATTATTACCCCTTTCATGAATCTGCTCATATAAAACACAATTTTATAAATACTATTTATATTACTACTGTGTAAAGAGTATTTTTTATTGTTTATAAAAGTGACAACAAATTACCTGAATTATTATATATAATTAAATTAAACTTTAAAAGTAATTTAGATAGAAATAAAATACATTATATAATAAGTGAAATAAATTAAATTAAATTCATTACAATTTAAATTAAATGGATTGAATTCAACATTTTTCATTTATATTATTGTCACAAAAACAATAATTATTATGGTTTATAAAATAAACATTATATATATATATATATATATATGAACAAAGGATTTTTTTTTTCTTTTTAATATGCCATTAAACGTGATATGATAAACTTCAAAACTTAGATTAAATTTGTCACATTCATTTCGTGCAACGGTCCAGTCAAACAATTATCATAAGAATAGACATTTTTTTCATAAAAAAAATGTTGTTGAATAATAATAAAAACATTTCATTACATTTTTATAATTAAATCAAATTTGAGTATTAAATAGACCGTATCTAATAAAAAAGAAGTTAGACTCCATAAGTGTTTAAAAAGTAATAAAAATGTAAAAATGATTAAATTTTCATTATATAAATTAATATCAGATCAAAATTAATATTAAATACACTTGAAATAAAGATCTAATTATATGTGTAGCAATAATATGAAAAATGTAAGTTTCAATATTTTAGGATTAAATGATAAATAAATAAATGATATGAAAGGAAACTTGGACACGCATGACACCTAAGACCATGGCCCATTCCATCAGTCTCATTCAATCACCCCCAATTCTTCTTCTTTCTTTCTTCATGTTGAAAAAACATTTCAGAAAGTGACAACAAAAGTATATATTATACATTAAAATGTCACATGTATATCTTTCGTAATCTTACTAACAACGCTTGGACCTCACCAACGAAATTATTGTACCTTTTTAATTCTTCTCTAAGCTGCATTTATTATATACAGCACAATATAATTAAAATATGATTATTGTTCTCTTCATATTGAATTTAATTTTTTAATGTATTCAAATATTCAAAATTATAATAACTGTTCACCGAGAAAATGCAGTTAAAATTTATTTTCACGAATTTTAATAAAAAAATTGTAGATAATTAACATTAAGTCAAAATTTGCACCGGTATGCCCTTCCACTTATTTGTATATGGTAAATATGTGTAAATATATCATTGAAGGTATGACAAAACAATATCAATTATACACACCAAACTCTCAGAGAAATCTAACTATTTAATACATTATTATTTTTGTTCTGGACTTTTAAATTTCTTGTTTGTTTGTTTCTGTCTAGTGTCTTATTAAATTGATTTGTTTTATTTTAATTTTCAACGTAATCTTTTGTTTTTACGTGATGGTAATTTGTGGAGTTAGAATAACAAAACTAAATAACAAAACTAAATATCAATATTAAAAGTTTATATTTTTAGAGAAATGATAAAAGTGACGACAGATATTAAAATGAAAAACTATTTATATGTCTCAATATATAGTGTAAAAAACAATAAATTGAAAATGTACTTTTGAAGTTAGAGTAAAATAAAAATAACAGTAGCATCACATAAGTGTCATGAATTACCTTCCCACAGCATTTAAGAGTATTCATGCACTTATTTCCATGCATGCATGCCAATTGGGAGACTCACCAATAAATATTTTATCCATTCATGGAAGTGTAAGGTTCGTCGTGGAATTCTAAACACCTGTTCTTTGTACTATTTTAAACTAAAGCATTCCCTGAAATAATAACTATTGTACATTTACACATTAAAATTTAATCTAACCGATTATTATATACTTTTTATTGTTATTGTACAATATATTCATCCGGTTAATTTAGTATTCAACAATTTATACATTGAAAAACATCACCACGATCATTAAAGAGATCGGCTGTATTATTCAAATTGAATGATATTTTTAAACAAAAATTAGTTTTGGTGAAGATTAATTTACAAAAATATGATTAATATCAATTGAGTTAATAATCATTTAAAATTTATTTCAAAATTTATAAATATAAATTTAAAATAACTGATTATATTTATTATATATTAATTACTGAATATGTTAAATTTAGTTTTTTGCTAACGAGATTTATATGGATATTTTATTTTATTCGTTGTCAGTCCACTATTGGATCACACATTAATTATATTATGACGTTCAAGATGTCTGTACATCGACAATTGAAAGTCTCACATCAACTAAAAATAAAATCAAATTGTAATATAAAATAGAGTGTACATCTTATCATACAATCTAATTTTGTGGAATTTTTAAATTTACTTTTTAATATACATCAAAATATTTTACGTATGACTTAAGTGTATTGAATAATTTAAAAGACCATCAAAAGCCAAACAAACATTAAAAGAAAAAACTTAGTAGACGAATAACCTTAATCCTATAACCAAATCAGTTACTTAAAAGCGTTTTTCTTATCTTCAAATTTTAACATAAATTTAAGTAAGAAAGTAAAAATAACTTAAGTGGTGACAAATCATTTACAACAGTTACTTGCAATACAGGAAACTGGTAGGGACTTCAACCCCAAAAAAAAAAGTCCATAGGAACAATACTACCGACAGAAATGTTTTTTTAATATTATTTTTCCATCAACCGACAAAAAATTGGCACTGTTTATTTGATACTTTATTATATATATTCACTATAAATTATTATAATATATAGAGTAAAAGATAGTCAGAAAAAAAAGTTAAAGCAAGTGAAAAAGAAAAAAAAAGAAATGATCAGAAGATAATCATAGTTAATGCCAATTTAAGCGAAGCCAAAATGCAATATTTCTACCATCATTGCTTATTATTTATTTCTAATGAATACTGTAAATGAAATGAAATGTGAAATTATTTTGTTTTTGTTAGCTAGGTAACAAGCATGTACAGAGTAAGCACCTTGCACGCATGCTTTCGATTTGCAGAACTGCTTAGAGCAGTGCAGGGAAAGAAAGTTAGTCTACGCGCTTGAGAGTCGCGTGGGAAGCAATAGGTGATTTAAACTTTATTTTATTGCACAACGTTTATGTATGTCCCCTGTTTAACTAGGCAAGGGACATAGTAAGACAGTGTCCCACGACGCTGAATCGGACGGTGTAAGATGATTGGGTGGGCCATGATGGAGAAAGATGAAGGGTGGAGATTGCGTTGGAGAAAGATTTGTGCGTGGGAGGACATGTGATGATTTGAGTGATTGACGGCCCCAAGAGTGGTCTGATCCGACACATGTCTTATTCTTTTTCTTTGCCTTTCTTTATTTTGGTTTGAGCTGGAAAGTGGTTTTTGTCAGAAGGTGGTTAATTCCCATTGACGACGAGTTTAGATGTTGAGTCAACTCGGAATATATGCCATTGATGCACTTCGAAATCAATCTATATCCATCCACTACGGAATCACACCATGGATAACAAAGCAACACGCTTCAACGGAATATATGTCCCCACACACAATTATATTTAATTTTTTACATTAAGATTAAATCAATAAATTAGTTACACTTACGAATAAAAAATAAGACACATCTAAACTTTCAAACGGTCATTTATAGACATGCTACCGCAGTTTGAGTTATATAAGTCAGGCAAGTCAAGGCAGGTGATAAGCTATTATTAAACATAAATTATTCCTGCAAATTGATTGAAAGATGAGTTTAAAATTGATTATATCATTGTAAAATTAATTTATTAAGTGAAAATAATCTTTATTTATATCTTATTTAACTAAGCTTAAAATTATTTGCAAGGCTTTTAGTTAAAAGCACTCAATAAATATATATATATATATATATATATATATATATATATATATATATATATATATATATATATATATATATATATATATATATATATATATATATTTATTCCTTTAGCGTGTGTTCACTTGTGTTGATTACAATGTTTATTGTCATTGGCGAGTAATGATTTTCAATTTTTACGTGTTCACTTGAAGTGAAATGCGTGGATGAAATTGAAACGAAACACGTGATTCGTTTACTGTTCACTCACCCGCAGTTGTGAAGAGATTTGGAGGGATGAAATACACTTTCTCTTAAATGTCCCTGACCTAAAAATAATTCCCAGATGAATACACGTACTTAAAATACTCGTTGCATTTTAAGAACACTCATGGCTTCTATTGTCGGATCCAATTGTGTCGCTCTTCGAACCGCCAACTTCGCCGCCTCTGGTAACCGGAAAGTCTGTCAGATCCGGCAATGGTCTCCGATTCTCACGAATCACCGTTCCGTTTTCGGTCTTCGTCACCAATCGAATGCTCCGTTTAGATTCTCTGGTACCGATTTGTTTTTTTCTTTGCGTTTTGCTTTACAATCGTTATTATGTCCGCGTGTTCAGTTTTGGTGATTATTTGATACGCGTATGTGCAGGTGTGAGAGCGCAGGTTGCTACTCTGGAGGAAGCGGGAAGTGAAGCAACTCAGAAAGTGGAAGCGCCTGTTGTAGTGGTGATTGGAGCTTCTAGAGGCATTGTATGATTACTTTTTAAAAATTAATTTTAATTTCCTTGTACAAAATACACAAACACAAAATATAAGCGCTATGACATATGTATCCCAAAAATACAGTATAAAACCATATCATATAATACTCACAATTAACAATATTACAGTTCAGTTCTGAAAGAAAAGGAGGTACGTTTATGGCCGAACGACCTTACAACAATACTCCAGAATTTAAACTTTACAAAACGAAGGACTAAACCGAACAGTTCCAAAACTATGCTTACACCGAACGGTTATACAAAATAAAACTAGTTCTAACGACCGAACAATCTTAAGGTTCATCTTTAACTTCCACTTCTTCCAAAGCCTCTTCCAGCAAACACTCGTCCCCTCCTGCTCACATCCACACGATGATCATTGCAACAGGAAGAATAACCGGAGGGACAACATGACAAGACAAGAAAGTAGGGTAAGCTTATGTAATTTAATTATTTCAGTAAAACATATAATTCACATAAATCTGACATAAATCAAAAGGTCAATCATGCAACAACCAATCATACATTTCCAACCATAACCATACAGCAATACATGCAATGACTGACCACTTTACTCTGACTGTCCGGACTGTATGAATTTTGTGTAGCTACGACGTTTGTGCACCCGGGTGATGTAGTAGCTGGGATGCCCTCAACAGCTGCCACCCGAGGTTAGTCCGCTCTGCCCAAGTTCACCTTATGGACTAGGACCTCCTGCCATTCTCACACATGACTTACTCCTCTCTACTTGAGAATGAGTAATCACAAAATATCAGGATAAACGCCAGCTAAGCACAACCACATTCATACTCTACCATTTCAATATCCAACCATGAGATATTCCTCCTTGCAATACTCTTTCATATCCATACATTTCCATTCATATCACATTTTAAATACCATCATACTTAATCATCAATACAATTAAATCGAACAATAAAATATGATCTCGTCCTTGAAAAAAACCTAAAGAGATAACATAATTCCTAAGAACAAGACCGAATGAAAGACTAACTCTTAATGACCAACACGACCGAACGTGATAACCAGGCTAAACACTTTTAGTTGAACTGAACATTATAGAATACTTATAATTAGGCATGACAAAATACTAAAAGCTTTTAATCCTAAACCTAAGAGCTTAGGCTGAACACTACTAGCTTAGACCGACCACTATTGAATTAGGCCGAATATTATTGGTATCAAATACAAGTATATAATTTGGTAATATGACGAAATCGAGTGCTTAGTACAAGACCGAACACTACTGAGACCAAGCGCTTGGTTCAAGACCGAGCACTACTAAGCTTATATAGAATGAATAAATAGATTTACCGTACAACTATGAAATACTTATTTACAACTGAGGATAAATATAGTGTCTAATACTTAAGTTATATTGGGTACTTTAACTAGGCTGATTACTAAGTAGAAATAGGAACCTATACTTAGATCGAAAGCTTATTTTTCAAGTATACTAATAGAAAAACCGATCGGTCATTAACTGAAATTCTCTACAGAAGAAGAATCAAGTCCAGACCGAATGCCCAAAGGAAAAACCGAACGGTCAAGAATGACTCTCGGCGACAATTACAGAATTGCATAGAATACTGCAGATTTTAAGATCAAACCCTATTCCTACCCAGTTCACACCATTTATAAAACATCACTACATACCAACGAACATACATTAACAAAGATAGTTCATATCAATCAAATAACTATACAGATCATCGTTCAAACATGCAACCATTCATCATCAGAGAATCATAATTAAATTACAAGCTTCCCTTGCCTCTAAACTCAGCCGAACACTCACGGTTGCAGTATCTGGTTCACCACTACTAATCTTATACACTTAGAGTTTCCCGGTTACGAAACTAAACCAAATAAAAGACCATAATTGCTATCATAATTTCATAAAAGAAGATGATAATCTCATGCAACCAGAATCTTGGTTTGCATGTGCCAGAAACCACCGTGCTAAGAGAAGAATGAACTTACCAGTTCAAACCAACACTTGATCAGTGCAAATGGAAACCCTTAACACCAAGAAGACTCAGGCGATGCCTGAATGATGATCAGAAGAAGAAAAGGGTAAGATTTTGTAGATAGAAGAAGAAGATTATAGAGAGAAGGAGAAGAAAATGAAAAACTCAGAAGGTTGAAGATGAAGGGTGCATGCAGAAAAGTGGCACGAAAATTTGAAAACTTGACTTATTTACTACCGTCAAAACCAATCCTCCACTCTGTAGTCCACACCTGTCTTCCATTTTCTGAATTTCAGAAACCATTGCACCACAAATCCTGAAAATGACAGGTGGAAAGGAGGGACAGACGTAAGAACTGAGAAATTGTCAAGGTTTGAAGTGTGCAGGTGTGTGAGAATAATGGACCAAATATTTTTGTAATAGAATAATATTACTGTATAATGAAAGATGTAAATACTGATTCCATTTTCTGATACCACTCTTTCTCTCAGAAATTTCCTCTCTCTACTTTTCTCCTCCATCTCTTTACCATTCTCTCTCTACAAATTCTCACCTTATTCTTCACCTGATCAACAATCAGGTCGTGCCTAAGCTTTTCTGGTGAAAAACGCTTGCCTTTTCACCCATCAAGTTACTATTTTGGAATTGGTAAGTTAAATTCCTTTGTCCTTTGAAGTTCTACATTCCCTGTTATATGCAAGCACTATAACTTGCATGTGTCAATCAACTACTCTTCTGGGTCTAATTCTTAGTTATGGGTTGGGTGAATGTTGTTTTCTCAACCATCCAAAGATTTGTAGGCGGTGATTGTGCGTGTGGGATAGCCATTTCAGTGAGAGGTCTTCCTTCGGTCCGGTTAAGAGGTAAGGAAAGCTAGATAATTTAGTTACTTGGTTTTTGATGTATGAATATGTTGTTTGATAATTATGCATGTGTATGAAATTGATTTGGATAAAGCTATATGAATGTAAAATTGGATGGATTAGGTGTTCGGTACTGTTGGTGTGGAATATTGATGCTGGGTTTATGATGATTGTGTATCCGTATGATTATGGTACCGTGGCCGAGTGAAATTGGTAAGGTTTGGTGTCGATCTTAATTCTGTAGCTATTCTACAGAATTATGTAGTTTGTTGAAGGTCTTTAATTGATCGTTCGACTTTTCTCTGGTGCTCGATCTTAACTAAGTTTTGCTATTGTGGATTCTCAGTTAATGACCGTTCGATTTAGTGTTAATTTTCAATTTAATGTAGCATTCAGTCTAGACATAACTTTTGTTTATAAACAGTTATCAGTCTGTCATAGGCTATAACTGTTATTGACCGCTCGGTCTTGAACTATCTTGGTAGTGCTCGGTCAGATGCCAGCACTCGGTCTCAGTAGTGCTCGGTGATGCACTAAGCACTCGGTGTCGTCATATTACCAAATTATGTAATTAAAATTGAAACTAAGAGGGTTCGAACTAAGCTCGTAGTATTTGGTTTAAGCTCTTAGATTTTGGTTATAAGCTTTAGTATTTGGTTATGTCTAATTATAGATGTTCTATAGTATTCAGTCAAATCTTTGGATTCTGTCTAGTAAATATCTCGTTCAGTCATGTTCACCATAGGGAAACAATATCTCATTCGGTTATGTTCACCATAGGGAAACAATATCCTGTTCGGTCATGTTCACCATAGGGAAACAATATCCCATTCAGTAATGTTCACCATAGGGAAACCATATCCCGTACAGTCATGTTCGCATATAGGAGGTGTTCTACCGTCAGGTTTTGTTCATAATAAGTGTTGATATTTCCGAATCAGTTGTGCTCAATGGTGATGTTTGTGTTACTGTTCGGTTTGAAGTTATTTACAGGTGTTATAGATGAGGAAATATGTTGTTAATGAGGTATGATATTTAAAATGTGATATGAATGGAATAATATTGATATGAAGAAGTATGATGGCATTACAGTATGATGTGATTGTATTATATGGATATGAAAGAGTGTTCCAAGGAGGAATATATCAGAAATGGTTATGGAATTGTAAAGTATGAATATGGTCAGACTAAGTTGTCGTTCATCCTGACATTCTAATGGTCACCGAGTCTCAAGTAGAGAATGGTGGCGCATGTGGTGAGAATAACAGGAGGCATGGTTGCGTATAGCTTGGGGTTCCAGCTATCGGACTAAACTCATGTGTAGAGTTGGGTTTCCAGCTATAATGAGGGATGAAGGGCTAACCTCGTGTGGCGGCTTGAGTTTCCAGCTATGGTAATTTTGATGGTTTTCCAGATTACCTTTCCACGAGTGCAAGAACGTAATAGCTACATAATTCATACAGTCCGGACAGTCAGAATGAAAAGTGGTCGGGTATAAGATGCTTATATGAGTTCGGTAGATGTATGATTGTTTATATGTTGGTATAAATTGTATGCTTACATAGTTAATTATATTACACTAGCTTACCCTTATTTTCCTGTCTTGTCATGTTGTCCGTTCGGTCGTCCTTGTCCTTGCAACGATCACCCTTTTGGGTGTGAGCAGAGTGTGAAGAAGATATTTTGGAGCAGACGCTGGCGGGAGAGGAGGGTTTCTGTTAAGAGTAAGACCGTACGGTCTTGTACTTGTTTTTACTTTTAGTATAGGACCGTTCGGTGTAATACACTATTTGTACGACCATTCGGTTGATACACCTCTTGTATGACCGATCGGTCTCCTCTTATGATTTGTGTTAGTATAGGTTTCTGTAAAGTTTTTAATTTATGGTTATTTTAGGATAACTGTAAGTTAGCTTTATTTCATGTAACTGTTCTATTTTATTGTAAATGTAATAACTCTTAAGTATAGTTTACAGCTATATTTTTGGGATGTTACATATTCATACCTTTAAAAAAATTTAAAAAAATTCCATTTTTTTAAATATTATAAAATAAATTTTTAAAATATATTTCAAAGTTTCTTTTCTATTGATTGAATATATATCGCATACTAGAAAATAAAATTGAATAAAAATATACTAAACTTAACAAACAGAAACTTAAAATAAAAAAGTTAAATTCAGGAATATTAGCGATTATATATCTTATATAAGAATAAAATAAAGGTATATATTTAAGAGTAATTTTGAAAATAGTTGTTTAAGAATTCATACTTTTATAATAATATAATTTAAAAACATAAAGAAAAATTAATATAAAGGTTAAAAAGTTAGATATTTTTAAATTGAGGGGTTATAAGATTGTTTTTAGGTAAAAATATTGTATGATTACTTTTTAAAAATTAATTTTAATCATTATTTTTAATTTTTTACTCTTTATAAACATTTTTACAATTAAATATAACATTAACAATTATCATTTTATATTACTTTAATAATTAGGGGCATTTTGATAATCTTTAATTTTTATCAATTAAACAAATTTTTTAAAATTGTCACATCAATCAAATTCAACATTAATTCTTACCGACTTTATTTCTAAATTCACTCTCAATTACCTCCAAATCCACTCATTTCTAAATTCACTTTCAATTACCTCCAAATCCACTCAAGTAAACATAAAAAAATTTACCCTCAAATATCCTCAAATTTATTCAATCAGTCTTTCCCAAATCATCTCCCCCAATCACCTCAATCCAAGTAAACACAACATTAATGATTCGGTAAAGGTTTGTTAACATAATTATTCTTGACTTTAAAATGATGGGATAGAGAGTATTATCAGTAGAATAAATTCAATATATAAATCCAAATATAATTAATTTTAAAGATTTTGCTATTCCGAAAAAATTGAGGATATATAAATATATGATATTTAAAAATCCATTGTTTTTTAATCACAACCCAATAAAAAAAAGAGGAAAATGGATTTTTTCTTCAACATCAAACAAATTAATGTGTTCAACAATCACGGTGGTAAATAAAACCATAATAGTTAAAATAATTTCAAGCATAACAAAATTTATTATGTAACAAAGAAATAAAAAGAAAAATTAAAAACAGACTTGCAAAACTGCGGTAAATTAACTCTGAGTATAACTTTGTGGTAATTTTTAATGTAGTATCTATAGGATGCCTGATTCAAACTACTTATTATTAGAGTATGCACGACATGGTATTTAGTTGATAAACATTGTCTAATTTAATTAAAGGGATACTCGTGATAACATCACAATTATTAGAAAAATAAAATACTCTAGATACTAACAAGATATACAATCGACAAAAACTGTCAACACTTATTTTGTTTTGAAATCTGCTTTCAGTCAACTTTTTCTGATTGTTATGTCCTCTGCTCCTCTCTAAATAAGTTATCAACAATCCTCCTACATCATTTTTCTTATTTTGTTTTTACCTAATCAAAGTCAAAGGCTAGTAGTGGCATTTTGAAGAACTTGGGGACGCAGAAAAAAATATTAGGTGCAGGAAGTAACCCCCTGAAAGACATCTAAACCGAATGCGAGCGAAGCCCAATAGTAGCATGGCAGCATTCTGGGCCAGTTATAATTTGAAGTAACCTGTCCCCAATAAAGGCTTCGGGTTGTGGTCCATTTCAACAGTGATCATCATGATAGCAAACAACTACAATATATTTACCAGAAAATTTTAACCGGTTAACGAAACCCATCCAGAACCATTTAATATTTGTGAAATGGATAAAAGATTCTTAAAGTGCAGAACTGGTTGCATTAGTCAGCCCTTGAAATAAAACCTAAAGTAAGTTATTAAATTATTTGTTTAATATTATTTTGATACTCAAATATAGTAATATTTAAAGTGCGGTGTAGTGTGCATTTATTGCTATTTAAGCTTCAAGGAATGAGACACAGCCACATAAGTATGAAGAATGATATGTAGTGTGCATTCATTGGTGATAGTTGGGAAGTGTGTTTAAATGTGTGACGTTGGTTAGTAATACTATTAGAAAACTCGTATAAGATTTGTTTATATCATGCTATAAATTGGTTTTTGGAGTTGGCTTGTAAGAGCAATGTTTGTCAATACCTAGAACTATATATCCGATCAACATTTTTTCTGGTTTTAGCATGCAATGGTGCTTTGATTTGATTCGAGTAGCCATCGCCATTTCTCCTCCTCAGCTTTTATAAATAAATGGTAATAATTTAGTTTTATTGCTCAACAAATGATTAAAAAGGCATGTGATGATAGCATTATTGAGTAAGAATAACTAGCAAAGAAAAAAAAAAGAAAAAAGGGAGAGTAGTTGAGGTGGGGTTGTAGAAAAAGACGAATTGGTGATAAGGTTGAATGGTGAAGTTAATGCGTCCACAGCAGCACGAAAACGACATGGAAATCAAAAGGTTCAGTTATGCTCTGCCAAGGAATCAACAGTAAGGCCCGGCCCGGCCCAGCTCCATCTACCCACTACCATTGCCCAATTCGGACAAGCTCAACCCATCTACGAAATTTAGATCTCTGCATTACCTTAACCGACAAACACTACAAACCTCTGTTTCCATATAATATATCACACACACTACGATATGTTGTACTTTCTGAGTTATTCACAGTACTGAATATTTTCGCATCTTGTCATGTATATTAGGGTATTGAAAATGATAGCTATGAATGTTGGAATATATATATATATATATATATATATATATATATATATATATATATATATATATATATATATATATATATATATATATATATATATATATTTAACTTAGAGAAATTTTCAATCTTTGACAATCACGCACATCGCCATCTTGATAGGCTAGCTAACTTGTTTGTAATCTTTCTGGCGTCCTTTGCACAAGAAAAGCCCTTTGAATGTGTTGTGAAGAAAAGATGGTGCATTTACCCAAGTATTAACCAAATACTACAATTTCATGCGATCAACATCTTTTCAATTTTGTTGGCTGTTTAAAAGATAAAGACGAAAGGAAAAAGTCAAAAGAAAATCCCTGTCATACAAACAAAAGGTGACAGCGGATAGTTTAGCGTCCAAGTAATATTGCAGACACTTGTTTATATATTATTACTATTATTTCTGTGTAAAATATTATTTTTTTAACCATTAGATTTACTTTTAATCTAAAATATTGGTGGTGCGCTTGCTATATTCTCTCTCTTTATCTTGGAAAAGTATAAAAATACTTTTGACATGTAAAAGGTCTTCCATTGTTTAGTTTATTTCGATGTTCTCAGACACTGTTTCTGATTTTGTATTTCTGGTTTTGCAGAAATCCAGGAGCGAAACTGCAATGGTTAAGAAGTTGGGTATTAAGAATGTAGAATGGAAAAGCGTGAGTTATACACGGTAAGGCATCAACTTTCCGTGTGAAAAGTTGAGCTAATCCATTCTTTTCAATAATTTTCATCATTAAAGAGATTGCAACCAAAGTTTGTTGCCATTAACTTATCATACACCCGACAGTCATATATTACACATAACTTATTATCATGACTAAGGATTGAAGATTAGATGCCCCACTTACATCACGGTGGTGCCGAAACCAACACAATTAAACTGGCATAAAAACAAGAAATAAGAAGAGCACATGTCATACAGAGTCATCGGATGGACCATATACATATATAGATATAGTTATTTAAGTATTATTATCGGAAACAAGAGAGTAAGATTGAGGGATTAATTGATTGATTAGCTAGGTGGATGAGCACATAATTTAGGAGTAAGATTCCCACTTAAAAAAGGGCATCTATTTCGCTCTGTCTTGAATTACATCGAATCCCATCTCAGTTGGGTCAGTGGCCTGAACTTCATAGCTTATTCCATCCAGAGCTCTTCTCAGCCCATCCTTTGATGTTGCGTACAGCATCTTTGCTCTTATCCTTGATGCTGTTGGAGACCTGACAAATTTTGCAAAAAACAAAATCAACCATCTTATTTAATTCCCACCATAATTGCATTTGCACCTAAAAAATAACTTAAATTACACTATTGGGTAATGGGTCATTTTCCAATTACATTATTTTGCCCTAAAGAGTCAAAATTTATACAAGAATGGTGCAGGGTGAGTTGCAAACAACCATGGTTCTGGTGCTGATGACAGTCATGACATACGAACAATACAAGGCTGATTAACTCAAGAAATGTGTCAGTAAATGAATTGTATATATATAGATACCATGCAATGAAGAAGATCTTGCTCTTCCGGCAGTTATCGACGGTGACAAAATCAAAATCGAACACGGCATATCTACAATCGTCGTCGGGCAAAGATGCTGCAAGATCACCGTAGCTTTCGCCGGGACCACCAACCTTATCAACGGTCACAAGCCTTGACTTTTCATCGATCTTAAACACTATGTATCTATGCACCTTCTTCCACTTCATTTCCATGAATGAGTTCTTGCACTCATCCGTCACCCACATCCCAGTAGTCGCCTGTTAATTCACAAATCACAACCAATTCATCACTATAACATTATAAACACACATCGAAATCTACAAAATCCAACCGCATACACTCTTGTATGATATTCATATCAAAATCAGAAGAAATTGAATGAGAAAAAGGGTTTCAGATGCAGCGGAGAGGTACCATTTTGAACGCCATCGCCATTTTTATGAGGTGAGAAGAAGAACAAAGTTTCCCTTACTTTTTCTCTTTTCTTATTGAGCGTTGAAAGTTGACAAGAATCTGAAGGAAGAGTGAGACTTGGGTCTATATATAAGCACGGTCTCCCCCAGTTTGCCATCGCTATTTCCTCTTATTTACAGATGTGTCCTGTTTTATATTTAATAAATCGTCAAAATAATTAAATATTCATTAATTTCATCTCGGCATATATAAAAAATCATTCAATCTTTGAATAAATGCCTGTTTAGTAATTTTACAAAAAATAAATATTTATAAATTTAATTACTATTCATAATTTACTAAATTAATCTAACGTATTATTTATTTTATATTTAAAGTTTTTTACCTACAATTATCTATTTTCTTAAGTGAAAATGGGTTAGGTGTGAAACCCCATAAAATGATATTTTAGAAGTGGTGGTAGTCTAAAAATAGTGAGACTCGATTATTTTAAATTAAAGGATTTTATTATAAATAATTTTGTTATAAACAAGTTTCATTATTTTAAAACGTATCATCTCTTATAAATAGTAAAATTATGTTTTATGATTTGGAAGTATAGAAATCAATTATGTGGTGGATGTTTTGTGTGATGATGATTGTTGTATGCTATGTGGAATCTGTTATATGTCTTTTGATGTTGGATTGGGTATTGATAAAGTGAAGTTTAATGATGGAATTATTTGGAAGCAAGTGTTAATCTTGGTTATAGGTTTTTGGTTTAAAATAAGGTCTTAGGAAGTGAAAACTGTGAGAGAAGTCTTGTGAACTGGTTCGAAGTATGTGAAGTCTGTTTTAAGTGTGTGGTGAGTGGTTAAGATGTTTAAAATGGATGAATTTGTGGGGAGAAGGTGTAATGATAGATAAGGTAGAGTTATACTTGGTTTAAAGTTCATTTTGAGGAAGTGGAGTACTGAAAATGAGAATTAAGGGATAGAGGTTCAAATGGTCTGTTGTAATAGTTTAGTTAAGTCAATTGTGACTTGTTTGAAGTCTTACCTTGCTGAAAAACGTGTCAAAAGTGATAAATTATGAATTGAGTCCTTAGGTTGTTGAATTGTAAGTTTTGGGGTAGAAATTGGTTCATAAACATTTTAGATTGATGTTATGAAGGTTTAGAATCACTTAGTCAAGTCTAATTAGGTATATAAAACAATCTAGAGGTGTTAGAAGTTGGGAAAAATAGATAGAATTGGTAATTGGGGTTTGAGTTGTATAATTCTGCATATTTTCGTTATGCAGATTATGCAGACTCGTTGTGCGAATGGATTCACACAACGAGTCACCCTGGCGAGATGCTCTCTGCTAGGGCATTCGCACAGCAAATAGACGCAATGTGCGAATGGTTTGATAGGGTTGCTCTCTGTTTGATGATCCGCATGGCGAATTTGGGCGCTATGCGATGGGTTTAGAGTCTGATTCAATTAGGAGTTTATTCGCATAGCAAGTTTAATCGATGTGCGAATGGTTATGAGGAGTGGGTCTCTGTTTGAGGATTCGCACAGCGAGTTGGGTTGTTGTGCGAGAAACTTCTATATTCGCTCTGCAAATGTGTGCGTTGTGCGAATGGTTCAGGTTTAATTCACTTTTTTCTTTTAGTCTTAAGTTGTTTTGAATGAATTGTTGAGTGCAATATGAAGTATGTTTAAGTTTGTCTTACATTACATAATTGGTTATTTTCACGAGTTATGATATAAAGTGAAAGTATGTGATTTCAAAGTATGGTTGATGGACGTAATTCCATGATCCTCACGGAGAGGTTACATGGTGGTGCCCTATGTTGTGATCCAAAGTGAATTCTCTTGTTGAGATTCAAGTATGTTTAGAATGAATGTAGGAGTTCAGTCTTGGGGGTTATCCTGAAACTCCAATGGTCTTTCATTCTCAAGTAGAGAGGATTGATCCATGTCATGAGGAGTAGCAGGAGGTCCTAGTCTTGGGTGCTTCCAGTATGATCCAAGGTGAGTGATAACAGATTAACCTCGTGAGTGTGGTAGGGTGAAACTCATTGGCAATGGCTTTGTAAAGCAGTAGAAGCCACCACGAGTGCACGACCTGCCATAGCTCGACAATCATTCTAAGTCCGGACAGTCCATTCATAATAAGTGTTCTGCATAAAGGGTTTATGATTGTGTAGTGATATGTTGGTTGTATATAACATGTTTTAAATGAGTTTATATATATATATATATATATATATATATATATATATATATATATATATATATATATATATATCGTTTCTCAATTGTAAACTAGCTTACCCTTACATTTTCTGTGGTCTGTCTTTGTTTGTGGTTTCTCTTGCGATGATCACCTTAATGGTGTGAGCTTAGGGATATAATCTTTCAGTTGACTCAGCGGAAGGTTGGGAGTGAAGCTTACAGAGTAGGTTCTACTCTTATTCTTTAGGTGAAGAATTTTATTCTTTGAAAGATCTGTAGTTCTGTTCTATCATTATTAATGTAAGGTTCATTTTAGTACTTTATATTACTAAATTGTGATGTTAGATTAGGTGCATTGTTTAATGAAAAATAATTTATGAATCAATCTATTTAATAACAAGTTTGAATAAAGTTGGATTGATTTTTTTTTTAAATAAGAGTAAAAGAAATCAATTTTTTTTAAGTAAGTTGACCTGTATCTTATCCAAAATAATTCAAATTTTATCACTTTTTTTTTTATAATTTTCATTTATTAATTTTTAAATATTAAAATATTATTGAATAGTTTAAATGTGTAATTTATTTGTTTATAAATTTATGTAGGTTGATTTTAATTTTCAATCAGTATTTTTATAAATAATATTTGGTAAAATAAGTTAATATTTTGAGTGTATTACAATGAAAGATGAATTAAATCGATCCTTGATTATAATATATAAAATAAAATATATTTTAATTAGTCAACCTATTATATCGTAGTGAATGAAATTAAAAACTTATGTTTTACTAAAAATGAATCGGGTTGAAGAAACTTATTTTTTGTTTAACTTAAAGTGAGTCAACTTATACAAGAATCACTTTTGAATCCTATATATAACAATTTATTTTCTATAACATACACATTTTTATCTTTATGAGAGATAATTAATAACTAATAAATAAACAGAAATAATTTCACATTGACTCATACATTCAGTCATGAAGCTAATGAAATTTGTATTAAACAAAATTATTCACTAACCTGCCCTTATTTACAAATGTTATTTAGCATTATGTAGCAGAATTTACTGTTTACTTTTACGATCACAGCAAAATTTTCAATTGAAGTAAATACGTAAACATCATTATTTACGTACACAATATTATTTGATAAAAATATACTTTAATATTAGTAGATAAATAAATAAAATGGTTCAGTTATTGATATAAAAACTAATTATTTATGAAATTAATGTAAACATTTAATATAGAAACATTAATATTAGTAGATTTGTACATTGAAATACTTAAATCTGTGTGCTATATATTTTAATATATTTTAAAATGTAATAAACAACTCATATGATTTTTTATACAAATTAATTGTGTATAAGCATAAATGTCAACTATAATAAGGACACTTTACTTTACAAATAATGAAAGTTTCAGGTAAAACTTTTTATTTAAAGTTATTAACTGAGATTTGTTATTTTTTGAGCATGAAATTAATTAGTACACAGTTATTTTAACTTAATTAATATATCAAACTCGAGCCACATGTAATATTCGTTTTATTAATAAGAATTAAAAAAAAATATTTAGAAAAAAAGATATTGCTTACCATTCACACTTAATTGGTTTTGTAAAAAATATAAGTAAGGTTTTTAATTATATTTTCTTATAAGTGCATAAGATAAAACTAAGTTCAATCTCAACAACAAAATTCTCTCTTTATATTTTCCATGCAATGTTATACATACCCTTCATTATCAATGTAACTTAACATATATTTCAACATATTGTTTTATTAATACGTTAACTAATATCATTATAAGAAAGCAAAAAAACACTTTAATATTATACGAACACTTCGAGATTCATGTAACTAAAATGAAAGATATATATCCAAAAAGAATATTTATTTAAATAGAAATAATTTTTACATACATGTTTATTATTAATTATCTTCTAAAATATTTCATTTCGTTAAATGACTTAAATTCTTTATATATATATATATATATATATATATATATATATATATATATATATATATATTAAATTTCCATTCATATACAATCATGTTATTAGGCTTTTAAAAAAAATATTCTCTAATATTTTTGTAATATTCTTTCTTTGTCATTAACTCTTGTCAATTAAAAGCATTAGCCATTAACAATATTAAGCACATAATTCAATTAAGAAATGTGCTTAGTATTTTATATAAAGTAATCAATTACATATAATTAATTTTTAAATTTTTTTTTAAAAACATTATGAGTAATAAATCTTGGATAATTTTTGTCAACAAAATATTATTTCAGATTTTCTTTAATTCAATAGAAAGATAATAAACTAATTCATTGAGGAGATTTTATTTTTATTTAATAAAGGCTATATATATATATATATATATATATATATATATATATATATATATATATATATATATATATATATATATACCTTTAATAAAACTTTCCAATCCTTCTAAAATAGCTTAAATATAAAACATTAAACGTGAAAAAGAAAAAATTAAAAGTTTTAACATCTTAAAGTAAAACAATTTAGCAATTATTTCCGTTAAGGAATATGGAAATATATTTGTACAGGAAACCATATTTTCTTTTTTATTATTTTTGTTTCTTACTAATTAATAGGAAGGAACCAGTTATTTTAGTATTCCGTTGTTGCCATAACCAGTTTTTTAATTTCATCAAATATTAAATGTTAATAAATGTCTATATTTAATGTTTAGTTTATTATACATTAATTTGCTTTCGTATGTACGGTGAAAAGTACGAGTATAAATAATATTTGTTTTTGAAATTTGATACAAAGACTGTGTATGAACATGTTTCTTTCTCTGCCTCATCTATTTTAATATTTGCCATAGTATATTATTTGAAATTATTAAAATATATTTAATTTATTAAATCATTTAAAATTAAATATTAAATATTTTCCTAATTTAGTTATTTATTTTAAGATATACATTTTATCATTTTTATGAGGGAATGTTTATTATTATTTGATATTCTAACATTAAATACTTCATAACATAATTTCTTATCATTTTTATTTTTTATATAAAAATATTTAATTAATATTTGAAACAATAAAGAAGAAGTATATAAATAATTATATAAGTATATCTATTTCTCCTAAAAACAAAGGTGAAAAAAAATTTCATACTCTTTATAAATAAATTTATTTCATATAAAGAATAAAAAACGAGATAATTAAATTTACATGTCGTCCACCGTCATCCTACAATTACCTCTAAAAATATATATTATTGAAAAAAGAGATTATTTGCGTGAGAAGAGAAAGTATTATTACATACATACATTGGATGCTGACATTTATTTCACGGTGAGACATTGGAGAGGAGTGGTGAGAAGGACGAATGCAAAGGTTGTAACACAAAGTGACAACAAAAGAAAAGATTTTTTTTTTTTTTTTTGGATGTTTTAACCCAAATTGGTCACGCTATTAATTGATTCTCATAAAGGTCTGATGTGCTGTGTCTGTAGTACTCTATATTAAATTCAACCTATTATCTAAGTTGAATTCTATTAGATTAATTTTTAGATTATCATGCATACTTCTATCTTATAGAAAATTAATATTATTATGTATTTTATTTTTGAGACTTGTGAGTGACAGGGAAAGTAAGAGATAAAAAGAATAATAAATGATAAATAAAAACACTTCCAAAAAAATTGTGATGACAAAAATAATCAATTTAAATTTGGACTTTGATCTATAGAAGGAAGTTGGATTGGATTGATAGATTAGTCAAACTATTAGGCTTAAATGAATTTATGTTGAACTGTATATACTTGAATAATTTATTATTTGAATATAACATCATATTTACGTTTAAATTTTTTATTTGGTACCACATAAGATAAGCATATTGAATTTTATCAAAATATTTTTTTTATATTTAAATTTTATAATTAGTGATATTGTATTGTATGATCATTTAGAAGAATCGACCAGATAGGATCACCAAGAAGGAGGGATCGATTGAACAGGATGAGATCAGTACTACCACGTGTCAGGCTACCAAGATAAATAAACGTTATTAGCCGACTGGACGGTCATGGAAGAATGAAAGACTGAATGGACGATCGTCAACGACAATTACCACTAAATATCGCTTTTAAACAAGGTTATTGGTAAAAAATACTTAATAGATCGTAATTGGATGGTGATTAGGATCAGACTAATCACAAGTCCATTTTAAAACTTATGTATTTATTGTAAATTTAAGATTTTACTATGACGTCGATTGAATTAATCAATGTTAAAGTATTTTTGATATATATATATATATATATATATATATATATATATATATATATATATATTTTGAACGATTTAAAGCCTTAACAAAAAATAATTTTGACTAAAAATATTCAAAAAAAATTTAAACTAACTTAGAGTAAAGTGTGAACGGAAGTTTTCCACCCTACACCTAAAATAAATATTAAACTAACTCAGTTAAACTAAATGAAACGGGTTTGGTCGGTTTTTCATACGAATTCACTCGTCTTATTTTTTTTTTCATCTGTAAATAAAAAAAAATATAGGAGAAAATAAAGTTATAATTGAAGTGAATAATTCTACTAAAGTCATTATGAGTTGTATTGGTATCTGGGTTCGAATGGACCACAGAATGTAAGAAATGAAAGTTATTTAATGTATGTAATTGATGGAAGCCTACTTGGGAAGATGTGCATTAAATATATATTGTTTCCACTGCAAACAAAAACACCCACCATTCAATGTATTTTAGCCCATAAATGTTTTCCAGTGTTGACTGACTATTACCTTCCTACTGTTTACCTCGGATCACACCCACATATTCCTACACTTTTTCTTTCTCAAAATAGTCTTTGCGTGAAAGCAAAGCAGATAATAAGAAGGTGAAAAAATACATAAAAAAAAAGTTTCGATCATAAACATGTCTGCATGGGTTAAGAATTTAAATTTCAGTTTAATTCCAAATAAGAAAATTAAATAATATATATATATATATATATATATATATATATATATATATATATCTCAAACCTAAAATTAGATATTTAATGATGGTTTAAAAAATCGATACTAAAGAATGTGAAACTATTAACGTGTTTTCCAATCATGATTCGGTTTTCTTGCCAACTTGAACTTGGTAATCATCCCTTTCTTCTCATACACCTCATCCTTCTTTCAGGTTTCCCATGCATTTGTCTAAGAAAAAGAAGCCAATGGAGTTAACATCGCCACCAGTCTCATATCAGTTACTTGATATTGAGACAGCGATAGAAATTCTGACATATGCAGTGACTCAAATCTTGTTTTCACATTATTTCTACACATTTCAGTTCTCCATGTCACCATGTTACATTTTCCCACATGCGTTGTGTGAGAGAGAGAGGATAATGAAGAATTTACAAACACTAAAATCCAGTGAAATAGCCAGAAAGATAAGTTCTGCAGCTGAATAGGGAAGCATGTATATCGAAGGAAGGGCCCTTTTGAATTCATAAACACCCTATCAGGCCCACAGCTTCAGGTGGCATGATTGATTTGTTCCTACCAGAATATTAGTTTTTAACTCAGCAAGATGGTTGTGCATGATGTCTAACTGCTCTTAGGTAAGTGTGGTAGACCTTCAACAACTTTAATATATTGATGAAGCTTCTTCTGCATGGAAGCACTCGCTCTTGTGGTGCATGATCATCTTCAATTTGACAAAACAAGAGCTAATAATATAGGCTAACTTTATCTTGTTGGACCTTATGCATGCATATATTCTGATTCAATGTTTATCTGACTTGTCAACATTAGGCAACACTGATCTCATTCGATTCTAAAACTCTACACTCAGTTTATTATCATTGTTCATACCAAAAACTGAAAAGGTTAGATTTTGAGAAATTAAAAGAAGGGTTAGAAATCTTATCGACTAAAAATAAAAACAATTTATAATATATAAATTAATATAAATTTTAATTTTTAATTAATTTTATAGAATTGAATTAAACTCAATTTCTTCTACACAAAGCTTCAGAGCTCTTAATATTACAAAGTATCACAAATTTCTTAATAAACTCTCACTTGATAAAATTTAAACATTACGACTCTCACTTAGCTTTCAACTAAAGTGGCATGATCCTATCCATGAAACAAATATATACTGTTATGTTGTTGACATAGATGCATCTGGATTAACGAAGAAGGTATGTGAATAGTATACAATCAATGAACTGTTTCAGAAGATAATTTCATCAATTCAGTAGACGTAAGAAACCAGAAAATTTAATATCAAAATGGTCTACAAAACCTTTGATAAATATTTTATCGAATCAATTCTTCCCAAATCACATTTATGATATATGCTTATGGATTTGTAACACTATGTATTGATAAATACTATTTAAAATTTGGGTAACTAGTAACAAGTGTACTGATCCAATGTTTTCTTATAATTTATAAGTTATATTACGAGTCCATTGTATTTATTTAATGATTTGTAATATTTTTTTTATATATAAAAAGGGGTTCTAATGCAATTAATTTAAGTCTATATAATTATTCTTCGACTCATTTACACATTTAACCATTCAATATAATTATAAAACAACAATTTTACCAAAATTTAACCTTATGATGATAGCATTATAAAACAACAATTGTAACGACGAAAAAGCGAGATTGAAAAGGAATTCAAAACAAAAATTGATCACGTAGTTGTCAAAAGAAATGGTGGAACAATGAGTGATTTGTCGGTGGTATGCTACTAAGGTTTCTGTCACCAACAAATGGTATAAAGAAAATAAGGAATGGTTTTGAAAAACTATGATAGAAAGGATACATAATAATATTATAAAAATTACATGAATGGAGCATTATTACTTTTTCTGCACATTAAACCACCTGCAAAGTTGGTGCATCCATGATCTTATAAATAACATCAAATCAAATCAAATTTAAAAACAATTTCTATGTATATGTTTTATCATAATTGAGTTACATACTAGTTTTTGCATATAGTATATTATTACCTTTACCTAAATGAAATTATGTTGAATTTTCTTAAATAAAATTTGAAAGTTCAAAACGTAAAAATAGATATAATACACCGAATAAAAAAATTCTAACTTTTACACAGTCGTTATTTTTTATATCATACTTTTTTCTTTTATTTATATCTCTTGTTTCCATTAAAATTGTGTTTATATTATTATTTTTCCTACTTAATATTTATCTTTTCTCCATTTCAATTCAAAATATTAAGATATTTATATGATATTGAAGATTATCATTGCTATACGTCCATTGCTGTATATAAATTTTGCAACTCCTTCGTTAGCTTCCAATGGAAATGGTATTTGAAGAGAAGAGAACAGCAGATAGAGATATGTGTTCAGAAAACGGTCCTCAAAAGTGAAAAGCATTTAGCTGAATTCTGACCTGTGTTCATATGCATGCTTGATATATATATATATATATATATATATATATATATATATATATATATATATGTTCAGCATATAATAATCTGCAGTCTTGAGTTTGGTGAACTTGTGTATGGTGAGGAATGATGATTGTTTTATCAGCTTATCATATTCCTTCACCAGCATGCCAAGCAAAGAGAGGCTTTTGTTGCTGAAATAGTTTACCTATATATGAAACTTTGTGAGTAAAAATGTAGTTATGGAATTGGCACTGCTTCTGTAACATATCAAACTTTATGCAGAGAAGCCATGGTTGGAAAAAAGCAGTTTATATGTATTCGAGATTTTCATGATGTAGGCTTATTTCTTGATGGCAAATTTTCCTGAGTGAAGAAGGACCAGAAAGAGACATATAAATAAATAATTGACACTGCTACTTTGCCAGTGCCAGCGATGGGATCCAAGAATCAAACAACTTTTGTCCTTTTGAAGTTGCTTTCTGAAACTCATAACTTTCTTCTTTGTTCATCATTCAAAAACAAATATTTTAATACAGATTTTTGTATAAAATTTTGTTACGTATCACTTTTTTACTATATCTGTTATTGTACTGATATATTCAAAATTTAATAAAACGAGACACATATGTATTATATCAAAATATTATCAAAAAAATATGTATTAACATATAGTTACCTTCCTTCTTCATTCTTTATGATTTCATTTTGAAGATAAAAAGAGAGAGAGTAATGACAATACTTAGATGAGGTGCTTAAGGAATGCGGCCTTTTTTTAACTCTTTTTTTTACTATGTTATTTATTTAACATGTACAGTGAATCATCACTCTCCACAAGGTGATTTTGTCTTCTTTTTATTTTTTATAAGGTTTAGTTTCACAAATTAATATAAAATATCACATTTTTTATTAGGTTTTTAAAAAACGTATAGGCATAGTGAAAATAATTAAATTTATTTTATTACTTATACAAATTGTAGATAAGAATTTAAAAATAAAGTAACACTTTTAATCATTTATAAAAGTAAAAAACACGAACTCAAATTAAATTTTTTTATATACTAGAGCAAGCACTACTCACTGAACCTTTGAATTTAAGAAATTAAAAAAAAATTAGTCTCTGCTTAGTTTGATATTGGTATTCTAATATACTTCTAATATACCTCATGAGAAAATAAGAAGATCCTAAATGAATGAAAAGTCATTGATTCTATAAGTTATCTTAATAAAATCAAAATTATGGTTCTTGTAATTCAGAATTTTACATTGCTCTTACAAAGTGAAATCCTTTTCTTCTTCTTTTTTTTGTTAAAATTCATATATTTCATTTGTATTTGTATTATAAATGTATTCTTTTATAGATTAATTATACAACATTGTCTACATTTTACATTAATATTGGAAAAGAAACATAATACTTGGATAAAAGATCTATCTTTTATTGATTTTTCATTATATATATATATATATATATATATATATATATATATATATATATATATATATATATATATATATATATATATATATATATATATGAGTGAGTAACTGAACTGAGCACCAGGTAGTGAATCATAAATAACATCCAGTGTTTTCTTTTGGAGAATCTGAGTTTTTAACCAGCCACTCCAATAAGAAATTGTTTGATTTTTTTTTTCTTTTAAGAAACATATGACATTAACTTATAATTCTCAAAAGTTCTTCGGAAACTTATTTTAATGAACTTTAATATAACTTATAGGTTTAATGTCTCGGTAGGTCCTTATTTTCGGCGTGAATTTCAAATAGGTCCCTTTTCTTTTCGGCGTCTCAATTGAGTTCTTTTTTGTGTAAAATTGAAGCAATTAGGGGTCTGCCGTCAAATTAGACAAACGGCCGTTTAAGTTTGCCTACGTGTTATTAAAAATGATTTTGAATTAATTTTTGTATTAAAAAATGGATTTGTTCTTCAAGGGTAAAAAAGGCAAACTGGGGCAAACCCTTTTCTTCTTTTCTTCTTCGATTGGAAGCGCGGTTCTTCTTTTCTTCTTCGATTGGAAGCGCGGAGGGGAAATCCCTTCCGAATGAAGAACTTACAAGAGGTCATGATGCTATTCGCTATCAGGACCGCCGGCGACGACGCCGGTCACCACCAGGGCTTCTCCCAGCGCCCCGTTTCACTTCGGGCAAAGCACTCCTACACCAGCGTCCACAACCGTCGCGACCCCTCGAGATCTCCAGTCAGGCGACCGTTGCGCGACCACGCTCCGTCAAGCTAGGACAGCCACCGGCGATGACGGTCACCATAGGAGGAAGATTTACCAGCGTCAACGCGACCTTCTCCTTCTTCGCTCTTCTCCGACAACCTAACTTCACCGTGCTTCTCACTGTTCCTGTTTTTTGACTGTTGGAGACATGAAGAGAAACTCAAAATTTGTTTTGTTTGTGCCCGAGTGGTTCTTGATGGTTCCTAGTGAATACAGGTGAGTAGTGTGAGAAGTGTATGATAGATGATGAAGGCGTTGAGGTGGTTACGGATGAGAGGAGTCAAAGGTTGGAGTTTGTATGGTTGCAGTAGGCAGAGACTGGGAAAAAAATCTCTACATAATTGAGCTCAACCGTAATTGCAAACTAACTTTTAAGTGCCTTACTTGAGCTGGCATAATCCAAGAATAAACGAAGCAAACAAACAGAGGGCCAGTGAGAATGTGAACAGAAGTTAGACATTTTATTCCAACAACAATGCCACTTAGTGGTAACCAATGCTTGACCAAAAACGACAATATTAAAGGTTGTATTGAAGTTGAGCAGTTAGAGTGTTGATTCCAGATTTGTTGGGAAAAGAAGGAAAACCAAAGGTTTGCACCTAGCGTCACAGCCGAACGGTATGAGTGCGTATGTGACTAGAGAACGAACGTCCCTAGACGAACGCTACGAACACACAGTACTGCAGCGTGGATGACCGAACGGTATGAGTAACATGTGCGACTGGAGAACGAACGTCCCTAGCCGAACGCTGAAGGAGATGAACAGAGAAAGAGAGAGTAAAACGCACAGAAACAATATTATTCACTCTGATTTCTTCAAAGTCACATTTACAAGAACAGAGGTTTAGAATTTATACAATGAAAAGGCAACTGGACAGTTAATTATAAACTGTCCTCTCTGAAACAATCATTACAAAACTCTAACACAAAGCTGCCACAGTCCTCTCTTATTTAGGTAATTTCCTAATCTAAACCGAACAAATCTAACCCAGAACTACATAAATCAAGGTAAATCAACAAAAACATAGAAAGCCCTTTGAGAGAAGTATAAGAATGATCCAGTTAAAGGGAAATGAAGCCATACAAGGTACCAAATCACTTCATCTTAGCCTCTGTAAAGAGAACATGACGATTAACCCTAGGATCAAATTTTCGAAACTCAAGCTTCTCTGTGAACTGTCTCGGCTTTCTCTTTTCATAGAAAAATCCAGTGCCGACAGCAGACACTAGTTTCACATGAGCCTTTTTCTTCTTGTCACCCATTCTTTACTCTTGAAAGTGATATCACTATCTATCACAAACGCAAGATCTGTAATGGAGGTGTTGTGAGACGCAAATATGTGTGGTAGATGTTCGATTCGTCGCGCTGCTGCAGGTGTGTAAGGCTGCTCCTTCCACTGTTTGTCGTGACTAACGCCGGTGAGGTGCGATTGGAGGTTATCAGAGGAATGGCAAAGAGAAGATGATATGAAGAGGATTATATGAAAAGGGTTTGCCCCAGTTTTCCTTTTTTGCCCTTGAAGAACAAATCCATTTTTTAATACAAAAATTAATTCAAAATCATTTTTAATAACACGTAGGCAAACTTAAACAGCCGTTTGTCTAATTTGACAGCAAACCCCTAATTGCTCCAATTTTACACAAAAAAGAACCCAATTGAGACGCCGAAAAGAAAAGGGGCCTATTTGAAATTCATGCCGAAAATAGGGACCTACCGAGACATTAAACCTAACTTATAAAAGCAACGTTTTTTACCTTATTGCAACAAATCCCATTATCAAAAGTATGACAAAACTATAATTTATCTAAATAAACCTTGAGTTATCTGTTAAAACTTGTTTTTTTGTAACTGCCTTAATTTATTTCAATTTATTTTAATTTATTAGTTGCTACACTTTAGGAGCAAGTCTCGTTCTTATCCACCGTTTCTGGAAACTGCTACGTGGTTTCTGAAAACTGCTATTGCTACGTGAATGCTTTCAATTTTATCATTATAAATGTATCTGAGATATATTGAATAATATATCCTTTTCCAGAATTAAGGAATTCTCCACCGTCTTCCTTCTTCATTTTCTCGTTGCCTCTTTTTTGTTCTATTAATCCAACAAATTGGTATCAAGAGCATTTTTGTTCTTAAGGGACCTGTAGAATGGAAGGAGAGTCAACTTCCTTTCCAGTAACACTTCCCATCTTTAATGGGGAAGACTATGATATGTGGGCTGTAAAAATGCAGTCCTATCTAGAGGGACTGGATTTATGGGAAGCTGTGGAAGAGGATTACACTGTTCAACCGCTGCCAGAGAACCCTACCTTGGCTCAAATCAAAAATCACAAGGAACAAAAAACAAAGAAGGCAAAGGCAAAGTCATCCTTGTTTTCTGGTGTTACAAAATTGATCTTCACCAGAATCATGACTCTTAAATCACCAAAAAAAAATTGGGATTTTTTGAAGGAAGAATATGAAGGAGATGACAAAATAAAAAGCATGCAAGTGTTGAACCTAAGGAGGGAATTTGAGATGCAAAGGATGAAAGAGTCAGAGACAATCAAGGAGTACTCAAACACGTTATTGGGCATTGCCAACAAAATAAAGTTGTTAGGCAGTGACTTTGCAGACTCCAGAATCGTCGAGAAAATCCTTGTGACAGTTCCAGAAAGGTACGAAGCGTGTATTGCCTCATTGGAAAACACAAAGAATCTGTCCAAGATTACTTTGGCGGAAGCGTTACATGCTTTGCAGGCCCAAGAGCAACGGAGGCTTATGAGGCAAGAACATGTGGTTGAAGATGCTTTACCAGTAAAGCATCAAGTTGCTGCAACCAGTAAGAAGAAAAGCTTCAAGAAATTCCATCCAACAAGCAGCGAAGATATTACAAACAAAGGCAAGGATAAAAAGAAAAATTATCCACCTTGTAAGCATTACGGAAAAATGGGACATCCACCATTTAGATGTTGGAAAAGACCAGACGCGAAGTGCAGTAAATGCAATCAGCTTGGCCGTGAAGCTGTCATTTGTAGAAGCAAACTTCAACAGCATGAAGCCAATGCCCAAGTTGTTGAGCAAGACGAAGAAGATCACATTTTTACTGCAACATGTTTTTCAGCAAGGGGCAACTCAGAATGCTGGCTGGTTGACAGTGGGTGTACCAACCATATGACATATGACAAAACTCTATTCAAGGACTTGAAGCCCACTAAAGTCTCGAAAGTCAGAATAGGAAATGGTAGCTATATTTCTGCAAAAGGAAAAGGAACCATAGTAATTTCAACGAGCACAGGTACAATAACAATCTCAAATGTTCTTTATGTACCTGACATTGATCAAAATTTGCTAAGTGTAGGTCAGTTGATGGAAAAGGGATTTAAAGTGTCCTTTGATCATCAACATTGTCTTATTTATGACATTGCTGACCGGGAAATTCTAAAAATTAAAATGAGAGATAAAAGCTTCTCATTTGATCCAACAGAAGATGGAAACTGCTACTGCTACGTGGTTTCTGAAAACTGCTATTGCTACGAGAATGCTTTCAATTTTATCATTATAAATGTATCTGAGATATATTGAATAATATATCCTTTTCCAGAATTAAGGAATTCTCCACCGTCTTCCTTCTTCATTTTCTCGTTGCCTCTTTTTTGTTCTATTAATCCAACATATCCACATACTCTGAAAGGAAATGTCCAAATCACTTCACATCTTTAAAGAGGTGAAAAAAAAAACAGAATCATTTCAATGCACAGGGAGTGATTGACATGGCTGGGCAAAACAGAGCACTTTTACATGTATAAAGCAAACAAGTACATCTTCGAGAGGAAGAAGTAACAGATAAATACTTGAAATTGTAGAATTGTAGCTTTTATAGTTATACAAACGCCTAAAGGGGATCAGAGCAAATCAATGAACCAAACAATACAAATTTTTCCATAGTTCTCCTCCGAAACATTTTTCTGATTAACAGTGTGAGTGTCACTTTCCCAAAAATAAAATATACATGATTCAGGTTACACAAAACTGAAGTCAACTTTCAGATTAACTAAATTAGAAAAAATTAAAAACAAAAATTAATAGAAGCATTCAGGAGGATGCACAATATGCTCACAAGCCACAGATACTTCTAACTCCACACTGTCCATAGAATGGCAATCCCAGGAATAAAAACATTTGAATTTTAATAACTATTTACACACCTAGAGTTCTTGGGGTAACAGATTGTCTGAGACTTCTACTGATGGGTAGGTGAACGTAAACCTCATGGACATCTTGTTTACAAACCTCTCCTCTATCACGGTCTATCGCATAGCAGATGTAAATTGTGTCGATTACATTGTCTAGCACATGCACCAGGTAACCCAACACTACTATCAGTAGCACCCATGCCATTGCAGCCACAAAATATGAATCAGTCCCAAGATTGGTACCAGCTTTTAAGATAACACAGGCCTGGTTATACATAAACAATCAAGACAAACATTCATATGAGAAACATGAAATAATGATAAAACCGTAAAACAAACTACTAACAATGCATTACATCGAGAGAATAACCACATCCATTAAATAACCGACGAGCTTTTTATCTCAAAAACGGAAAAGAACGGTTCATATTAATTTTTAGGACATTATTTTCCCGGAGCCTGGAGTTTTATAAGAAAATGAAGGTTCAATCAACTGACTTGTATCCTCCCCCAACCTCCCTTTAACCTCAAAAACAATTCCAACAAATGAAGTATAAATTGACATCAATTTATGGCTACCTAGTAAAAATGAGAGCTATATCATAAATCTACAATTAATGGAGATTTATAGCTACTTGTAGTCCTCAGTTTTATTAGGGAAATTAGCTTCGCATATTTATATTTTGACACTTTATTTGAAATTTTAGTATTTTATATTTGTAGAAGCTATTAGCGTTATTTTAATGACTTTTACATTCGTATTTTTTTTTAAAAATGTAAAAGATAACCTGTAGTTTAACACCAGATCATCAGCGATTCAGCATTGGGAGTAGAAGGTCAACAAAGTCGGCATTAGGTGCTCTCTATAGCATCAATTGATGAAATCACAGAAATAAACTATTATGGAATGCCAATCGCTAAAACGCCAGCACCCAGGGTCAGGTTCAAGAGATTCCAGTCAGTGCCAACACTAGGCACTCAGGATTGAAGGCCAAGAATGTATTTTGAATCTTTAGACCAAAAGAAGGCATATGACGTTGTTCTCGTCAAAGTCTAGGGGATCTTAACTGGAGCATTCAGAATAAGTTGTCATTTTCTGAGAATTCTTTTGTAATAATCATAAACACAAGAGTAGTTATCATTTAGCATTTCTTTTAGTTAGTGAGATGCGTACGCATATAGTGTTTGGTTCTCAAAGCAGTCATGATCAAGGTGGTTCAATTTATCAAAGATTAGTTCCAATATGTCAACAATTCATTTTGAGTGGCATTTTGTTTGTGAGTGTGGTAGTTTTGTAAAAGCTCAGGTTCCTACAGGTTAGCCCAATTCCTATGAAGTTACAGTCCTCGAGCCGATGAGGATGATATACAACATGGGTTGGTATGTTCCAACCCAATGGGTTGGATTTTACCAGAAGGTAGACAACTTCTCAGTTTCAAGTTGATAAGGAGAAGAGTGTATACAACAGGGGTTGATATGTTCCAACTCAATGGGTTAGATTTTACTTGAGGGTACAGAGGTAATAAGATCCCAAAGAGTTCCAAAACATTATTCAAGCTCTAGAGTTCTTGGGAAGGGCTCCAGGAGCACAAATATATTCATTCTACCCTTTCCATAGTCTTGTTTTCTACTTGTTTTTCCTTGTGTAACCCACTCTAGGCTAAATAAGGTTGATGAACTTAAATGAAACTTTATGTTATCCGAAACTGTTTATACAAGTTTATTCCGCAAAATTTTCGCATCTTTCTTGTTACTTTTATTGTTTTCTTTAGTTTTGGGGTATAGCAATTGATCGTAGGTTGTGGCAACTGGAACATTGGGCATAGACTGGAACTGAAATTGTTTGCCAATTGTATGGGCGAGTCTAGGAATTAGGGTTTGTGAAATTTCATGTAGTCCCATATTGAGTAAAATAAACTACTTGATACAGTGCTTAAATCTTGAGACTCTCCCACCTTATAGACTAGTTTCTTTGATTAGACTCTTCTCTTGTGCTTAAGTCCTAATCAAGTTAGTCTCTGTCTAGGGAATTATAAATATTAATTTTGAGTCATGGTTGAGTCAAGGAACTGAGCTTAATTTAATTGCGTAGAATCAAACCATAATTTCATCATTTGGTTTGCATGAATTGAACTCAAATTTGTAGTATGAAAAGAACGGGATTTTGAGTCCTAATCAAGTTAGACATTGTCAGGGAATTATAAATATTAATGAGTCATGGTCTTGCGTCAAGGAACTGAGCTTAATCTAATGTCGTAGGTTCAAACTATAATTCATCAATTGGCTTGCATGGATTGAACTCAAATTTGTAGGATGAAGAGAATGGGTTTTTTTACCCTGTTTCTTTCATTTTTCTAAACACTTGCAAGAATTCTTTGTCTTCAATTATTTCCATCTTAATGAATTACTAGCTGAAATAGTTTACATTGGTAGTAATTAGCACTTATCACAGTCTTTGTATGCGCATTAACTCTACTAACTATCTACTATTGGCATGATAGGAAGTTTCAATTTCATAATATTTTTATTCCAAAACCTAACTTTCGTTACTATATAGATTATTCCATGGTAAGAACATACAGATCACAGCACATTTGCAATACAAATTTCCTATTAGCATCACGTACCACTATTGTGTATGTTGCAGAAAAGACAAAAACGATTCCCGCCAG
Source organism: Vigna angularis (assembly GCF_016808095.1). Classification (NCBI taxonomy): domain Eukaryota; kingdom Viridiplantae; phylum Streptophyta; class Magnoliopsida; order Fabales; family Fabaceae; genus Vigna; species Vigna angularis. The sequence continues at coordinate 38,381,115 of NC_068974.1, forward strand.
AATACGAGATGAGATTGTCTCCACGAAAACAGCAGAGAGAAGATTGCGTCTCAGTAGTTCATATGTCATCCTTGCAGAAGAGCAGTAGGCTTCACCAGTTATTGCAGCAAAGTTTACGGTGAACTTGTTGAGAAAATCAACTGCTGTCAGTAAGGCGTTTACACAGCACCGCAGAACAAGGTTCACTATCCCGGGAATATCCTCTTGTCTTGCACTGTCAACCGCAGAACGCACCATTCGAACAACAAAGATAAGCAACCCCGACAAACATATGGTGCCAGAAGAAGAACCAAAAGCATTTCTGCAAGCCAAATTCCACAGTTAGTGTCTTCCTAAATGAAAAGCAACCAACCATTCAACACAGTTGAACACTTCGTTATCAGCCAATCAAGCAGTACACCAGAGGGAACCACGATAATATATACTCAGAAGCTCAAAGACATGCAACAGGTAAGAGCAATCTTGAACTAAGAAATTTTAAAAGCAACCAGCAAGAGCTAAAGAATTACTGAAAATGGAATCAAAGAAAACATTTCAAACCAAGCACTAACACTAGGCTTCTGGAGTAAGAATTTATGAATGAAAATTTATATATAAACAAAAGATGTACTGTAAGCAAATCAAAGCACGCAATTTAATCCAAACTAACCAATCTAACAGTGGAGTCCAAATGAAACATGATATAAGCGAACAAATGTAAGGAAACAACAACAATGTTGACCTGAGAGAAGTTCGAATACTCCGCTTAGGAGTTTCATGATCCTTAGAGAAATACCAATTAGCTATGGTGCCACTGATGACATAAACTTGAGCTTCAACCATAGCTGCCGCAGACCACAACATGGTGAGAATAGCCAAAGCAAAATAAGCAGGAACCCATGAATCTTCCTTCCACACACAAGCATATCCGCTCGCCAAATTCTTCACCGCAATCTTCCCATTAAACCTCGAAAACACCATGAAAACCACTATTGGCACGTAATACGCGAGAAGCCCGACGATCAAACAAGGCAGCACCCCGAACAAGTTCAAATTCCTGGAAAGTGCGTGGGAAGCGACCCCGATTATGCTGATAGTGAGCTCCACGCGATGCCAATTCACGACCAAGATCCACACGACGGCCCCAATCACCAAGAAGACGAAGACCATCACGACAACCCGATACGCGAGGGGGAAGGCGGTGCTGCAAGACGAGCGGAGGGTGCATGCGACGAACCAATAGACGTTGAGGAAAATAGGGATGGCGATGAAGAAGGGAATCGCAGCGTAGACAATTTGTTTGGTGTAATGCTTGAGTAAGAGAAGCAAAGCCCAGCACAGGGGGATGCTAAGAACGAAGGTGATGACGAGGGTCCATATGAGACCCTTGACCAAGTGCGAGGAAGAATCGAGGGAAAGCCACGAGGAAAGGGAGGAAGAAGTGGAAGAAGGGTTTAGGACGCAGGAGGAGGAGGAGGCGTCGTAGGAGAAAGATGAGAGAGAGGGGTAGTCGGTGTTCCGGTGGAAGACGGCGAAAATGCCGAAGGCGAAGGTGGAGATGACAAAGAGAAGGAAGAGGATGAGGAAAGGGAGGTCCTTGAAGGAACGAGGACCTGAATTGTAAGTGATGTGAAGGTATTGCTGGTTTGACTCCGATTCTTCTTCCACCGCCGAAGATGCCGAAGAAGGGTACGAGGGTTTCGACAGAAAGGGTTGCGATGCCGAGGATTCGAATGGAGAATCGCCTTTGTTGTTCGGATCCTCGCTGCCACCCATCATGATAATGCACCCCAACAATACACACAAACGGAACAGAGAACACAAAAACAGAGTGAGAGTCGCACGTTTGAATGGTGGCTGGCTAAGGTGATGTTCTGTATTTTTGGACTCAATTCTGAGCTGTTTGGTGGCACTCTCAGAACAGGACTCTTTCAACTCATAATTTCTATGTGTAGATTGTTAATTTCTTATGTTCAATCCAAATACACAAAATGAAATTTTGTGTGAAGTGAGAAATTCTCCTCACGAATAATATACTGCAGATTTTGTTTTGTAATTTGGGAAAGGCTGGTGGATCTGATGGGGAAAACAAAGTGAAATAAAGTTTTGAATTTTGTAGTTTCACTTACGTATTAATCTAACTGGATTTTAATCGAATTTTTAGCATAAAATAGCATGTTTTATGTTTTATTTTCTTGCAAGTGGGTGAAATGAAATGTTCCTTACATCATTGTTATTATTATTAGATTATACAAGTGTTTGCTCTTGGTAGTGCTTGGTCACTACAATAGTATTAATTGATTGTAAGGATATTCTCATATACGTTTATTGAGATGCTGAATGTTAGTTATTGTGAAAGAACTCTGTTTTTTTATTATTATTATTATTATGGGAAGGAGATGCATACCCCAATAGAAAATGAGACAGCAAATCAAAGGATGGATCACGTGCAGCACATGGTTGATCGTTGTGTTGTGTTTTGCATTACGACAAAAGTAGCTTCGATTCAGAGACACGGCGTACTCTGTTCAAACACCTGAGCTGCAATCCCATGTTTTCAGACTCCATGCCCTTATGCCTTTTTACTTCGACTCTGTTCAGCTTGATACGGTAAACAGCACTTGCAAAACTAAAATCCCATTTTTTCTCTCGCATGAATATTGAAAAAGTGTTTTCATCTATGATTATAGTTATTATATTATCTATCTAAGAGAAATATTTATATCAGGAATACTCATTAAAAATATTTCACCAAAATAGACTTTACCACTGATGTCACCCCCTTCAAATAATACAAATCATCTGTTGCCTTGAATTGCATTGCTTTGAACTCTAAAATTACACCAAATTATATGTGATCTGATTCTACTGAACGGCTTAATCTTCCTCCATAAATTTCAACAGAGATTTTAGACCTTAAGTTGTTATCTAGTACTGCTAGTTTTCTGTCTCACCTGTTGCATAAGCCAACAACAAAAGTCATCGAAATCAATGATGGCAGAGTAGTTAAACACTTCCGATTCTTAAACTTTGATTAAGAATACGCCCTATTACATTTTGTAATTTATGTCAATCTAAATTGATTTAATGTATAAGTTAGGTTATTATCTTAAATTTTATGTAATTACAAATGTTGAGTTTTGAAAAACTTAAAAAGCCTTTTAAGATTTAATGAATTTATTTATTTATTTGTATAAATAAAAAATAGTCGTCATTTTAATTTTTTGTTATATTTAATAATTTTAAATACAATACGCTGAGCATGGCAATTTAACTCTTTAGTCAAATAAAATGTTAAGAGCAAACATTAGCCTCTGACAACAACAACTCGGCATCTAGTGAAAATTAACTGAAATAGATAACTTATAATTGTGTGTTACTTTCGTACATTTTCTTTTACAATGAAAGAGAAATAGAAGGATGGAATCAAATCAGCTATGTGATAGTTATAAAACTTGTGGCAAAACAAATATTTGAATAAAATAACTCTTTCCTTTGTTCTACTGCAGACGGCTCTGTTAAATACACAAGAATGGCCTTTGAAAACTATAATAAACAGACAAACATGAAACGGACTAAAAAAATACCAATTACAGTATGTTGCTGAGATCGTTACATATAAAAGAAACTGGATTTTAGTATATTTTTTAACAGTAACAATCTACCGATTCTCTTTCAAGTCAAGTTGGCATGTTTGAACTATACTTTGTAAAGCATGGTTTAGACCCTGAATGAAGCCAAATAATAATTTTACAATACCATAATCGAAGCATGAGGAAGTTCAACTTTCATCATCCCAGTGGCTCTTGGGTATCTCCCCAGAGTCTGCTATCACTACCTTCTTCCTGGGTTTTCCACTGTAGGTTCCAGCTCCCCCTTCAATTGCATACACAATATCCATGCCTTGTACAACCTTGCCAAATACAACATGCTCTCCATCCAACCTGCAATATTTACATATAAGTTGACTTCATAACATAACTACGAAGTATTAACCAGTGATAATGACCCAATGAGCATGTATTTTTCCTTTATAATAACGAATTCAAAGCTAGAGTCTATTTGTTGGAGTCACACATTAAGCAAAATCAACTAACTGATCCGCTACTTAGGCTTTATGATTCTCCCACCAAATGGACTAGTATTTTGGGTTAGGCTCTGCTGTTGTGCTTAAATCCTTATAATTAGTGTTTCCATAAGAGTTGAGCTATAGATAGTCATTTATGACCTGAATTAAGGTGCAAACCAAAATTGATATATGAATAAGTGTAGGTAGTGTGAAAGTCGTCGTGAACTGACCCCTTAAAAGGGTGACAATGCTATGAATCTCGCATTAAGTAGAATGAACAACTTGATGCAGAGTATTTAAGTCTTGAGACTCTCCTTCTTAATAGACTAGTCTTTTAGGTGTGTGTGCAAACCTGAAAAAGACTGCGCTTAACCTATGAGAACTTAATCCAACTGCATCTGTTCCCCAGTCTAGAAATTGTCCAAACCATGCACTATCAGGACAAAAATAACTTACCAACTGGCCTTCACCGTTGTAATGAAAAACTGTGAGCCATTGGAATCAGGTCCTGAATTTGCCATAGAGACAACGCCTGAAATCATGGGAGTATGACAGAAAAACATTAAGTTCTAAAATATTTATAATAAAATGAAATGCTTGCAACAAGCAAATTTTTACACACCAGCATGAGAATGTTTAATCTTGAAATTCTCATCAGGAAAGGTGCCACCATAAATAGATTCAGACCCTTTACCATCACGATGAACAATGTCTCCGCCCTGAATCACAAAACCAGATACTATCCGATGAAATGGTGTTCCTTTGTAATGAAGCTTTAAGCCATTTTCACTCTTTCCTTTCTGCCCTACACAACATGGAACACTCCTAATCAGTGCAAGGACCGGTCAGGATTAAATTAATAAACAAGAAGAAGAGACTACAGCTACCTGTACACAAAGCTCTAAAATTTTCTGCACAAAGAAAATTCGGTCATTAGAAATTGCACTGCTGTAAAGTATGAGTAACAATTACATTTTTACCAAAGAAGCTAACGCTTGGTTCAGGAAGAATGAAAATTCATATTCTTTAAACAATTAAGCTTCAGAAAGGAGAAATTGAAATAGAAGGACATTGACATACCCACAGTTTTCGGTACAACTTGGCCATACAATCCAATCACTATCCTACCTGCAGGAGCTATTTTGTGAGTCAAAATGATTCAAATGATTGCATTGGGTAAAATTTCTAGAAATATTGCTAGACAACCTAATCGCTGTTTGTCAATATCAATGTCCAAGAACACTCTGTGTGTAATTTCAGGGACCTGTTGTATTTTCTCCTCAACAACCTACATTAGAAAAGGGAAAAGTTTCAGTTAAGATGGAAATCATAAGTTGGAAAAATTTACAGATGACCTTATGTTGAAATTACAAGGTTTTACAGAGAAAGAGAGATGAGAAAAAGAAAATAACCTTGAAATATGAGTATAAAAATTTGATACAATGATCTTGTTCAAAGACTAAAGTAGTAACATGTATTCATAAAAATTAATAGACTTCTAATCTACTGCTGTATTATAAATATAAATCATTGTTTTGAATGAAAATATTTATAGATACTATTCTTACATTAGAACGTATTTAGGATTTACTCTTAAATGAGATAGTTTTTGACATTATTCTCATTAATACATGCGTCATAGGTTAATGTTCATGGATATTTAGTGTTAATAAATAATGCTCTCAACACAGGTCCACACATGTTAAAGTGGATAAAAAAAGCCTCGTATACTCAGAATGTGATTCGAGATACAGCTTTAACGAATGAACCTATACCAAATAGAGAGCTACCACCACAAATAAAGAACCAAGTTCCAGTTTTAATGACACAAGCCTAAACTGAAATTGTTCAAATATAAATGAGAATAACAAACCAAAAGCAGGGACTGTTCATAATAAGCTGCGAACGAGGAAGTTTGAACCCAGACATGATGGTTTGATTTCAGCCGAAAACTCAAACTGAAATCAAAGGATAAAGTTAACTCAGGCAGTATTGCTTGCCCTGGAACTACAAAATTCTTTCCTATTGCTCTTTTCAACAAAATACCGACCTCTTTCTATTTATGACACATTCTTCCACCGTATGCTATCCTAACCAAGTACCCTCTCTTCATCAATTTCTATCATATTTCTACTGATCACAGCCTTCTATGAGCACTAAATGCATCTCGTGATTTGGACCTACAGTATAGATTCCTTTCACTAATAATTAAAGGAATCATGTGAAATAACACCCTCCGTGTCTAGACCCTCAATTTGAATGTCCATTATCTTGTTCTTTCTAAAACCAAACAAGGCACGAGTAAGCAAAATCGGTCTATAGAGATGGATGCCTTTTCAAACTAGCTAATATTTGTATGTGTCTCCCTTGATGCAATTTCGCAGCTAAACCCCATTTTGCTCATGAAGCAGCTTAATTTTTCTTTCTGAGGATGGAAGTTGAAATACTTTACCTTGGTTCATACACCTGGTAGTACTGCATACACTAACCCATCCAAAAAGATCCTTAAGCAACTTTTACTCGAAAAATGAAGAAGGAACAGATCACAATACATATGCATGCAACACAGCTCCGGCACAATCCTCAGAATCGAGCCATGAGAGTTCATCACCAATCAAATTGTATAGAAGAAGCCAACAAGAACAAAAATAGTCAAAATGGAAAATTAAATGCATCCAAAAGCAATACCACTATATTACATTAAAGAGTTTTGTTTAAGAGGCGCACTTCCTCAGTGTGACATTAGAGATAATGTAAGCAAAATAAAAAAGACAAAAACGAGCATTTTATTTTCATTCTATCAGAAAAAGAAAGTAGAGTTGGAAGTACAGATTCAAACAACGCGCCAAACAATTGGAATCAAAAGTTCAGATCAGTGCAAAGAAACTAAAAGCAAAAAGTACCAAACACCTTCAAACTAACACTAATAACAGCATTACGCCTGAAACCCTGCCTAATTGCCCAAAACAGATCCAAATAACAACAGCATGGGGATAAGGAGTTAAATTGCGCACCAGTTTTGAAGTAGTATAACCATAAGTAGCGGTAGAACCAGTATATGCGAAAATGAGGAAAATTGAGAGAACAAGGAAGAGAAGGAGAAGTCGTGGGTGAACGAGAAAGGCGATCGCTTTAGGCATTGCTTCAATACTCTCTTTGCTCACTTATGCCCAATCAAAGCAAAATTGAAGCTTTCTTATCCTCCATGGCAGATGGCATACTGGGTTTGTCTCAGACCTCGAAGTGCAAACGAAACTTTGGAAAAACCGAAAGTAGCTGTAGCTGAAGGTGAAGATGATTCAAGCTCGCAACAGAGGGCGGTGCGGAACGCGAACCTAGTACAAAAATATGTTTATTAATTATTTAATTTTTAAAATAATAATACTTTTACAGCTTTAAAAATTACCCTCACCCCGTATTTATAAATAGAATAAGGTATATTATAATTTTAATTAAAAGTAAAATGAATATATTTGATGTGTTATTATCTTGTATTATTAAATGGAATTTTCGTTTAACATATAAATATCACTATTCTATTTTAATTATGAGGAGCTCGTCGTTCCCAAATTTTTAAATAAGTGGTAATATTTTAATATTCATTTAACAAGTAATGTTGATGTAACCATTTAAAACGATCATTTTCTAATATAAATGGTCATATTATTTGGAGTGTCATTTTTTTAAGGTAGGGTAAAATTATCATTTTAAAGAAAAGTCTCAGTCACTCACAAACATAAAAACGAAATACTAATTTAAGAGTAGAAGAGTTTTTTTAGAAAAACATTTTCTTTATTTTTATTCAATCATCAGGAAATAAATAACTTACATCTTGAAAAAAATTTAATCTATTATGAAAATATTTTCACCGATTTTAGTAAAAATAAAATAAAATATTTAATAAAAGTAACGTAGTTAATTTGTTATCATTGATTAAGCATGACTCTTTTTAATACACCAAAAACTTTTTATTATATACATATTCATTAACTTGAATCTAATTTATTTTTACTAACAGTAGTGATAACAATGAACAAAGTTACTCATAATATTACAATTAAGCATGACTCTTTTGATACACAAAAAACTTTTTATTAAATACCATCACCGGTTCGAATATGCAAATTACAAAGCAACAAATCGGAAAAGAAACCAAAACCATACCAACATTCAAAATCATAAATCACATCCGAAATCTATAATCCCAATTAGTAATGTTAGTTTGCACCACCACATATATTTCTTTTCAAATTGCACGAAACATAACTACAATCACCGTATACATCACCAAATCAAAAAATTCCAAATCATAACCCAAATCATAAAGTGGATTGTTTATAATAAGTTGAAAGAAAAAAAAATAAAGGTTTCCTGTTTTTATTAAAAAAACGAAACGTTGAAGAAGACATAGAAAATTGAAATCTCTTCATAAATATTTATTTTTTCGAATGTTAAATGATTTCTCGATTAGTATAACAAAAGTATTATATAGTTACAAAAAATACCTTATTGATTCAATATAATTTACAAATACGAATTTTATTTGTGACTTTGAGAGCGTGACGGGACTTTTACGAAGAAAATACATTATAAAGATTAAATATAATGAAAAAAAAAATATCATTATTTATGTTATTCTTACCGACGGAGTTTAAGAAGGGCCCTCCTTGTACCTTCAATCTGCCCAGCCCATACTCATGAAAATTGAAATAGCAGATTCTGGATATCTTTTTTCAAAATTATGTTTAATTATTTTATTATATTTTTTTTTTCATTTATTTCGGATTATTTTTACTTTTCAATCTTGTTGTCTCTTTTTTAAAGTTTTTTTTCCTTTTATGTATTATTAATGCAGATAGCATTTTTGTTTTTATCTTCATAATGCACTATTTATTACATCTATTCTTCTTTTCTCTTTCTCACTCAATGTGTTGTCATTCAGATATCCATTAATTATTTGCCATATTTGTATAGAAGAGAAAAAGTAATGATACTAAAATATTTTCTCTAATTTATTATGTTAAGAAAAAATAAATAAAGAAGATAGTATTTATATTGTTTTATTTTTTTCATCTCTTAATAAATATTTTTTTTTGCTTTGGTTTTCTATTATAGGTCTCACAGGGCAAGTAAAGAAAGCATCTTTCTCTTATCATCTTTCGTCTCTTTTTCCGTTTCTGCCGTAACAAACACTGAACTGAGTTTCGTCTTATCTTCAACGTTGTAGTTTGATTGGTGATAAGACAAGGCACTGATGTATGATCTGTGCACCATACAAATTCTCATCTTATCTTCACTAAAATTTCATTTTTTATGTATAAATTATCTTTATTTTTCTGTTGTCGTATTTTCACTCTATTTTTATTTTACTATGAAATTAACTATTTTTTTCATCGAACAAATTACTACCAGAAGAATAAGACAGTCACAGAATTTGATGATATGTCAAAAGTTAAAGTTATTAACTTTAATATTAAATAACTTAAAATAACATATATAAATATAAGTTTAAAATAAAAAATATATGCAATCGTATTTATTGTGTCATATCTAAACTGTTAACTATTAAATTGATTTTGATTTTCGATTTGAAGAATTTTTAGAAATTATAGTGTTAACCTCGATTCTACACTCTCTATACATTTGATTGTTATTTTTGCTTCAATCAATTTGAGATATTATTGAATGGGCACTCGTGTAAAATATATAATTGGAAAAAGAAAAATGGATTTAAATCTTCATCAATGAAGCTTAACATAATAATAACTGTACGGAACAATGGACAAATTTAATTGATTAAAAAGAAATTGTAGCTTCGTGATGATTATGTGTTGAATATGACATATAGGTACGACATCTTATCCTATCAGTTATCAAAAGCCATGAGAAAAATGCAGGCAATGATTGATGAAGAAGCAAAGTGAAGAATAATGAATTATAGGCCTGAGCAAAGTTTTTTTTTTTCAATAATTAAATTTGAGTGTAACCTCGTGAATCCCATTTAATTTGAATATAATATCTTAACAATGTATGAGTGATCTATGGTGAAAATTTCACATTAGATAAAATATTATTTTCTCTATAGTGATTATAAATTTTATTTTATAGAGTTAAATTATATAGTATAAAAATAGATGTATACTTTACTTTATAAACTTATTTTATAAAATTAAGTTATGTTTAGAATCTCTTCACAATAATTTAATTTATCAAAGTTATGTTTAGAATCTCCTTCATAATAGTTTAATTTATCAAGTTAACTACAACGTACTAAATCGAAGATTGATTTATATTCAATTATTTTTTGAAAGACGGACCCAAGTCCAATTATTTTAGTGTAGTATTTCTTTTACTTTTATTAAAGCATGTGTAAAAGGTGTTAGGTATGTGGTAGATAGAAGGGACTTTTTGTCCTATATATAGACATGACATCACTTTTTGTAAATAACTTTTGAACATAATGAATTGTCATTATGTAGATATTACTCTAGAGCAATTTTATCTTGAAAGTCAAGGCTAGAGAATCTGGCCACCTTCCATTTATATCTACCATTCTCCTTCACTCCCATCAGTTTCTCACTCCTCCATCGTGGCATCCATCTCTCACCAATTCGTAGCTTTCCCGTGGCTTGCGTCATCAGCCTTATCAGCCACGTTTCATTCTCGCACCTTAGAGAATCACGTCATTCTTCATTTCCGTCTTCATTGCGTCGTCCATCTCTCTCTTGAGAGATCTTCATCCACCAGCAACGGTTAGCACCATGCTCTTCACACTTTCACCATCGTCTTTGCTTTTCTCTCAAGATTTCTTCCATTCCACCGATTCAATCGGTGAATCCTCTTTGTCCACCGTTTAAAACCTCCCAAACGCCCAACCCCATAATCTATCCCGATCAAACCACTGAATCTAGGGTTGCTTCCGTGTTCGTCTTCCGTTGCTTCTTCGATACCGAACTTACGGATTCACGGTTCAAATCGCATTCTCGATTGTTTCTTCGGTTCGTCAGCTCGAGCTACTCTCGATTTCATGTCTTCTCATCGATTCGCCCAGAGCCTTCGTCTATCAGTTAAAGGTTAAGGTTGATTTATATTCGATTATTTTCGGAAAGAAATATTTTGTTTTGTTTTAATTTTAAATAAATTATGTTTTTCGTAAAATAAAAATGTATATGTAATTTCAATAATTACTTTTATAATAGATAATGATTTTATATAGTTTATTAATTTAAAAAAAAATTATCATGTGAAAAATAATATTAAAGATAGACAAATGTTCGTACTATATTTTAACAAAATTTACTAAAATGATAGTAATTGAATTGGATTAGGTAGATACGAGTTTTAAAGATTAAATTTAAACCTTACAACCTTTTTACGCTATGAGCTCTCCATTCAAAAATTTATTTACGCACTTTAATTCATTTACTTTTAAAAGAGCCAGTCTTATTAATACCAAACATATTACTAGGGTTTACACTATTAACCGTTTTTAATTGAATGAAATGTTTTTAAAATAGTTTTAATATCACGTTAATTAAAAAAATTATATTAATTTTTTTTAAATTATGCCATTCGTTTTTATTTTTATAAAAAATTCTTAAGTTACGTGTCTTATTTTAGTTTCTATTTTGAAAAAATTGATATAAGTATATTGTTTCTTCAGTATTGTATTAATAGTATTAAAAAAACAACGTGTTAGGAATGTTTATTAATTTTTCAAAAGTTATATGAAAAAAAATACATTTTTAATAATTATAAAAACTATTTCTGTAGATGTTTTGTGAGACTGAGAGACAAACCTTTGCTGACGTGACTTTCCTTCTTCTGACCTCTGAATCTTCTGCTCCAAGTTCTTCATGTCCGAGCCGAGGGGAGCGTGTGTTGGAAGAGCTTCTGCTCACAATAAAACATTCAGTGAATTATTAGTACGGTTGAAAGTATTTGGACGTAGTGAAGAGTGCATAGAACGTACCTGGCTTTTAGCCTTGGCCCTGTATTTATAGGTTATCATAAGCCTAATAAAATATAAACAGACTTATCTTAAAATCCGGTCGGTTGCTCAACAACAGCTTTATGAATATCTTTAATCAGATATATTTGATTATTAGTCCAATAACTTAAATGCTGGCCCAACATCTTTTAATCTGGTTTGCCTGGTTGACGAGCGCTGTCCACGTTTGACTTTGTTGACAAACACTGCTACAGTAAATAGACCGATCTGTCTGGATACTAATCATTCGGCCTAGACATCGTACTATACAAAAACTAAAATATAAAAAAGTACAAATTAAATACATCTTGAATATTATTAATACAGTACTTTAATATATCAATTTTTAAAAATAAAATTAAAATTAAAACACATAAAAAAAGTATAAAGGAATATATAAAATTAAAACACATAAAATTTGAGATTTTCCTAACAATATATAAAGGAATAACATAATTTCACTTTTTTTTGAAAAACCAAATTATGAAACAGTGGAACTTGTGTTGATTGTTTTCAGCGGGACAAAATCTGACACAACACATGCGCTGTCTTCACAACCATACCGTACCAAGACAGCTGTTTTCTTTTTCTATTTCTTCTACTAAAATTATATAACACATTTTAAAAAGAGGTGACACGTGGCGACAGTTGCCCCGTGGTAATACCGTGTTTCTTTTCATATTAAAAAATATTTTAAAAGAATAAAATGTACAGTATAGTTAAAAGAATAACAAATATCTTAAAAAATAGTATAAAAATAAATAACTCCTCTTTCAAAAGTCAAGCAAACAAACCAGATTCAATTAGGAAACGTAAGAAGAATAAATACGTGTGACTTGGATCCTTAAATTTAGGATAGGGATTCGATTTTTACGTTAAAATATTATCATTTTATTTTGAATGAACATGTCAGAAAACTTATTGAATCTCATTAAAAGTTTTAGATTCGTTTGTATTAAAGAGAAAAAAAAAATTAAATACATAGTATATTTTAACTTATCGGGTTAAAGAAAAAATTTAAAAAAATAATATAATTTAAGAAAAAAGATCACCAATATTCTAATAATTAGAAAAAAAAAATTCCGTTGCCGGGACTTGAACCCGGGTCTCTCGGGTGAGAGCCGAGTATCCTAACCAACTAGACTACAACGGATTTCATGCTTCCTTATGTTCATAATTTTTAATATACTTATAACATTATTAAAAGTCGACAAACACAACATCAACGAAATGAGAAAAATTAAGAATATCTCATCTAGAAAATTTAGACCAAGAAATATGTGGGAAAGGTTTACGTTAAGCAAACATCAGCTAACGTTTCCACGAAAGATGTCTTTCTCACATATCATCACAGGTCATGACTGATTTTTTTTAAGGTTGTGATGAAGATCCGTAACACATGATAAAATCTTTGGGGAGGAAACGCTACAAAGAAATTCTTGCTTGCACTTCTGTCAACAAAGGAAGAAAGAAAAAGAAACCGTTGCTTGTACTCTGAAAAACTTGTTTTTCCTAATTGAAGGATTATTTCATTGCTAATTAAACTAAATTTTCTAAACTATACGTGTTTTAATGGTTTAACATAGAATTGACGTTTTGTAAAATTTTCCAAATTAATAAATATAAATTTTATTGTCTAAAATTCAATTGGTTAAAAAAACTTATTAATCAAATGAAAGCCCCACGGGGTCCACTGGTGTAATTGTCTTTTAATGAATAAGTCGACTTTGTAAATAAATGCGAAGCTGCACGTCGTTTTGAAACCTTGAAAATGAAAACCCTAATTTCCATAAAAAAGAAAAAGGAAAAACTCACTCACTTTCCCCTCTTTTTCTCCACCAATTTCCGCATCACTTCTTTCCATATATTAGTTGCAGTTAATTGTTGATGAGGATGAAAATTAATATTTGCTTTTATCTAGGGTTTGTTAAGATTAATCATTAATTTCTGGAGTATTAATTAATGAAATAGAATATAGATAATCTAGCTTCAAATTTATATGGTTCCGTACATGTACTTGTACAGTACTTAAACAGTACATACGCAAATACTTATACGGTAGATGCGACGGTGAATTACGTTGGACCTACACTCTGATCAAGGTCGTACCTTTCACATGTCATTCAGAACAGAAAGTTAATGTCAAATGTCGAATATATCCATTACGATGAACCTTGTAAAATTTGTTGTATAAAGGATAATCAATAAAAATGATCGATCTACTGATAATTGATCAAGGATAATCAATTTTTTGGTGATTGATCTAAGAACAATTAACGATAAATAATCAATCCAAAAGTAATCAACCTAAAAATAAAAATAAGATACCAGTTGGTGTGACTTAACGCCACTACACATTTTTAATTTAAATAATAAATTACCATAAAGTGTATTCCTTTTTTATATATATATATGAGTCATGGTAGAAATAAACAACGATCATTCAACATTTACCTACCCTTTTTTGGAGAATGAGATTGCTTCTGGATGCCATTACTTATTAAAATACTGATTGTAACTTATGGGGAAATCTCATCATATACTTTCACGTCAAATTTAGAGAAAATGTGATAATCACTTAATTAACTATTTATCAAATTGTTATTGCCATATTCACATGTTAATTATACAAGAATTCCCACGTATAAATAAACTTATCAAGATATAAAGTTTTTTCAATTTTCAATTTTAAGTTGATTTACTAAAGTAATCTACATTCTTAAACGTGTTTCTATTGCGGAGAAAACGTGGATGAAAAGATCTAGACAAATTTATTACGAATGAACTTAACAGTGATCACTAATACATATTATAATGTTTTTTATTGACGGTTGCTAACAACGAAATTCAGTGATTCTACAGCAGATTTTGACACTTGATAGATATACCGAGGTTTTAAATTCTTCTATTACTATATTTAAATTGTGTTTTCCATGAAAGGTTATGACGTAAACAGTGATGAAAAAACAAACAACTTTAATAATAATAAAAAAAACAGCGTTATAGTCTATTCGTGTTCAACATCAGCCGTATACGACGTTGAAATCAAAAGAAAGTTATGTATTTAAAATTAACCAAACAAAGCCTGTTTATCTTTTATGGAGGATGAGTGAAGCTTTAGCATTAAGGAAGGAAAATGACGTTTTATTTTTTAAAAAAGTCTATTTTTATTTTTTTGTTTTAAAAATATTAAATTTACGTTTGTATAGAAAGTATTATTTAAAAAACAGAGTTTACGACAAAATAAGAAAAAAGTTAGGTGAGGATCAGTTAATCCATGTAATGTTGTTAAATTCTGAGTTTGAAAATATCAACAACTACAAAATGTGTGATCAAGTGGACGAGTTGGTCTCACAGTCTATCTCCACAAAAAACAATGAATGTTAAAGATCTAAATCTGACAAGGACCATGGAAGAGTACATTTTCCCTTTTTCTAATTCACACGTTTATATCCTATATAACATTAATTAAATAGTAAAAAGAAAAACTAAGAAATCCTCTACAGTTCCCGTCCAATTGAAGCTACAGTGGTTGCACCCTCTTCATCGTCAAGTGGACTGAGAAAACCTGCCCAGACTGGTGGGAACACTGCTATAAATACATCACGCACGTCTTCGGTTTCTCCATATCCAAAAACTCAACACCGTTAATTCTGGTTAATTAGATGGGCACCGCAACCGCCTTTTCGCCTCCCACCGTTTCAACCACCAGTAAATGGCTGGGCTTCGTGGCCGCCGTCTGGATTCAGTGCATCTCCGGCAACAACTACACCTTCTCCAATTACTCCGATGCGCTCAAATCCCTCATGCATCTCACGCAGGTGCAACTCAACAACCTCTCCGTTGCTAAAGACATCGGAAAAGCCTTTGGGCTTCTGGCGGGCCTCGCCTCCGACCGCTTCCCGACTTGGGCCATTCTCCTGATAGGCTCCGTTGAAGGCCTAATTGGATACGGAGTTCAATGGCTCGTTGTGAGCCAGAAAATCCAGCCCCTTCCCTATTGGCAGGTATGAAAATTTAAGAGGTTTTTGAGATTTGAATCTGGTACAATTAAAAGTCCCTGTTATTGATTTACTGATAAGTTCGTCGTGTTTGGTAAAACGATGCAGATGTGCGTGTTTCTGTGCATGGGAGGGAACAGCACGACGTGGATGAACACTGCCGTTTTGGTAACGTGCATACGCAACTTCCGTACAAACAGAGGACCCGTTTCGGGGATTTTGAAAGGCTTTGTAGGGTTGAGCACTGCGATATTCACCACGATCTGTTCTGCACTTTTCGCCGACGACCCTGCCTACTTCCTCGTCATGCTCTCTCTCGTTCCCCTCGTTGTTTGTCTCACCGGTATCTTTTTCCTCCGAGAGCTTCCTCACGCCGTCGCCGCCGCCGGAAACGCCGAGGAGGTCAAGTATTTCGGCGTCTTCAACGTCGTTGCCGTCCTCGTCGCGCTCTTCCTCTTGGTCTATGGCTTCGTCCCCAGCCCCGGCGTCCTGGTGTCGCGAGTTTTCGTCGCCGTTCTGCTGGTTATGCTGGCTTCGCCGTTGGGGATTCCGGTGTACACGTACTTCAAGGGACGTCTCGGAGCGGGGAATGACGTGGAGGGGCAGAGAGCGAATGAACCGTTGCTTGGTGGTGGGGAAAAGGAAAACGAAAGCGTGGCGGCGGTTGAAGAGGAGGCTTTGGTGGAGAAGAGAGCGCCGATGGTGGGTGAAGAGCACACGATAATGGAGGTGCTGAAGAGCGTGGATTTTTGGATCTTGTTCGTGTCGTTTCTCTGCGGGGTTGGAACTGGTTTGGCTGTGATGAACAATATGGGTCAAATCGGGTTGGCTCTCGGGTACCCAGATGTCTCACTTTTTGTCTCTTTGACCAGTATTTTCGGATTCTTTGGGCGGATCATCTCGGGTACCGTTTCCGAGTTCACAATCAAGTAAGTCTTATCATTCCACTTCAACCAAACCAATTTTCATACATTTTTAAAATGTTTTCATACTATGACCGAAACAAAAGAATTGGTTTTATCTTCAATTGTGAAAAAATCAAATTTAATATACAAAATGACGGCAGAAAAAGCATATAGCACTTGGAATAAAAATGAATCAAATAATGTAAAATGAATAGCAAGTGGGATATACTAGTCGCAATCATATTGCATATGAAAATAATCTTGTGGATCATTTGTCTAATCATACATTTTACTTTTACTTGTTGGATTCTCAAAATATAATAGGTAATATCGGTGATGTTTTTTTTATGTTTCATAAAAAAGAAAACACAAATATCACAATAAAATATAAGAATAACATTTTTTTCTTATCTGAGTTATCTATTTGGATTCTAAATATTTCCTTAAATGCTTTTTAAAACTTTTTTACATTGAATTATTATATCTTTTGATAAGCGTAACAGTATTTTGTTGATGAAAAAATAAAAAATGTTGAGATGTATAATATAGGCCTAACTTATTCAACAACGAGACAATATTCAGATGATGATGATACAAGATTTATTTATATGCATACAGTTGCGTTAAAATCAAATTGTTTATTGCTCGAATTAAAGTTGTTTTTGGATAGATCTCAGTCTTAATGAGCTTATTTTGTGCCTAAAGGCAGAAGAAAGTTAGGTAGTAGTTTGATTGATTTGATTTGGAGCATGGTTAGTCTATTATAGTAAGTTTGGTAGTAATTTATGAGAGACTCGATTTTGTGCATGTTTTGTCTATTATAGTAAGAATCAATTTGTCACGGTTTGCAAATTTGTCTTTTGAGTTTTATTATCTATTATAGGCCGTATATTTGCAACCAGAAAAACACTGTTAAATGTTGGTCATAAGAAAGTGAGTTGAATTGGCATACATATATTAAATTGAGGTTTGCATTCACATATTATAAATTAGATTAATCTCATTTCTTATTCGAAAATTGATCTGCAGGAGAGCAGCAACACCAAGACCTCTCTGGAATGCAGCATCTCAGCTTCTAATGGCTGTTGGTTATATACTGATGGCAATGGCTATGCCAGGTTCTCTATACATCGGGTCTATTTTGGTTGGCATATGTTATGGAGTTAGGCTTGCAATCACAGTTCCAGCAGCCTCGGAGTTATTTGGTCTGAAATACTATGGTCTCATCTATAACATTCTGATCCTTAACCTTCCTCTGGGCTCTTTCCTTTTCTCTGGTTTGCTTGCTGGCATGCTGTATGATATGGAAGCAACGACAACTGAGGGAGGAGGCAACACCTGTGTTGGAGGTCACTGTTACAGGCTGGTCTTTATTGTCATGACCGGAGCATGTATCGTTGGCTTCTTCTTAGACATTCTCTTGTCATTCAGAACCAAAACTGTTTACACAAAGATTTCCATGAGCAAGAAACCCAAGAAATCCTTATCAGCATTAAGCAGCCGTTGATTCATAATGAATCACATTCCTGGGATTGATGAACTCTTTGCTCAAATGATATCTCAATATCCGTATTAGCTCATTTTTTAGAAAAAGGAGGCTGATTGTTTTTTATTCCATTTTTGCCTCCGTGGTGTGCTGTTATTTCCTTTACAATGTGTTTTTAGAACTGTTTATGTACCAAATAGAGAGAGGTGTCTTTAGTATCGATGTGATGGGTTTTTTGGTAGATCAAAACACTATATATGTTCTATGAATAGGAATGGCGGTATCGGTTCTTTTTATCATATTCATTAAACCAGTGTTGTTTGGTTACTAAAAGTATGAAAGTCACTGTATTAAGGTTGCAACTTTTGGCATTGATCATGTGTTATATCTTTGAATCTATTTACAGCTAGAAGATATTTCATTCCAAAAACCTTCCATCGTCCTTTTCCTTTGTCTTCTTTTGTTGCAAAAACAAATAAAACCAAACAAAACCTGCCATAGATCTCAGACATTAATTGCAAATCTACAGATGCTTTCAACATATCTAGGAACAGTAAGATCAGTGAAGTTCTGGTTTTAAAATTTTACATGAAAATAAGATCAGTGATGTCTGGGTGATTTTAGTTAATAGTACCACTATATTTAGTTTCTTAAAAATTAATTTAATAGTTCAATGATCAAAATATGATGCAAATTTTTTAATTACATACCTAATATACAACTTTCAGATTTGTTATAATAATTTTAATGTCAGTTAAAAAATATATAGTTATTTCACAAGCATAATAAAGAACATCATATGACTCTCATTCATACATTTATTTAGAAAATTAAATAAAAACAACAACAAAAGATAGCTCAAACGCAATATTAAAAGTCTTCAAATTAAAACTAAGACTCGTGCACATTCATACCTTATTAGATTTTCAGTAGTGAAATTAATACAAAATTTAATGAAAATAATCTAAGGTGTATCATTAATTATATGAAAAGAAGGATGAGTCAGAATTTATGTGAAAAGGAAGAATGGTTTGACATAATTCTTAAAAAAGTAAAAGGAAAATAAACTTTACCTTAGAAGGTGGGTAATTACTTCCTGCACCTCGTTAAATTTTCACTCCCACCCCATTAAAATACTATCAAAAAATGCTTTTCGTAAAAGAAGGGGTCCATTGGCTTCAGAAAAAAAAAATCAAACTTGTTCATTGTATTCTAGAAAATAAATTTCCAAAATGACAGAGTGCAGGAAAAAAAAAGGTTTAGATTTGAAATGGTAAAAACCCATTTCCATTTCGGGACTCGAGTTTCTCATGGGAGAGTCTGAGTGTCCTTACCAACTAGACTACAACGGAATTCCTATTATTACCAATAAAATAATTCTCCCTAAAGTAAAAAACAAGAAAGAGAGATAAATAAATTAATTTCTCGTTTCAAAAATAATGATACTTTTAGTTATATATAAAAAATCTAAGATGACGGAAGTTTCTACCCTATTACTTTTTCTTCTAATATTTCCTTAAAACAATTATAAGATTGAAGTTAACCGGTTCAATCTCCAATAGATCTTCTAAAGATTTAAAAGCTGTCTTTAACTTTAAGTTTCTGTAGTAACTATTCATCTAAATGATTGAAATAGTACACACAAAAAGTGAATTTAACATTTGATATTTTAGATGTTAATAATATAATAAATGCATGCTATTTATCTCTTTATTTTGAACTTATATTTATAGATTTTGGAGTAAACTTTTGATTAGCAAATCTAATTACGATTCAATTGTTATTAATTTCACTTTATTTTTCAGTTGTTTCACAGTAAAATTAATTACTTTAACCATTAATTGATTAGTTTGTCTTCTTGACTGTCCGATCTTAATGGTAGTTTGTTTATACATTTGACTGTTTGTCCTATGACTCACCAAACAATCATACATTAAAATTACTTTCTATTTATAGATTTTGGAGTAAAATTTTGTTTAACACACCTAATTACGATTCAATTGTTATTAATTCCATTTTACTTTTCAGTTGTTTCACATTAAAATTAATTATTTTAACCATTAATCGATTAGTCTAACTTCTTGACCGTCTAATCTTAATGGTAGTTTGTTTATACATTTGACTCTTTCGATCATACATTAAAATTACCTTTTATTTTGTATCTAAAATAAGCCATCGATGGTCAAGAAGATATTATTTTAACACAAATGTTTAAAAATAGTATATTTATAATTTTTTTTATTATGCATACAATAATCTTAAACTACTGAATAATATTAGTATCGCAATAAAAAAATTAAGTGAGTTAAATATATTTTTAATTTCTAAATTTTTAAGTGAAAATAAAATTTGTTTTTTTTCAAAATTTTAATACATTTTACTCTTTAAAAATGAATTATTATAGTTCTTTAATTTAATCTAATTACGTATCAAACATGTTTCATACCAATAATTGAGTTATTTATATCATTCAATATATTTTTAATTCCATGTTTATTAAAAAACGTGTTTGAAAAGTAAAAAATTAACATAATTATATTAAAAAGATTATATATATTTATTTTGAAAACTTAGAAACAAAAATAGGTAAATATTGTTAACATAAACTAATTTAGTTTTGTGTCAAGAAAACTAATACTTTAAATTTGAATACTGCTAAGTTTTTATCTGTTGTTTCTCTGCTTTTATTCAAAATACACTCATGACAACTAATGATAATGTTTAAAAATATATTATTATTTTCTTAGAATATCAATATTAAAGTATTTATAATGCCCAATAAAAAAACAACACAAAAAGTGCAGCACAGAATCTGAGTCCTAAAAACATACTTGACCCAAAAATATACTAGTCCATTTACCTCCTCATCACTGTTCTTCAAAGAAATCCTGATAATATGGCTTCGCCATTATTTTGGAGGGAAAATGAACAAGATGAGAGCTCAAACGCGGGCTTCATTTTCGTCCGATGCCCCTTTGCTAAAAAATATTATGTTCGTCCCTGAAAATATCTGACAATATTTTTAGTCAAGGAAAACATCATAATATTAATTGAAAATTATATATATTTATTTCACAAGCATAATAAAGAACATTTCATCGTCCTCATACATTTATTTAGAAAAAGAAATAAAAATAACAACAAAGATCGCTCAAATGCAATATTAAAATTTAAAATACAGACTAATACTCAATCATACAATACTAAGTTTTAAGTGAATTTATTAAAAAGAAGTTAAGATGTATGGTTAATCAATAGATTTTCCTCCCATCATTGCAGTACAGATAATTTTTGTCCTTTATTGTCAGATATTTCCATTTTAAATAAAGTAAAAAACTAAAGAAAAAGGAAAATTCCGTTGCCGGGACTTGAACCCGGGTCTTTCGGGTGAGAGCCGAATATCCTGACCAACTAGACTACAACGGATTTTACATTTAAATATGCAATTAATTTATCTACAATATAGTCAAATACTGGTGTCATTTTTAGATGTTCATTTGTTTTTAATTTAATTGAACTACTTAGCGTATGATGAAGTTAAAACAAATTTATTTCTTACTTGTAAAAATATAAATTCAAAATTTTCAAACATCAAACGAAAAACATACTAAAATTAAGTTTTTTTAGGACTGATTATTCGTGTTGGGTTCCAAAACGATGGTCGTAAATGGGAAACAACGCATCACACACCATAATCACCATTAGCTCGATTTAACAAAAAGGTAAAATACAAACACCAAGTTCCCAACTCACATGATGAAATGGTAATCAAATGCCACAAGAACTTAAATTATTCTTGCAGTCACTATATGTTCGAAACTGTCTTTGTGCTGGGTCCCCAAAACGGCAGCATTTGGACGATATGATCATCTTTTTGAAAAATGCACAGAAAAAGTTCATTAGATTAGTTGCAACACCAAATCAAAGGCATGCCACTCAATGCACTTTCCATAAGATATGATCTTGTTGAACATTATTCTCGTTCTTGATGACAGATAGATAAAAAAATTAAACGACACTTGCAGTGTACCGTTTTAATAATTGAACCTAGTCTTGTGCTATATTCCATAATTAACCTTTTATTTACTTTGATAAAACCAGAAAAACGCATTTCAGACAGAACTCCCTCGTACCAGACAAACAAAAAATTAAAAGCCAAACAAATTACTTGTAATAGCCGCAAAGTGAACCTTGTTAAGCAGAAAGATCTGTTCTTCTCTTATGTCGTCCGTCGGTGAGAAACCCAATTGAAAGGCTTTCGCTCACAGCATGAAGATAGAACCTCAGAAAAGCTTGGATGTGGGAGATAAATGCTCCAGAGATTAATTAACAATATAAAAACCAGAACTTTAACGAATGAAACACGGAATATTTTTTTTGCCGAATCTTTTGGCGGGTGGTTTACAATCAAGGAGAATCTGCCAGCTTTACTGGCAAAGCCAAAATTCTTGAACCCACCACGAAAAACCCCAAATTCTAAGACCCATTTACATTTAAGAAACAAACAAAAGCCACGATGCTGGTTCGGCTAAAGCAAGGTGAAAATAAGCAAAAAGCTAGCTGAGGACACAAACGCCATGGAAACTGTTCTTCTGGGGGAGGACTCTCCCATCGCCAACCCAGCTAAATATGACCCATCTGCCAGCATTGTTTCTCCTCCGGATCCTGTACTTGACCCGGAAGCCGTAACGGAGTTATACACAACTCCATTGTCCGCACCCGTGTACACCACCGCTCCTCCTTCGGATCCCATTCCTGTTCCTGTTTCTGTTCCTGTCACTGTCCCTTGTGATGATGATGTTGAGGGCATGGGGTTGGTGGTGGTATCTCGTGACGATTTCTGACTGCAAAATCAAATCATGCACACATTGAGACCATCATCAATTTCTCAAACAACCTCAAATTCTTGTTCAATGCTAACATTCTATGGTCAATGCAACATCAACAAGGGATTGTTGCATATATGAATTTTATTGGATAGTATTAGGTAATGGAAGTAGCACCAAGCACCAACCATCATCAATGCTCACTTAACCATCATCTACTATTTATTTATTAGTAACATGAACATTAAAAAGTTCTGCTTTGGCCATACCAAAACCCACCTAACGCACTGATGCTGGAAATAGTGAAATCTTCCTACTATAACAAGAAAGTGTTAAATAAAAAAACTTGAGAATGTGAAACAAATTTAACCTTAACCTACAAAAGAATATAAGAATATCATAGAATAATTTAGAATTATACTGCAAAAATTCTCAGATCAGAATAAAATAAACATAGTACGAATATATTGCATGATGTTTGTGACAGTAAACTAAAACAATAGTAAATCAGCAGAGACAGATTTGTTTGATATCGATAAAAAAAAAGACTAAATACGATGTTTATGTGACATTAAACTATACAAATGTCTTCCATCAGACAATATATACAAATACACCACCTTCACACTCGACTAAAGTAGGGTTAACTATTTTTTTTTTCAGGAAAATACTATGATATTTACCCTTCTCGAGATAACAAGTTAATAGGAATACCAACTAAATAATGTGCATAAAAGTAGTCTGCAAAAAATAGTAGCAGGTTGCAGTTTCAAAGATGCGATTTTAAGGGCAGAGAAACAAGGCAAATGAAACAATTAGAATCAGTAAAATACAGCACTGCATAAGGAAAAAAGTTAGGTGGTAAATTGAGATGGAGTGAGTAAGCATGAAACAGAAACAGAAACAGAGGTGAGCAATGAATGAACGGAAGGGCAAAGCAGAGGAAAAGAGAGAGAACGGGGAAGAATGTTAACCTTGGAGAGGATGGACAGAAGGTAACGGTGTAATCAGCGCCGCTACACGTAAAAGTACTGGTAGCGTCGTCGTAAGCGTAGCTATACGATTTTGGGCAAGCTGCCTTGAACATCTCCGAGTAAATGGAGGGCCTACAGGTTGCGGGTGAGCCATACGCGCCGTTGCAGCAGTACTCGGGGCTACCAAAAGCCTCACACGCGCTCTTGCACGCGCTTCCCTCGGAGGCTCTCAGCTCCGCCGGGCATTGCTGGTTCAGATCCGACGTGCACCCCGTAGTGGCGCATAGACCCGACCCGCCAGTACCCTCCACGATCATGGGAAGGTTGTAGCCGTCGACGAGGCTGACGTCGTAGAAGTCTTGGCCTCCGGTGCCCAGCGTGAACTCGGCGAGAGTGGCCGGCGGGGCGGCTCCCGCGCCGTTGCATTCGACTTGGCCGGAGCCACAGTCGCCAGTGAGGCAGGAACCGGATCCGGATCCGTCAAAGGTGCAACCGGTTCGGGCCCAGAAGCGACCGGACCAGCCGGTGGAAGCTTGGAAGGTGCGAGAAGTGTCCTTGGGAAGCTCGAAGCCGGTGCTCTGGAGTGGTGGGCTACCAGCATTTGCGAGAATGCCAGGCCACACCGTGTAATCGCATCGGTTAACGAATGTGAAGGTGGCAGCCATAACCCCTGAAGAACGTGAAGAAGAAGAAGAAGCGACAGTTAGTAAAAAAAAAAAAAAGTGTTGTTTTTGTAGTTTAACAATGAAAAACATAATGTGAGGATATAAAGATGGCGTTTTTACCTGGGGTAGTGAAGAACAGGAGAACAATGAAAGTGAGACATGAGAGTTGTGTGAGATCCATAAGTTGGTGTCTGGTTTTTTCTTGGTTGGGTATGGTTTGTGAGTGTTTGTTATGTTATGATCACCAACTGTTCCTCCTCTGAGTGTTGGTGAATGAGTAGCAGAAGAGCAGGGTCTGGGAAGAAGAGGGGTAGTGTTTGTTTGTATGGAGGAGGCAGAAAACGACAAGTGACTTAGGGGTAAAAGTGGAAGAGTGAGTTTTACCAAGGACAGTGTGTGTCAAAAACACAGTCTTTTAGGGGGTGCTTAATAAATAAATAAAATATAGTATGTTGGTCACAATAATTTCATCCCTAATTAATCGGGCTGATTTAACAACGGGACCTCTCTTTTGCTGCCAATTGCACATCCAAGTAAATAATTTCATTTGTATATTTTTTTTAAATCTCAAATAATTGTTTTTATTTTTATATGTCTCATTTTAATCCTTATTTTGACAAATGTAAAGCAATCAGATTATTGCACTGACATATAATTAAAAGATGGTATTTGTCAGTTTATGTTTTTTATTTAGATATTTTTTAATTAATTTAATTTTAAAGAATATATATTTGTTACTTGTAAAATTGTGTCACGTGCCTTTAATTTTAATTTAGTTCTTTTATTTTATTTTTATCTCAATTCTTTTAATTTTTTTTAAAAATGAAATCATTTTTTTAAATTAAAATGAAATTTAATTTTTATATAAATATTATACTAATATATTTTATTAAATATTTTTAAAAATATTAAATTTATTTATATTTATATCTATATTTAAACTTTATTTGAAAATATTTTTAAATTTTAAATTTTAATTTTTTTTCTAATTTATTACAAAATTGTTTAAAATTATTTTAAATTTTAAAAATTGTCATTTTTAAATTAACTCAGATTTGTGTAAAAATGTTTAAATTTTAAATATTTAATAAATATATAGTGATTTAAAAGAATTGAAAAAGTTGATAATAATTTATTTTATGAAATGCAATTTGATAAACAAGTTTAACATGTTTAAATTGATTTTGAATTTTTTTTATTAATATTACTTTTTATTAACAATTTTAAATAGAATTCATTATAAAATATAAATATTTAAAAAAAAAATTAATAAAAATATTTGTATAATATTTATATAAAAATTAAATTTATCTTTTAAAAAAAATTATTTAATTTAAAAAAAATAAAACTGAATTGAGACAAAATAAAGATATAGATAATAACACGTAATACGTAACTCTGTCAACCCAATATTAGTTTAACACGTGGTATTTTCTTTCCTAATTTAAAAAAGTTAAATACAAATCAATTTAAAGAAACACTTATACATAACATGTTTTAGTTATGATAGTACAATATTAATAAAATTAATTTGATTGCACCAAAACTTTTAAAATAAAAACCAAATTAAAACGAATGAAAATAAAATCATCTATTTAAGATTCTTTTAGAAAAGTGGAGGCAAATAAAAATATTTAACCTTTAATTAATAACATTTACATTCTCTAAATTCTATTCAATCATAATACACACACTGTTAACTGTTTTCATTCGTGTACAATAATTCTCTTTTAAATTTCAATCCATTTTTATTTAAATGGATACAATTTATTATATTTTTTAAGTCAAAATTAGATTCAAATTAAAATCAATTTTTATTCTTAACTAAGTGTGTAATTCAAGTTAAAAATGTTTCACAAAGATGTCTTGTTCAATATAAACAACAAATATCCTGCTATAGGTTGATTGAAATATGTCTCAGTTAAAACTAATTTAACGATGTTTTAAATTGTTCTTCTTGTATTGATATATATCCACAATCACATGTATTTACTTATCAGTTGATATGCCTTAGGTTGAGATGTTCTCTATTATATATGTTCCTTTACGTTTTAAAATAAAAATTAGAAAGCTTTTTTCACAACGATGTGTCCAATCATTGTGAAATTCTTCATTAATCAACTTGCATATAAGGGTTACAATAAATGAATGTTGTTCATGCAAGATTTAACACAATCTCAAAATGTTGATACTTAATATTTCATATAATTTTCATATAATGTTCATATAGTGAGTAAAAGTCAGAACCATGTAAAGGTAACAACCAATCCTTGATATATGCTCGGATCTACCATACGTTGAACACATATTTAATGATAGTATAAGCTTAATTTCAAAGATTAAATTCCTCTAATCTAGGAAAAAAACACAAAGTATCTTTTCTGAGGTTCACTTTTCATTTTTTTTTCGTTGCTTGATTTCATTGTTTCATAATTTAGTTTCTGAAAGTATTGAAACTTTAACTTTTTCAGAAATACGTAAAAACTGTGTAGGAAACTAATTTTCAACCATTATTATTGCGACATCAGAATTCAAACGTTATGCTCCTATTTAAAATTGTTTAAAATTTGCGGAATTCACACATAAATTTCTTTTTATATTTGTTTGATATTATCTTTTTTATTTTTTTAAACATATATTTTTACAACTATTTTACTTTTATATTGTATATAAAATAAATATAAAAGTGTGTTATTTTTTTGCCGAATATATCACTTTGGTCAAATCCCATTCATCCTACCACCTTCTTCTACATGCACATGTTCCCATGACAACTAATTGCGTTTTCCATGTTTTACCATTCTGTTTTAAGGATAAATTAAGGTAAGATGAGAACTAATGAAGTGTTTGAAAGCTGGTTGTTATTGTTGTTATTGTCTATACAGTACTTACCAGAGTGGCAGTAGCAATTATGTGAGAAGCATTGGATTCCACTCTCTTCTCTCTTCTTTTTATGCCACACACTGTAAACTGCAAAATGTTGACTTTCAAACCTTCATCGACCCAATAAAGGAAAAGGTGGAAAAAATAATATATCTCTCTCACACACACGTATATATAAAAGTATAATTTTCAAAATAAAATTTATTAAGTTTTTCAAAACTTACCCAGATTACATACATGGTGAATGTAAAAACCCTCCTCCACCAAACGATCAAAGTATAGATAACTAAAAAACAGATATTAGAAAAGTTGTGATTGAGATCTGTGGGTTTATATTTGCCACCGATGACAGCAACATAAAAGGAATTGAAACATTGGAAACTCTAAAACACATGATTTTAATGGCCATTTAAGCAATCTTTCCTTGACAAAAGCATGATGGATTTATGGCCCATTTGGCTAAAATGGAAAACAGACAGAATAATTATAAAAAATAAAAAGTTGCTTCATGGTTATAAGTTTTCACAAGATATGAAAAGAGTCCCCACTTTGTTCTCAATTTTAATTGTGTAAAGTTAACTTTTTTATTTATTTTTTAAACATAAAGAAGTATTTAGCTGATGGAGAATATAATTGAAGAAGTAATAATTACTTAACGAAAGATAAGGTTGCAACGGTTCAGGATTAAAATCATAGTGATAGATAAGTTTTGGAGAATAATACATCCCATAATTTAATATAGTTATCACGTCTCTTTACTAAAACAAGTTCATTTATTTAGATTGTAAACCTTGAATTCATACTTAATTTCAATTTATCGATCATGGAGTTTAACACAAGTAATTGATATATCCGTCTTAAAATTTAATCATATATGATATAAATTCAGTATTTCATAAAAAATAACCTTTTGTCATACTTTATTTATCATTAAGTATACTTTTGTAAGACAAACTTTTAAGATATCAAGCGAATTATGTTTATTAAAAAACTTAATTTTAAAAAACATAATTAAAACAAGTGTCTATACATATTAGTTCAAGTGACCACGTATCATCATAAATATTTAACTTTAAATAATCACAAACACTTTTTTCTATCTTTGAATTATGCATGGAGTTAAATTCATGTATTAGAAGATCTTTCGCTCCCAAATTACCTGTTGGGAATTAAGTCATTTTTATATAATAGGATAAGTTTTTTTTTTTATCTAGAAAATATAATTCTTTTCCACAGTGCACCTAAAAATTATAGAAACATCCGTCAAAATATTTTTCTTTTATGAGTCTAATATTAGTAAACTCACATAACTTCATTATTAAAAATTTTATTTAATACACATTCTACAACAAACTCAATATAGTATTTTTTTCCTATTGAAAATAACTATATTGTAAAACATAACATCCTATAATAAAAAATGACAAATATTTAGAGTCTAATTTATCTTACACACATCATTATTAGATTTTGGAAAATACTTTAGTTTTATTCATGCACACCCACACATTTTTATTTTAAAAGCTTAAAATAATTTATTCTTATTTTCAAAGTTTTTTCTTTCTCTTAACGAGTACACCAACTCATCCAGCAAGATAAAACTTAGAGTTTTAGAAAAATAAAAATTATTTAAGGATCATGATATTTTAACAATTTTTTAACAACAGACAATATTTCATTATTTTATTGGTCTGTGTATTTGAAACGAACCAATCACACGCTACTACATAGGTTATTGTTAAAAAATTGTCAAAAAAAATTATTAAAAAAACATTTTCCATTATTTAATGAACATTCTTACTCACTCAACGAGACATTTCTAAAGATATACTTATTTAACTAATACTTGACTTATCTCATCCTCTATGAATTTATTAGATTTTAAATTTTCAAAATTTTCTAAATAGAAATTTTATATTTAGTTTATAAAGTCCTTACTACTCTTAACTATTTTCAATCCATTAAATGTTTTCTTTATTTATTAGATTATTAATGTTTGGAATAGAGGAAATAATTATTCTTATTATTAAAATATTTTTTTAGTTCACATCTTTCCCGTCTCCAGTAACCACAACCAATAATGTATAATTATTAAAAATATAACATTATAATAATATAATTTAGCATCTCTCGTACAATAAGATGAATAAATGAATTGAATAATTTAAATACTCTCAAGTCACGACTGATGTTCAAATGCGTTTTAAAAAATCATAAATAAGTAAACAAGTCATTTATATTAAATGATTATGATAAATTTGATCAATACTTTCTTAGTAATACGAATTGTTATACATCTAAAGTCATTACTAGTGTTGGAACCTTATCCTATTTGGTTAAGGTATTCTATCAAATACTATTTTATAACATATTTTGAATAAAGGTAAGTTTATCATTATTTGTGTAGAATAATAGTGACGGTCCCATGCAATTATTTTCTTCTTATTTCTTCACAAATATCAAGTAGCAAACTTGTCCTATCTCTTTTCTCTTCATTCTTTCTTTGTTGGTTATCAGTATCCTGATTCAAACAAAATCTTAGAGATTAATTTCAAGTTTTTAACTCAAAAAATATACGTTTTCACCCTTTCTTCTTATAGCTATATTTATCAAAACTTTATCTTCACATTATTAGTACTTTTTAAGTTTCTTGATAGAAAAAGAAAATACAACCAAACAGAAAGGCCAAGTTTGGTGAGCCCATTATTCCTTTGGGTGCTTCTTCTTGCATTTCCAACTTTTCAAGAAATACTAAAATTAAACTTGGTTAAGATGCTTTTAACCTTGGTAAAAGAAATTATTTTTTTCTTTGACTTAGTAAACTTACACACTCAACCACTATGACACAGACGTTCCAGCAATTTCACCATGAAAATTGCAAAATATTAGTTGAATCTTAACCGAATTTTAAAATCCTTTTAAAAATTTAAATTGATTTCAAAATTCATTTAAGAGTTGAAGTGATTTCAAATTCGTTTAATCTTTAAATCTTGAATTTCAAAATTTGTTTAACCCTTAAATCTTAAACTAATTTCAAAATTTGTTTAACATTAAACGAATTTTGAAATTCATCGACCTCTTAAACTACGAGTGAATTTATTATAATAGGTCAGAGAAAAAGTTAATTTTTTTTACCTAAGTTAACAATATTTTAACCAAGGTTAGTTTTGATATTTTCTGAAAAGTTGAAAGTGCAGATAAATCCTTTGGAGGTGCAGGAAGAAGCATCTTGTTCAGTGTATGAATGAGCCCATTCCTGTAATTCGGGGAGGGAATTGAAATCCAGAACCAAAATTTAAAAAATTTAAATAATTCAGTTGGGCAGAACAAAACCAAAATTGTGCACGAAGCTTCATAGCGATTACTTGATATGCCTATTCTCATGTACACACTGTTGCACTCGTTACAATCTATCTCTCGCAGAGTACTTTGCAAATTGGTAATGCCTCCATGTTCATAAAATAAGAAGTGAAGGATCGCCGAGATCAACTACTGCAGTGTTGATGTATTAAAAGTGGGAAAAAGGAGACAATATAAACAAAAAGAAAAAGGATTTACAGTGTTTTCCTATATGGTATCTATCTGAAATGTCCATAAATAGTGTTAGAGAGGGCAGAACAGGAACAGAGCCACTAAAACAGAGGCAACATAAGCTATGCTCTGCGTTTGAACCACAACTAATGGCGAAGAACCACTTGACTGAAGCCTTGATAAGTACATCATAGTTTTGTTTACCAGAGGAAGTTGTGCCCCATCTTTTCGTGCTCCCAAAACTTTCTGGCTGTTCAACATACATGCACATGTTATTAACAATTATATAATACTCAAATGCAGTACAAACTCAACCCCTACAAAAAACCTAGAAGACGACAACATGTACCGATAAAAGAATGTCTAAAAGATGAAACAATCTACATCGTCCATCTGTTTCTGTCTTGTTACGGGATTTAAGGGTGAGATGTCGGGCATGAAAGAAAAACACCGAGGAAAATCCAAACTCAAAAAGGAAAAGCGAGGGTTTTGTGGAAATTAAGAAACTCACTTTTACATAAATACGTGCATTGATTGGGACATGGCTACAAAAATGTGAACCAGTGATCACTATTTTCTGCAGGTCTGGTTAAATTTCACCAACAACTTCTTATAACAATTCATAAAAAAATGTCTTGAAAAGTTAAAAATATTATCTTTATTTAATGGGTATGATAGAAGGCCATGAAAATCATATGGACCACAGAAGATGGACAGCTCAAGAGCAAAAGGAAGAAGACAGAACATAAATAAAGTCATAATTACCCTTGCTTAGAGATGAAAAGAAGCTGAAAGTAAGGTTGATGGGTGATGGTGAAATAGTAACTGTACCTGGTGTAGGGCAAGGGGCAGAAAATGATCAAATAGTTCGCGGAGGCACATGTGTAGGTGCTCGTCTTGTCATCATACGCGTAGCTATACGCGCGTGGGCATGCGTGCTTGAAGAACAGCGAATAAGGAGAGGGACCACACGTGTCAGGCGTCGCGTACGCGCCGCTGCAGCAAAAACTAGGATCACCGAAGGCCTCGCACGCGCTCCGGCACGCCACGCTCTTGTGGCTGCCGTTCACGCGTGCCACCCTTAGCTCCGCCGGACACCCGCCGTTGAGGTCGACGAGACACCCCGTGGGACTGCACCCGCCCCTGGTGCCGTCCTTCGCCACGATCAGCATCGGAAGGTTGTAACCGTCGACCAAGCTCACGTCGTAGAAGTCCAGCCCGTCTGCGCCGTTCAGGGTGAGCTCTGCCAATGTCGCCGGCGGCTTGGCACCGCCGACGCACTCTACTTTGCCGGAGCCGCAGTCGGCGGTGCCGCAAGAGAACTTTCCGTCCGAGTCTTGACCGCAGAGGGTCCGTGCCCATATCCGACCAGACCAAGATTTCGGGATTTTTAACGTCTTCGATTCTCCGCTCAGGAGGGCGAATCCGGTGGTGGGAAGCGGAGGCGAGGTGGCGCCGGAGAGTAATCCCGGCCATATCGTGTGGCGACACTTGTTGACAATCTTGAAGGATGCTGATTGTACCTCTGCAAGTTTCAGCAACCGGAAAAGTGGTCAAAGAGATTTATATTTAAAATTTGTGGTTTTCTATAAATCTGTGATTTTGGAAATTACCTGAGAGGAAAGTTAATGCGACAAGGCTGAGAATGATGAGAAAGAGAAGCCAGCGACCCATGTGGATGACTGAGAATAACCAGAGAACAGAGATTGATTCAGTTTTGTTGTGAAGCTGAGTGCGTGATTGTGTTCTTCTTTTGCTTTGCTTTTCTTTTTCTTCGCCACCTCTTTCACTTCACTGTTTCTTAAGCCATCAATGAAAAAGCTTTCCTTTCCTTTTTCTTTTTTAATATATAGTTTCCCTCTTAACTTTGGGACATAGCAGGAATTCATGCACTTGTGGAATACAACTCATGTGAAACACAATTCCACTATAGTGATATAACATCATCATATTAGGCAAAACAAGTCACCAATATAGAGGAAAATCTGAAGCAGACAAGATGTATCATTGTATTAAGGTATTCTCTTTTAGGTGGTGAAAGTCTAGAGTTGCTAGTTTGGAGGTTCCTTAAAAAAAATATCAAATTCACTATATTATTACTCTTTTTTCTTAATTATTTGATAACTATCCTATACAATTATAAACCAAATGATTATATTTTACGTAAATGAACTATTTTGAGTTGGCTAACCGTTCTTTTAGTCATAAAATAGTAACTGAAGTTGAGTTTACTCACTTTTTAACTTTTTAGCAAGGTGACTAAATCAAGAATTCTGATAACTTTTACATTAAATTATGTCAATCGTCTTTGTTTTTAATTTTGAATTCTCAAATTGTTTTTTTAGGTATCTCAATTTAATTTTTTTTTTGAAAAATTTGATGTAATTAGATTATTTTATTAGTACTGTATTAATAATATTAAAGAGGTATTACTTGTTATTTTGTGAGTTTTTTGAATTTTGTTCTTTTTTTGTAAAAGCAAAATTTTGACATGTGTCATGTAACCGTGGCAGTGTGATGTGGTAATGGTAGCATCACATGTCCGTGTATTTTAGTTTCAATTTAATTCTTATATTTAATTTCATTTAGTCTTAATTTTTTTTAAATTAAAATTTATATTTTTAATAAGATTAAATTTATTTATATTTATATTTAATATTAAAAGAAAATAACTTATTTGTGTCAAAAAATTTAAAATAGAAACTAAATTGAGATCCATAAAATTAGGACTCATTTATTACATCAAATTTCTTAAAATAAAAATTAAATTGAGATGGTTTAAAAAAAATAGAAACCCATTTAAATTTTCATAAAAAAATGAGACGAATAATATGATTTAACTTAACTTATACGAGCTAATGGTAAGTTTGGGCTTGCAAAGTTTGGGCTTATAAGTATATTATTGGACAAAGAAGGGTCACACTGGTGAAGGCCCAGGTCGAAATGACACCTGATAACATATGGGTTGTTTCTTCCTGTGCCCATCAAATTTCTTCCTGCGGCCCCATCAAAAGCTTCTGGAAACTTTTTTCCGGATGAGTGTCTTCTAGAAAATAAATCCCTGAACTACTGTTCCGGAAATCAAAATAGGTTTGATAGGGTGCATGAAGAAATTTGATTGGTACAGAAAAAAAACACAGTAACGTTTGTCCAAAAACCAGTCTCATTTTTGTACTCAAATGTTGATCTGTTATTTTGCTCATTTCTTCCACAGTGAACAACACAAAAATGAACAAAAAGTAATGAGATTGTCAATAAAAGAGCTTATGAACAAGCATCAAATGCAATTTCGTATTTTTTAATCTTTTTCTCATATATTTTTTAGCCAAACAAATATCAATTCAACCATTGATCCTAGATTACTGTGACGTTATACAATTGATTGCAGAAAAAAATTGGTTTTTAAACAGTGATTTTTATTCAGATGATTGTTATTAGTTGTTGTAAAGTTATCATGCTCCTAAAGAAAAATGGTTACGAAATTCAGAGATGGGCCATTTGAACAGTGAACTCAAAAACTATGTTCTTTTAAAACGAATACTATTCTCATTCAGCCGTAAAAAGCACAACTTTAATTAGGAAATAATATCAAAGGACAAGGCCCTGTAACATGTATTCAACAAAGTTGAAAAATGTATCAATTACTGTGACAATTTAGCTGGCAAACATAGCAGAATATTTGTTCGATCTCCACAAAGGAAGGCACTAAAGTGAAGCAAAAGCTCTATTTGATGATGGGATTCTTTTGGTGACAGGAGAGGCCCAGCTCCAGCATGGATGCAAAAAAGATGAGCTACCATGATGGTGTCTGTGGATAAATTACATCACACCGATTATATTGCATATGCAAACATAGACATGCATCTTTGCTACCAAGGTTGACCACCATTGCATCAACAATTACTCATGCACTAATGGTGCAATAGTAAGTAGCCACGTTATGCAGTGGAATCACAAGTCAATGCAGGCTTCAAAAAGTGCTAACGTCAATCTTCCATGATCAAAAATACCACACCGAGAAAGGAGATATAGATGCCAAAAAGGATCAAACATTGACCTACATGAGGAGTTTTAATCATTGCAGTGCCTAATCATCTTTAGAAGTAAAGATAAAGAAAGTAATTTTTTTCTCGCCAAGTTAAGATAAATTAAGTATAACATCAGATTTCATAGCTATAGCTATAGCTGCTTGCTTGAAATTCATACATGATTATGGTATGATCATGTTCTACTCTAATATAAGTAAGCTAAGTGGTTAAACTTAAACATCAGCATGTACTCTTTTCCAGACAAACCAAATTCAGTCATAGATTTTGATTTCTCTTTATAGGTTTGACTTCCCAAAATCTCCAGCAAGTTCACCACTAAATGGTGTAGCATGCTACCACCTTTAGCAGGCACACCAGATATCGTTAGTTTTTTGTTGACTCCGCAGTACAAGCATTCAGTTAAAACTTCAAATTCTGTTTCTGTTTCAACATTATCATTGGAATGAAAAATGCAACTTTTCATCCATGGTCCCCAACCACAGTATTGGACCGTGATATGATTCAACTAAAAAAACTGTCTCTAGCATGACATGCCCTGTCTTCAATGTTATAATCCAAGCATCATAAAAACTGTATTCGTTGAGATCGTTCATGATTCCCTCTCTTGTTTCTGCTGAGTCACTTTGACTGATTTTTGCAGACATGTCTATAGTATTTGCAATTTAGCATCCCAATTCGTCACATGGCCAATTAAGTTGTAGAAGCAGCCGTAGCGTAAAAATGAAGCAAAAGTTTCATGACAAATACTACAGTTAGAGAAGAATCATAATTGAAGCAGAAAATGGAATCGTTCCTTAACATCATTTTGCTTGGAAATTGCTTGAAAACGTGCAGAACAGGCTGAATGTGCTAATTATGCAGACACCCACGTTAACCACCAATTCAGCTGACAATGAAGGTCACTAGAAATCTTGGTTGATCCAACGTTGGAAACAACAGAACAAAGGTAAAATTTAATAAAATGAAGAGTTGATGGTAATAAAAGGGGTGCAAAGGTGTTGATTATGCTAAGAATATATTTGAAGAAACTAGAAGGTAGGCATTAGAATGAGGGTGGTCAAGGAGACACTAGCCACAGAGAATGTTTCTGGTCCCAGTGAGTTGAAAGTGTGACTAAACAAGGAGTGGGAAGTGGGCTTCCAACATTCTTCATGAATATGTTTGGTTGCCACTAAACCATATGCTTTTTGGACCCTCAAGTCGTGCATGCTTCCCTTTTTATTTTAATTTCTACCCTCAGTATGATCAGCAGCACCACTGGGTAAATGATGTTCTTATCTTAATTCATAAAAAAGACAAACTCATCATGGTTTATCATCATGAGCGGAAGGAGAATAATCAGTGAGCTCTTTGGCCAACGCATTCAAATTTAAAAAAGACAAATATGAAGGCTGGTAACTTTTCCCTGCACACTGTTTGGACCACTGTCAGAAAATTTCATGACAGTGAAAACGAAACCAACCATTTTACCCACCCATGAAATATAATGTATTTCATAAAGGTTCGACATTGTTGAATAAATATTTGACAGAACTGAAGAAACTTGGCTCTATTTGTTTGTTTTACTCCAAGGTAAAAAGTGCTGGTGTACTAGAAAAGAATGAGAAATTCTTAATGATAGCAGTTAGACCAAAAAATTCCATCTTTCGGAGGAGGGTAAAAAACAAAGAGAATCTATAGGATGAAGATAACATATAGAGAATACTTTTTTTTTTCTTTCAAGGAGACACATGAGAATATTAGAGTACTACAGAAAATCAAGATAAACATTAACAATTTAGAGGTGCAGCTGGGCAAGGGCACATGATCTAACAGTTCTACAAATGTTTTGTCTATGTATTTATCCCATATGGCATTATATTATTGTGCATTTGGAAATATAAGCAAATAAGCTGCATGTGGAATATGTTCTAGTTGGGGTTTGAGCATGGAATTTGGTGGAAGGGATTCTCGAGTCTACAAAGAGTTGGCCATGTGATAAAAGCAGCTTTCTTCGACTTGCAAAGCGACCACGCCCGTTTGGCTGCAATCATGTGGTCTACAATGCTATTATTTCCTACATCCTTCATTTGCTTATTTCTTTTTTCATCCTCCAAAATTGACGTTGTTCTCCAACAAACGTACTTTTTAGCCTCCACATTCAAACACCATAACCAAAGGGATTAATATGTGAGCCAAAGATTAAGGTTAAGGCAAAGGTGTGGACAAGGTTGGTCACACTTTTGTTTGTGTCTGCTATAAAACCATCAACTGAGCCTGCTGTGCTAGATTCAACTTTGGCCAATGTAAATAAAAACGTTCGGATTAAAGGGTCAAAACTTTGGTTCATGAACATTGGAGTAAAATTACAAATAACTGCACAACCATAGTGTTGAGTGAGCTCTCTCTGATCTTACGTGCAATTAAAAAATGATCTCAAATTGGCAAATTGATGAACATTCAAAGAACAGTGAAGTTGGGTAAAGGAAAATTGCAATTATCATTAGCTCGGGAATCGAGAGGCCCGCTCGTGCGGACAAGCCATCACGCTTGCTAAGTAGCTAGTAAAATATGTCATTTCGGAGCAATTTACTCATTTTTATATGAATTTTGTTCATAACTCATGCTCCAATCCAAACCAAAACGTGAGCATTAAGGTAAATAACAAAAGTTGTAATTACAAAAAGGGACTCCAGAACAGAAGAACCAAGGGATTTTTCGTCAAAGCACCTCGGGAGCTTTTACTTTTTGTTCTTCAAAAAGTGGATTCACTCGCTTCCCAAAACCACTCTCTACAATAACTTTCATACACTCTCTCTCTCTCTCTCTCTCTCTCTCTCTCTCTTTCAACCTTCGAGAACCCTTTTGTGTTCTGTCCTGTATATATACCACCACCTCGACCCTCTTCTCCTTCCATCTTCTCTTCCATTTTCCAACCTCAACTCACCCCAGAAACCTACTTTTTATTCTAAGTCTCAAACCCCATCACCGCAAACAACAAGTCACCACATCAAGGAGGTAGAGTCTGTCAATACAGTAAGAGTTTCAGACTTGAGAGAGTGGAAAGAAAGTGAAAGTGATCCAGAAGCCAAGAAAATGGCATCGGATAAGGTGGTGGAAACTGTAATAGCAGGGAACTACGTGGAAATGGAAACCGAAGGACAATCGAAGGACGTAAAATCAAGGTTGTCTAACTTCTTGTGGCACGGTGGTTCTGTTTATGATGCTTGGTTCAGCTGTGCTTCCAACCAGGTTGGTGGCTGGTTTTAAGAACATACTCCTTTCCATATTCTGCTCTTGACATGGCTCATTGTCTTTCGTTCTATTCCCACATCATGAGCTTCCTTGTTTGTATGTTGTTGTTAATGTTGTTTATGTGATAACCATGTTTACGTTCTATATATCCTTAACGTGTCAGGTGGCTCAAGTGCTGCTTACGCTGCCATACTCATTTTCCCAGCTGGGAATGCTTTCTGGCATTCTTTTTCAACTCTTCTACGGTATACTTGGTAGCTGGACGGCTTACCTTATTAGCATACTCTACGTTGAATACAGAACAAGAAAAGAGAGAGAAAAAGTTAACTTCAGAAACCATGTCATCCAGGTTCAACTCACCAACATTGACACAGCTTATTTTAATACAAGTTCAAAGTACATTCTCTTAATTAAGTTTTAAACCTGATTGTCGTTTTAATGACAGTGGTTTGAAGTTCTTGACGGGCTCCTCGGGAAGCACTGGAGAAACGTGGGTTTGGCCTTTAACTGCACATTTCTTCTGTTTGGATCTGTCATACAACTGATAGCTTGTGCAAGGTACCTACTCCAACTTAATCTGAGTCTTCTGACCCTTCCTTTAACTCCTTCTTCATTGTTTATTAGTTAAGGCTAAATAGATAAATTCTTTATTATAGTAATATATATTTTATCTATATTAAGCCAAGGAACCAGCATCACATGCATGTCTCATAATAACCTTACCTGCTGCAACTTCATTGGGGTCCGAATATTGTTTTAATGTTGTTTTTGTTCAGCAACATATATTACATAAATGACAACCTGGACAAGAGGACTTGGACTTACATCTTCGGAGCTTGCTGTGCCACCACTGTCTTTATTCCTTCCTTTCACAATTACAGAATCTGGTCCTTTTTGGGCCTCCTTATGACCACTTACACTGCTTGGTACCTCACAGCTGCCTCTCTCCTTCACGGTCAGGTAACAATGTTCACAAAGTTACCATTATGTTTATTAAAATCCAAAAGTACTATTTTTTATGACATTAAACTATTAATTTCATCATTATTGTAGTTGTAATTGTTTGCTTCTCCAATTGTTTTTTGGTTAATTAGATGGAAGGAGTTAAGCATTCGGGTCCGACCAGATTGGTTCTATATTTTACGGGGGCCACAAACATTCTCTACACATTCGGGGGACATGCTGTTACTGTGTAAGACAATCTCAGATATATATTCGTGTCTTTTACGTTTTCGCAAATTTGCCCATGCTGATTTCTTCCACTTGGCCTTGCCTTTGGACGAATCACTGGCTGCTACTGTCTAATTAAGATGATTCCAAATTGGAAAGCGAAATAACAATGCAACAACTCAGCCTTAACGTCATTTGCTAGTGACTCAACCTTCACTTCTGTCGACATAATCTGAACATAGATCTAATTAATGACCCATCTTAAGGTCTCTTTCTTTTTCTCTCTATTTTCATTTGAGAATACCCAGAAGCTTTATTTTCGAGTTATCTATACTTCATTTTCTTAAAAAATTGATCTTTCCTATGACAAGAATACACATTCTAATACAAAATATATTTATTTTGCACACAAGTTTTTGGGGTGAAGGAAATTGTGGAAAGTAGAGGGCTTTTTGTTGTTTTAAAAAACAAAAGATATCTTGCATTGCTCATCATAAGAAGCACTTTTTTCCCTAAAATACCCTTGGAAGGCGTGGGAGGCAAAAACAAAAGTGCCTTGTTTCTTTGTTATCCTTGAGTTTTGGAGAAAGCCTAGACTCTTTCTCTTAAATGTTTGGATGCTTTATTGCTTTATATCATGAAAAGGGCCCTCCCTTATAGATCCAGCTTTCCTCAGAGAACGCTACTTCTTAGCTTTCAGGTCTCTTCTCACAACTCAGCAAAATCAAACCTTGCCCCAACAAATTATTCCCTTTTCTTTTTACCTTGGGAAAAATGGTATCTTTATCAGCACCTTTATTCCCTATATGAAGAATTTTTCCTCATTGTTCTTCATTCACATTTTAGCACATTCTTTTCATTCCTCATTTCACCCTTATAGTTAATCAGTGTGTGTGTACTTTTCAACATTCGAGAAAGACATTAATTGTGTCTCACAAAAAGCGAATGCAGAGAATGCATGATTCAGTTAAAGATAAAACAAGAACAACAAATAATGTAACTTTGATTGCAGAATTGTATAGGTTCTGATGAGTATGAGGATGATATGATATAGTACTGTGTTAATGAGAGAGTATATTAATGAAAGTTGTACTACTGATACAGGGAGATAATGCACGCGATGTGGAAACCTCAAAAGTTCAAGGCTATATATTTATTGGCAACCCTGTATGTGCTGACACTGACGCTTCCATCTGCAGCAGCAGTGTATTGGGCATTCGGAGACATGCTTCTAAATCACTCCAATGCTTTTGCTCTTCTTCCAAAATCACCCTTCCGTGACATGGCTGTCATTTTAATGCTCATCCACCAGGCAAGCATATCATATTATAGCAGTCATTTTTACATTTTCATTCTTCATCTATCAGTATAATACTTATGCTATGTACCATTGTAATTGAATCGAACGGTTAAATATTGTGACTTGCAGTTTATAACATTCGGGTTTGCATGCACCCCATTGTACTTTGTTTGGGAGAAAGCAATAGGTATGCATGAGTGCAAGAGCTTATGCAAACGTGCTTTGGTGAGATTGCCAGTGGTGATCCCTATATGGTTTCTGGCCATCATCTTCCCCTTCTTTGGTCCCATCAACTCCACCGTTGGCTCTCTCCTTGTCAGCTTCACCGTTTACATCATCCCCGCCCTCGCCCACATCTTCACCTTCAAATCATCCTCTGCCAGACAGGTACCATATTTTTCATCTTCATATCATAGTTCATAGTTAAACCAAACAAGAAAAAGGTTTTATTTTTATAGTAAACTCAAGAAGGGTAAGAGAGAAAGATAGTCATGACTCATGTGGGTCATCCAATCTCCGAAACATCACTGTCGGAACCCAGTGGTTTTGACTTTGTGAGCACCGCAGCATTGTTAGAATTTATTCCATTCATTGTTTTTGTTCTAAGTAATTTGTTAGTTACTGTTTCCTTTCACTGTGTCTAAAACAAACACAAAGAATAGGGATGAGGAAAGGAAAATCATGATTATGAAGAGTTAGCGTATGGTCA
Organism: Vigna angularis; assembly: GCF_016808095.1. NCBI lineage: Eukaryota > Viridiplantae > Streptophyta > Magnoliopsida > Fabales > Fabaceae > Vigna > Vigna angularis. Next base: position 38,422,886 of record NC_068974.1, read on the forward strand.
CCGTCCAGCAGACAGAACCCGGGATTTTCTCGATAACCAATCACTTTTCTATATTCTTTATCGCCATTATTTTTGATGAACTATCTTCATATACTAAGGCGTAACGTAAAGACAAGTGCATAAATATTGGAGTGCGCAGAGAATATTGTGTTTGTAACACTGGTTAATTTTTTAACGTGGTGTGTGTGATGCAGAATGCGGTGGAACAACCTCCCAAGTTTGTTGGAAGATGGGTTGGAACCTTTATCATCAACTCGTTTGTAGTGGTATGGGTGCTTGTGGTAGGGTTTGGATTTGGTGGGTGGGCCAGCATGGTTAACTTCATACACCAGATCGACACGTTTGGACTCTTCACAAAGTGTTACCAATGCCCTCCACCGCTTCTGCCACCTATGCCGCCGCAGCAGCTCAATGCCACCGCGCCTTCGCCACTTCACCACCCTCATCTCGGCCACTGAGCTCTGCAAGTTGAAACTCAAAGCCATGCTGCGAGTTGGATCACATTCTGCAGAAATGATTGACTGTGATTGTTGATGCGAAGAATTATAAAATGAGAGTTGGATCACATTCTGAATTTAGTAATGTACTTGCCATGCCATAACCATATAATGTATTCTTCTTCCATTTTGCTTCCCTTCGTAGCCATTAAGGTAGTTTTCATCACTCTGTTACCAACAATTATCATAAGAACAAAAACGTTAAATAAAACGAAAAGGTTTTTGAATTTCCACGGACACAGAATGCAGATTCAGATTCCATCGACCATAACGTAAAATAAAAATCCTTTTGGAAAAAATTAGACTTGGATAGATGAAATGTTTGCAAAAACGATAAATGAAAAATCCATTATATAATGTTAATTGTTATATTATTACGTGTCATATTTTCATTAGGTTGATTCATGTATCTTAAATTATAATAAATTGTTCTTGTTCGAAGAGGGTGAAGCACTGATCGAATAAGTATTATAAAGATAACAAAGGAGTAAATATAAAACAATAGAAACTGACCTTTTAAAAAGTCTGCTTTCAAAATACACGACAAACTATTGAAATAATTTATTTGAAAGAACTCTTTATAATGTTAACACTTTCTTGAATAGATTTGGAAAAAATGATTGAATAGATTTTGGAAGATTTGAAACTAAATCTTTTTTTGTTTATTTGAGTGAATTTTGAGGTAAGTAGAAGTTGATTTTAAAGTAAATTTTTTTAATCTGTCATACCAATCAAATCCTATATTAATTATCACATATTTTACTTTCAAATTCACTCTCACTTATTTCCAAATCTACTCAGATAAATAACAAAAAAATTATTTTTAAATCATTTCAAATTTATTCAATCACTTTCCTCAAAATTTATTTAAGTGAACAAAGCCTAAAAAAAATTTTCAAAATGATAGAAGAAAAATTAAATACTAGTTAAATAGTGTGGCAAAAGTAGACCTATAGTACCATTTCCATACTCACTGTTCAAAAATTTACTTTATTTGTCTTCCCATTGTTGCGTCTTTGTCTCTTCTTCGTACTTTTTTTTTCTTAAAAAATTTATGTAAGACAAATTTTGATAAAAGCTCTAAATTTACGACATTCATATTTGTTTCCCTCCTTCCTTTATAATTATTTTTTTCTTCAACTTCATGTCTTCCAGGTGTGGATTAAATCGTTCCCAATTAAAAACTTCAATTACTAAGTTGCATTTTAATAAGTACATGCAAGAAATAATATAAAATAAACTAAGTTTTATATATATGAAAAAACATTATGGATATGAAAAAATTGATTGGACTTCTATATTTAAAGAGTCAAAGTTTTTAGCTGTGAAAAATAATGGTCCGAAACAAAAAATTCACTTAAAATTTAATTTTTGAAAAGTCAAAATTTCAATTCTTAGAAGTTTGTGATTTAGAAATGAAGTCAATTTATATAAATATTAATCTTATAAATCAATTTTATATTATTAAATTTAATTTGTAATTATTTTTTAACATGACATCAAATTAATATATTAAAATATATTTAGTTTATTGTTTCATATACTCTCAAATAGTTATTATATCACTTGTTAATGTTTAAATATTTATGTCTTGATATAAGAGTGTATATTTTAAATGGACGTAAAAATCATTTTTACAAACTAATTTTATAGGATGACTTAGACTTGAAATTTACTTTTTAAAACTAATTATTAAAAATATCACTCCAATTCTCTTACAAAAATTAATGAAGAGAAAAATAAGAATTTAGAATAAAAATAAATCTCATCAATTTGGCTATCATACTAACAATACTATTTCACTTTCCAATCTACCTCTCCGAATATTGAATTTTCAGTATTAAAATTAACATTATATTTTAAATGGTTTATTAGGGGAAAAAAAGCTAACATACATGACGTAATTTTCATCAACGAATCATGATTCATGTGAACTCGTAATTTTGTATTCTGTAGGGTCTATTTGGAAGCACAAAACTTGCCAGAAAATAATTTAGAGAAGAGAAAGCACGCTTTTCGATATATCTTTTTTCATTTACAATTAACTAGAAAGAAATAAAAGAAGTAGCAAAATCAATCTTCTGAAAGGAAGAAAGCAACTAAAGAGCATAAAAGTAATTCAGATGACAGTAATGTCATTATGTTACTTAGATAATAATTGTCCTTCTAAAACACTGATATGGCTTTTTATCAAACAAGAACACACTTCATATAACGCAAATAAGAATGATAAATGAGCATCTTTTGTTCCAAAACACAACCCCAGTTTCCATTTCTCTTCATCACTTAGCCTATAAATTTTTCCTAACATGAAATTCAAGCAAATTTTATGCTGTTGTTTTATCTTATAATAAAATCTGAATTTCCCTAGTCTGAAAAGTTTCCAGAATTGAAGTGACAAAAGCAAAAGAAGCTCTCATGTTCCATGTCCTCGGAAATGCAAACTCAGAATGAAAACCAGCACCCTTTTTCTTGTACAACAATGAGTGAGCAGGGTTGAAAATGATTAGAGATGAAATAAAGGTCGTTTGATGGGAGAAGAGAAGAGAAGAGAAGAATAGTTCCAAAATCCACAGCATCTATCTTTTCCTTTCCACCTAGTTTCCCAGACGTTTTCAATGAGCAGCAGAAAATTGCAGACATGAGTTTATGAAAGAAAAAGCAGAACCCAAATCAAACAAAAGCAAAGCAAGCAGTATACGCTAGCTGGCGTATCTTCTGTTACACGTACATTAACATTATACTGAACAACTTTGCCAAAAAATAAGGCTGCTACACTCCGTAGTAATTGACACAACACATACATGTATTCATGTAATATAATGTCACACATTTATTATATATATGCATGCAGAAATGAATTTGGGTGGGGAATCTAATAATTGTGTATATCCTTCCCTCGAAATGGTAGTGGAATAAACAGTGACTATGCAATGTATAATCTATCTAAAGTAAACAGACCTTTCATTTGAGTTCTGAGATGAGATGCAGCTTTTCATTTATACAAACAGCAGGCATGCAAAGAACCAAAAGAGAAGAACAAGTTAGAACCATAATCACAAAGCCATGAGACTTTTCAGTTAAAGGTCATCATCCTCTCTAATGCCTCTCCTTTTTTCTCCCAAACAGAACAAGATGATGATGCTGTTAACTTTGGAGACATGCTGCTTCATTCGTTTTTAGTTTCGTTTTAGCACATTTTCCTGCTTCTTTTCTCCTTGATCAATGTGAATTTTGCCTTTCTTCTTCAAAAGAAAAGTTAACTTTATCTACTTTTCATTGAATGGAATAAGACAAGAGTAACCAAACCAACCCTTTCATTCTTCTTGGAACTCGGAACCTTTTGTTCTATTTAGATTCAATCCAACCATTATTTGCAAGCTTGCAAAATTCTCACAGCTTTTCATTCCAATACTTTCCTCTGTTTTCGTTAACAAGCATGCTTAACGGTTAAACAGCACAATCTGTATCAGAGAACTGGAAAAAAACAAAATTCAAATCAGGAGACAGAAATAAAGCTTGTTAAGAAGATACAAATCAAGAATAATAACTTCTGATGACAGAAATCCCACCTTGTTCAATTTTACTTCTTCATTATTTTTAATATTTATATGTAGAAAAAATTTGTATAATAACCGGATGATAACACAAAGATGAAAATAAGATGATGATTTGTAATTATTAACAAAAAAATTGGTAACCTGCATTGCTCGGACGTGTTTTTTTTCTGAGATTTGAAATTGGATTCTTTCTATATTATGATAATGAATTGCACTATATACACTCAATAAATTTTTTCACAGCCTTATATCCAATATATTTTTTATATGATATTTTTATACACACAAAATTTTTATATTCATTTCACATTAATTTTTTTTTATTCATGAAAAAAATATAAAAGATCATTTTATTTTTATATTATATGTCAAATAAATATAGAAGTGTCATTATTTTATATTTTTCTTTATTTTTTTTTACTACTTTGAAATAATTTTATTACTCCTAAAAAGTGGCTTTTGGAAAGGTTGATGGGTGAAAAAAATATAATCATAACCTACATATTTTAAAATTCATGAAAATTTATTTTAAAAAAAGTTTCAAAATTTCAATTGAAGTATAAAAAAACATTATTTTTCTTTTAAAAACACTGAAATGTTGAAACTTCAGTTGTCCAAACGAATTCAATACATGGGTTATATATTTTTCGTGATTTATTTTCTTTAGAATGAGGGATTAATCACTCTTGCTACTCCTTTTTTTTTTTTCCTTTTTTACTTTATTTTATTTTTTTAGCATATCACTATCTTTCCATTTTCTTGAAATTTTTATTTAAAAGCATTGTAACCAGAGAAAACTTGCTTGATGAATAAATGAAGTGGGAAATTGTGGAGCATCCAAAATGGGCTTACAAAGTGGTGAAGCCCAACTTTGCAACACTTTAACCTGAGACCAGAGACGGCCCATATGTAAGGCCTGGATACCCATATTATATCTTAGGGTGTTTCTCCCTTCACCTCCCCATTTTCTTCCTCTACCTCCCCAACTTTCTTCAAATTTTTTTTATTACAAAAATAACCTCTTTCTTTACCTTTTTTATCCTTTTTAACTTCTAACCCTCAACCCTGCTTTACTCTCTGCTCACAGCCCACTTCCCCCAAGCTTTTAAATTAGCACTGCAGTTCGAGAGACACTCCCCCGCGACGCTCAGCAGCCCCATCTGGCTGGGCCAATGACCTGGAGGCGGTGCAAGTTGGACAGCCGGTGGCGAGGGTGGCGAGTCCGTTGTCGATGACTTCAACGGGGAGCATGTTTTCATCGCAGAAGCACCAATTGGGGGCAAGGTCGGAATGGAGGTGCACGGAGAGAACGCGGTGGCTGAGGAGAATAGCAGAATTACGAGGCGAAATGAAGGTGGCGGAGAGGAAGTCGACGTGGTTGAGTTCCTGAAACTCTATCATCAGCTCCTTCAACTTCTTCCTCAGCCCATTGGTGACAGCGATCCGGGTCCGGTAGATGGTCGGCATGTCGTACTTGAGACCGGAGAGCGATTTGCGATTCTTGGGTTTGGCTTATGCGATTCTGTGTGCAGGCTGCGTTTCTCTGTGCGTTGCAATGAAGATGACCGAACTGTGCGTCTCTGGTTTGGGGGTTTCTGAAATTGGATGTGTGGACCTGGAATTGGGTTTTGTGTTTGTTGTTTTTCTGATGCAGGTCGGGTGACATGCGAAGGTGATGAGGTGTAGGCTCGCGATGGCGGCTTGCTGGTGGTCGTGGTGATTCTGTGAGGGTGGTGATGGTGCTGCGCGAAGGAAATGCGCGTCGAATTTGTGATGAAGATGATGAGGACGCGCGATGATGGCGGCAGCGCTGTGCTTCTGCTTCTGGATCGTTTGATGATGGCGTGATGATTCAATGGTGCAAAGAAGATGCACGAGCTTGGTGCGGCTGGCTCGACGATTGCGGCTGGCTCGACGATGGCGGCGACGCAATGTAGGTGGGGAGAGTTCGACAGAGAGCGAGGGGCCTAGTTGTCTTGCTCTCCTCGTTGGCCTGCTGCAAGCTGCCGAGGATGTCTCTGAGGAACCCCATTTCAGTCTTCACCTTCTCAGCCTCTTCCATGAAGATTCCCATGTTAGTGTCTAAGTGGGTTATGGAAGAAGTGAGTTCCACATACCCGCTTCCAAATCAACGTCTTTCATCGCAGTTTTCTTTAGATCCACGTGAAGGACTTGATCATTAGATCGTTCATTTTGGGATCAGAAATTGATTTTGATATGTGCAAGCAAAACGAGAGTAGAAGAGAATAAGTGAAGACGATAATAGAAAGGATCTGTGAAAGAAGTAATAACGTGGAAATATTCCTTAACGGATGTTGACATTCCTTTAAGGTATAAAATGGATGTCGACATCCGTTCATCTGTTTTATACCTTAAACGGATGTTGATATCTGTTTTTACCTTAAACGGATGTTGATATCTGCTTTTACCTTAAACGGATGTTGATATTCGTCTATAGATCCTCATATCCGTTTAAGGGAGGTTTCTTTATAAAATTTGAACCTTAAAAATAAACTTGGATAAAATAAGAGTAGAAAAATAGATTGAAGGGTAAAAGAGAAAGAGGTGAGGTGGAAGGAGCAAACGTGGAGGTGGAGGAAACAACACCTTATATCTTATACACCTGTATTTACAACCAAAAACAGCTTCTTCTTTTCTTGTGTCATTGATTTTATCTTCAATAATCAATGAACATTTTCTTCAAAGGGTACAAAAAATTATATTTTTCATTTAAATTTGTGATGTTATTTTCGTCCTTCCAAACCACCTACATCTTTTAGTTGAAAAACGTGACACAATCTGAAATGTTGAAAAATTGTATTATTTAATCTTAGAACAATGAAGTATGAATTAGTTTTAGAGTTTAATTTATGTATCATGTTAGTATCAAACTTTTCATACATAAAATTTATGATAAAACTTTACTATTTGTCACATCATTCTATTTTATATGATGGCATAGCAGTTTTAATTTATACGTGTGCAAAATAAACACAATAAAATTAATATAAATTAAAATATTGTTTATTGATTACAATAATTTATTTTTAATTTTTTTATAAAAGGGAAGGAAGATCTTCATACCATTATACATAATATATACAGATTGAGGAGAGGGGGAGGGGGAAAGAGAGAGATATTAAAAAATACGATAAATAATATTATATATCATTAAAGCTTAATTAATTTTAAGTTTATTATAAATTTCTGTATTTTTAATTTTTTAATTAAATTGTGTAATATATTCATAAAATTATGACGGTGGAGACTCAATTAAAAATATTTAAAAGAAACTTAATTGAGTTTAAAATTAAATTATATAATATTTAAAAGAAACTTAATTAAGTTCAGTTTGTATTTTAAGTTCTGGACATTGAGAGTACTTACAATACATTTACTTAAGAAAAAAATATACTAAAAACTATAATGCATAACAGTACCAAAATTAAATAAAGTAAGATCACCAGTATTTTGTAATCACGACATATTATGTAAAATCAATATTTCTTATAATTTTAATATTTTAAGATTCATAAATTTAAAAAACACAAAAGTGTAATATAATTTTACCAGATTATAAGCAAAATTGTTAGCAAATAAATATTAATATAAAAGCAAGGGGACAATTTACAAAACTGACTACAGTAACCTTGACAAAAAAATCATAACAACAATTTTGTAAAGGATAAAGAGACTTAGTGAATCCTTAAAATGACAGCATTTAAAAATTTTAGAAATTTGATTCTACTTTAGTCGATAAAGAAACCAAATTAAAGGAAATTAAAAAATATGAAAAAAATCGAAACCTTTTCTGATTCTCCTACCTTTTCATTTCTTCGTCAAAAGAAAACACCTGCCTTATCCATACCTTTGTCCTGTTAATAACATTTTAACGGGGTTCAATGATGTTTATTTGGATACTACGGCGTTCGAAGATGTTTATTTGATCACAAGCAACAATATACGGTGTCTGATTCAATTAACTAGAGTTTAAATATAGGTGATGCAAGGAAGACGTTTAATGAAATATTTTTGTGTAGATTCACGAAGTTACAGCATGAACAATACCAAAGCTGTATGTAAAAGGAATAACGTCTCATCAAAACAAGTTCATGACATTCAAAAACCCATCAGATAATTTCATTCATAACTGGTTAGCACAAACTACACACTCAATATGTCATCCTATCATGACAATGGTTTGAGCCACAACCAGCACTTCAAGAGAATATTTGTGAACCCAATTGCATTAATGTTAACCTAAATTATGTTTTGAACAGAACATCTTCCCCAACACATTTTGGCAATCGTTTGTTTATTTGTTGTATTTGTTACTAATTAAAACTAAGAAAAAATAATGTTAAAAAACTGAAAAAAAAGACAAATGCCACTGCTACAACCATTTCCCAAAGAGATATCAGTCATAATATAGTCAGGACTCATAGCTGTGTTTTTCTTGTGAAATGCGATAAATATTAAATGTTCATCCAAAATTATTAAACGCTTTACCTGAAAACAAATGACTATCACAAGATAAAAGACAAAGAACCTGTGAAAACATACATGCAAACATAAATCGCCTGATTATAATATTCAATCTTCATAACAAGACTCCCAAAGAATCATATTAAACCAGCAATAATTCATCATGCAACACAACAAAATTTAAGTCCATAACAAAATATAAATCCAGCCAGATCTGATCTTGCTTGCAGATTTGTAATAAGACCGCATGAACATCTGATTGCCAAAAGAGAAACAAAATCCCACACACCTATTCTACTAATGAAAATTCATAACACATGCCACTGAAATCATCCTAAACATCTTCAAGTAAAAACTTAAAACCAAATCATAAACATAAAACCCTAAAACAGACTTCAACGAGCATTAGTTGGGCATTCTCTGGCAAAGTGCCCTGACTCTCCACAGTTGTAGCAGCTTCCACCGCCGCCGCCACCGCCGCCTCCGCCATACCTTCCACCGCCGCCACCTCCTCCGCCGTACCTTCCGCCACCACTGCCTCCTCCTCCGTACCTGTCTCCACCGCCTCCGCCTCCCTGGAAGCAATCCCTAGCAAGGTGACCGGATTCGCCGCAGTTGTAGCATGCACCACCGCCGCCGCCTCCACCTCGTCCACCACCACCATAGCCACCGCCACCTCCACCATATCCACCTCCATATCCACCGCCTCCTCCGCCACCACGTCCACCGCCAAATCCACGGCCACCATCACCACCGCGACGGGTTCCCTGGACACTGGCACCGTCAGGACCAGTGACATCAACAGCCTTAGCGCGTCCATCAGAGTCAGATTCGATGGCAAACTCAACAGATTCTCCCTCAGCGAGGCTTCGGAAACCGTCAGATTTGATCTGCGATTGATGAACGAAAAGATCCTCGGAACCATCGTCGGGGGTTATGAACCCAAACCCCTTCTGATCGTTGAACCATTTCACCTTTCCACTCACTTTCCCACTCATCTTGTGTTCCTTCGTCACAAACCCTCAGCACACAAACCCACTCTATTCAGGGTTTCGTCCAAGGGAAAGAGTGCCTTATATAATTACTTTTTTATTGGGCTTTTTCATTGTGGGCCACGCCTTTTCTACCCTTTTAATTATTTCAAACTCACTATTACAATTCCATTGACCAAAAACAATTACAATTCTGCTAATCGTGTGGTTGGGGGACGCTGGCTTTCTCTATTCTCAATATCCACAGTTGGATCTCTCTCACTGTAAGTTGACTGGTCAACATCTTTTCTCCTCTCATTTTGTAAGATTATTTTTTTTATTTTTATTCATTTATTAGTTTTTTTTTTTTCATCTTTCCCTAAAATATCTTCTATGCCGTTACCACTAACCAATGCAAAATTCTTGAAAATGAAGATGCAGTGTCCATTTTTACTGGTCAGTCAATTGAATTATCAAAACTCAAAAACCCTTCACTAACTTTATTTACTTTCAATTATTCTTCCTCTCTTATGTAATTGTTACCGTTACACTTTTATTATAAAAATTCAAATACATTATTTTATCAAACAATGTCTTTAAATTATATTTTTTTTCTCATTCAAAATAATGCTTTTGTAGAAAAAAGTGTCACCCTTCCCACAAATGGTCTCCCAAAAAATTACTGTATTTATTAATATTTGTTATACATAAGTAATCATTTTAACTGGTGTGTTCATGATAAAAATTATTATTATTATAATTATAGAATTAAATATAAATATTTTTTAAAAAAAATTAAAAATTATAAAATACTAATTAAACTTAAAAAATTAAAAAGATTAAATTTAAATGAATGAATGGTTGAAAAATAATATTCATAAATTAATTGTTTTAATTTTTTTAAAAATTATTTAAAGATAAAATTAGAAAATAAATATATATATATATATATATATATATATATATATATATATATATATATATATATATACTATAAGTTAGATAATTAGATGTATAAAAGAATCTTCAACGGAAATAATTGTATATGATAACAGACATTACTACTGGTATTCAAAATATATACTTTATAGCAATCGTTACAACTAATTGAAATTAATTAATTAAATTTTTAATTCTTTTATAAAATAATAAATGCACTTTAAGCTTTTGAAAAATAATAAATGTTTCTTTAAAGTAATTTCTCTCTCTGTTAACTATATTTTAGTAAAATTATTTCAAAATATGATATATATTATTGTCGTATTATTCTTTGAAAAATATTAATAGGTTTTAAAATTTAACAAATAATTAATTAAATTATATTAATAATATTTGTTAAAGACGTTAAAATGGGTTATAATATATAAGTCTAATCTAACCAATTCAATATAAAGTGTTGTAAAAAATAAGTTTGAAAACTGAAAGTATTTAACTCTAGAATTAATAACGTTTTTATTAAATATAATTTATCCGCTATAATTTAAAAATTGAGCTGTTGAATGTATAATTCTCTTACCAAAATCAATACATATAATGTAATATTAAATAAAGTTTAATTATTTAAACTGCACACATGTCCTATTATAATAATAATAATAATAATTTATACCGATTTCTTTTTTTGTGTCCAAGATTGTTTCTAGATTTATCTTTCAAATATATTTTTTTAATTCAAATAAGTATTTTATAGTAACCGATTTTTTTCACATTTATTTTCTAAATTTATCTTTTAAATATTTTTTAAAATTAAAATAATTATTTTATTAATATTTTGTTTCTGTAAATTTATTTGATTTTTTTAATTCCACTGTTATAATAATAAAATAACCTATAAAATAAATAAAATTATTTACAATAAAATTATAAAATGACTTGTATTTGATTTTACTATTATAAAAAAAATAATATTTTTATTATATTTTAATATAATAAAAAAGTGAACATATACGCGTAGTACTAATATTTTATATATATATATATATATATATATATATATATATATATATATATATATATATATATATATTCAATTATGTCAACACGAAAGTTTCTTTATTTTAACATTTTATATTATATTATGTTTTTTTGTGTTTATGATTTATTTTAACATTAAATAATATGTTTTAAAAAAAACTAAACATATATTTTTATTGACACTAACAAATATTACCTTAAATTGTTATCCAACAAAAATTTAAGTAACCTCAATCAAAACGTATATCTAAGTTACCTATTAGTTAAAGTTGTAATAATTGGCATTCATAAGATTATTTTTCAGATTAATTACATGTAGCCTTTAACGAGTGAATTCATAGTAAAATAAATTATTTATAACTAAATGTATCAATTTTTATTTTTAATTTACTTTAATGAGAAAATTGGATAAAATTTTTGTTTTTTCTAAAAGATAAATTTAACTCAGTGAGTAAGAGGTGCTATTAATTAGGTTAGATTGTCATGTCTTATATTTCTTTTGAGAAGTGAAATGGGTTGCAAATATTTTACATGATGAAAATAACAATTATGTTTTTTTAAAAAATAACCAGTTTCTACAATTGTTTTTTGGGGGGAAATTAGTTATTTCGAAACGAATTATTAAATGTATGTATTATTTTCAAAATACTGAAAACTTTAATAATAATAAATAATATAACAACAGCATTAAATATTATTTCAATCATAGCATTTATTTTTTATTTTAAATGTAATAATAATAATAATAGCAGAGGCAGCATTTATTATAGAGTAAATATGCGTGTTAATTTTTATTAAAAAAATCTGAGTTTTATTAATTTTTATGTCTTGTCTCTTCACCTTTTCCTAAAATATCTCCTATAATTTTAGGAGATGAGCACAACATTATTGAAAGAGAAAATAGTGTGTATGTATCTTTTACTGGATCACTTAATTAATCTACACTACACATGATATAAGCTCAACTATCGAGTAACTATTTTCTTTAATTTTTTTAAATTAAATGTTTTTAGAGTCAGTTAGCAGTTGAGTGACTTTTTATTCAAACTTTTGAATTTTACAATATTTGAGAAAAGAAAAATTAAATTATTCATTTATTATAATTTTGTAATTTGTTTAAATTGTATTGTTTTGTTATAAAGATTGTACCTAAAATTAGTAAGTTTCATAGATGTTTATATATTGTTGGTGTTTTAAATTTAATTTTAAATTTAACGATGGCATATTGATGGATATTTAATTATTTTACATTATTTGAAAACTTAAATTATGATAAAGCAACTAATAAATTTAACTTTAGAGATAAAAATTTAATCGTTAGTCATTTAAAATATTTAAATAATACAAATTTATGACAAAAATATGATGACAATATTTAAAAGATAATAATTATCAGTAAAGTTTAGACTTGTTTATAAAAAATTATGATTTGTTAAATAATTATGTGAACACTAAAATATGAATTATAATTATTTTTTAATATTTTTATATTAAACTAGATCAACAAATTCAATTTGGTGAAATTTTTATCATATATTTCATTTAATCATTTTCATTCATTTCTAAAAATTAAATTTATTTTATTCTTACATGTATAATTTTTATTTTCTCAAAGTTTTTTACCTAAATTAATAAATAATTATAATTTTTTTAAACAATGCAAATCAATTAAAAAACGATATCTAAATTTATTCATTTTATTACGTGTAGAATTTAGTATATTTATTAATATTATAATAATGTTCGATATAAATAATTATTTCTTGTAATATTAAAAATTATAATTTCAATTTTTGAAATGTTTCGAACTAGTTCATAAAAAAATCATATATTTAATTAATAAAATAACATTAATTTATAGTTAAAATGAAACCTAAAAATCCTAAAGTTCTGTAAATATATTAGGATTTAAAAAAAGTCACTTCAAAACGTGTAAATTAACATTTCAGAATTTTAAATCAGGTAAAAAAAAATAGAGATATAAACTTAACGTTCATTGACTTATGAAAAAAGCAGATTATAATTTGTTGATACAGTTAGAATATGGTTTATAATGTATAAAATAAATTTATATTAAATGAATATTCAAATGAACATGTATTAACAAATAATAATTACTTGACTCAATTGGTTATAACCTTTTATTAATAATATGTTATAAAATATAAAGATGATAATGGAGTGAATATAGAAAAGGGAGAAGAAAGAATAAGAAAAAATTTAGACTAGTTTTATGTGTATTATTACTAAAAGGAGAAGTTTTATTTGTTGATATAAAAATATAATATAAAAGGTATGATTCAAAGGTTATAAATAATTGATTTAAATTTGAATTTTATGATAGAATGTTTTAGACTTATGTGAGTGATAAAATCTAACATGATAACTGACCTATTTTAGATTTAGAGTATAAGATATTAGAGTCATTAATGAAAAGTGGTGACCAAAATTCACTTTTAAATGGCTTATATGAATATTGGTTATATACATGAAAAAAATAAAACTATCCTGACTGTATAATGATAGATTGAGATAAAATTTATCTGGATGTGTGTTTTAACACGTGAAAGTTTTAAATTTCTAATATGTTTTTTACAAACATTAACTACTAACTTAATTTTATGTCTTTAATATGTTGTAATTATGATGACTATTTGTTAACAAATGAACATATATTAACAAATATTATCTTTAAAAACAATAAGATGTTTTATTTAATATTATTATCATATTTATAAAAAAATAAATATATTTACATTTTAGTTTCCAAATAAAATATTATTAAACTAAATTTTACCATCTCAATTATACTGACATTCAAAGCTCATTGTTCATTTTAAAAGAATACAAAATATGAAAACGACATGAACAAAATTACATTCTATAAAACATAAACAAACTATATCTATTATAAAAAATATATAAATAAATACATTAAGAAAAAATATTAAAATATTTATATTACTTTATAAATCAAAGTCAAATTAATAACTTATTAACACAATTATATTCTTGCGAAAAACATTTAAAAAACCATAAAACATTAAAAAAAGAAAGACTCTTTAACCCAAACATTTGAAAGTTGTCCATCCAACCATATAAGCTATTTGTTTAGATATTTATACTCAAATGTTCTCTTGCCGGTAACAATAATTATATAATTATATATGTTTCGGTCGGATTTGGTGAAACCGTGCTAAAACACTCTTGATTATGTTGTCGGACGAATTTTGAAGACTGGTTGAAGCTTGCAGACCGGACGGATCAAGCCTTGTTCAAAGCGCTTCAGGATGAAGACCGGGCAGACTTTGCTCTAAGCGGGCGACCGTTGGGAGTTAGACGAACGTTGAAGTCGGTGGACGGGTGTTGAGGCCTGCTCAGACGTATCTTGCTCTCCCTCCTTCTCCATGCCGGGTAGGGGCGTACCTGTTAAAGGTGCTCCGACGCTCAAGTCAGTAAAATGACCGAACGGTTATGAAGGATACAAGTAATGCATAATATGCAGCGTGTGCAATATGTGCAAAAATCATACCTGGACTCTTATTTATACTGGTTGTAATGGGATTTTACCTTTCGTCGGCCTAATGACGGCTCAATCACGCCTTAATCTTCATTAGGGGTTTTAATGAGTTATTACTATTTATAATCCAACCATACGGTCGGCCGGGATGGTCGGTCGGGTGGCAGGTCGACCTGGGTGGTCGGTCTGGGCGTTTGGTGGGATGTTAATGATGCATCAGGGGACCGTAGGTACATCAACCCCCAAGCCCGAGCATGATGTTAATGATGCGAAGGGGTTTTTGTGCATGGCCTTCCTAACGCGGATGGGATTTCCTGTTTTGCTAATGAAATGGAGTTGAGGCCTTTAAAGGCCGAGAGGGGTAGGAGTTGAGGCCTATAGAGGTCGAGAGTTGAGGCCTTTGGAGGCCAATGAAATGGAGGCCGAATGGCCGAGGGTGGAGGCCCAAGAAATGGACGAACGGGTGAGGCCTATTGAGGCCGAGTTGTTGAGACCCTTGGAGGCCGAGAAGTGGAGCCCTGTGCAAGGCCGAACGGTTGGGGCCTTGGAGGCCGAGAAGTTGAGGCCTATGAAGGCTGATAAGTTGAGGTTGAGGAGGCCGGAAAGTTGAGGCCTATGGAAGCCGATAAGTTGAGGCCTATGGAAGCCGATAAGTTGAGGCCGAGAAGGCCGAGAAGTTGAGGCCTATGAAGGCCGATAAGTTGAGGCCGATGAGGCTGAAAAGTTGAGGCCTATTGAGGCCGATAAGTTGAGGCCGAGAAGGCCGATAAGTTGAGGCCAATGGAGGCCGATAAGTTGAGGCCGAGAAGGCCGAGAAGTTGAGGCCTATGGAGGCCGATAAGTTGAGGCCTATGGAGGCCGATAAGTTGAGGCCGAGGAGGCCGATAAGTTGAGGCCTACGGAGGTTGATAAGTTGAGGTCGAGGACGCCGAAAAGTTGAGACCTATGTAGGCTGATAAGTTCAGTTCGTGGAGGCTAATAAGTGGAGGCCGAGGAGGCAAAAAAGTTGAGGCCTATGGAAGTCGATAAGTTGAGGCCTATGGAGGCTGATAAGTTGAGGCCTATAGAGGCCGAACGGTTTAAGGCCATATGAAGGCTGAGAAGTAGACCTTTTGAAACGCCTCGAACGGCAGGGTGTACGGCCAAGCTGAAAGGAGTCAAACTTCGTTCATCAACTGGGGTTTTGATGCGTTCCGAGGGGTACGGGTTCCTCTCGGGAACTTGTCGTTCACCGCCCAACCAAGCTGAGGAGTGAAACTTTGTTCATCAACTTGGGTTTTGATGCGTTCCGTGGGGTAGGGGTTCCTCTCGGGAACTTGTCGTTCACCGCCCGGCCAAGCTGACAGGAGTGAAATTTCGTTCATCAACTTGGGTTTTGATGCGTTCCGGGGGGTAGGGGTTCCTCTCGGGAACTTGTCATTCACCGCCTGGCCAAGCTGACAGGAGTGAAACTCCGTTCATCAACTTGGGTTTTGATGCGTTCCGAGGGTAGGGGTTCCTATCGGGACCTTGTCGTTCACCGCCCGACCAAGCTGACATAAGTGAAACTCCGTTCATCAACTTGGGTTTTGATGCGTTCCGGGGGGTAGGGGTTCCTCTCGGGAACTTGCCGTTCACCGCCCGACAAAGTTGACTAGAGTGAGACTCCGTTCATCAACTTGGGTTTTGATGCGTTCCAGGGGGTAGGGGTTCATCTCGGGAACTTGTTGTTCATCGCCTGGCCAAGCTGACAGGAGTGAAACTCCGGTCATCAACTTGCGTTTTGATTCGTTCCGGGGGTAGGGGTTCCTATCGGGAACTTTTCGTTCACCGCCCGGCCAAGCTGACAGAAGTGAAACTTCGTTCATCAACTTGGGTTTTGATGCATTCCGGGAGGTAGGGGTTTCTCTCGGGAACTTGTCGTTCATCGCTCGGCGGCCAAGCTGACAGGAGTGAAACTCCGTTCATGAACTTAGGTTTTGATGCATTTCGAGGGTAGGGGTTCCTCTTGGGAACTTGTCGTTCACCGCCCGGCCAAGCTGACAGGAATAAAACTTCGTTCATCAACTTGGGTTTTGATACGTTTCGACCGAGATTCCTTGTAGTTTGGCCGATCGGTCGGGGTGAATACTAGGGGCCGAATGGTTGGCTGAATACTTGTGAGGTCAGGTTTTAGAGAGTACCTGAAAGGTCAAGATATGACCGAACGGTTGAGGCCATAGGTTGAGGCCAGTGTGTGGCGGAGTACCTGAGACAATTTAGGAAAGTACTCGAGTGGTCAAGATGTGACCGAGTGATTGAATCCAGCAGAGGCCGAGTTACGGCCGAAATGACCGGATGGTAGATGATGAGAATGCTGGAGGCCAAGTTTGGCTAAATGGTTGAGGCTTGATGGCCGAGGCCGAGCGGCTGAGGATGTTCACCTGAGGTTCCTGAGAGCACTGTTCACCCTTTCCTTATGGCTACGAATGAGGATGCATGCTCGGCCCCACGGTGTGTGCCAAAATGTTTCGGTCGGGTTTGGTGGGACCCCGCTAAAACACTCCTGATTATGTTGACGGCCGGACGGATCTCGAAGACTGGGGTGAAGCTTGCAAACCGGACGGATCAAGCCTTGTTCAAAGCGCTTCAGGATGAAGACCAGGCAGGCTTTGCTCTAAGCGGGAGACCGTTGGAAGCTGGATGAACTTTGAAGCCGGCGGACGAGTGTTGAGGCCTGGTCGGATGTATCTCGCTCTCCCTCCTTCTCCAACCCGGGTGGGGGCATACCTATTAAAGGTGCTCCGACGCTCAAGTCAGTAAAATGACCGAATGATTATGAAGGATGCAAGTAATGCATAATATGCAGCGTGTGCAATCTGTGCAGAAATCATACACCTAAGACTTTTATTTATACTGGTTGTAATGGGCTTTTACCTTTCGCCGGCCTAATAACGGTCCAATCACGCCTTAATCTTCATTAGGGATTTTAATGAGTTATTATTGTTTATAATCCAACCATACGATCAGCCTGGTAGTTGGTTGGTCGGGATGCACTCAGGTGATAGGTCAACTTGAGTGATCGGTCTGAACGTTTGATGAAATATTAATGATGCAATCAGAGACCATAAAATATATATATATATATATATATATATATATATATATATATATATATATATATATATATATATATATATATATATATATATATATATATATATATATATATATATATATATATATATGTATGTGTGTGTGTGTGTACACACACTTACGCTGACATCATAAATTAATGGTATTTGTTACAATTTCTTTTGGTAGATATTTAATTTGCAAACATCGCTATTTGTATCAATATCTAGTTTTAAATTTATCTTTTAATGTTTTTTATAAGATATTTGATGGAAAATAATAATAAAATTAATTTATAAATTTGTTAATTTATAATAAGATGTTTTTGCAGTTTTTGCTCTCCAAATCCACTGTTATCGCCTTTCAAATTTGATTTTAAGAATTCTCTTTCATTTAATAATAATATTTTTTTACTTAATCAAGACATTGAATTTTGAAAGGAAGTTAATCAACAACTATATAATTGATTTAAAATATGTGAAGCATAAATCCTTGTAAGTGGGCCTTTAACATTTGGGCCGTGATGATAACCTATCCATAGTAAGGATTACAAGTTTAATTACAATCTCTTAACCCTAAAACCTGAAATTGCCTGCAAAATGGATAAGGAGGACATATTTATCGTATGTAACAAAAAATAAAAACTTAATATTTAATTGAAAACAACAACAATTGTACTTAAAGTATGTGCAAGTTTTGTCGCAAGGATAATGATTTCAGCTTTGCCAAGTGCAATTAAGAGCAACCCTACTTATATGTACGACTACGATAACTTTAACACAGAGGAATAAACAAGTATCAAATAAACCATTACTATAAAATATGTAAAACAAAACAAGAATAAAAAAACATATGATGGTGATGATATAAAAAGAATGTACGAGTTACGTGAGGAAGTGTTATATGAAACGAACATTTTTCACAACAGTTTACCTTGTCATACAAAACTGTCCATGTTTTTGTCTTCTTTTTTATAGATAGCCTCACCCTAATTTTGTTTTTCAGAAAATAGTGCATGATGATGATCATGTCCCACTCCCTTGAAAAGAAAATTATACCACTGTGCATGTCGTTATCCTCTGCTTCAATTCTCACCTTTCACAAATTCCAATTCCTCTGTTTTCTTAGGCAAGATCATAGCAGCAAGTGTTTTTGTTTGAACACGGGCAGTCCTAAGAAACCTACCTATAGCTATTTCATTTTGATCTTGACTGTACTTAAAAATTTGCAGGTCATACAGGTATACAACTATTATATTTAATATGAGTTTTTATTTTAAAGTTTTTTATTTCTTGTACATGTATTTTTTAAATATTTTTATTTCAAAATACAAATACTAAATATGAACACTTGCGATAAAGCATATCTTTCCAAATCTCTTTCTTGACTGCTGGAAAAGAAAGATGCGTGTGAGAAAGGATGTTGTTGCTTCCTATCTTTTCTTAAGAATGAGTTGATTAGACTATACATTTCTTATATTTTCTTATTTTTTTTCTTTAAAAAATGAATATTTTAGGATGTGCTAACAACAGCTGACAGATTTTCATACACGAAAACAAACTATTATAAACAAATGGATCATCTTCCAGAGTCCAAGAGCATCAATTCTGCAAAAGGAAGTGTTCCTGAATGTGACTGTTAAAGAAGAAGAAGGACAGAATGTTCAATAATATAATCTTGACATGACTACCAACACTGGTCGGTTTCCCATTTCCTGCCACTTCCTCCAGCCCAGGAAAATGTGTGATTTCTTCCTGCCATGGAAGCCATAGCTGATGATCTTCTGTATCTACTATCTCTGTCATATTGAGCTCTCTTTTCTGGGTCAGACAAAGTTGAGTAAGCTGATTGGATCATCATGAATTGGTGAGCTGAGCTTTCCTTCTGATTCATGGCCACAACATCAGGATGGTAAGTTCTAGCCAGCTTTCTGTAAGCAGCCTTTATTTCCACGCAGCTTGCGCCAATTGAAATTCCAAGCACATCATAGAGGGAAGCCATTTGTGCAGCACAATAGCAGGGTCCTCTGTTTTCAGTTCTTAAGTGGAAGCAATTTTCTTACAAAAATTGGAACTTTGAGTTTTGGAGGCTAAGATATCAGTGGATAAAAACCAGGATTGGATCAAGGCTTGAACAGAAAAAATGTGGAACTGTGGGGTAGGAAAAAGATTAAAGGCAGTTAAGGGTTGAGTTAAGAAGACTGATATGGTGAGTGTGTTTATATAGAACACGTGAAGAGAAGAACAGTAGTGTTGTGTATCCAAATGAAAAAGGAAAGTTTTTGTGATAACAATAGTGTACGTATACCTGTGAACGAGGTTGTAGGAGTCAATGTTGTGAAAAGTTTGTTTATACGTTGGATCCTGTTCTTTGCTGACTCATCAAACTGTTCAAAGGGATAGACTTACCATTTTGCTATGTGGTCCTAACTGATTTTACATTGTTCTTAACTTTGTGTTGAATATTTGCAGTTTCAAACTTGCCTTGATACCAAAGTGAGGGAAAAAAGGGTTAACAAATAAACTTTCTGGTGTATATTTGTTAAACATTCAGTGGAGAGTGGAGATGGTAAGTCTTCAATGTCATTCAATGCATTTTGTGGATAAACTTAAGTCTCTCAAATATATACAGATATACACATACATAACTTTCAGCTAAACTGTTCCAATTTTATTATTTAATGATTTTATTATTTAATGTAGATTGTTTCGTGTTCAAACTGAACTTGATTGATTTTTTTTTATTTTAATATACAATTTATGTTGCCTGTTTATATATTATGATGAACGCCTTACTAAATTAGTGACATCACCTTCAAATTTCAGTCCAAAATTACAGAGAATCTAAAATCTTTAGAATCACTTTTTCTACAGTAATCGTCTACGCATTTATGCTGTTCTTGAATGCTGCAATGGACCCAAATCCTAAAATCAATGTTCCCAACCGCAATTTCTTTATTCTGCCTAATTTCATCTATACTTTTAATTTATTCCATATACAAAATTCATAAGCCACGTCATAAATTAAGATGACACGTGTCCATCGAATAAAAAACTCTTAAAAGTTATATGTTTTAATTTGTGATATAAACATAATATTCTTGTATATAGAGTGAAAGTTTTTATAAGAATTATGTAATTTATATTTACATATGGTGAAATTGACGCATCATTCATTTTCCTTCCCGAGAACAGTCAGATGACACTTATGCTACATTGCTACATTTAAAAGGGTCACAGTAACAGACAAACAGAGATAATGATTTAACAGAAAATTAAAAGATTCCTACACCACAAAAACCATCACCAACAATTATTTTTCTAAAATCTCACTATTATTATTATTATCAGAAAATAATATATATGTGTCATACTTATACTTACATGTTTATATTAATATACAACTCAATTTTCATATTTATACTCATGTTCTTCAAAAGTTTAGATATGTTTATTAGCCTTTATGAAACATAATAACAAATGTATCAAATAAATATAAACATGTCTCACATTATTATTACTTATTATTAAATTGTTTTTCTTGTAACTCGAATATGAAAATATAATTCGCTATGATATTAATAGATAATATTTTTTTTAGTTAAATATAAAACTTCGATTAACTTTAAAGTATTGAATTGATTAGATTTTACCTAATCACAATAAAATAACTATAATTAAGTCTATATATCATGTTGGAAGCATTAAGGTGTCTCATGTTACAGGAAGAAGATAATATAACTTGTGGGATAACTCGTCGTTTAATTCATTGTTTGTAACATAATATTTTTTTGATACAAATAACAAATATATTTATATATATATATATATATATATATATATATATATATATTTAAATTGATTAATATGTTAACTTATTGCTTATGTCATCAACTGATCACAATAATTATAACTTCACCTATGAGGAAGTGAATCTTCAAACACATTCCTGGACGCATCCATTAGGTTTAATTTCAAGTTTTTCTTTTTAATTGAACGAGTCAGCAAATCAACGTTTATCCTTATCCCTTTGGCTTGCTAATCTTCGTATTTTCTTTATTAATTACTGTCTCTTTTTAAACTCTCGAAAGATTTAAAATTTAAAGATAATGTTAATTGTTTTATTATTGTTATATAAATTTTAATTAATTTACATATACAAACTTATTCAAATAATAAAATATAGAATCTTATAAATATTTTATTATTATCTTTTTGTATTTCTTAGTTTCTTAAAAAAGGTAACACGACACTTCAAAAATCTATTGAACTAAATCAATCTTAAAGTTTTAGCGGCATAAATTCTCGCAGCCCTGTTAAGTATGTTTTTTTTAAATAAAGGTTACACTACAATAATATATATATATATATA
Source organism: Vigna angularis (assembly GCF_016808095.1). Taxonomy (NCBI): domain Eukaryota; kingdom Viridiplantae; phylum Streptophyta; class Magnoliopsida; order Fabales; family Fabaceae; genus Vigna; species Vigna angularis. The sequence continues at coordinate 38,445,357 of NC_068974.1, forward strand.
TATATATATATATATATATATATATATATATATATATATATATATATAATATTTAAAACTAGTTATTATTAAAATAATTACTTATCAAACAACTATTTATATTAGCCCATTACCAGGGCAGCCCAACACTTGCTTTTGTTGGGTTTTTCTGTAATCCATCGTCACAGCAAATATTCATTTTATCATTCGTTTTATTAATTATTCGATATTCATTTAAAATATATTATTAGAATATTTTTTTTATATATTTTTTTCTTCTCGCTCAATAAATAAATCATTAGAGATTTAATACCGTCGAATTATTTCACTCATAATTCTGTGGTATCGTTCCAATATGTGATATTTTTATTTCATAAGTTGTGTTGTTATTTATATTATTGGCAGACTTTTTAATCAGTCGTCAAGGAAACACATTATTATTGAACATCTAATCACTTTGTTTTTAGAGTAATGATACATTAACATCTATTTATTTTTTTTAAAAAACATCATTTTCTTTATTTTTTATATGACATCATAATATGTATAAAATTTATATTTTTCTCTGTCATTTAGCGTCATTTAATATTTTAGGTCTCTATGCATCAGTTTTCTTAATTCTAACAATGTTGTTGTGAGTAATTCAGCATTGATAATTAAAGAAAAAACATGTACTTCACGGAGAAAAAATAGAACGGACTTTAGTAATTAATAAAATTATTTAACTTATATATATATATATATATATATTTTTTTTTTCTGTATTGAACACACTAAACATATGAACTCCTTTTGGGGTTGTGCAGTTTGTCTTTTGTGCTAATTTTAGTCTATTACATGATGAAAATGAAGACAAATCTCATATATGAGATATCGAAGAGGAAAATGTGTATAACATTTTTTACTTCCAATTTCCTTACATACATCATTACTATTGAGAGAGAAAACGAAACGTAAACTCATTTCTTCTAATAAACATCTCAAATTTATACTTTATTTTTTAATATTAAATATACTTTATATCTCAAATTTTGATTTGTTTTGATATTTAATTTTTAAAAATTAATAAATATACTTCTTTAATCTAATTGTGTTAAATTTGATTGACAATTATTTACATGAGACTAACACGAAACAATATATAACAAACCTACATCCAAAGTGTTAGATTAAAAACATTCATGTTTGAAATTTAGAAACCAAAATAAATATAAATTTAAAATCTAATCTAATTTTAATTTCACATCGAAATATTAAAACAAAGTTATATTTAACAGTGTCTTTTATTAGTTCTACCTTCTTTGTTTCGAATAGAAAACCTCGAAAAAAAAAATGGAAAAGAAGACTTAGTTTTGTTCTGTTCTGTTTTAAAAAACAGAGGAAAATAAGTGTTTTTAATCACTAGAAAATGTTTATACCTCTTCCTAGATCAGAATGAAATACCAGCTAGGGAAACAATGCCTTTCTTTTTCTTTCATCTTTTTTGTATAGTTTCAAATTTATAGTATAAATACTTAAACCTTCACAAAAGCTACATTATTATTTTTTAATTGTTATAAAAATATATCTTTATTTCTTTCACTTTTGTTATTTGGCTCATTAAAAAGCTAAAACTAAAAAATGAATAATTGTTCTTATTTATATCAATTTAATCAACATATATTATTTTTTATTTTTCTAAATTTTCATCATTTCTAATTTTGTCCTACGGCCCGCAAGATGTAAGGTAAGATTTGTACCCCATTATATACTTTAGATTGATATTTTAGATGTGAGACTTCCAACTTATGGAAACAACACATAAAAGTGAATAAGAAACAATTCAAATAATTTCACTTGAAAAAAAATTATTGATAATGATTCCTAAATTTGATCGAAGAACCGTTTTAAGCTGTAAATTTGATTTGTCGCAGCTTATTTTGTTGAATTCGTGGACCAAAACGAACCAAACAAGACACGGAGGTCGCAAGCATTTGAGTGCACGTCTAGAATTTTTTCAATGACAAAATCCAATAGAACAAACTTTTCATCTTGTAATTTCCATTCTCTGTCTTCTAATTTCATCGTAATTGGTAGAACCACAAAAAATGAGGTACAGATTCAATGACAGCACAGCCCAAGCCAATGCTTCTTTCCATACCAGAAATTTCCATCAAACACCCACTTCAAGAAAAGCAAAAATATTCTAACTTTACGTGATCCAGCTAAAAACCATGAACAAGAAAAGGAAACAACAAACCGAGTTATCAAGACGAGGTGGATGATTTCATCTTTTCATGCTTGACCCTCTACCCTCGCACGTGTGAGTCCAACGCATGCATCAACGAAATCGTGGTCGATGAAATCCGTGGAAAATACCTGCAATCTATCTGCATACCCTTTGGAAAAGCACTGACTGATGAAGAGTCTTGCAAAGCCATGAATGCGTTCCGTGACAGGCTTCACACACACAACGGGGTTATCCGCCACAGGAGTGACGGTGTTCTCCACTCTGTAGAAGTATTTTCTGGACGTGACAGATTGCTGTTCGCTGAGATGCTTCATGTTGCTATCAAACTTGGTTGACGGCATGTCAGTGTTGATCCAGTTATCCCTCAGATACCCTGCACTCCACAGAGGACTTCCTGCTGGAGGCTGTGGCGATTTGCTTGGCTTCCAAACGCAAATAACTCTCTTTGGTAACACCTCAGCTATGGTCTTTTCAAAAACATTATCATCCTGGAGAACTAGGTAATCCCCCAGTTGTTCCTCAAGGTACTTGTCGAATTCGGGAGGATCCTCGTGCCCAAACTCGGTTCTAATCTGTGCAAAGATAAGACATGCATGTCAGATACAAATACAATCATATAACGTTGACGATGTATCTGATACAGGTTAAACGATGATTCCAAAAATGCGTATAATATGATGTGTGATTTTGTCTAAGGTTATACTTCTCATATACAATAATATCAATGTTGGATATGCATGATGCAGATCAACGATAGTTCTAACCTCAAGGATGATGATTTCCGATTGGGTCTCTGATAAGAACTTCTTGACATCTTTGATGACAACGTCGATGCTGTATGTAACGAGGATTCCGTGGCATACTCTGCGATCCTCTTGCACCCGAATGTCAACGACCCTTGTCCCCATCAAAAGCTGATGGTAGATGGACAAGGATTGGCATTGAGCAAAAGGGCGAGTGATGCATGGGATGCCAATCTTGTTGGTTGCAGAATCATGGGTTCCAGGCCAAACAATTTGTTTTATGACAAGTTTCTCTGGGTTGAGTTCGGACATCCAATTTTTTCTGTCAGATGGATGGTAAGTTGAGCCAGGGTAGTCTTCTCCAGAGTTTTTGAGATCAGAGAGAGTTTTTCCCTCTCTTTCGATTGCTTTTCTTTTCTCAACCTGTTTGGAGACCTCGGAACCCATCAAAGATTAGGAGAGGGACAACAACAGCAAAAGGAAGACGAATTCCTAGCTATTCTTCCTCTTTCTTTCGCTGTTGCTGGAGTCAGCTCTTGCTGTTGCAGGTTATGACTTTGTTGGTGGTAGTGGAATTTAATATAAGGCATGGTGGCGTAAGAATGGATTGCTTTTTTAATGAATGAGAGTTAAGTTGCTGAATTGGACAAAGGTTGAGAAATATGAAATGATTCTTGTGCTTTCTTCACTCAATTGTTTTTGGTTGTCTCGAAGAAATTTGGCTTTGGATTAGGAAGGACTCCTCTATTAGTATTAGCCTATTGTTGTCTTAACGTGGTGGGAACCTTCGCTCTAATTATTGGTAAGGAGTTATGATCGAGATATATTCTGGTCCACTTGGGTGGCTCATGAAGCTTCTCTCACTAAGTATTTGCTTTTTTATTCGCTTAGTATGACCAATTCTAAACGATCACGAGTAAAAAAAAATGACCAATTTTATTGCTTGATCAGCCATTCATAAACAAATCATTCACACCTTTTTTTTATAAACAAACTATCATGTAAAATATATATTGAGTGTAAGTCTATGTCACAAATTAAATAGAAATGAGAAAATAAAACTCAATGAAAATTCATTAATTTAAAATTTTAAGTTAAAAATAATGTCAATTCTTCATGTTTTTAAAGTTTTAGATTAAAAGTGGAGTAATTTTGCTTTCTTTTTTTATTCAGGGGAAAATACAAATGAAACAATGGGCCAAAAAAAATCTTTCATAAAAAATTCTTACCAGTGTTCTCATACCTCCTCGGTATTTATGGAGGCAACATCTAATAAGTATAACACCGTGGAAGTTCAACTGGGCAAAATCTGGTGTCAGCAAAAAAGAAAGTGAAAATGAAAAAGAATAGTGACTTAGTCAATGGAATATATATTCCTGCTCTCTACAAAAATTGATCCACTGGCAAAAATCCCTAACTTTCACATTCTCAAGTTAGGCACTGGTACATGGTCTTCCAATGTTTTTACCTAATTAAGTGCGACAAAGGTGAGCACATTGATTTGTTCAGAGGGTGTGACACATCCAATACAGTGAAGTGTGAGCCTTATTATCAATGTCAATTCAACTAATGGCCTGCTCTTTTCTCCCCTGTCTCTCACGACAAATGTGTCTTATTTTCTCAACCAAATCCCATTTCCCAAGTGCAGCATAAATACTTGAAAGTAATTTGTAGGTTTCAAAGGATTGTGGCTGCAATTTGATAAGGAGTACAGCGACTTCTCTCCCATGATCTATATTCCCACGCAATCGACATACAACATGCTCATCTGGCTTAGAATCCATCATCTGCAGATCCTTCACTGATTCATTAAAACACCCAGCTTCATAAAAAAGATTAGTTAAGCCTGCGTAGTGCTGTTGGTCAGGGACGACACCATGCTCACTAGGCATGGACTTGAAGAACTGAAACCCTTCCTGTACAAGACCTGAATGACTAGAAGCATTCAAAATGACGGCAAAAGTGGTCCTATTTGGCATCACTCCTGATCTTAGCATATTATAAAGCATCATAATTGCTTCTGTGACATAGCCATAGTGAGCCAGTGTTGATAAAATCGTGTTCCACAACTCTACATCCTGCTTATTTCCAGTGGAATTAAAGACTCGCCTGGCAGTTTCCAACCTTCCACACTTCAAATACATGCCAACAATAGCACTAATTACAACAGTATTAGGTTTGATGCTATTTCGCACCAAAAACGCATGAATTTGTTTACCATGCTTCAGTGAAGCAATAGTAGCACAAGCTAATACGCAAGTACTGAACGTAAATTGATCAGGTTTAACTTGGTGTTTGATCATCTCTCTAAACACACCAAGTGCTTCATGACCCATACCATTTCTAGAGTAAGCTCTAATCAAAGATGTCCACGAACAGGGGTTGCTTTTAGGCATCTGACTAAACAACTCGGCGCTTGATTCGATGTCACCCCATGCTGCATAAGCCGAAACTAGTGTTGTCCACGCACGAACATCCCTCGCAGGCATGTCATGAAATAATCTTCTTGCATCTTCCATCTTTCCACATTTTGCATAAGCATCAATAATTAAGCTGGATATAACCACATTGGACAAAAACCCAACTACTAAAACCTGCCCATGGATCTGCCTACAAAGTTCAAATTCCTTCAACTTTACAGAAACAATCAAGACACTGGCAAAACTAAACTCGTTATACCCCACATCCAATCTTCTAAACCGTCGATAAAATCTCAAAGCCTCGTCAAATCTGTCACGATGCGCATACCCAGACACCATTGAATTCCAAGACACATAATCCTTGTGAGGCATTCTATAGAAGATGCTCCTAGCCTGCTTCATCATACCCAATTTAGCATACCCAGAAAGCATGTTGTTCCAAGTAAACAAATTTCTATCGTCCATTTTGTCGAACACCTGGCGTGCTTGAACGAAATCGCCGCAGCTGAAGTACATAGCGATCAAGTGGTTGGCTAGAAGCGTAGGGGGGCGTTTGAAACCGGTGAGCTTCAAGTGCAGGTGAATCAACTTGCCCTCTCGAAAAGACCTAGTTTTGGAGCAGTGGCGCAAGAGGGTGGCGAGAATGTGAGAGGGTAAGCGAATGCCCTTGAGGCGCAATAGGTCGAGAGAAGAAACGGCGTCGGATAGAGAAGTGTTGGAGAAAAGGGGTTTGACGATGCAGATGTTAGGGGGGGATTTCGGGGTTGGGAACAAGGGAGATGGCATTGGCATTGTAGAGAAAGACCTCGTGAATTTGAAGGGTGAAAGTTAGACTTGAACAACTTCATCATCTATGCCAACGACGATGAATGGGAATATGAGAAGAAATTGGAGGAAGACTTCGACGGTGGATTCGTTGAACCAGCTCCGGCCACCATGGACGGCAGATTTTGTCCAAACCAATATGGTTCAGCAGCACATTGGCCCGAACCTTGCTTTGACAAAACCAAATTAACACTCTTTTACTTTGATTTTTCTTTTCTTCTTTCTTAATCACACGGTTATTTTCAAATTAAAAATTAAAATAAATAAATGAATAACAATAATTCAAATTAATTTTCAATAATGTCAAATTTTCAGGTGTGAATAAGTTGCTTAATTAAAAATTAAAATTTAGAGAAGTGATTTTTTAATTATATATACCATTGATTCAAGAAATTTAATTAGTGATTGCAGAATATAAATATTTTAAAATTTCCATTTGTCAGTTTAATATTGTTCCTGTAATATATAATAACTTATCAATGAACATTTTAACGTTTATTTAGCAAACAGTCCAAAATATGTTTAAAATATATATTGTTGTGATTGATAATTCAAAAACTTAACTACAAATAAAATATAAAAAGCTAAAATATAAATTAAACTTAAAGAACAAAAAATTATAAATACTTGAAATAAAAAAAATTAATATTTATTTACCCATTTTAGAATTCTTTGTTTCTTTAAATATGTTCAAAAATATTTAACAAATAATCACAAATAACTTTTATAAATATATTCGTATGATTAAGAATTCCAAAACTTAATTTATGTGTAAAATTTTAAAGAAACTAAAACTATTATTTATATTTGACAAAATGTATGTGTATATAAACAAAAATAATATATATATATATAAAAGAAAACATTAAAAATATGATATATACGAAAATATTACATGTAAAAAAAATAAAACTTTTTTTCATTCTTAAGGTATTATAAAAAATTGTTTATATATTAAATATATACATATTTTATGTATATAAAACATTCTCCTAACATTATTGTAGTGTGTTGTATAATTTTATTTCTTACATAAAAAACATTTCGTATTAAAGGTGAAACGCATACTTTTAAAATAGTTTGAGAGCAAAGAAATATATTAACTCATAAAAAAAAAGATAGATATTTAAAAAATAATATTTATATTAGTAAAAAAAAATATTATTTATTTTCTGGTTCTAGTTTAATGTTCTCATTTATTGTTTAAGTAAATATAAATGTACATTCGATAAAAATTAATAAGTAATGATTAAAAATGTTTTCAACTTTTAAGGATTTATTGTTACTTTCAATTTATCGACATTATATTTTAGTTTATTTATACGGCTTATTAATAATTTGAATTTTCATTAATTATAAATTAATAGGTAGATTAATGTTTCAATTTAGTAATTAATATATGTGTAATAGTTATACCTTTTTTAATATAAAGTGAGCAACAATCAAAAAAATATTTTGCCAACCAATTTTTCATACATAACTTCGTTTATATAATTAATATATTCAATTAAATTATAGTCATTCAAGTATTATACTATGATTCAGTGGTGGCAGAAGACGATGAAAGATATAAAAATGTATTAACTTGAGCCTCCTTATATTAATTAAGATTTTAAATTTAAATCTTATAGATGAAAAAACATGGTTAAAAAACAATCAATAAAGATTTTAGTCGAGATCTTCAATGAAATTAATCATTGACATAGCTGTAGAATGCTTGTTACCACCAATAGTGTTATATAAATAATAATAATAATAATAATAATTCCACGAAAGTACCTAAATTAACTCAAAGTATTCATAAATTTTTCTACTAAACCTAAATATTTCACGTATATTTTAAATAAATTCAAATTTCAATTTTACAATAAAATTAAAAAACTAAAATCATATTTAACTGTTACAACTTTAAACTACGTTTTATCTCTGTCTATCGTACTATAAATACAAACACACAAATCCAAACATGCAAACAAACAAAGAAAAAAAAACTTATTTTAAACATTTCAACCAAAGTTTTTATTCTCTGCTTTATTAACTCCGCCAAAACTAATTTAAACATTAAAAAATAAAAGTAATTAACTCGCATTTAAAGAGGAAACAAAAGAGATAATAATTTTTATGAAATAAAGTTTAAATAATTCACTTTTCTGTTTATAATTTTTAATTTAAATAATCAAATATTCATTCTTCATCTCATTTAACAATTAATATCTTTTAACAATTAAATCAGTTATAATAACGATAAAAAATTAAAAAATAACAAACATATTTATAAATAACAGATAAAAATATAAACAACAAAATAATATAATATCCTTTTTTCTTATTTTATCTCCCTTCATCCAACTAATACATGTGTTTCAGTCCTTTTCTTTCTCCATTTGGTATCCTCTCACTTTCTTTTATACCTTCCAAACAATGCATTAAAAAAAACTCACGCATCGAAAAAATCACACACACATATATATATATATATATATATATATATATATATATATATATATATATATATATATATTTTACATATCAGCATACAATATAATCCAAATAGAAGTTTCCAAACGTATATACATGTAAAATCAGCTCAATAAAATATTTCTTAAAAATGATTTATTCTATTACTCATTATAATTCAACAATTTTTAAAATCATTAAAAAAAATTCGCGTACCTTATTGACCCACACTAGTTTACTTTAACTCCATATAAATGTCAATCATACCATTTACTTTTTTTATACAACTTAAAATAATTTAATCACCCTTATTTATAGAATGATTGTGTAATTACCTTATTTATTCCAAATCATCATAGTATATCTATATATATACTGTGATTTTCACCAGTAAAATAAAAATATTTCAGTGACATTCAATGACCACATTTAACGAAAATTTATAGTACATGATAATTGCAAATAATGCCTACTTTAATTACATTAGTGAGAAAAAGCACACTAATAGTAATTAAAAATAAGAGATTAATCGAAATAATTAAATAATAATAATAATAATAATAGTGCCTTGGGATGTTTATTGCCGAAAATCAAAGTTGCGAGTGTCGACATCGAGGGACGGTAAAGGTCCGCGGTCACCCACGTGAAACGCAAGCCACATGATCAAATCAAATCTATAACAGGAAACCCCTATTCCACTTTTCATCCACGTCACCGTGATTTTCGTATTTGACGACGATCCCTATGCGTCCTTCTCCACCCTCCGATCCATATCCCTCACTCTAATCTCTCACCGTTCATCTATCCTTATCTCTACATTTCACTCCACCTCTTTACTACTACTCTGTTGCAATTGCAATTGCAATTGCTACATCGCTAACCCAAAACTAAACAACAACACAACACTCTCATCTCATTTTATGAAACACGCAACACTTTCTTCTCTCCGTTTCGTTTCACCCCAACTCATCACAAACTCACTCACTCTCTTCCTCTTTCACTCGCCCTCTCTCTAATCCAACCCTCACGCGCAGGTTAGCGTTTCTCCTTTTCTATTTGCTCTTTCCTCTCTTTGCTTTGTTATTTTAATGTTAAACCCTAATCCAATGCTTCTCATTACTTCATTCGATCCCTTATCTTATCACTCTCCATTCTCCACATTCTTCTTTTTTTATTCTAAAGGTTTTACTTTTAATTCCTTTTTATTGTTGTTGAAACCTGTAAATTCTAACACGAATTACAAATGTTAACGATTCGGTGCGTGCGTTCGTCTGTGTCTGCTTGCTTGGTTCCCCGCCGCCTGTATATTTTCGTACCGGTTATGTCGGTTATGTGGCTTTCTGATTCCCCGTTTTTTGATGAATCTAGGGTTTTCGAGTGACGTTGAGAATTTGTAATGGATTATGAGGCTGATGGTTTTGGTGCCAATGGCGAGGGAGAGAGCAAGAGAGTGGGTGAAGGCGTTTCTGAGGAGATTGTGGTGGGGTCTGACAGTTTGAAGAGTTTAGATGTAGAGGAGGATTTTCAGGAGGCAATGGAGCCACGGGAGCAGGTTCGTGATCAAGGATCGGAACTCCGTCCGGAGGAGGCCGTAGTTGATAAACTGGATGATACCAACGCTGGTAGTTCATTGACTTCAGCTTTGGTGGATGAACAAAGTTCAGATGTCGTTCAGGAGCCTGATTCCTCTAAGGAGGCCATTGGGGCTGATTCTGAGTATGGGAAGCTGGGTGAAACTGATTTAATTGCTAATCAGGATTCGAAATGGGATGGGCCGGGAAATGATACTGTTCATCTGGATGGTGTTGATTCTGGAGTGTCTGGAGATGATGATTTTCTTTATGGTTTTAATGGTGTGGAGGAGGATAATTTGGAGCATAATGATGAGATAGGTGGAAAGGAAGAGTCTGGGTTAAATTCTGACGTAGAGGTGTCAGATAAGGAAAATGGTTTTGTGGTGGATGAAAACTCTGGTTTGACGAGTGATAAGGCTGAATTTGATGATACTGAATTCAAAACTCCTAGAGAAAATGGTGGTACAACGTTGGATGATGTAAACACAGACAAGGAGGACGGTTTGGACACTGAAGTTATTATCGAATCTGAATCCGGTGTGGTGATTCCAGCTGAAGGTACTGACGATGGGGATTTGAAGGAGTGTGACGCAGATCCTAAAATTGGAGATGGCAATACAGAGGTGAAGTTAAATGATTCAGCTGATTCTTCGGGTGATATTCACGATGATACATATGAAGAAGTACATGCCACTTCAGCTGACACGACTATAGAACAACAGGATGAAGTTACTAGGGATGTGAAGGATGCTACTCTGGGCACTGATATAAGCCATGAGGATAAAAATGAAGAAGAAACGAGTGCCCCTAGCATTCAGAATGCTGAATTAACTGGTTATGGAAATGGTGATGCCGAAGATGAAATCTCATCCTCTTTGGAAATTCCCTCAACTAAGGAGACATTGCCTATTCAGGAGGGTAGTGCGGCTGATCCAAACGACGGAAGTAATAAGGATGATCAAGCTCAGATTTCAGATGAAAATCATAGAGATGATGAGAACTCTTGTGTGGTTGAAGAGCCTGAAAGGATACATGAGAAGATTATTAAAGAGATAGGAACCACACAAGAGACTGGAGAGCAACCTGTTCAACCTTCCACAGTTGTTTCTTCGACCGAAAGGTCTGCTGATGCTGGGCCTCTTCCTGTTCATCCTTCATCTGAAAATTCTGTGGGTGCTGGACCCACTCCTGTTCGTCCCGCCGGCCTTGGTCGTGCAGCTCCATTGCTGGAACCTGCATCTCGGGTGGTGCAGCAGCCTCGTGCTAATGGTACTGTGTCTAACGCTCAAGCCCAGCAAATGGAGGACTCCTCGAGTGGGGAGGCTGAGGAGTACGACGAGACACGGGAGAAACTTCAGATGATCAGGGTGAAGTTTTTACGGTTGGCTCATAGGCTTGGGCAAACTCCCCATAATGTTGTTGTAGCTCAAGTTTTATATAGATTAGGACTAGCTGAGCAACTAAGAGGAAGGAATGGGGGCCGTGTTGGTGCTTTTAGCTTTGACCGTGCAAGTGCAATGGCGGAGCAGCTTGAAGCTGCAGGTCAGGAGCCACTTGATTTCTCTTGTACAATAATGGTCCTTGGAAAGACTGGAGTTGGTAAAAGTGCTACCATCAATTCTATTTTTGACGAGGTTAAGTTTAATACCAGTGCTTTTAGTATGGGAACCAAGAAGGTTCAGGATGTCGTGGGAACAGTCCAGGGTATTAAGGTACGGGTCATTGATACACCAGGACTTCTACCTTCCTGGTCAGACCAGCGAAGCAACGAGAAGATCCTCCTCTCTGTTAAGAACTTCATAAAGAAAACTCCTCCTGATATTGTGTTGTATCTTGATAGGTTAGATATGCAAAGCAGGGATTTTAGTGACATGCCACTCTTACGCACAATTACGGAAATTTTTGGGCCATCCATTTGGTTCAATGCCATTGTGGTTCTGACTCATGCAGCATCTGCCCCTCCTGAAGGTCCCAATGGCACTGCTTCCAGTTACGACATGTTTGTTACTCAGCGTTCTCATGTAGTGCAGCAAGCCATTCGCCAAGCAGCTGGTGACATGCGTCTCATGAATCCTGTATCCTTGGTAGAGAACCACTCTGCTTGCCGAACAAACAGGGCTGGCCAGAGAGTATTGCCAAATGGCCAGGTTTGGAAGCCTCATTTGTTACTTCTATCTTTTGCCTCTAAAATTCTGGCCGAAGCAAATGCTCTTCTTAAGTTACAAGATAGTCCACCTGGGAAGCCTTATATAGCTCGAGCACGAGCGCCTCCATTACCTTTTCTTTTGTCAACCCTTCTCCAATCACGACCACAGTTAAAGTTGCCGGAGGAGCAGTTTGGTGACGAGGACGGTCTTGATGATGACCTTGATGAGGCATCAGAGTCTGATGATGAGAATGAACATGATGACCTGCCGCCATTTAAACCTTTAACAAAGGCTCAGGTGGAAAAGCTGTCTAAAGCTCATAAAAAAGCATATTTTGATGAGTTAGAGTATAGGGAAAAGCTTTTGATGAAGAAACAATTGAAGGAAGAAAGAAAGCGACGGAAATTGATGAAGAAAATGGCAGAAGCAGCAAAAGATCTACCTAGTGATTACAGTGAAAATGCGGAAGAAGAAGGTGGTGGTGCAGCTTCTGTTCCTGTTCCGATGCCAGATTTGGCCCTTCCTGCATCTTTTGATTCTGATAACCCCACTCACCGGTATCGTTATCTTGATTCATCAAACCAGTGGCTTGTTAGACCTGTTCTAGAAACTCAAGGATGGGATCATGATGTGGGTTATGAAGGCCTGAATGTAGAAAGATTGTTCGTTGTCAAGGACAGGATACCTTTGTCTTTCACGGGTCAGGTTACTAAAGATAAAAAGGATGCTAATGTTCAGATGGAAATAGCCGGCTCAGTTAAGCACGGGGAAGGGAAAGCAACTTCATTAGGATTTGATATGCAGACTGTGGGCAAGGACTTGGCTTATACATTACGCAGTGAGACAAGATTTACTAATTTTAGAAGAAATAAGGCAACCGCTGGTCTTTCATTTACTTTGCTTGGTGATGCCTTATCAGGTGGAGTTAAGATTGAAGACAAATTGGTTGCCAGTAAGCGGTTCAGGGTGGTTATCAGTGGTGGTGCAATGGCAGGGCGCAACGACATTGCATATGGTGGCAGCTTGGAGGCCCAGTTGAGAGATAAAGATTATCCTTTGGGTCGTTTCTTATCTACTCTCGGGCTCTCTGTTATGGATTGGCATGGGGATCTTGCTGTTGGGTGCAATGTGCAATCTCAAATCCCAGTTGGACGACATACGAACCTGGTTGCCCGGGCGAATTTGAACAATCGAGGGGCAGGACAAATAAGTATTCGATTAAACAGTTCGGAACAGCTTCAAATTGCTTTGGTTGCTCTCATTCCTCTCGTAAAGAAGCTAGTTGGTTATCCTCAACAATTGCAGTATGGGCAATATTAACGATGATAGTGTTAGTTTACTTCAGCTGCAACACCTGCATGGTAATAGGGAATGACTTCAAGTTGGCATCTTTATGAATTGAGGTGATACTGAAATTCGCTGTTTTTTCATACTCAAGTTTGTCTTATTTGATCATATAGTACTTTTCTTCGTTAGCTATTCTCTTTCGGTGTTTTTGTTAAATTATGCTGCTGAACTCCAAGAATTACATCATTTTTATTCTTGTCTTCTGCGGATATACTTGATGCCTTGTAAATTCTTTTCTTATTTATTTCTTAGAATGTTAGTCATTTGTACTTTTTCGGTTCCTCCATACTCTAATAGCAGATAGCAGTTTGTGCTCTCGGTGCTATTCCTTTAAAATTTTCTTGTTGGTCTTTGCCCCATTGCAGTACCTTTTTAAGTATGTGTCTATCATCCATCTAAATCAACATAACTGCTATTTAAATTATTAGAAAGTGTCATTGGGACTCTGCCAACGAAGTTTCAATTGGGGTCATACCTTTTTGCCCCTTCCATGATATAATGCTTTAGTTATTTTTTATTTAATTTTCATGAATTATTGATTGTGTTGGGCCATTTTTTTCCTCGGCCTTTTGTGGCGGTTCTTGCTGCAAAATAGTTGAAAACTTTGAAAACTGTGATACAAGAACTACATGACAAGTTGGATAGCAAAAAGCCCTAGACGACAATGGCAATTCCATTGATTTTAAACCATCGCTGGTGCTTGTATTTTTTATATTTCATTTGACCAGGGGCAGCGGCTAAAAAATAATTTTATTATTTTTTAAAATATTCATGCAGCATGCAAATCTCCATGAATAAAGCACATGTACCGATATAACTTTGGGGAAAAGAAAAGTTGTACCCTTTTAATTTTACTTATCAACTACGCATATGCCATGGGATTTGTGAAACATGTCGATGTGAAATTTCAATCCTCTAAAATGACTTATCATCGCCCCTGCCATACTTTATCAAAAACACCTTTCCTACTCCATTGTTATATAGCCTTGTATTTTTCAGGTCAAACGACAGAAAGTATACAGACATTTATACACTCTGTTGAAAAAAAAAGAGGCCACGGGATATCAATAATCGGTACTTCAAAACTTTTGTGATAATTGCTCCACCGATCCTCTTCGAAGTCTCTGTAATTCAATTTACTCAATTTTAAATTAAATATCAATCGAATTAAAATTTAAAAGTAATGTGCCTAAATTCATTTTAAGAATTGTGCTTGTTTTTCGTACACTGATAAATTGCTTTGATTTTTTTGACATTTGATACGATGAGTATGTCTAGAATCTAATTTATGTAGAAGTCATACTTGAGGACGAAATTGCATAAATAGAAAATTATTAAAAGTAAACTAATAAGGAATGCAAAAAATAAATTGGAGTATAGTGCAAATTTCAACTAAGAAACGTGTTTGACCCAAAAACAGAGTACATTGAAATAAAAAATAAACACAGGTTATGCAATTCATTACTTGTCTCTTTTTAATGAATAAATTTCTGTTGTATAATTGGCCTACGAAGACGATGAAGTGGACGTAAGGTTCGTACTAATATTAATCTGAAAGGGACACTCTATACATACTAATACTAAACGAGGGTGATTAAGATCAGTCTCAAAGATGGAAAGCTACATTGTATAACAATTTAAAGGTACTTTCTTCCTGCACCTATCAAATTTTGGATTTCATTTTCCGAACCGACTTAATTAATTTTGGAAAATTTATCCCGAATAAGAGTAGTGAGTGTATTTTGAAAGTTATTTCTCTAATTAATTTAGTGTGTTCTGAAAAATAAAATTCGGAATGAAGGAGTGTAGAAAGAAATGTGGTAGGGTGTAGAAAGAAAATGTCCAATTTAAAAATGGATTCCCTGGCAATACCTAACTTCTTTCCCCAAGCCCATCTGTTTGAAGCCCACTACTAAGTATGTCATTTGGGTCGAACCCAACTACCACATTAACTGCATCTGAAACCATCCTGAATATTGGCCTGTGCAAAAATACTATACATATTAATATACATATTTCACATTAACACTACTACAAATTAGCAGCATGCTTAAATACTGTTTTGCTGTGAGAAAAGAATGTCAAAGATGTCACATTGACTGATATATATATACAATCTCATATCAACGTGGGAATAGTTTCTGAAATATCTCACATCCTCCAATAATATAATTAAAATAATATATTACGGAATTTGACTTAGAAAATACTTTAGGAATACAAATATTTTTTAAAAGATAACCTTAACTATTTTATTCTTTAAAATATTATACTGTAAATAAAATTTATATTTATAGAGTTTATTTTTATAGAAAATCATCATTTTTTTATAACTTTTTTCTAAAAAAATTCTTTCCTTTTTTTCTAATTTTTTTATTTCATAATTCTTAATTTGAAATAGTAGAGACTGCAAAAAGTTATCAATGACGGGAAATTTCACACATTTATCCGACTAAAAATTAAAGATAAAATAAGTTCACTTTTTATTTTTTTATTATTAAGTTACATGTAATCATAGTTTAACACATAAGATTAAAATAGCTTAAAGGTCATAAAAATGTGTTTAGATTTCTAACTCAGATTTTTTTAATATAATTGAACCTTCTTATAAATAATATAACTTAGAGTTAAAAGTAATCTATATAATGTGTAATATCCCAAAAATACAGTATAAAAACTATATAAAAAAATAATCACATATAAATAATATTCCAGATCAGTCTTACAAAAGATGAGACGTACGCTTATGGTCGATTAATAATATTCCAGATCAGTCTTACAAAAGATGAGACGTACGCTTATGGTCGAACGGCCTTACAAGATAACGGGGAAATTAAAACTGTACAAATATGCAATCTAGACCGAACGGTTTACAGAAGACATACCGAACGATCATACAAAAGAAGAAAACAACAGATGACCGAACGATTATCACACAAAGAAACTAACTACTAACCGAACGACTCTACTGTTCGGTTTTAAATTCTACCTCGACTAAACTTTCTTCTTCCAGCGCTTCTTCAAGCAAAGCTTCTCCTTCTGCTCACATCCATACGGATGATCATTGCAACAGAAGAACAACCACCAAACGTACAAAACGGACAAGACAGGAAATAGGGTAAGCTTATATAATTTAATTCAATTATCAACATATATCTCACTCAATCAATTTAAACAAGATAACTCATTAACTCTTTCATGCAAAGCCTAATACTAGACTCTGACTGTCCGAACTGTATGAATTATGTGTAGCTACGACGTTCGTGCTTCCGGGTGATGTAGTAACCGGGATACCCTCAACAGTTGTCACCCGAGGTTAGCCTATTCCGTCCAAATTAACCATAAGGACGAGGACCTCCTGCCATTCCCACATATGACTTACCCTTCTCTACGTGAGAAACGAGTAATCACGAAATATCAAGATGAACCGTGAGCTTAGCGTGCCCACATTCATACTTTACCATTCCAATATCAAATCATAAGATATTCCTCCCCAGAACACTCTTCCATAACCAAAGTCATTTCATCCATATCGTATTTTATCATCTTTCATTATTAAAACCTCAACTGAACCAATTTGAATAATGATCCCTTAGGATACCAAATACCACATGTTAGTTTTTAATCCAGAACAAGACCGAACACTTGGAGTGAGATCGAGATGTCTCCAACTCAAACATAATCAAATTGCGAGAGTTACTCACTAGTTGTGAAAAGGACCGAATATAATAATACTTCTCAAAGACTAATATAATCGAATGTTGTTTACCAAGTGAGCCAATTTAATGAACTAACTCTTGAGAGTTCAAACCGAAAACCGTAAAGCCTAGGCGTACTAGGACTCTAGGCCGAAACCAATTGAGACAGGTATTGTAGGACACCAAATAATAGTACTTGATGGAATCATATGAAGAAATCGATCGCCAATAAATACTTAGCTTCTTAATGAGCTTAACCTTAAGGAAACTGAATGTCAGTTGAAGACTGAGCACTGTAGAAAGCGAACTCCATGGAGTTTGGACGAACGCTCTTATTATAAAGATAGATTACAGAAACGAGAAAGAGCGCCTGGTGTAAGACCGAGCACTTACTTAGTACGAGCGCTTGGTGTAAGACCGATCAATACTTAGTACGAGCGCTTGGTGTAAGACCGAGTACTACTAAACTTATAGAAGAAAGACTTGATAAATATAATAAGATACATTTAAATAGTGTTCACGAACGAACGAAATATACAAATACATATAGATATACTTAAGTTTACCATCAAACACCAAGGAACGAATATCCTTGGTTGAACGCTTATATACAGATATTACAGAACGAAGACACTCGGTCCTCAACTGGAATTCTTTCCCAATAAAAGAATCCAGTTCCATCCGAGTCCACAAGAAAACCCAACGGTCAAAGATCTTCAGTGACGAACTTAAATTTTCACATAAAACTCTAGACTTAGAACTCATAATCTTATCAATACATTTCTCAACATCTATCTTCATACATTCATACATCCATATCATAGTAAATATTCACACTTCATATAGTCAAAACATATCAACAATCATACTTCATATTCATTCAGAAATCAACGAACGTACATCCATTCAAAACAATAATCTTAATCAAATTATATAAGCTTCCCTTACCTTTAAGCGTGATCGAACGTTCACAGTTCAGAATATAGGTTCACCTTTACAAGAGACCTTAGCGTTCTACAGTCACACTTTAAGAAACTAAACCAAACAAAAATCCATAAACTCTCAGAACAAGATGATTGACTCATGCAACCCTTAAACTAGGTTTGCATGTACCAAGAAACCAACTGGCTGAATGAAGAGTGAACTTACCAACTTAGAACCCGGAACTGATCGGTTCAAACGAACGTCCTCGACGCTGGAAATGCTCAGGTGTGGTTTGTTTGATGATCGGAAGAAGAAAATAGTGAGATTTTGTAGAGAGAAGTAAGAGCTTTTTAGAGAGAAGGAGGAGAAAAATGGAGTTTCAGAAAATTGAAGAAGATGGTTGCATAGAGTGGCGTAAATTTTGAAAAACTAAGTTTTACTTCTACCCTCCAAAACCGAACGGCCACTCGACTGCTCACACCTGTCTTCTGCTTTCTGATTTCCAGGTTCCTTTGCTCGATATTTATCTTCCACTCAAATGAAGTTTTTAGTGTGTTTTTAATGGTTCTCACGTCATGCATGTCAGGAAAGCTAATAATACTTTTACATTTGATTAAACTTTTAATCTGTGTGTGCTTTTATATTTGATGAAATGATTTGATTGTTTGATTTTAAATTGCTTGACTTAATTCAAAAATACGCTGAACGTTGTTTAGTAAAATTGATTGTGAAGTGTTGAAAAATATAAGGGATGAGTTGAATTATATCTGATTTGAGAAATATTGGGAGTGGGTATATGATTTTGTATATACAGTTTGAATAGGGAATGGTATTACAATTTGAATCTTATAAATTTATAGATATGGTAACGCAATTTTATTTTTTTATTGTTGTTGTCTGGTTTATTTCTACTATGATTACGCATGAGCAAGTGATAGATAGTTGAAATGACTTATAGAAGATGTAGTACCTTTTAGTAATTTTATATGTATATAAATGTTTTGTGCAGTATAAGTTCTCTTTGATATAGTTTTATCTTTATTTTAAATAACCTTTATATTCAATATGACTGTATATATATGTGTATAACTTCACATTATATTCTTTAAATTGGGATGTTAAGTTTTATTTAAAGCATGAGAAAATCTAAGTTTTTGAACTTAAATTTCACAGAAAATTTTAAATCTAAAGCATGGTTTCTGTATTGGATTGACTTAATCACCAGTATTTGACCAATGATTTTCCAGCTACATTTGAAAAGTTTTATCCTAAACAAATGAACTTGTTGAAATTGGATCAGCGCTCATGATTAGGGTTATAATTTATTAATAAGGATGCACTTTGGTAAACTTGCTGAAACGTTTAAAACACAGAATAATGAAACTTGTTGAAATGTTAAGTTTAAAACACTTTTTCTATACCCTGCTGCTAATGAAATAACCGAATAAAACGTTAGAACTTATTGGAATAGGACAGATTTTAAGCATAAGTTGTGTTGAATAAAAATCTAGGTAACGTGCAGGCAGAGAACGGTGCCATCTGTAACAATTAACATTACGACTCTCTAATATCCAAATGGCATACGTGTGTGTGTGTCTATATATATATATATATATATATATATATATATATATATATATATATATATATATATATATATATATATATATATATATATATATATATATATATATATATATATATATATATTGAGTTGAACAAAAACATCATTTGATAAAACGTTTTAAAGCAATGCAAAATCCCAAATTCACCACCAAGCTTATATAGATTACGGCAACATTTTCTGACAAACATTTCATAAAAACGACTGCCTAAGCTACCAACACTTCTATCAAAAATGTCACTTGACTGTTCCAGTATTAATTTCACAATAAAACATAAAATGATAGGAGGACGGACAAAACTTCAATGGGAAACAAAAAAATAAGTTTTTTGATATCCAACTCTCGTCGATCAATCTGCAGAGACCTAAAGTAATTGATAGATCTTCAATTTTCTTCTACGGCTTTATCTTCAACTTTTTCAGCACTGCGTTCAACAACAACCAGCTCAACAGCAGTAGCAGTATAATAGAACAAAATCATATACATGTAACAAACAGCCTCCACATAGGAGAAAATATAAATTTTGGCATGCTCTAAGCACTAAGCAGGATTGTGTTCAGTTCCATTCAAATCATGATATTTCAAGCTTGATTAACTACTGATGGGGTCCACCAGTTTATCATCTTTTTAATAAAAATAATGCTTAGATGATAAGTACATCAGGAAATGAGTAGATTCCAACAGAAATTAACATGGAACAATTTCTGCTTGCAGATCTTCCAACCATCAGGAATTAAGCCAGCTAAATGACTCAAAGCCTAATAGCATTCATGTAATCCAGGAGAAACAGCACTACTATATGCTTCAAAATCATATTGGCATGGAAAATACAGAAAAGTCGGCAATACAAAGTGTTACCTAATATTTACAAAAGACAGTACTAAAGATTTACAAAAGACCAGAAAAATAGTACATAGCATTAGACATGGACCGCATTAGATAGAGTACCACAATACACACAAAAATAAACTCATGAGAACAGATATGAAAGCGTAAATTAACATCCCTAAGCACATCTTAACCAGACTAATTAACAATTCTGAGCCCTTGGTTCATTTTTTTTTTCACACTTAAGCATCAGCTAAGAATACACATTGAATCAATCAGTATCTAAAGAAGCTAATTCTAGCAAGAAACATCCAATATGATAAAAGACACAGCGCAATCTCAACCATGAAAACAAGGAGCCAAGAAGAAATAGTATCAGTGACAAACCTTTTAGGACTTTCATCATCAGATATGGGCTTCCTCCAACTCCTCTCAGTGCGACTTTCAGGCAAAGCAGCTCGTCCTCCTCCATTGGAAGACCCAAAACCCCTCTTCACAAAGGCATCACCTCCACCTGTCTCCTTAATCTTCATGCTCTCAAGCTGTTCATCAATCTTTTTCCAATCTTGCCCTTTCTCCGCCAAAACCTGCTCCCTTGGCCTCGCTTCTCCGAACGGATTAACCCCTTTAGGTTTCCCCACATTCCCATCCCCCCCTTCATTGGACACCGACAGAGACCCTTTAGGTTTCCCCACATTCCCATCCCCCCCTTCATTGGACACCGACAGAGACCGAGGTTGCAGAACAAGCCTTGGTCTCCCTCCACCAGCACCAACACTCTCGCTACCAACGTTGGATTCGCCCTTCTTCTTGTTCCAGTCATTTGAATCAGCGCCCCCGCTGGAGCCAAACCCAATAACCTTCCTCTCTCTCTCAAACCCTCCACCGTTGGAGGCGAATCGCCGCTCCGACGGCACAAAGCTCTTATTCGAAACCCAGCTCTCCGATTCGTCAGCGCGCGACTGCGAATCGAAGAACCCTCCTCTATCCCTCTCCCTCCTCTCAAACCCTCCCGAAGGTTTCTTTGCCGCTGCCCAATTATCAGTCTCGTCAGCGCGAGAAGGGGGAAGCTCGCGATTGGAATCCCTAGCCCCAAAGGAACCGTTTCTCCTGGGCTCGTCAGAAACCCTAGATGAACCCCAACGGGAATTCGACGAGTCGTCCCCCGAGGAATTCCTGTTAGGGCGGTCACCGTAGGAGCGGAAGCCGCCACCTAGACGGGTGCGGTCAAGCTCCTCAGCGGTGCGCTGGCGCGGGCCGGTGGGGAGGACGACGGGATCTTGGTCGGCGAAGGCGGTGTCGGGCTTGGCAGTGAACTCGGCGAGGGAGTAGGTCTGGGCCTTCTTCTTCTTGGGCTTGGTGGCGGCGGCGACAGCGAGGGAAGGGAAGTCGGCAAGAGGTTTGACGGTGTCGCTGGTGGGGTTCTGTTGAAGGAGTTCAGCCTCGTGTTCCTCCGAATCGATGGCCCACGCGCCGGGCTTTGACCACACAGACACAGTAGCCGCCATTCTCTGATTTGCTTCACCACCGCACTTTCTTTTCTTTTTCTCTCTCTTTTCTTTGTTCTCTGTTTGAGCACCTTGCGTTTTTCTTCAGCCACCCACTGTCACACGGTGGACATTTATATAGCCACACTCCATCATTGTGATGCTCCTTACCTTATTCTTTTCATAATATCATTATTATCTTTTAATCAAAACTAACTATTTCAAATTAATTTCTAATATCCACAGACCTGATTATTTTCTTTACTACTGTCATATAATGATATTTTTTTAATAAGATTTCTACTATTATTTGTTATATCTAACAAGTGAGATTATGGCCAATAAATTAAATAAAAAATCTTATCTATTTATTTATTCATTTATTAGTAAGATTTTTTTATCATTATTTTTATCTCTAATTTTTTTATATTATAATTTGTATTATGATAGTCTAGAGTTTTCATTATTTCCGTACAAGTTATATTTTTATTTGCATATGAAATAACACTAAAATGGATAAGTCGTATTTTTAAAATAAATATGTGTGCAAATAAGAACAATTAATATTTTTAAAATAAATTAATTATTTATGATAAAAAAGGAAACGCGATTGTCTTTTGGAAGATTAAAATAATTAAAAATAAATAAATCAATGAGATTAAACATTTATTTTAAGTAAAATATAAAAATAATTTAATAATTATTTAAAAAACATAGTTAAATATTATGAGATATCATTAAATATTGTTAAATATTGTTGTATATTATATTATAATATAGATATTATATTATGAGATGTTATTAGATATTATAACATATTATTATATATTATATATTATTATATATTTTGAAGAAAAAATTATTATTTTAAAATATTTATTTAATAATATAATGGTTTATTAATTTAAAAGATTTGTTTTATTAAATAATTTTTTTCTAAGTAGTTATAAGAAATGTACAATTAAATTACGAATATAATAATATATTTTAATTGTTTTTCAATTAATATTTTTGAAAGATACTTGAAATTTTGGGTTAAGCATGAACAAGTTGGCATGGTAAGGTATTCAAATTTAAAAAAATTTAGTGATTTAGAGAGTGTAACATGAGAAGTTTTCTTAAGAAAAATAATGATATTTTTAAAGAGAAACATGTTATAAGAGATAGAGTTTAAAATGAAAGTTAAAAGTAATTTGAATGTTTAGATAAGAGAAGTTAATTAGTCTTGTTTTTCTTTTGGGTATTAATTGAGTTAGTATTACTATTATATGGGTTTTGATATGATAAAGGTTAAATTTTGCTAAAAATATACCAACCATGTTAATTGGTTATGTGTGAGAGAAACTATTTTTTTTTCTTGTATGTGTGTTAAAATGTTAGAAGTTTTTTTGTTGATTTTTGTCATATATTTGTGTAAGTTGTGAGATGTGTTGGTTTATAATTTTGATTAAATATATCCAAGTAGTTTTATGTGAGTGTTATGTGAGCTCTGTTTAAAGTGGAATTATTTGTTTGAATTAAGCTGTTTGATAATTGTTTGAGGTTTTGTTAAAAGCATACTTCTTGAATGAATTTCTTGAAAAGATTCTATTAATTGATGTTTGATACTTGACTCTTGAGTAAATTTGATACTTGTGTCAATATCAAAAAACAAATGTCTATAGACTGAAAAGTATGAATCAAGGCTTTATTGTGTTTTAAAAGTTATTGATATATTGTTTTTAATTATCTAAACTTTTAAATGATTATTGATATGTGTGCAAGTGATATTGGAAAAACTCTAACTAGAAAATACAATGTTTTTAAGTTTATCTATTTGTGACTCACTTTTCTTTTATGGGTGACTATAATGAACTCTTATAAATTTTTTTTTTAATAAAAGAAAAGATTTTTAGAAATAATTATTATTTTCCATACTAGATTTTACACACTTTCACAATTTATTTTCAAAAGATTGTTACTTTGTTATGTTAATTTATTATTATGTACTTTGTTATGGTTTTAAATTGCCATGACTTTATAGATTTTGAGAAAAGTATTAACAATAAAAAATGAGAATTAAAACATACAAAAATCCGGTAAACTATTTTAGATATTTTTGTCATTGTTAATTTACAACTTTATTAAGTTAATAAAAAGTATCTATGTAAATAACGTTTTTATTTCTAAAGTAACTATTAAAAATAAAACTACTTTTTGTACTTATGTATCTTAGGAAAATGAAAAAAAATGAGGTGTCACGTGTATAGTATATGTATTTTCTTCATTAAGGATATATAGTGATGATGGTTTTTTTTTCTATTATGTTTTATTATGATAATTTTTTAGTATTTTTTTACCGGTTTGTTTTTTAAGATATTTTATTATTATGTAATAGATCTTTAACAAATAGTTTAGGATTTAGAGGTGCCGATTTTTTATTTATAAATATATAAAAATTTAAAAGAATCAAATATATTAAAGTTAAAAATAATATTTTTATTTATATATTTTTTTTGTATAAAAAAATTGAAAGGCCAAGGCCCCGAACGGGACTTAAGCTTCTCCACTGTTACTATTATTATCTCTAATTCTGATGATATTAAATCTTCCCATTACTTAAAATTGGCACCATAACATTATAACATTGAGGGTTTTTATTAGTTTGACGAAATTTATTCTTTCTTATTTGCAAAAAATAAGTATATTGTGAAAAAATGAATATGGAAAATGGGTAAGTTGTAGCTGAAAGTATGATTTTGTTATTATAAAGTTATAAGGACACAAAAATTCATCTACTACTCTGATCATATGTTATTATTAAACCATGATAATTCATTTATGTGGACGGTGGTCTCGTAGAAGATCCATCAGACATATTTGATTACCCACAAAAATTCCGTAAGTGTAAGAAACTCACTGAATTTGGAGTTGTCCAAAAATTGTTAATCATAGTCCATATTTACCAACAATGAATATGATTAAAAACTTGATTTATTGTATATGTTGAGAGATATTTTTAAAGAGTTAATTACGTGTGTATAATATGGGTTTGTGTTTTAATGGCAGTGAGAAAAATGCACTAGTAAACACTGAACTAGAAAGATAGGAAAAGAGAAAAAAAATTATGCAGTACTTTATTCTATTTTTTAACTATTCGTATGTAATCTTTTAACTAACAAAATTGTTGATTCTAACATTATTTTATGCAATTTTAAAAAGTGGCTCCGATGAAATAATGTTTTATAAAATGACTTTAGCTTTTCTTTCAAAATAAGTATAAAATAAGACTTTTACGTCTAAAAGTCATCCAACTTGGCCATTTACATAATTTGTTTGAAACTCACCAATTTTCTCCAATTCGTAAATTTGTGTTTTATAAGAACATATTTTTCTACTTTATCTACTTACTTCAAGGACAACCTTTTTCCCCAAAATTTCATTAAAACAAAAAACTTTGGAGAAAAGGTGTATGTTGATGAACATTAAGATTTACACCAAGTTGGCGTCGAATTGAAGCAACCATTTAAGAATCATTGTATCTAAACCGCAATAAGTGAGAAATGGAGATAGGAGGAAGTTTTTCGAAGATAGATGCGAAGCAAAAGCACCCCAAACTCGCAACCAGTAGCAGATTCTTTGATGCGAATAACTGTATTCAAAATCTTCTATATTTGATAGAGCCCTCAAGCATTGAGAAAGAAAATAAAACAAGGTAAAAAGAAATAATAAACAAAATAATCCACTTTTGCTTCAGAAGTTCGGAAGAATAAATATCTTCACCATTAACAAACCAATAGATTTGTCCTTTACCTAATTCAAGAAATAAAACGATAAATCTAATAATTAATTAAATGAGAAAATATAGACGGAACTATATAAACAATTGCTGACTTCCTAGTAACATATCAATGTGTGTGTGTGAAGAAATATTACACTGGCTAAGACGCAGAATAGAACAATGGCACATGATCGCTCCAAAAATTTCGTTGTAATGAGACAGCAATCCCATTTCGGTTAGAAATGGTTCAGCACTTCAATCACGATTATAGTATTTCGCAAGTTCTGAGTGGCCCCAGTCAACAGCATGGAAAGCAATGGTTATAGAACTATAGCACCATGGATGCTTGAATTCATTAAACTCCAGGACAAGCTATCCACACTGCAGAAGCACCACACCATATGGCCATGGGCAGCTCACGTCATTGTATCGGCTCCATCAACCTAACATCGTAGGAAAACTCAACGTTCGGGATAGTCTGAATCGTGAATGAAAATGAGGTGTTCATCCTCCACACCCTTCATCGAATCCTCACGAGTGAACCATCTGGAGGTCTCTGCATCAAATAGAGAACATACCATCATTTAAGTTTAATTGCAATAGCCAAATTCTTATGAGTTGTAACAGTCTATCAATGCATCAACAAACAAATGGAAACTGGCATGAAAAAGACTAAAAGGAATATGTTATTATGTATGTACTTTGCATATTAGAATCTTCCTGTTCTCTAGTCATGTGCAATATGATTGTTCCTGAAAGAACGGTGATGAATCCGCATATCTCAGAGGTTATGCTGCTGACATCCTGACCAGACCAATCCTGAAAGTAAATAATCAAGCTTATCACATCCTATTGTTTAACAAAAAAGAAAAGTTGAGATATAACCAAAGCAATCAAAGAAAAATGAATCCATTATCATACCTTAAACATTATAGCACTGGCAATTATTGTAAGAGTTGTGAACATTACATAATATACAGGAGAAACAATTGTAGCATTGAATGTGTCCAGAGCCTGAAATGGTTTAACAGTGAAATAAGCTCAAGACTTGATAAAAGCATTTGGGCTATACTAATACAGATATATCATACATTGATGATAAGAAAAGTTTATATCAATGGGAACCTAAAGAACTGTATCAATGGAGAAAAGATTAGTGGAATTCTGTTGCAAGTAGCATAAAAAGAATGTTTGAATCAGGATGTGGAAAGCAAAGCTCGCGAGACTAAGTACAATTACATATATAGAGGATAGAATTGGTCACGACATTGTGTTTTATACTTCTATGTATAAATTTTAGTGGGTCTTATTTCAAGATCTGTCCAGTTCAAACTTCAAAATTTTCCCAGTTCATATTCAAATATGAAATTTCAGAATGCTTGACCCACAACCAAGTAAATCAATTCTTTCCTGAACTCCTAACAATTGCAATGCATCATTGAGCAATATGAATTACTTCACACCACATTTAAGCTGAAATGTATCAAAATATTTATTTTACGCATAAATTACTTTTTAGAAGTTCTATCATATCAGCAGCATCTTTAGACGAAGATTTTTAATTTGCACATAAACTAAGTTTAGCATGCAGAAAAATTCGTTTCATTTCTTCTAATTTTAAAAGTGCTTATGGAGAGTTAATCTAAATATACCTTTAATCTAATTACCAGAACTAGAAGATCGGCCTTTTTAATTGGTTTTCCTAAATAAGAAACAATGTACTATGCATCAAATGCAGTCCAAGAGCCTTTGCCCCCAGGGAACAACATAAAAATAAGAAACCATAAATCATGCATCAAGTGCAGGCCAAAGAAGAAAAATTCCCCTTCAATATATGTAAACAAAGCTTATAATCTTGGCCATAAGTTCCATCACTCACCCTATTAAGGTAATTCAACTGTGTAATAACACAGATTGTTGCCACGCTAAGAAAAAACCAAGTCTGAGGATAAGCTACTTGACTGATTCCATCAATTGTAAGCTTTATTGCAATTCCAATGGCTTTTATGCTCACAACCTGAAAATGTAACAAAATTAACGTACAAAGTAGCAAACAGTTATCTAACCACTGCAATATTGGTATGAAACTTCATCACAAAGAGACTCAATTACCGTAAGTGAGCCCACTAATGAACAAATTCCCAGGTAAACCAGCATATTATTCTGTCCATAGCGAGGTTCAAAGTGTATGATCAAGACCAAAACTACTGAAACTGTTGCCATCACGTAAATCAGAAATGCTGCAGGAAAGAAATTGGGGGACAGAGAACATCGGTTAGGATACCAGAATATAGGTATGCAACGAAGTGAAATTTAAACAGGATAAAATCCAACCTGGTTGAGTAGCCAGATCCCATATTTCTTGGACAGAACTTGGAGTCTGCTCCTGTGGAGCATGGATGACAATAACAATTGAACCCACAATGCAGGATACACATCCCATCACGCCCATCTTAGGAAGCCGCTCCTTCAACAAGAAGTGCGACAAAACAGCGCTAGCGACCGACACTTCATATGTTAGTTCCACCATACTAATACAAAATTCACCAGAACTATCAAAATTGCATTGAAAGCTAAGAGTACCTAACTATAATACTAAGTGCACCAAGGGGAGTCACCAGAACTGCCGGAGCATAGATATAAGCCACAAAATTTGCAATTTCCCCAATAATCACTGCAAGCACATAGTTCAAGATCCAATTAAATTTCATTTCAAAACAGTAGATAACCTGAGTACAACCTCAGAGAAAGAAATAAAGTTGCCACACTCACTCGTTACCATGCCAGCCCACCAAAGCGGCTCTAGCAGATAAGCATAACCACCAACTCCTGCAATTTTCAAAAATCAAAACATCAAAACCTGGATCGCAAGCCAAGAAACATGCATGGATCTGATCTAAAACACCATATACTACATAATGTCAATACTTGATTACACAAGGAAGAAAATCAGAAAACAGCAACTTGTAAAAACAGAGCTGAGCGATTTGACAATGAAGAAAGAGAATTTACCTGCACGAGTACCGCGTGCAGCAGCCCGCTTAAGACCCTTTTTCTTCAAGATGAAGCTTGAACCGATGAATGCACTGGAACTCATCGCCAGTATTAACCCCTTGCAATTATCCGAAACCCCCATCTCTGTCATTCTCTCCAATCGCTGCAACGCTACAAGAAGAAACCCTTCGTTTCCCCTTCAAAGAAGAAGAGAGATCAAATTCGATTAAACGCTGCGTTCTGTTGGTTATCTTTTCAGAGGAGCAAGCTTGCTTAACGCGGCGTCGCTGAACACTCTATCAAAGTCGCGAGACCCTTTAATTTTAATTAATAATAAATAATAACAATATCAAGAGTCCTTGACTAAGCAGAAGTTTCCGCGCGGAGTAATCCCGTGCTTCGCGAGAAACTAGCCCTTACATGCGCCCGCTGCTGATCCGTGCGATGAGATATTTACATCTAATCGAGCTGCAACGTGTCAGATAAGTATTGGTTTTACTCTTTCGCTCTAACTTGCTTACATCACTAGTGATGACGTGGCTGATTCCTTTCACACGCTACACGGATTGAGAAAGTGGGATATTTTCACTCTTCTGTCATTGGCTATTGGTTTTTTGGTTTTCTCTGCAATTGGGTGTGATATTCTTGTCTTTTATCCGTTGCTGATAACGGATAATTATCTAATTATCTAATGAAAGTAAACACTTCCACTAACTGTTATAATTGTTATTTAATATTTTTTTTTCAGATTTATGTCATTATTATTATTTAATAAAATGTGTCTTTTTCACCTTAAATTCTTGATAACATTATATTTGTTTTTTGCTATTAGTTTATAAATATTAGAGAATATCAGTGCAAATAAAGATATACACGTTACTCGGCACAAATGAGAAAAATGCAAGATATTTTACGTTAAAAACAAGTGTATTTAAACTCTCGTGTGTTGTCATCATTATTACATATATTCAAGCTATAAATTTAAGTAATACCATTTAAAATAAATAAAAAACAATAATAAATAATATACGTAGTAGAAGTCAAGTAAATAACGAAAAATGTAAAATTGAGAGTGAGTATTTAGGATCAATATGATATCAATATTATATGCTCTAATCATCATTGAGTAATCACATCTGAACATGGCAAGTTAAAATTTAATCAGGAATTAATTAAAGTTAATTCATGCAATTTAACTTAAGGTACCAGTGTTTTAGCTGCTTTTAATGATAATTAAACATTACTTATTAAACTCTTGGAGTATTTGAGAAATCAATTAAAAATTATAATGAAAGCTTGTAAACTTGGTCGAATAATTTAATGAAGAAAATCTTAGATTGCATTATAGTATTTGGTGTCCAAGGAAGCTTCCTTGTGTCTCTCTTACGTGGCATGCACGTGTAATGACACTATTGTTTACTATTTTATTTTCGTTTTTATTTTATCTGGGCTGAAATAATTCAGAAACAAAAGATCCAAGGCCCAATATCTATTAAGCAATCCCAAATGGCCCACTATATAAAATGCTGACAATCTGGCACACTCTGGATCAAACACTATGACAATAAAATCATGATTTCAATTTTTAAAGAAAAATATTCAAAACGGTTAATATATTTCCACCATTTATTATTTAGTAAAATACATTTCTTACTTCTTTGAACAATTGTAATATATTTTAATTTCAAATTTTATGAAATAACTTTTTTATTAGATGTTGTAAAAGTTTATGGTAAAACTTTTTTTTTCTTTTAAAAAAATCATAAAATGATAAAAGATTATGGTAAAACTTAACTCATACTTGACTAAGAAACTAGTATAAATCCAAATATAAATTACTATAAATAAAAAAAAGGAAAGTAAAATATATAGAAAACACATATAGATATAATTTTAAGATTTTAAATTAGAGATGTATCATAATTTTGTATATATATTTACTCATAATTTATAGCTATTGGACTATCTCGATGTATTTCTTAAAAAAATACCACAAAAGAAAAAGAACGTTCAATTTTTTATGTTTATGTTTATGTTTTAAATTTCATGCATATTATCGAGGTTTGTAAGTTTTATTGTGACATATCATAGAACCGGATCGTTGTCTAATATTTATGTCACAATATATAAGTATAATATATATTTTTTATTTTTTATTTAATGTAATTTTTTAATACTTATAAATAAACTGTTTAATATTATATAAATTTTGGAAAAGAATAAATATTTAACCATAATAAAATAGAAAATAAAATTATTCATTACAATATAACACTAGGTGGGGAAATAAGATCGATTACAAGTATCAATCACGAAATTCACAATGAAATTAAAAAATAGATTCAATCATAAAAATTGTTACTTCCATTTTTTTTTAAATATTAACAATTAACATTTGTTAATAAAAATTATTATAAAATATTATTATATAAATTAAAATAATATTATAAAAAGTTAAGACAATATTATAGTAACAAAAAATATTTATTTAAATTAAGAATATATATTTTCTAAATAAAATAAAAAAGAAAATTATCAATATCATAATATCATAATGTTATCATCTCAATAATATCAATAAATATATATTAAATTATTATTATGAAGTTTTATTTTTAAAAGATATTGCTTTAAAAAAAATTATTCTCAAGATTGTTCAATGCATGATATTAAAATTGAACAAAATGTTTTGATTGTGTTAATATATGATACGTTTTTAGAATTTTTTCTTGTTCTATAATACTTTTGAACTTTATTAATTTGATTATATATCAGAAAATTTATTTCCTAATCTAGACCTTTTGTATTATTGAAAAAGAATTTTTGATAATCTACTCTAGTCAAAACAATTCAAAAGTAATTTAAAAAAGAAAAAAAAAAATATTTTTACATTAAAATAAAGGAATAAATAAAAATATATTTCATTTTGGGTATAGTAATTTTAAAACCAAATAATACAATTAAGAGAAAAAGATGGTATGATAATAATGACCTAAAAGATGGACGGATTTAATTTAGATATTTGACACTGATGTCTAAGAAACAATTAAGCCCATAACAACGTTAAGTTCTTGAACGGGATTTGAATATAATTTAGATTGAAAATTTGGATTTTTCCGTTTTTAGAATTTTTATAAACAAAATGGAAAATTGATTTTAAAATATTATAAAAATATAGACAAGAAGTTTTAATTTAAAGAAATGAATCTAAAATGGATAAAAAATAGAAGAGTTTTAGCCCAAAGGATCATGATGTGATCATGCTGAAAAGGAAAAGGAAAAGTTTAACCTATTTAAAATATGAATTAAATCACACCAAACATGTCGATCTTTTCCTCAAATGTTCCATTTAACAGCTTTAGATAAGAGTAATTATTTTTTCAAAAACAGGTTTCAAAGAATTTTGCAGGTTGGAACCAAAACCATGAGTCTCATCTTTCTGCTATGTGTCATCCTTTTGAGAGGTTTATCTTCTTCTTTTACATTTCTATTCTCACACTTTTCTTATGTACCAAAACTATAAAACCATAACACATTTTTTCAATAGTAGTTCAGCACACTGCAATCATTTTGCCATGCAAAAAGGAACACACTTTGTCTTTTAAAGTTGTTTTGTAAAAAAGTAGTTTGATTGATACTAGTTATTCATCTTTTTTAAGGATTTGGTTGCAGAAATAATAATAAATTTCAGTTTTATTTATCACTTTTTTTATATATTTTAATGACATTGTGTTGCTCAGTTTAAAAAGAAAAATCATGATGCTTCTAATGAAATTTATTGTGTGAAGAAAACAAGTCCTTTTTTTTTTTAGATTTCTTATAGTGTCTAAAATTTATGTATTTCTTTTATTGATTTGAATACGTTATGGTTATAAATGTTATAAAAGGTTATAAATGTTATAAAGAAAACAGTTTTTTTTTGTTGAAACTTATGCAAAAACGTTACTATATATTTGATTTTATTTGTTTATGTATTTTAATATAAGAAAATAAAAATAAAAATATGCATTATTTATAGATATTGATTTTAATATGATATTATATTTTTAAAATTTTATTTTGTATGTTATTTAATAATTATGATTTTGTTGATAGATATTCGATCACAATTCTGGAATATTTGAAATTAGTACATTGCAGTATCAATGCACAATCTGATATTTTTTTAAAAAGAAAAAAAAATACTTTTGAATGTGTCATATTTTAAAACAAAACCAAAGGAATAAAAAAAGTTTCTCTAATTTATGTACAATTAGATTAAAGTTGCAGTGATTAATTATACATTAGTTACTATTTTTAAAGGACTAAATTAAAATTCATCAGTAATTAATTATACATTAATTATATGGTATTTTCATTTTTTATTTATTTTTTAAATATCTCGTTCATATGTTATCGAGTAATTAATGTATTCAATCTCATTTTGAAATTTTAAGTTATATTCAATAAAACTCTAATGTGGGTTAATTTTAAAACTTTACTGTATATTAAGGTTTAAATTAATGTATTCAAAACTTTTTAAAGTTGTAAAAAAATATATTCTCATGATCTAAATTTTTATTTATTTTCAATTCTCATCATTCTTAAAAAGAAAATCATGTAATTATTTATCACAAATACCATTAAAGAGTGGTTTTACATGCCAAAATGGTTTATGAAAAAATTCACTTTATTTCTTCTTTTTTATCGACAAACATCTGTCTTATATTTATCTTCCCTTCTTTTTAATTATTTTTTGGCGACTTTCTTAAAATTTTTGTAGAGAAACCAAAACATGATTCTTTTTTCAAGTCATGAAAACCAACAAAAATAGTTTTAAATAATTTGAAAAAATAAAATAAAAAACATCTAATGCTATAAATGGATATTTCTTTTCCTTTTGTTGGAATATGTAGACATTAAATGGTAATTTTTGAATTAAAAACAGCCATTTATTAATTTGTGTGCACATTAATCATGGCACTTATAAAACAGTGGGTTTCCTTAAGTTTAAATCCATATTTTTACCATTGAAGCTCTTTCTCTCATTTTCTTCTGTTTCTTTTCATTCTTTGGAATCAAATTATTGAATGTTTAAAACAAAAGACATGAATCTCATATTTCTGGTTTGTGCCTTCCTTCTGGCAGGTTCGTGTATTGACACTTTTTGTCACGGACATTGATGCTACAAACATTAATCTCATATTTTTATTCTTAAAAATCTTATTCATGTTAACGAAAATCTGATAAAATAAGAACTAAAATATCTCATTTGCTGCTACCACAGGTTTTGAAGTGGATGCATTATCCTATGATTATTCTGCAAGTATTGAAGTAAATATTTATTTTTTCAAAGGTTTTTTTCATTACAAATATTAATATATAATTTTTTTTCCTTACTTTATAATGGGTTATATATGAATTCAATTTCAGTGTCTTACACAACCATTGAAGCCTCAATACAACGGAGGAATAATCCGAAACCCAGATCTAAATAATGGACTTGAAGGATGGAATTCATTTGGGGATGCAAAAATAGAACACAGAGAATCATCAGGCAACAAATATGTGGTAGCACATAGCAGAAAACATGCACATGACAGTGTCTCTCAAAAGATTTCTATCGAAAAGGGAAAACATTATACTTTGTCTGGTAAAATTTGTTCTCAAACTGCATAAATCATGCAATGTTTTTCCCATTTATAAGGTCATTGGTACATGAAAGATCAATAACCAAAAAGCATTGTCCTTTACAGCTTGGATACAAGTAAGTACAGGGAATGTCCTTGTAACTGCAATTGTGAAAACAAGCAAAGAATACAACTTTGCTGGTGCTATTTTTGCTGAGAGTAAGTGTTGGTCTATGCTTAAGGGTGGTTTCACAGCTCAAGATTCAGGACCAGCAGAGCTCTATTTTGAGGTACCATGGCTTTTGATAAATGTGTTTTTGTAAAATTTTCATAAAACCTTTCCCATAAAATTTGACGATGATTTACTTCATTCACGTAACCACACAAAAAAATCAGTGTATTATAAATTGATCTTATGAAACTTCCATATGAAACATCTACAATTTTCTAGCTCATCAAAATCATGTAGGGCAATAATACCTCTGTCGAAAAATGGATAGACAACGTTTCCTTACAACCATTCACAGATAAAGAATGGAGTTCTCATCAAGATCAGAGCACTGAGCAGGTAAATATTAATTATTGAATAAATAATAAAATATATATTTTTTCACATTTTTTTATCATATTAAAGTAATGAGTATTAAAAGAAAATTTGTTCAGTCTTTGTTTTTTAGTCTAAAGCAATTAATTACAAAAGAAAATTAAATCTTTCTCTGACATTTAAAGTAAAGGTTTTATCTGTTTGAGTCCTGATTATATGGTATAAATTGATTTCATGTCTCGTTATTGTAAGTTACATATATGGGAAGAATATTACATATGTCTT
The DNA here is from genome assembly GCF_016808095.1 of Vigna angularis. Taxonomy (NCBI): domain Eukaryota; kingdom Viridiplantae; phylum Streptophyta; class Magnoliopsida; order Fabales; family Fabaceae; genus Vigna; species Vigna angularis. Next base: position 38,480,833 of record NC_068974.1, read on the forward strand.
ATTAATTAAAAATTAAAAAATCTATTTTGATACATATATATTTTTTATATTTATTTGATATTATTAATTTTCTTATGACTAGTTACTCTTAAAAAATTATTATAACTTTGATTTGGATTTGGCAGAATCGTAAGAGGAAGGTATTAATCCAAGCACAGGATGAACAAGGAAAGCCATTAGCAAACGCAAAGATATTATTTCAAATGAAGAAGGCAAGTTTTCCGTTTGGGAGTTCGATGAATAAATACATCCTAAACAATGCATTATACCAAAACTGGTTCGCCTCTAGATTCACAGTGACAGCGTTTGAAAACGAAATGAAATGGTACAGCACTGAAAGTGTGCAAGGTAAGGAAGACTACACGACAGCCGATGCTATGTTGCAGTTTGCTAAGAACCACAACATAGATGTTCGAGGCCACAACGTATTCTGGGATGATCCTAGTTTCCAACCTGGTTGGGTTCCTTCACTGTCTCCAACCCAACTAACTTCTGCAACAGAACAGAGGTTCAAATCTGTCGTGTCAAAATACAAGGGCAAGGTTATTGCATGGGATGTTGTTAATGAAAATCTACACTTTTCGTTCTACGAAAGTAAACTTGGACCAAACTTTTCGAGCAAAATTTTCGAGGAGGTTCATAATGTTGACGCAGGAACCACTTTGTTTCTGAACGAGTATAACACCATTGAGGACAATAGAGATAGTGTTGCAAGCCCAGCAAGGTACGTCCAGAAGATTAAACAAATTCGAAGTTATAAAAAGAATAGTGCAATCCCTTTGGGAATTGGGTTGGAGTCCCACTTCGGTGATAAGGGTATCAATTTTCCATACCTTAGAGCATCTTTAGATTTTCTTGGTGCCACTCGTTTGCCCATTTGGATTACAGAATTTGATGTTGCAAATCAACCTAGACAGGTATAACTCGACGCTACCGACTTTGCATTTTATTCAATCAAATTCTTATCTTCATGCAACAAATTCATGTTATATTTTTATAGTATTTAGGTTAAAAGAAAATATTTTTTTAACAATTTTTTTATAACAGTATGTGTGGTAGTTCGTGATTGATCTAATAAAATAGTGATATATAGTTTATTGTCAAAAAGTTATTAAGAAAAGTTGTTAACATATCATAGGTTAAATGTGTTTTTAGTCTCTTAATTCTAAGGAAAAATTCGAATTAGTATTTTTTCGAAATTTTGAATTCAATTAATCTTATCTGTAGTCGATATGGGACTCCAACACAAATCATTTTGAGGGTGAGACTATACATTAACGGGTGATCCGATAACGGTCCGATAGCAAGTAGGATAGACTCTAACCATAGTTCTGATACTATGTTAATGAATGAATTTTAAACCTAACTCAACTTCAATAAATTGACTTGTAAAGGTTTGCACCTACTTATATATTATAAATTGGTCTTATCTCTAGTCGATGTAAAACTTCTAATATTTATATTTATTATCATTTAAGTTTTTATTCATAATGAATATTTAATAGAGTTTTAAACCTATGATTTGTGTAGGTACAATACTTTGAGCTTGGTCTTAAAGAGCTACATAGTCACCCTATGGTTAAAGGTATTGTGATGTGGACAGCCTTGTCACCACAAGGTTGCTACAGAATTTGCTTAACAGATAACAATTTCAAAAACTTACCAGCAGGGAAGGTTGTGGACAGATTTCTTGCTCAGTGGAAACCAAAGAATTTGTCTGGAGTTACAGATAAAAATGGATACCTTGAGCTCTCTCTTTTTCATGGTGATTACGAAATGAAGATAAGTCACTCTGTCAAAAACAATAGCTCTTTCTCACAACTCCTAAACGTATCTCCCCAAAATCAATCAAACACAATAAAACAATTTGTAAAGCTTTCTGTGAAGTAATATTACTTTTGCATTTTATATAGTTTTAGTTTACAATGTAACTTAATAAAACTTAATGAAAAGTGAAAAGTTCTCAAATTACTTTTTTGTTGTTGTTTGTTCATTGTCTGACTCTTTCACTTTAAGTTACATTCATATTAACGTATTGTCAGTTTTAATAACATAACATTGCCATCAAGAGTATATAGTTGTTATAATAAAAAAAATAGAAATAATTAAAAGTAGTACTAGGATTGCATAACTTCAATTATTTTTTATCATTTCGCCATCTGTAAATGAACTAAAGCTTAATTAATTGAGATAGGTTTTTATTTAGGTTGAATGATTTTAAACATGAAAAGTTCTTAAATAATAAATATAAAATCTAATTTGATCTGAGGTAATTACTTATATAAACATGTAATTACTTATATATATTTTAAATGAGTTAAATGGATTTTTCGTACTCAAATTTTACCCCAAAAAAATTGTATTTCATTTTAAAACTAAATTATACAGTATTTAGTCCTTACCCGTTATGTAAAATATAAACAAGTGAAGTGTTTTCCATGAGTCAAAAAGAGTTTCACAATAAACTATAATATAACCTATATATAATTTTTGTTGAAAGGATATTTTACATAATTTTTGTAAAGTGTATGAACTAAATACTTTATAATTTAATTTAGAAATGAAGTATAATTTTTTTTTATAATAGTTTAGAGAAAAAAAAGAAACATATTTAATCTTATTTGTAGATAACGTGAGATTTAAAAGAAATATGCTTATTTTTTATAAACCAAATATAATTTTATAAAAAGAAAGATAATTTAAAAAGACAATTTTTTATTGTATATTCTGAATACTAGTTTCTTTATTATATGCATTATAAATATGGTTAAATATTTTTTTAATTTTTAAAGTTTAATGTAAAATTATAATTTGTTTATGGTACTGATATAGTTTGGTTATCAAATTTTTAAAATAAATAGACGTAATAACCTTAATTCAATTGTGCTAAATTTTTGTATGTGTCACATAATATTTCAGTTTCACGTTTGAATTGTTTTCACCTTTTGATACCTTCTAATTCAATTGATACCTTTCAGTTCAATTGATACTTAACATGTAAAAAAATTAATGAAATTGGATTTAGAAGACTATGTTCATCTACTTTTAAAGTTTTTAAAACCAAAATATATTAATATTTGAAAAAGAGAAAGACAAATTTCAATTTTACAACAAATTTAAAAACCAAATATATATTTAATCCTTCGTAATACAAATTATATCTTTTATATAATATAATAATTTTTAAATTAAAATTAAAATAGTTAACATATATATATATATATGGTATTCTGTATTAGCCAAGGCCCACTTAAAGATTCAGCAATCCGAAGTGAACAAAACAAATGGCCCAAGACCAACCTGTAGATTCAGCAATCCGAAATGGCCCACTACTTAAAACCCTGACAACCTGGCACGCTAAGGATCACACACAACATGACAACAAAATCACGAATATACTTTTTAAAAGCGTATTCATAAAGTGGCTAATTGATACTTTAATAATTATATTACAATTAAATATACATGAATATAATAAATTAAGTAACTATTTAAATCCCAATTGCTAATTACAATTTTTATTTCATTCTTCAAATAAATCCATAATCTGTTATTTATTAAAATATACTTCTTAATTTCTCTAAGAGTTATTTAATGTAATCACGACTCCCTCGCTACTTCTTATTTTGTTGTGCGATAAGGGTGACAATAGTTAGAGCATGATAGAAAATAAGAGTGATACTTTTTTATTATTAATAATAATAATAATAATAAAATTTTATTAAAGATGATAGCCTCAACAGTATTGTTGATAATTTTAATATATATAGGGTGTACTTCACGGATTAAAAAAAACTAAACATTTTTTTATAAATTATGTTTTTAGAAATTTCTTTCGATTTTCAAGAATCTAAAATTTGATTGAAGGACATAATACAGTTAGCACGTTAAATAGACACATTTAAGACGAGTAGTATAATTAAATAAGTCGTTTATTTAATCGCGATAAATTGCTTTTTGAAAAATTAATTTGCCGTTCAGTTGAGTAATTTGTTTTTTTTATTCTAATATCTTACTTAAGTCAATTTTTTTTAATATCTAAAACCCCAAAATAGAATTAGTATGTGAATTAATTATATGTAAAATATATTTTTAATTAGGTTTTGATTAAAAGACTCTAATAATTTTTTTTATATTTTTTATTTGAGTTACTTTTATTTAATTTTCTTTCTTAATTATATGATTTGAATGTTATTTTGCTCTTTCTTGTTTATCTGTGTATTAAAAAGTATGTTGTTATGTGATTATGGTAAAAATGACAGGTTTAATAAGTTTTTTTTGGTGTTAATATTTGAGATATTTATTTAATGTGATATTTTATCAATTATTTTTATTTATTTAATTTTTTATTTTCTCCTTTTTATTTATTTATTGCACTTTCATGACTATCTCCGGATAGAATAGACGATGTGATAAGTAGAAACGAAGCGGGAAGAATTGAAGAAATCTAAAATCACTAACATAGTCACATTTGAAATGATGTCAACATAAATTCAACGAACAAAAATTTAATAGAATAGCCCATATTAACTTATTTTAAATAAAATAGAAAATTAAATTAAGACAAAAAAATCAAGAATCACATTTAATAAACTTCTTAAATATTGAAACTAAAAATATATAAGAATATTACGATTAATATAAAATAGCTCATACTTTTTATTATTTTCTTTAAAAATATATTAGATACATGCTTTCAATGTCAGTGTTTCACATACCCAGAAAAGCGTCAGTATAATGGAGGAATTATCCCAAACCTCGAATGCAAAATAGAACACAGAATCATTAAACAACAAATACGTCGTAGCTAAAAGCAGAAATCAAACAAATGACAGCGTGTCTCAAAAGGATAACCATTACACTTTATAATCAAATATTATAAAATATGCATAGTTTTTCTTTCAATATTATTTTATCATATTTTAAATTTTAAAAAATGAATAACCCACAACCACTATTCTTCATTTGTGACTGTAGGTTGAACGGGTACAAGTGATCAAGGGAAACCTATGTAGTACTGTACTACGATGTTATTCACTTTGAAATTTGAATTTATTTTTATTTTTTTACAAAATATTTAAATTATATTTTATTATATTTTCCTTTTGAAATAGATTGAAAAAAGTGACCATTTATGAAATATAAATATATTCGTCTAAGAAAATCTAATATCATTTTGACCATAAAATCTCAAATTTCATGAGATTTTATGGTGAAATTTCATGACCTTGTTGAGGTAATTTTTTTTTTCACGATCTGTTTTTTTTAATATGTTGATGAATTGTGGAAGTGAAGGGTGATTTTTATTTTATAGAAGTTATGAGTTTGTATTTTTACTTATGTTTTTCCAAATTCCTGAATGTTGTAGGGTTATAATTCTTCTGTCGATTTTAGGATAGACAGTGTTTCTTTGCAATCATTCACAAACAAGGAATGGAAGTCACATCAATATCAAAGCATTGAAAAGGTATCTATTAGTCATTGAATAAAAGGAAGAAAAATATTATCAAAACATTCTAATTTATTTATACACTTTATCCTATTAGGTGGAATCCATGTGAATCTTATAAGTGAATTTCCTATAGAATCACTGAGTCACATGAATTTTAGTTAACAAGAAAATAAGTTTTCTTCTGTACAATTTATGCTGCATTTATTTACCATTGGAGAATTAATCATTCAATAATGACATAAGTTAGATATCTCTTACACAATAAATCCTTAGTAACTCATAGTTACTCTAATTTTAAACTATTAAGTAAAAATTAATAAGACTGAACTCCCTAGTTTTCATTTTTCTCTTATATTAAATATGACCGAAAGCTTTATGGCATGCCTTGTACTTTAAATTTTTCATTGGATTCATCCTTCCAAATTCAAAGATAATAAATTATATTGCGTATTGTTCTTTGTTTATTGTCTTACTCTTACATTTTAACTTCAAGCAGGTTTTGCTTCCAATCTCAGTCAAATAATAAAAATTCAGCAAAGGTTGGTCCCACATCGTAATTGAAGTCTTTGCACACTCTTATAACATGCGTTTTGTTAAGGATAACCTTATTTTATTCTCATACTTGAAACATCAGAGAAAACAAGTTTTTCACAACAAAACGCTTATTTCTGTTTGCAGTCGATTATAAATTGACATTCCTATATCAATAATATGCAGTTATTTGGAAATACATGTTTTCAAAAGGCAAAATTTAATGTTAATTAAATTAATTGCGATGTAAATTATTATTTTTAATTGAGTGGATGAGCTGACAGAGATGTGAAAATCAGTCCGATTTTGTTATTGTTAACTGTGACCACACATTAATGGATTTTGTTACCATGATTTTCGATGACCACTCATAATCAAAGAACCAATATCTCTACCTACTCTTTCGGCTTGGTCTCTGAGAAACTCAAGACAGCCACAAAATCATGGCCTAATGTGTTCATTCTCAGTCTCCATCTTTCCATTTTTTTTCTTCCGATTTCTTAATCCAATGACATAATTTTCTGAGCAAACATGTTAATGTACATTGCTTATATACTACATGATATGATGGAGCAGAAGAAAGGATAAGAGATATAACATACAATATGACAGCTGGCAATAGTCAATGATCAGTAATACACGAGCTCAACTGCACCAGTCCACTTTTTTGCTTTGAGTCTTCCAGTGGCCATTTAATTGCAACACGTGGCAGGTGTTGGAGTTTTTTTTAACAATTTTCTGATTTCTGCTTTTTGTGAAATTTCATTTATTGTTCTTCTCTTTAGCCTTCAATTCGTTCACCAATTTCCTGAGAGGAAAGAGGGGCCTTTGCCTTTGGGAGAGGAAGAAGGGGGGCATGTTCTTTTCTGTCATCTCTCTCTCTGATCAGACAGAAACAGTCAGACACACGCATAATACACATAGATGAAGTAGGGAAATTCTCACACACACTCTCTCTCTCTCTCATTATTGCTCCAAACCCATTCAGAGTACAGATGGATCTTCGATCATAGCGGTTTTAGCAGCTGGAATCTGCACTTGCACCATGTGTGTTTCTACTGCCACCACTGTAGTAAATATATTATTATTTTCGACATAGACATTCAATTCCTGTGAAACAGGAAAAAATTGGAGGAAGTGTTCAAACTTTCTCAGCCACCATCATTCCATTCAAATGGGTGTTGCAATTGCAATGATTCTAAAGAGAAGAGTGCTGGATCCCACCTCCGCCAAGCTCTGAGAATGCTAAATTCCACGAGTGTCAGGAACCCAAGAAAGTAAGTATAAAATTACATGCATGGTTGGTTTTGTTTATGCCAGAACGGATCAAATACAAATATAATAGATTAGATTACAGAGATAAAAAAAGAACAGTACTTGTTTTTGTTTGCTTGCAAAGTTGTTCACTTTTGTTTAATAATGTTGCAGCAGTGTAGCAATATATAAATCATAGAGAGAAGAAAAGAATGGTTATTTGTGGTCTGCGGGTACTGGGATGATTTCACGTGAGAGTTCTGCCACTGTGTCCGTGAGTGTTGCGAGTGTGGAGGAGTTTCGAGAAACCAAGGGCAGCCCCAGCAAAGGCAACCACTTTAACAACGGTAGGTGTCTCCAATTTGATGGATCCCTTGAGTTTCCAAACAGAGCTCTCTCTTCCATTATTGTTTCCACTGCTATGGTTATTGCTTCATACTTCAAACTTCAATCTCATTTCAAGCTTTTGGGTTAGATGAGTGGTTGAGGACTCTACTCTACTCTACTCCACTCTACCACAAGAATGTCATGACACACGAGTGGATCATAGAAAGAGAGGGTTTTGTCAATGTCAATGGTAGATCTGAAGACTTAAAAGTGAGTGAGTGAAACAGCTAAGAAAACCAAAGATCTGTCTCAACTTCAACCGTTTTTCAGCTGTAATTTATGTACGTCAGTTAACTGTTAACCCTCAAATGCATTAAAGTGTTCAATTGCTCTCATAATGGGAAACCAAAACAGTTGAAATTGGAAATCCTCGTTTGTAACTTCAACTGTGGTTGGTTGGTCCCTAACATGGAGAGATCCTATGTTTTTGTTTTTCTCTGTGTCTCCGTGCTTTGTCTCTTCCTGTCCGAACCCACCAGAGCAGAAGACGATTCCCAGCCACTACTCGCTCTCAAATCCTCCATTGACGTTCTCCACAAGCTCCCATGGCGGCAAGGAGCCGACGTGTGCACCTGGAAAGGGGTCAAAGACTGCTTCAACGGAAGAGTCAGAAAGCTCGTTCTGGAACACTCCAACCTAACCGGTTCTCTCGATGACAAGATCTTGAACCGTTTGGACCAGCTCCGAGTCCTCAGCTTCAAAGGAAACTCACTCTCCGGCCAAGTCCCTGACCTCTCCGCCCTGATCAACCTCAAATCGATTTTCCTCAACGACAACAACTTCTCCGGCGAGTTCCCCTCCTCGGTCGCGCTGCTCCACCGCGTCAAAGTCATTGTCCTGTCGCAAAATCACATCTCCGGCGACATTCCAGCGTCGCTTCTGAATCTCCGGCGACTCTACATCCTCTACCTGGAAGACAACGCGTTCACGGGAAGCATCCCGCCTTTCAACCAAACCAGCCTCAGGTATTTGAATGTCTCCAACAACCGACTCTCCGGCGAGATTCCGGTGACCGCCGCACTGATCCGGTTCAATGCCTCGTCGTTTTCGGGCAACCCGGGGCTCTGCGGGGAGAACATCCTCCAACCGTGCAAAAACGGCAGCGTTCCGTCGGCGCCGCCGATAAGCCCCAGCTATCCGCTGATCCCGGGAGGCACCGCGGCGGCGTCGAAGCGGACGTCATCGAACCGCACCAAACTGATAAAGATAATTGGAGGGTGCGTTGGTGGCGTTGTTTTCATACTGTTGTGCATGGTTGTGGTGTGGGCGATTTGCAGGAAGCGGAAGACGAGGGTGGGTTCCGGAACGAGGAGCAAGGGCGGTGGTGACGTGGCAGAAGGGGAGGCTGGTGCGGCGGGGAGTGCGGGAGGCGGCGGCGGCGAGGGCGGGGACAGTGCTAAACAAGGGGGTTTTGCGTGGGAAGGTGAGGGTCTAGGGAAGTTGGTGTTCTGCGGAGGAGGCGATCGCGAGATGAGTTATAGTTTGGAAGATTTGCTGAAAGCGTCGGCGGAGACTTTGGGGAGGGGTATTATCGGAAGTACGTATAAAGCAGTTATGGAATCAGGGTTCATTGTTACTGTTAAGAGGTTGAAGGATGCAAGATACCCTGGTTTGGAAGAATTCAGAGCTCACATTCATGTTCTTGGAAGGCTCACTCACCCTAATCTGGTCCCACTCAGGGCCTATTTTCAGGCTAAAGAAGAACGTCTTCTCGTTTATGATTACTTCCCCAATGGCAGCCTCTTCTCCCTTATTCACGGTATCTATCTCCCACTTAACTTCCATTACACTCATTCCTCAATAACCAATGCCACTCATTAATGCATATTTCCACTCTAACAATAATCTATTTGTCTCACAGGTGTTTGTATAATTGCTCAATTGAAAATAGTGACATGTCTGTATGATTGGTTTAGTGTTTAGTGTGAATGGCTTATTATTTGAATGATAAAACTATTATTATAAGAATGCAGTTTGCTCCTGAAAAGGGGGGCTGAGAGTGACCTAAAAGATGATTATCTTTTAATAATGGGACCTCCAATTATGCCTTGCACTAAACCTTTCCCTCTCCCTCAGATTTAGTTAAATAAAGACAAAGGTTGCTGCTTTCTCTTTCAAACTGTTTGATGTAATTTCAGACTTTATAAATATGTGTGTGCTCTTAAATTGACAACTCATTTATAGCGTGACCCCCATGTTAGTGTTGTCGCCCTCCACCATGGAAAGATTACTACACAGCTATACAGAGTGGAGTTCGTGTTTTACTGTACTGCCATGTACTTCTACAGTGATCTCAAATCCACTTTAATCGGTGTCAAGTATTTTTTTCTATAGGAATTGCTCGGTGTTAAATTAGGTCATACAGATTTTTAAATCTCATAATTCATTTGTAAATTCTCTCCCTTTCTTCCAGAGTCTATCTATCAGGTCAACACTTTCTGCTCTCACCTACCAGCGGGATTCGTAGATTGGAGAAAGTGGTTAGAACGTTCCCGTGTTCTGTTCTTTTTAAGATGGTTTTGTTTTTAAAATAAAATAACACAGTTGAATTCCTTTCGTTATGGTAGCTGAAATATACATTTCAGTAATAAGGATTTTTAGGTTACCCGTCGATCTTGAGCATGGCAAATTAGATCTTTTTGTTTTGGAATTGCCCCTTAAAGAATTTAGGAGCCAGCACTAATCCCCTTTCTAGAAGCCCTAATCCTTTTTATGGGAATTCTATTCAAATACGAAGGAAGATGCTGGATAAACAACAGTGTTTGCAACTGTTTAAACTATAAAAGCGGTTACATTATTCTGTGGATATATGAAGATAAGTGTTATCTTCACTTAATGATGTAAAAAGTTGAGCATTTGTGAGAAAAAGTTTAAGCTTTATTATTCCTAGGGAACAACCCCAACTTCAATTATATAAGAATAAGATAATATGCTTTCTTGCAGAGCATTTAACTAATCAAGAAGTCAGCCTTTCTTTATTGTGGAACCATAGTATCCAAGGGTAGAAAGTAGTCAATCATTCCAAGTTGTCATTTTTCCTGGATCCTCACGTGTATTTCTGCTGTCTTAAACTATTGTTTTTCTCATCACATGCATTGTGCTGCTTTATTTTCTAAGCAAATCGTTGTGAACCTTAGTCTTCAAGCAATTACAGTGTTCCATCACTGACTTGTGTCTTGGTAATACAAAATTTACATGGTGATAATACTTGCATGAATGTAAAGTAAAGTAAATGGCACAAATGGAGAATCCAAGTGATAATACCAATAAAGTGATGTTATCTTTGAGCTAGCCTCTAGTTATTGAAATTATGCTAGTAAGACTGGCATATATGTTGGATTTAGCTATACTTTATCACCATCGTCATTTTGTTTAAGTGATCTTTCCTAGACATGATTGAAGTTGTTTGTATTTGTTAATTGAGCCTTTTAGAGTTGTCAGAATTTTAAACCAGTAACATTCTAGTGGCATCACATTTCACTGTGCATGGAATTAAAGAACACCACTTATACAATTTCCAAATGCTAAGAACTAAACTGAAACTTTCTGCATATTAACATCACTATCAAACCAATGATTGACAGAAGAGCTGTTGCGATGACTATAATGCAGGATCAAAAACATCCGGCGGGGGAAAACCTCTTCACTGGACATCCTGCCTTAAGATTGCCGAAGATCTAGCAACAGGCCTGCTCTATATCCACCAGAACCCCGGCATGACACATGGAAACCTAAAATCTTCTAATGTGTTGCTTGGTTCTGATTTTGAGTCATGTCTTACTGATTATGGTCTAACTGTTTTTCTAAATCCTGACTCAATGGACGAGCCCAGTGCCACATCTTTATTCTACAGAGCACCTGAATGCCGCAACTTTCAAAGGTCACAAACTCAACCAGCTGATGTATACAGCTTTGGGGTCCTTGTTCTAGAGCTCTTAACTGGCAAAACACCCTTCCAAGACCTTGTTCAGACGTATGGTTCAGACATACCTAGGTGGGTCCGGTCAGTGCGCGAAGAAGAGACAGAGTCCGGTGATGATCCTGCCTCAGGCAATGAAGCATCAGAAGAGAAGCTTCAGGCTCTTCTGAACATTGCCATGGCATGTGTTTCACTGGTGCCAGAGAACAGGCCTACAATGAGAGAGGTTTTAAAGATGATAAGAGATGCAAGAGGGGAGGCGCATGTCTCATCTAACAGTAGTGATCATTCTCCTGGAAGATGGTCAGATACTGTTCAAAGCTTTCCAAGGGAAGAACACCAGAGCATATGATTGGTAACTTTTTTGATAGCTTCATAGTTTGAAACTATGCATTCTGATTTTTCCTGAATTGGTCATTGATTCCATGCATAAACTAGGTGATACGAAAATCATGCGGTAAAGACCTACATTTTAATCTCTTGCTTTGTGAGTAAATGCATTTTAAAGGTAATCAATGGATTCATTTGTAGAGTCATCAAATATTCACCTTGTCTAAGATTTGCACGACAGTTATTTTAGTTTTAGATAAGTTCTTTTTCAAAAGTTAGTCTTGTAAAACAAACTTTCCCATAAAAACATGGGGTTCAGATTAGTTTAGACCCGTAAGTAAGTTAATTATTTCAAATTGAACTCTATTAACTTTTTATCTCAAGGAACATCGATGCTAAAATCTAGCTTTGCCTTTTTGTTCAAGCATAAATGTGTCAGTCCCGAATTGATGGTTGTGACTTGTGAGGTTGTCGATAAACGGCTTTGGAATTTTTAGAAAACTCCCTAGTAGTGCACCAATATTTTCAAATTTGGATAAAGTAGAAAAATTCATATATTAGAAAAACACCCAATATTACAAGGTATGTATTTTCATCAATTAATAGTTTTAAATTGAAGTTAAAATAGTTGTACAAAAAATTGTAAGTATAAAGAAAAGAAAAGAAAATAAATTTAACAACACTAAAGACATTAGTATACAGGGGTGAAGCATTATATATATGATTTACTACCCAGTAGATACAGTTCATCTAATTGGTTAACCTTTAAATTTATTACAATATGTGATTATAAATTGGCAAACTTTAAAGAACAGTGAACGATAAAATTTGAAGCTTGAGAAAGAAGGCTCGAGTACGTGGTGCTCTCAAGTTGGCTTAAGTAATTAAATTGCAAAATATGAATTATAAACGAGAAAATGTAGGGTATGCTTGATTCTTTTCTCATCTTTAAAGATGTATTTTTTAATTATACATTCCATTACATTGTGTTTTAAAAAAATGAATTTTGAAAACTTTGTAATTTAAAGTAATTTATATTTAACTTAAAACAACTCGCGCGTGTGATAATTTTTTATACATGCGAGAAGAAAAGTGAGAAAAAAGCAGTTTTGAGATTGATGTGAGCATAAAAATAAAGGGTGATTTAGTTGGTGTGTTTATATGATTTATGGATGAATGGATGGCGTGTCTTTGAAGTGGGTCACCTGTCACTAACCTGGAGAATTAATTAAGTCACAACTAATCAAATCAAAACTTTGTCATAATCCATTAATTGCAGTTTGGTGTAAAGCTCAATTACATTCTTTTACTTTCTTCATGCTTTCATTAGTCTGAATCCCATAATCTTATTATTATTATTATTTATTATTATTTCTTCATTCTTATGGGATGCAGTTAACAAGGATGAAGGTTAATTGAATAATTAATGAATTTTTTAAAATTGAATTATACTTTAATTGAAATAAATAAGTCATACATTCAAGAAGTGAATTTCCAACACACCTTTTTCACTCTCACATCATATTAAAAAATGAGTTTTAATTTTAATTTAATCTCATAAAATTAATTTGAAAGCTGAGATTTGCACTTATTGTAAATTAACTTTATCTCTAATGGAAAACTTTTAACAATTCTTTAGTTAGATATATTTTAAGATTTCAATTTAAATTAGATCCACCACTCTTATAATTACAAACTATCAATTTTCAGAAAGTAATGAATTATTATGTGATTAAAAATGATTTAAATCTTTTCTAGTAACGTCTATACGAATATTTGTTAATTTTCATTTTTTTTACATTTTCTAACCATTACTTGGAGCTTACAATTACTTTTGTATATATTAGTATTGATATTATAATATTTAATGTCTCATCTTCAACAAATACACAAAATTTAATACATATTTATATATTAATTTAATACGTAAATTTTTTACATTTATTTAATATTTTTTATTTATTTTTTTAAAAAATATAAAAGTTTATTTCTTATGATCATTTTATTTTTATATAATATATCAAATGAGTTATAAAAAAAATATGCAAAAAAATTTATATAATATTTCAAGTTAATTATTCAATTAAGTAATATATTTAATAAATCTATGAAGAATATAATCACTTATAATATTTTAATATGCTACTGGGTTAAATTAAGTATATACAATTTTTAATCATCTTATTTTGAAATATTTTTTGTTGTTTTAATTACTTTAATTAATAATTTTTTTATTTATGAATATGACGAAAAATAGAGATAAAAGACGATAGGGATCTAAAACTAACAAATAGCTTTTCATATGACTAAGAAAAAGTAACATTTATAGATACCAATTACATTTCAAATTTTTTTTAATCTTCAGTGGATTTGACTTTTTTTTATTTGATTTTAATGGTTTTTCAGACAAAATAATTGATAATAAAAATATTTTAAAATAAATTAGTGAGCTTATGTGTGTGTGTGTGTGTGTATATATATATATATATATATATATATATATATATATATATATATATATATATATATATATATATATATATATATATATATATATATATATATATATATATATATGAAATAATGATTTTAAATAGTGTTAAAAATCTGAGGTATAATTTATTTATTTATGTTTAAAAATCATAAATGTCATATAAAATGAAACAAATGCAATACTAGTCAAAATTGATGTGTTATTTATGTAACAATTTATACATCCTTATTATGACTATCTATCTCCATCACCTGATTTATTATATTTCACGTCTCTTTCTATTTTTATTCTTAAAAGTTTATGTTTGAATAATATTTCTTTAAAATTTATTAAATTATAAAATCATGAATAAAAATTATTTGGTAAAAATATCTCAAGAGACCATATTTTTTTAAATAATTTTATTGAATGATAGAATGTCAAGATTCAGACATAATATTTCAAGGTTAACTTGTACTGTTTATCAATAATGGAAGTTTCACCTTAATAACTCGTAAAAAATTAAAATAAAAATATCCATGAAGTAAAAATTTTCATTGAAAAATAGTATAGTATACACATATCTATCAAATTTAATATTCTTATGGTTTCTAATATCAATGTTAAATTCAACGAGTTGACATAAAGCATATGATTCATGTTCCTAAAACGAAGAATTTATTGGAGTAAGAATATTAAACTTTGAATAAAAATTATTTTATTTATTATTATAATTTTATTTGTCATCATTATATAAAAAAAAGAAAATAGCATATAATATCATAATTGAATACATTTATTAAAAAACTTGAAATCCATTTAATTTTAGGAAATCTAAAGCAGCATCATGGTATCATTTATCTTAATTTCCATATTATGTTGCTTTGGATACAAAGGAAGCAAAAGCAAAGCCTTCTAGAATCATCTTCATGCCATCAACTTTTGCTCTTACCTAAACCCATTCTTCAGTGAACCTTGCGTTTTGCATACGAAATTTATTATTTATTAATATATTTCTGCTATGGATTATATTCACCCACAGCAAGTTTTTATTTTTTTAAAATAGAATTTGTAATTTTCTGATAAAAATCACAATTAATATTAAAATCACTTACACGATAGATAATAAAGAGAGAACGCATATTAAAATATATAAAAAATACTTTATTTTATATATTTTTAAAACATTTTCACCATTTTTATATATTTTTTTCATCGGTGTTATTAAGATAAATGCCAACACCAAATCTGTTTATTTTTCTATTGTTTAAAATTCTTTATTTTTTAATATTTAATCACTATTTTTGTTTTCCTTTCTAGATTGATTTTCTAATTTTATTTTGTTGAATTAAATTTTATTAGATGATAAATCAATTTAATACAATAACTTTCATTAGATTTGTATAAACGATACTAATGTTACTTTCGTAAATATTGTTAATATTTTTCAAATTTTTATTTTTTAATGACATTAATATTACTTTTGTAAATGTTATATTATTTTTATTTTCTTGAAGGTTTTTTCCTATATTTGGAGTAATGTCGTGTCACATTATAATAATAACAATACTAATCTTTGATATGTTAAAAATATTTAAAGAAAAAAAAACAAAAATATGACAAAAACACGAGACATTTTTAAATATACATTAACATGTTTATAGAAAAATAAGGAAAAAAAAAACTAAAGCAAATCTATTTAACACAAAATGCCTCTTAATTTTTTTTTTTAAAAAAATAAGAACACCGAATAAATACAAAAAAATCGAGAACAAAACAATAATTAATTTTTTTTTCCATTATGACGAGTTAACCAAAATAATAATTTGATTCCTCCATTAATTTTGTACAACAAGCCGAACCAATGATGACGATGAGTTAAACAAAATAGTTAAAAACAAAGTTGTATGAATGATGAAGAAAAAACAGCGACAAGCAGAAGGGTCTCTCGTCCTCTTGGCAGCAACATGGTGCCAAAACGAAGGTTGTCGTGAGTGTGAAGTGTGAAATGTGAAGGAAGATGGTTTGTTAGGTTGGTGTGTGTGTGTGTGCACAGAACAGATGATGCTGTCACGTTGCAATAAAGAGGTTCCCAGAAGTTAGGGACCCATTGCCTTTGGACCCAATCGATAAACATCTACCCAGTTCTATTACACCTTCACACTCCAAAACAAACCTATGTTTTCCCGTTTCAAATCAAATCTTAATATCATGTTAGTGTGTTTCATTACATTTCACAACTCACGATACCATTGTCTTGTCATAATCTTTCAGAGCCCGACATAAATCTCATTTTTTTCTTCTTATAAAACTATATAATCTCATAACATCTCCTGAAATCTTGTTTAGAACGTACGTTATCCCCACAAAACAACCAGTTCCTGAAGCAGACAACTTTAAATCTGATAGTTTTAATAATGTTTGCGCTTTCTCAAGGAGTTTACTATACTATAATCACTGTTTATAAACAACTTTTTTTACGAATGCACAAGTTTTAAACTGTTTGTTTCTTCATATGATTTTGCTCTGGTGTGATATATAACAAATAACCGTCACAGTAAAAAAAAGTGAGATTTTTACGTTTTGAAGTTAATGAACAAGGCTTAAAAAACTAAACTTTAGCAAGGAGAAGAATCGATTTGGATGCATGTTCTTTTGGGAAGCAATTAAAGTTGCTGACGTATTTGTTAAGCATGGGCTTCCTCTGCAAATTGAAAGAGTATTTTATTCTTAAACGCCTAAGTATGGACACGGTTTGTGTTGGTTTTCGTAGTTGCTTTTAGTTTTTACTTGTCTTTGTGCTGTGATGGTTAGTTTTGAGATATTCTGTGCAACATGTTTGTGGAAACAAATGAAAACTCAACAAGGATAAAAAATGAAGTAAAACAATGAGAATTGCTGTCAAACCTGATGCAGGGTATGTTGTGAAATTTCGTAATCAAATGAGGTTGCTACTGACTGGCTAGTCACTACAGAGAATATATCATTTGAGGCTTGAAAATGTCGTTGGAATTCAACCGTGAGTCTAAGTACTACGTTATAAATATGAAATACTGTTATACCTTAATAACTTTTTTAACAATTTTTTGAGAATAAACTATGTATCATTATTTTATTGGTCCGTATGTTTAAAATGGATCAATCATAAGCTAACATATAGACTATTGTAAAAAAATTGTTAAAAAATATTTTTCAAATATGAAAGATTCGTTAATCCATTATCTTAAGGTTTTGAATACATAGTGATATCAATTCCTTATATAATTGGATCCGGATGTTTTTGATATTTGTATCTCACGGTGAACCTTCTTCTTATAGACCTAACAAATTTCTACATTTTTTTTTTCGTTTTGTTTTAAATAATTAGAGTGAATTTCTGTTAAATAAAGTATTCGTTCCTTTTGCTGTTACGGAATTCCTTGGTAGAATTTTCAAACTATTCGTAGATGAAAGTGCACGAGTCTAGCCCAACATGGGAAGTGGGAGGACCTCATTGATAACGATGATTAGTGCTTTGACAATTCTCAACATAGGGATCATAGAAGTTGTAGTTTTTATGTTTTTCTATTTATATTTTAAAAAAATATCTCTATTTAAATTCAGGTCTCTATGAGTAATAATTTCAGCACTGTATTCTTATCTGTTAGGATATATATGTATACTTCTGCTTCTATATTTAAATCCATGACTTGTATTTTACTTAAACATTACATTTTATAATGTGTATGACAACTAATAAGATGAGTATTAAAACGTGTTTAGAATTAATAAAATTGATAAATACAGTGCATCTGTAATAATATGATAGAAAATAGTGAGATTAATTAGGAAAAGAGATTAGTATTGTGTTGCATAAATACCCTAGTTGTTGTAGTTAATTTGATGAAGCATGTAATATTAAAATTGAATGGGATTGTGACTGGATGTTGTCTTTGCATAGGATGAATGTACTTAATGGCTGTGCTTTTGTATAAAATAACATTCATACTTTGCATAAGAAAACAAATGATAAAAGATAAATTAGCAGAAAAATTAAGCAGAAAGGAGAGGTGGAGTCCACAATGATCAGCATCAAATGCTTATTGGGATTCGCACTGTTGCTGAATTCCAAGATCCACAACCATCCGTTATTATCTTTCTTTCTTTCTTTTCTTTTTTTTATATATAATTTTATGTATAAAACAGAGGAAAATTATTTGAAAAATAAAACTAGATTTTCCTTTTTTTCCCTTTCTCTGCTTCCCTGTTGGCGGAGCTCTAAGCCATCTCTTGTCTCTCTCGAGAGGGAAAGAGAGTGTGTGTGTGTCACAACGCAAAGCAGCGTACCCCGCAACCCAGAAAGAAAGTAGCAAATGCCAAATGGTAGTGCAGTGATAGCATTGTAGCGTAGTGTTAGTGAGAGAAAGAGAGAGAGAGAAAAAAAGGCACTACCGTCACCACAACCAACTAGGCTTCGGTCGGAAAGTTGCTACAAAAAAGGTATCACTCTCTCTCTCTCTCTATCCACTCCCTGTTGTTCTGTTACGACACGTCTGATTTGCTGTTATTAGGGCTTTTATCGTTTTCCTTTGCTTTGTAGCTCTATAATTGACTCTCTTCGAGATGAACCTTTCTTCTCTTTTCTAAACACTGACTTGGGTTTGTCTGGGATTTCACTTCAGGTCTTGTCTTCTGGGTCACTCTTTACTTTTCTGGGATCTCCATTTCTGAGCTAAAGTCTGATTTTTTGGGGATTTTGATTGTGGGATTTCTGGTTGCTTCTTCTGGGGTGTCACCAAGTCGCCTTCATCAACTAAATATTGAACCTTTTCTGGGTATTTCGCCTCTGATTCCTGTTGGGTATTTCCTTTTTTGCTTTTAATATATATGGAATCTGAATGATTTTGATCTTAGAGGGTGCTCTGAATCGGTGAATTGGCGCTGTTGTTTTGGCTTGAAGATGGCTGTTGGTACTAGTTGTGGCTTAAGGTGATTTTTGGGGAAGTTGTTTGGTAAGAAAGGGGTAAGGATGGCGGCAGAGTCAAACGCTGGATTTCACAGTGAAGATATAGATTCTGTTTTTAACAGGCGGGCCATATCATTCCAGCCTGGTGTTGCTATTAACCGCCTGTCAGAGATGGTTCCAATGGGTAATTATTTTGGGCTAAGTAGTTCATCTGGGATGATATATTCTGGGAATTCAACCATCATTAACAGTAATCCTGTCATGAGTCAAGCCGGTAACCCATCAAGTTCTTCGCTTCTTCTCGATTCGGTTCCAGGATTGAAGCATGACACAGGTTTAGCTGTTGAGTGGTCTGTTGATGAGCAGTACAGATTGGAGGAAGGCCTTGCCAAGTAAGTTGTTTGTTTTGGCCAGGTCAGGTCTTTTTTAGCCTTTTATTTTACCCTGGTCATTATGGCTCCTCTGTGTTGCATTGGTCCACGGTAGCTCATTTTCAATTTACTTTCTCATGATGATAATAAATTCGAATCTTAGATGCCCGTGATTTTTTTTTTGTTTGTCAGATGAAGCAATTGCTGTTGCCCCCCCTTTTTATCAGTGAAATAATCATGCTGTCTATCCCTAAGCCATTTCATAAAATATAAAGCAAACACGCTGTCTTTCTTTGTATCTGTGAACTACAATCTTTATTTCTCTGATAATGATATTTTCAATCTCCAAATGCTGTTTTTATTTTGTTTGACACTTTAATTCCTAGTTAAAATGATGCTAACTATTTTTTTCTTTGCTAATTGCTTACATTGTCTGGATGGAAGTAGAAATGGAGGGGGAATAAGTGCCCCCCCGTATCCCTGCTCTCCACTAGTACGGAATTTACAAGGGAGGGAAAAATACTAGAAGTTTGTGAATTGTGTTGACTAAATTATTCCAAATTTGACTACTCGGGCTTAATGGTTTTATTTGTTCACTGAAAGGGTATAGTAGTAATCTCATCTTCTAACCATCTATCAAAATCCTACCCCCTTCACTATTGAACCAATAAACCATTTATCTTTTCTCTAGAATTACATGGGTTGTAGTGGCTATGCTGAATTTGTTGTTGTGCGATATATTTTATGTTAAAGAGCTGGTATTCTCATTATGTAGTTTATATGTCCTGAGTTGTTTGTGATTCTTCTTCCGTTTTGCGACCAGATATGCTGATGAACCAAGTATCATGAGGTATATCAAAATTGCTGCCCTGTTGCCTGATAAAACTGTTCGAGATGTTGCTTTGAGGTGTAGATGGTTGACAGTAAGCACTTTTTCTTTCAATAGTTTCTCCAAGCTCCATTTTTTATTGCTGCCAATTATGTTACTTGTTTATACCAAACTATAGAAGAAGAAAAAAATTTAATTTGAAATCACTTGAATATGTTGTGATTGATTACTTGAAAGTTGAACATGCATAGTGGAACTTCCTTTTCCCGATGCATTCAAAATTTAGTAATTTACTTGTCTTGTCGGTTCCTCCTACACCTTAGTTTTTGGCATTGTTGTAATGGCTCAAGTTTTCGCATGGTTGTGTAGCTAAAGTGTTGTATAGCGATAATGATATCACTGGTTTAAAAGGCAGGGTTTTAGATTTTGGGTGTTGTCATGGTAGCAGTTCAAGCAATTGCAGGAAAATAAAGCTCTGATGGAACTTTCAATTTGGCCAAAATATGGTTGTTGTGGCTGCAATTGCCACTGGTGGTCACAATTTAGAACCCTATTTAAAGGTTATGTTTAATCTCATGATCAAATGGACTTTTAATAAAATAAACCGAGTTAACTTTCCTTGCCCTTTACCTTTTCATGTAAAAGTTGAAAAGTGATTAGGGTTCTGTATTAAATTTTATACAGAAAATAGAAAGTTGTGCACTTTATGAACATAGTGTTAAGATTGGACTTGGGTATTTCTTTATGTAGCTTGCTCCTTTACACCTGTTATGGAGGCTTAAAGTACAGTTAAAATATTTTGCAGAGAAAGCGAAGGAAATCAGAAGAACACAATCTGGGAAAGAAGGTCCATAACAGAAAGGTACATGAGATCTGGAAGTTGGTATATACATGCTTTGTTTCTTGTAATTTAGTGTGTTGAAACGTTTTGAAATTAATCTTAAGTAATTTCCCCCGATTCTGTACTGGATATTTTATGTATCATGAAAGTCTTGGATTTCAAATATATTTTTTGTTTAGAAAAAATTCAAACATATTTGACCTCTAAATTTGAAGATGTATGAAAATTCATTTTAAACTCAACATTGAAAAATGAAATTTCTATTATGAATCCTCTCATTTCTGCCTACCTTTGCATCATCCCTAGTTTTATCCATGCATAAGATCCCCAATACTTACGTATTATACCAAGTTGCCTCATTTTATATGCAATTTGTTGATTAAAATTCACACACTTTTCCCTTTAAATATGTTGAGATTAGCCTAGATTGTAGCTACTGTGGAGATTAGATTAGCTGTTTTATTATTTTCTTATGCACCTTATCTGATTTGGTTAGACTAGAAAACTTGTTTTTAGTTATCTCAACTTAACTAAAAAATTAACATTTATCTTGGGCGGTGCATATGCTAAAACTCTAGTCTGTACCATAGAATCAAAAGCTGGAAGTCAATCTCTCTTGATATAATAATTCCATCATATCATATTCAGTTCTCGAGTAAATTTTGGCATTCTCTTGGGTATTGTGGTAAAGTGGTATGTGGGCTAGCTTCTTTGACTAATCCATTGCCCCGATCCAGTCAAAGGCAAGTATTGGGACAAAGAAGGTAAATTGTTTCGGACTCTTGGTTAGGATTCAAACCTGTAGCCCATGTTTGTCCATCCTAAATTATCCCCTTGGTATTAAATTTTGTATTTTTTTCTACCTTTCATATGCAATCAAGGTCATGCTATCCACTGCTGAAGAAGCATTTAATAACATGCAGTAAGTCATCCTAACCTAAGCACTTAAAGAATAAAAATATTAAATATTTTTGGGTACCCAAGATTTAAACATCTGACCATTTAATTTATTATTTTCTATTATCTATTACCAATGCACTCAGGGTAATCATTAGCAAATTCCCTGTTAATGTTGTTTCTGTCCAAACATACTGTAGTGTAAAATAAGTTGCTTTGAGTTCTCTCAACCTGCTTAACTATCTTGTCAAGGATGTTGATAACTCGAAGTAAATAACAAAATATGATTACGTTGCATCCCATAAATGGGATTCCAGTTTTGATATATTGAATCAATAATGTCTTTAGGATCTAATGTTGATTGAAGAACCAGTATTCTAAAGTCCTGCTTCTTCAGGATAAGCCTGTGGAGTTAGCATCAAAGTCAAATTTACATTCGGCTCTGCCTCCAACCATGGCTACATATTCTCGCATGTCACACCATATGGACCAAAGTCAACGGATACAATATGATGGTTAGTATATAATTTTCTTACAAAAATCATGTGAAGTATCAATTAATATTTAAGTTGTTATCATTTTCTATTTCTTGTGTGTAACCATATTATTCATCATTTTTAAACATTTTTTTCAGCTAAAACTAAAATTTAGCTCTTGACAGTCAACCCAATAATCTATGTATGTAAACACATTTCATCCCTGAGTTAAAATACATTAACTGTTTTTAATATTTTTAGAGTGAAATGGATCTTTTAAAAGGATTTTATTGTTTTTTAATTATCGAAAATAAGTTTTTGAAAACAGTTCAAACATGGTCTTAAACTCTAATATCTTACATTACTATCCTAATAACTAATCATGAATCCAGAAACTTTGATCACTAATACTTATTGCATCAATATCAAATACAATAGTTAGAGTCTGACGTGGTCTTAAGTTGTCCCCAAATTGTGGTGAAACCAGTTCAATCCCCTTTATCCCTGTTGGCAAGCCAGCTTTATCTATGCTAATCTAAAGAAGAAAAAAATTGTACATTTCTTTATTGGTGGCATATCTTTTTGGTAGGCTACTGTGTAACTCTGTTCAGTTAGTGTTCTGTTATATTTTGATGAAGTTGTGGTAGCTTTTAGTTTTGTCATTCTGTTATTCTGTTAGGTAAATGGAATTAAAAGATTTTTGTTTGTCACTGTTCATCTTTGAAAATTTATGTACAAAACCCTATTGATTTATATTGTCAGCATAAAGTAGAATAGTTCCCCCTCGTTAGCTGTTATGGTATCTCTTGTTTTGTCACTAGAATCAGTGTTCCTGTTTTCATAAAATATTTTTTCCTTATGAGCAATCAGGAATTTGTAGTCCTTTGAAGCAACTCATGGAGCAGAATGCTCAAGCTTTTAATCAAATCACTGCCAATTTGTCTACTTACAAGGTAAATAGCTCAATGGTCACATGCTACCTCAATGGTCACGTGTTTTAGTTTTTTATTTGTTTATAAATACTGTTGCAGCTGGTCATTTTATGCACTCCACTAGTAAGGAAAATCTTCGTGTTCAACAAATTGTAGGCCTGAAATATTAACTCTATGTGGCATTTCACCTGCCTCAATTTTATGATGGACGGATAATTTATCAGTAATAGCAGAAAAGCATCACATTCACCTGTGGCATTAAAAAGTCATCGTCAGTCATGTTATTGGAGTCTAGTTTGATACTTCATATAAGATGGTGATATAATTGTTTTTGTCTGTCTCCTTACTTTAATTAAACTTCTTAATGAATGGAATTACTCTCATGCATTTTCCAAATTCCGTAGGCTCTCTGCTTCAATTTGCTAATGACATTCATTGACAACTTTATGACTTCGTTCTCACATTGTCATTATATTTATGGTGCATTTAAATGTGATAATGATAGTTTTCTTTGTCAAACAGTTGCAGGATAACATCGACCTCTTTTGCCACACTAGGCA
Source organism: Vigna angularis (assembly GCF_016808095.1). Taxonomy (NCBI): domain Eukaryota; kingdom Viridiplantae; phylum Streptophyta; class Magnoliopsida; order Fabales; family Fabaceae; genus Vigna; species Vigna angularis. The sequence goes on from NC_068974.1 coordinate 38,505,030, forward strand.
CAATATTAATACCATTCTTAATGAGTATGTGAACATTTACTCACTTTGCTGTTAATGTTTTGTAACTCTTAATTTGGTTTTGATATCTAAAAACATTGTGAAGTTCACTTAATTTTGTGCAGTATGAGAGGGATGCCTGGGATTATGAGCCACATGCCACCACTGCCTGTCGCCATCAACGAGGATCTTGCTAGCAGTATTTTGCCTAATAGAACATAGGTAAGCTCTTGCTAAACTTAACTCATTCCTTGTATAAAACTTCACAAAAAAGAAATTAAATTTCTACAATGGCTATCCTAAAATGCAATACTATTTGATGATATGTAGTATTTGTAAATTGAAGTATAGAATATGTGACATGAAAGTTGATTGGTTTATTGTACGTTGACAAAATGAAGCTGGCAGAGTGCTGAGTCCACTCAGATTTGGCAATGAAAGTGCATGATGATGAGTGTAGAGAGTGTTAGCTGCAACAATGTTTTTGGTGGTACAAAGCATTGAGGATCTCAGAACTTTCCACACTTTCTAATCCATCCATCATTCATCTTATTGCTCCCTCCTTTATTTGTTTCTTTTGAAGGAAGCCTTGCAACTCCTGTTGTATAAACAAAACATTTTCCTTGCAAAGAAAAAGGAGAGAAAATAGGAAAGCAATTAATATAACAATGGTTTGAGATGAATGCACCGTTATGGATTCCAGAGTGCAGGTGTTTTTCTCATGCCATACCAACTATTTGTAGATCTATATTCTAGTTTGCCATCGACTTCAAATTTAAGTAATTATCATATTTAACTCTTGATACCTGTTGTGTAATGTGTGAAACTAAATCATTATTTACACCATTTTCTATCTTCCTTCGCTTCTACATTCATCACCTTATCTTCACTCATCATTCGTTTAACTTAGACAAATATTTATCATACAGATTAAAAAATAAGTCATAAGTGTTTTTGTATTTCATGTCATGTATTTTTAGTACTAGTTCTTAATTAGTGTCCTAGTATCCCAAGCCATATTACAAATCTCACAATGTTACTGCAGAATATTTTTCATTGTAGTAAACAAACTTTAATTTCGTATCTAGCAGATAACTGAATATTTGAACGTAATGGACAAGCATAAAACCTTTGCAACTTTGACACCCAAATGGTGGTTGGAAATTTTCCACAAGAAAGTAAATTTCATATTCTTTCGTAATTTGTGTGATTAATGTTGCTTTTCTTTTTGGTTGTAATAATATAGTATGAAACGGTCGTAATTTTCCTTCATTTTAACTCATCCAACTTCTGAAAAGTTCTTGACATCACATGTAGTCTTATCCCAATAGTTGATGTTGGCTACATGGATCACATAAATATATTCATCTATATTAAAAATCAAAGTTTTAAAATTATTTATTATCATAATTACTTTCTCTAAAGTTTTTTTTGTCTCCTCTCATCATTTCTACAAGGCTAAAAATTATACATTCTACTTTTATCATTGGAATCTCCTGTGGCTTTTTTGGTTCTTGTCCAAGTTGTCTTTTTCATTTTTTCTTCTTCAATGTACACCACTATTTTCACAAATATGACCATTGTGAAATTTGTGTTGTGTTGTATGATAACACACCCATCTCATTTTTGCTACTCACTTTTTCTCTGTTGTCTCTTTAAAGTTCAACATTCACTACCAGTACTATAAAATTGTCTGAGTTTGATAAGTACTTTGCACTCATAAATAATATGTTCCTTCATTTTAGATATATTACTTGTATTTTCTTGTCTCATGACAAAGTCCTAAGTATTTTTTTTTTGTTTACGAAGTTTGTCTCCAAAATTCAAATTTAAAATTAGTGGCTTACTCTACTTTTCTTTTATCAAAAGTATACTATTATCAATAAGTATGTTTTTAGGATCCAAGACTAGATTAAACAAGGACTTAGAAGGCTAAATTTTTAGTCTATTTGACAATAATAATTACCATTTTACATGTCTTGCATAACCCTAGAAAAAATATATTTTTTAAAGTAGATAAAAAACTTAACATTAAGTAAAAAAACTATAGTTGCAACAATCCAAGTCGCCACAAATTGATTGTAATTTTCATCATACGATAATTGATGCAACATACAACAATTTTTAACATATTATAAAAATTAAACTTGTAATGTATGTTCTAATATTAATTATTGAATCTAATATTTATCACTAAAAAAAAGTTATAATTGAGTAAAACTCTTTATATATAATGTCACGATCCAATTGTAATTTGACTTATCTAACTTCTATGTTCAGCTATTGTTACAAAAGAATTGATTCACCTCGTACCACAACACTTCTCCCAACACTTGATAGGTCTAGATCGAACAAGTATCGTAATAATAAGTTATCATGTTAAATTTAAGTATATAAATGACTTCTATCTCAATGTTATTCAAAGTATTTGTATATATAATATTACAACACCTACTAAATATTATTTATCAGCGAAAAGTCGGGGAAGTAGTAACCAAAACACAAATATGTTATCAATTGTTAATACAATATTGTATATAAACTAAAAATACATCACTCTAATCCATATAAAATGTAACGAGTCTTCTTTTTTATATATAATTTTCTTATTTTTATTTAATATGAAACTTAAATTCACTTTATTTGAACCAGAAGCAATCTTAAACATGTCAATAGATGTCACAGAACATTGAGTTTAAGAATTATAAGACTCTTAACTACTAAAGGACAATGCAACTTTCATATTTTTGCACTAGTGTTGGAACATCCTGTTTGTCATTCTTGTTTTCTGTCTATACTCGTTCATAATGGTCAAAAGTGCACATAAACCGCAAGTTTGTGTATGTATATCATCGTTAGTGATTCTAAGTTGAGGCTAATGCTGACTAGAACCATTTATTTTTTGTGTAATGAACAAAGTCAAAAGGTGAAGTTAGGTTTGAACCCTTTTTCGTTGTTATATATGGCAACTTCCTTGCCATGAATATTTTAGAGTATCGGTTGAAGCCATGGCCTGTGAGAGAGAGTTCCAAATTGGTGTCCTTCTGACATTTGTCATCATCTGGACACCCATGTTTGTCCTCACTTATTGTCCATTTCAGGACTTTCTAGACCACTCTGTCTCCACTCTCCAATTCAACCATATAAATGCAATCACAATCACAATACAATCACTTCATCTCCTTCACCACCCTCTTTCCCACACAACTACTTTTGCTTCAACAATGATACAATCAAACCCACCACTCATGCACCATTATGGAGCACTTGTCAGAAACTCTGCAGAACCCAAACAGGCTAAAAGTTTTAATCTTCAAAACCCTTCTGCAGTGGATGCATGTGACCTACCTCTTATAGACCTTGGTGCTCTCAAAAGTTCTAATGAGAGAGACAAAAGGGCTTGCACTGCAGCAATATGCAAGGCTGCATCAGAATGGGGATTTTTCCAAGTGGTAAACCATGGTATAAGCCATGACTTGCTGAGAAAAATGAGGAATGAACAAATGAAGTTGTTTGAAGTACCCTTTGAGAAGAAGATCACTTGCGGGCTTCTCAATAACCCGTATAGGTGGGGGACACCAACAGCTACACGTTCAAGTCATTTCTCATGGTCTGAAGCATTCCACATTCCTCTCACAATGATCTCAGAAGCTGCTTCCTGGGGTGAATTCAGTTCTTTGAGGTATCTTGGTCTTAGAATATATATATATATATATATATATATATATATATTCCACTTTTCACATTGTTTACTTAGTTGAAATCTTTCCTTTTCTGTGATCAATGCATCCTTGATAACAACACTGCAATATTACAATATTACAGAACAATGACAAAAGACTAATGAATGCAGAACAAAGACAAAAGTGTGTCTGTCTTAGGGTGCACCAGTCCACCCTCTTTCGAAGTGTTATATATTTTCACTGTTTAAAGTGCATATACATAATGTGATTTGTAGGCATGGCACTAACAATGAGTTAAATGATTAAACATAGTCATTAATTTCTTTCCTTTTCTTTTTCCTTAAAAAGAAAATCACACTTGGCGGCTCTCCTCAGACTTTTCTAATGCAGATGACACTACTCTTTCTGAATGTCATTGAAATTTTCGCTGCACACATGCTCTGCTACCCTTGTCTTCATATAACTAAACATTTGAAGATGGGTACGCACGTGTAGATTCTTAAACTGGTAAATGCTACTATGTTCTTTTACTAGTTAAGAAATTCAGGGTATTTTTAGTAAGAAAATATAATAATAATGTCACGATAACATTTTTTTAACTAATATGTTTAAGATATTCATCTGTCAAACCCTTCAAATTATAAAAAATGCTATTATATATATGTTTAAGATACTATGTATATAATAAACTCTTTAATGCACTTTTCAATACACATCTAGTTATTAATTATTTGATCGAAACTTCAATCATGTACGAGTCTTTGTTAACTAAAGAGTGGGACTCATTATTTTGTGAGTCATAATATATTTCAACTCGTAATAAGGAGTAAAAAATATAAACTTTTACATAAAAAAAACAAATATTTAATAATATCAATACATAAATCAATTTGTTTTAACTTCACACAGCGTCCCTTAATATTATTACCTAAACAATAACTCCCTTAAAGAAGTATACATAGTGTAAAGCAAGTATTTCTGAATAACAGAAGTATCAGACGAATTTATTTATACATGGTTGAATATTTCTACACCTTTGTAATATATGTAATAAAAAAATTAATTTTTTATTCATTTTAAAATAAAAGTATTATTTTATTATTGATGGGTAAGTGTTGAGTAGAAAATAGGAGAGTTTATGTTTATGTAATGGTAATATTTTAAAAATATGAGAAGAAGAATAGTAATAAGTAATTTAAAGGGAAAAAAAGAAGTTGTCGGGTTATTCCATATCTTGACAGGTTGGCTTGTAAAATTGATGGTGAGACAAGAGCTGATGGTTCTGAGCAATATTTGTCTGGAATGAAGGTTCTGGTTGTGGCATGCATGATTTCAGATTTTCATCCCCACAAACACTGCACGTTAATTTGTTTCTAACTCTGGCTGTCTCTGCAGAGAAGCAATAAATGAGTTTGCACCAGCGATGCTAGAAGTGTCTAGGTTGTTGGCAAGCATTCTAGCACAAAACTTGGGCTACCCAAAAGATGCAGTTGAAAAACTGTGTGATGCAGGCACATGCTTTCTGCGATTAAATCACTATCCATGCTGCCCAAAATCTAAAGAAGAAATTTTTGGATTAGTGCCTCATACTGATAGTGATTTCCTTACAATTCTTTATCAAGATCAGGTCGGTGGACTCCAACTCATGAAAGATTCCAAATGGGTTGCTGTAAAACCAAACCCAGATGCTCTGATTGTTAACATTGGAGACCTTTTTCAGGTAAAAACTTATCAGATATCAGACACATACATACAACAACTCTTTGTTTTTATCTATCCTTTATGATAATGTGCAAGAAAAAATAATACATGTAGCATTTCTGAAAAGGTATTAGTTGGGAATGTACCTTGACTGCCACTTAATGAATTAGGTATTTACATACAATGAAACAAGTTAATTATTAGGTGTCATTTGACTAATATGAATAATATGAATATGTATCATTTTTCTAAAGTCTAAACGACAGCCATAGTGGAGAAAAAGAAAATGACCAGTAGTGCCAAAAAGGAATTTCCAAATTCAAGGGTTCTTTCTTAAACTAATGATCATATAATGGAGCATGGCATGCCAACCTCTTTTTTCAAAGGAATATATTCTATTATAAGCAAATGAGTCAACGAAGCAAGATTCCATATAGAAGAGAATAAAAGGGCTATTTGTATCATTCTTCAACTAAACTGTGGCTGTTTCGAAAGCAACAAATGATAATTGTAAGAAAACTACACAAAACAGCTCCGTTGTTTTCTCTTAAGTCTTAAAACCTAGTCTCAGTGACTACTATAATAGAATCAATGGTAGAATTGCCATTGCAGCATCCATTATTGACACAACCCTACTACAGAAGATGCATGCATGATCACAACGATTTTCTACTAAAAACCTTTGGTTTTATGAAGAATTATTAAATTGTCGGTTACATGTCAATGGTTTATCCACTAACAATAGGTCTTTGTATTGGAAAACTCAAATACAGGCTTGGAGTAACGATGAGTACAGAAGCGTGGAGCACAAGGTTGTGGCCAATGACAAAATGGAAAGATACTCCGTAGCATACTTCCTATGCCCTTTTAACAATACTGTCATAAACGGCTGCAAAGGACCTTCTGTATATAGAAAGTTCACTTTCGGAGAATACAGACACCAAATTCAAGAAGATGTCAAGAAAATAGGGCATAAAATTGGACTATCAAGATTTAAACTTTAAGATGCCTACGTACTGAACTGGCACTGATACTATTTTGCATATGTAGTAGTAGAAAAAAGAGGCAGCTCTAATATTCTTTTTTTTACCTAAATAAAGTTTCTGTTCCTATGCAATGTGTAAGAATAAATAGAAAACGAGATATTCCCCAAAAAAAGGTGGTGGGAGCTTGGAAGCACCAAACTAAAAAAATGGTCCCTCAGTGGGGTTTTTGCCTTTCCCTTTTGATATCATAAACTCTTGAACAATAACACACTTTCTACCAATTAGATATGATCGTATAGTTGTCGACACAATAATGTTGTCAAACACGTGAACTTTTTCATAAGATTCCCCAAAACACAGCTTATCGAAATGGTGAAGTAAATTGAAGACCTAAAAACATACAAGTAGGTCTCTAAAAATGAAGGTTATGGGACGATTCATTGTGCTCCTCAAGGGATAAGGTGGAAAATATTAAGTACCTGACAAGAAGAAAAAGGATACCTTTGATATTCTCCTTTCAGAAAGCTAGCGAGAACATGCTTAAAAATCCAACAAATGCATTAAAACAAAAGAGCTAGTTAATCACCCTCGCCACGCAAGTTAATGGAACCTTTGCATAAATACAAATGCCGAAACCATATATAAAAGGCTATTAATTCAGTCAAGTCCAAAAGCAAGTATATGGACAAAGATTTTCCATGAAAGAGCAAGCATTTTTTCTGCAGCCAAAAGGCACAAAAGAACAATCTAGACAGCAACTACCATTACAAATCGCCTTCCTTCCTCTGACCAAACCCCAAAATTTATAAGGGCAACCATTAGGCCTACTTGGAAAACAACAAAACAAACATAAACATCCATATTCCCTAACTATTTCAATTATTATTTTCAAGCATCCTTCCTTCTTCCATCAATCAATATTAAAAATAAAGTCTTCATTGGAGAATACAAAAGCTCAGACATTTTGCTTGCTTGCTTGCTCCTCTTCTACATATGATATAATCGTAATGTTAATGTAACATCCCAAAGGGCAGTGTCAAGATGGGTTTTAAAATCCCCCCGGCATGGTGATTACATTTATAAAGAACTATATACAATAACATCATTACAGAGGACTTTGCCCAACTAGGATAACACTACATTATCAAATGATTCACAGGTGTGAAACTACTGTTATAGGTCATGCAAGAACAATAACTGGTTGCTTTTGCTGTGATATGCATATGCTGGGTTTGACGAATCTACAAATCTTGCTCAAGAAACATTGTCACCTTATCTTTCAAGGTGTATCTTTTCTTCATTAAGGGGACTCTTTCTTCTCCACGAAGTTCATCTTGACTTTGCCTAGTGAACTCATGGGTAATTTTGGCATTTTCAACAATATGTTTGCTCTTCTCCTTCTCAAGAGTTTTACTTAGCAAGGGCCCCAAGAACAGGTTCAGCATGTCTTGGGCAGGATCACCTATTCGAGAGGTGCTCGTATCAATTACTTCACCAGTTTGTGATGCAGAATTAGATAAAACATCCTTTCTAGTGTAGAATGGATTTCTTTTCTCACAAGGGGAATCAAGAGTGGTTCCTGTTTCATGTGTAACTTGAAATTCCCATTTTGATTCACTCTGTCTACTTGATATTTCTTTTCGATCCTTGTTCTCATACTCGTTGACACACTGAATGCACAAGACAAAAAGTTCAAGTCCAAATAGAGGCAAAATGAATATTAAATGCCCCCACCATCAACTTTTACTGGGGAGGTTATATACCATAATCACTGAACTATATGGAAAATATATTGATAGATAGAAGAACAGTACAATATTACCTGTTCTGCTATCACCAACAAATCTTCAACCGTCAGGTCCACAGCATCGTCACTAGATGCTTGAACTTGATAAATATCATCACAACCATGGCTCGGATCCTCTAATTTTTTTCTTTTCTTTGTAGAAGATCTCTGATCTCTATCAATAGGTTTAGCACTTTTTTTCTTCTTTTGAGTAGCCTTACTGAAGCTTCCATCATCACACTTAGCTCTTAAGTTTGATTTCCTCCTGGAAGGTCTGCTCTTAGGATCATTCTCGGTTGCATAAGCTGCAATGTCGTCTACTTTTTTCATAGAGCAATTAGATTCAACAGCATTGTCAGAGTCACTCACATGGATGGCAGTGGCACCAACCTTCTGCATCATCCATGATGGTAACTGACGCTTACTTCCCTCAACACATGTATGCATTCCTATAAATAATGTGAACCTTTTCATTTACAATGAAAGCAGAACTAAAGACTTAAAAGTTTAATCATTTTCTATAACACCGCAAGGAAGGCTAACACGTGTAACAATTGGGATCAAAAGGACAAACATATTCAATCATAAAGTTTGTACAAAATAACATACAAGAACAAGTTCTATTGGGGGTAAAATTAGGGTTTCACTGTAAAGGAGGGTTTTTGTTGATTTCCATACAGAAAACCAAACCTCATATCTATCGAAAATGCAATTAGCATAAAAACAAGGAAAAGAAGAACCATGGCTCCATACCTAGGATTGTCAGGGTACCGAATTCAGAGTTGTATGAAAGGGATTTTCGAAACCTAAGAGAAGAGATGGAAAGCTAGAAGGTTTCAACCAGTCAAGATCATACACACTCTCTATGATTTTTTTTTTCAAAAATTATTTGTTTTAAATTCATTTGCTTTACAGAAGATACAGATAATTTTAAATTGAGTGAAAATGAAAAATGTGTTTACTTTGTGTATGTGTATTTATTATTTTATCAATAATTTATAACATAAATAAAAAAATTGTCTTTTAAGTATTTTTTTTAGTTATACAAAAATTCTTCTAATCTTACTTTTCAGGTAATTTCCTTTAGACCGATGAAAACAAATGGGTATCTATGTGTGTACATTTCTTTTTCTTATGGAAACAAAAATATAATATAATAGTAATTATTAAAATAAAAATATTATTAAATTAGAAAGTTCTTTTATATAATAACTATGTCAATAAGTAAATTTTACAATGTTAAATAAAAAATAAATAAAAAACTAATTAAAAGGTAAAACAATAACAATTTCCATACACAAATTTATCTATATGGATAAATAAAGGCGATTGTATAAACAATTTTTTTTTCCAACTTATTCTTTAAGTAACTGTTGTTTTAAATTAAACTAATTACATTTCCAGTTTTTTTTAAAAGATCGTAATCTAAATTTAATTATTTTATAATTTAAAGTAATTATTTTACTATTTTATTTTTTAAAAATATTTTTAAAATTTAAATAATTATTTATAATAAATATTTAATAATAAAAAATTTATATAAATTACTTATTTTTATAATTATTTTTAGTAAAAAATATTTTATAGTTTGATAAATCTTTGTTAGAATAAAAAATATAATCCTCATGTTTTTTACTAGTTAATACTAATGAAAATACATATATAATTAGAATGTATATTTTTTAAGATAATAAAAAAATAATGAAATTATTATTAAATAATTATAAAAATGAATACGGATTTTTTTATAATTTCTTTATATATTAATTTTATCTATTTTGTAAGCAATTTTTTGTATTATAATAATTATTTTTAATTTAAAAAATAGTTAAATTTATGAAAATGATTAAATAAAAAAATAATAGAATAAAATTAGTAAAACTTTGTATACATTATAAAGAAAATCTCTTTATTAATATTATAACATTATAAATTAAAATAACCACCTTAATAAAAAAAACATCTACACAATAATACAATAAAATTACAAAAAAAAATTATATTGTAATCTACTATTAGTTTTGTAGGCATTTCATTACTATTTTTAAATACGCGTTTTGTTATTAATTTTACTTCTATTAATATAAATTATTTTATTATTTTACCTTTTATATTTTATAATTATTCTAATAAATTGGATTAACTATTTACAATAAAAATATTTTATTTAATAAAATCATAAAATTATTATTTTATATCTTAATATTTTCAATAATGGAGATAAAAAATAATTTTTTTATTATCATTAATATAAGTATATACACCTAGTGTAATAACCTAGAAATTTGAGTATTAGAATTGATAAGTTTTTAAAATAATGATTCTTTAACTTGATGCTTTTAGTTAGTCTTTGTTGAATTTGGTTAAAATGTGAAAAGTTTAATTGCTTTAGTAGAAAAGTGTGATTGAATGATTTTTCTTGTTGATTGGTGATTGGTATGGATCTTGTTTGTAAATTTGTTGTGACAGTTAAGTTAATAATGGTATTTAATTAAGAAGTTGAGGAAGAGAATGTTAAATTAAGTTCTAAGTCAATTTTTGATTTAAAAACGAGGTTTCACTGGGTGATTCGTTGAAATAATGGTATAGATGAATAAATTGTGTTATGAACTATTTTATTATTATTTGAAACTTTGTGGGAGTAATGAAATGTACAAAGAATTGATTTAATATAAATTAAATAATATACTATGTCTTGAAATGGAATTTTGGTTCATTTTAAAAGTTTTGTATAATGATATTGTGAATCAGAAATTATGTGTCAAAATGAAATTTTTTTAGAGTATTAAACGATTTGTTAGAGTCCCTAAATTGATTAAAAATTAGTTAGAACTTGTGGAATTCAATTTTGGTATATAAGAGGAGTTAGTTGTTTTTGAGTTAATATCTTGTAAACATTTGATAATTGATTTATGATAATTGATTTAAGATAAATTACACACATTTGTTTAGATACATGGTGGTTTAGAATCCAATTTAGGAATATTAGAAATTAGTAAAAATGATTAGAATACGTCATGATGGTTTAAGAGTATTATTTATACAATTTTCGTGCTGTATAACTACGTAACAAAACTAGACATGCAAGAGAAACTCGTTGAGCGAGTTGATGTGAATTTTGACAGTAAGTTCCATTGATAAGATCGAAGTTGATGTTTAAAAGTGGATGAATATGAAAGAGTAACTACATATATAATATACTCAAAGAAACACAAATATAGTTCCGGATTACGCATGGATTGAGTATTTTTCACACAGGCTGAGGCACACATTCTATCTAAATAAAGATACAGTTGGGACTTTGGGAGTTATAAATACTTGTTTATATATAAAATAAAATTAAATTAAATTAAAGCCTTATAAAAAAATCCATATGAAAGTGGTTAATGCTTATATCTTTAAACGTACATTATCCTTCGTGCTTCGTGTATTTTTGGAGAGGAATACCAAAAGACAATATAGACGGACACATTTACGGTAGACTAAAAAATATTGGGATCAGTAAACTAAACAAATGTACAGTAAACTGAACTTAATTTTCATGTATATACCAAAACCTCTTTGAGACTACAATAATGAAGTTGAACATACCATTTACCTAAAGTGTTATGGGACATACAAATAGATTAAAAGTAAAATAAAATTATAACATATAGGTAGAATCAAACTTTGCTTTACAAAACATTTATATGAAAGTAAATTAGACTTCATTTTTAATATATTATCCAACTCTATTTTAACAAATTCGTTAAGCCACTCGTTATCAAATTATCAATAAACATCTAATCTCACAAAAATGTCCTTATTATATAACCGTGTATCATTAATTAATATTGCATAATGAAAAAAATACTTTCAAAATTATTCTAAATAGAAGTGAGACGAACAAACAATGAAACTGTATAAATGAGGTTTTTCTTGTAGTGTCTCTTAATGAATATATATCCCTTTGAAATTTAATTTAAGAGATACATGTTAGAGTCTTTTCTATAATAACTGCAACAAATATGGAGCCAAATAAATTAAAAAAATCTGAGATTCCTTTCGATGAATCAAGCATTCTAAAATATGTAATCAAATTTTCTTTACTTAATGAACAACAGCATATCTTCAACACTCATTATATATATATATATATATATATATATATATATATATATATATATAAATATATACCAGATCCATCTTCTCTAGCATTCAGCAAGCATGATAAATAGCTCTTCGTCAGTTATTGCTCCCATCTCCATTGCTCTTTCAAGTATAGTGAGCCCTCCAGCATCTTTAATTGACGGCCTTGCACCCCTGGGAAAATTATATATTAGTTTATGCTTTCATTGGAAGTTTTGGTTAGAGATGCATGTGTACAAACTTCATACAAATGTTTATCTTTTCAAATAAGTTCTAGACATCGTTATCATTATATGAAGATTTTATTAAAAAATAATAAAAATAAAAAACATGAGAGACCACACTAAATCTATGATAAAATTACATAATACTTACACAGGAAAAATAACCCGTGATTTCCTTCACACATACCCTCATTTATATTTGTGTGCATAAAGACACAAACATATATATATATAGCATATAATTGATGCCAAATAGAACACAAAAAGCTTGGCAAATGAAAATTCTTAGCTGTTTGTGCAGTGATGAGTAGTCTAAAACATCTCGTGATACACCCAAAATAGGGAACTGATGAACGATCCAATTAGTGAGGCTTCATAGAAACAATGGAAGGTATTTGTTGAGATAATTAAGTATTACGAGATTTCGAAATAAATATGGGTAGAAAACAAAGAGGAAAGACATATTCCCACTTCCTTAATTCTTTCCGACACAACTCCTAGAAGAATAAAAAACAGGGAGACAAAGAGGAAGCCTGTATGATTGTTAACTAGTCGCTAAAGCCCAAAGACAACAGTTGGCTTAAGGTAAAAGTATTACCTTCTTAATAGAAACTTTGCCAATTTATTTTTCCCACTTGTAATGCAATGGTGCAAGGGAGTTCTTCCATGATAGTCACACATATTTACATCAGCACCAAATTGGAGCAACAACTCGACCATCAGTGTACTGTCAGTATGACATGCCAAATGTAATAATGACCATCCACGGAAACACTTCTCAGTCTCAATAGTCTCTTCAACCTTCAGACAGGCTTCGGGATCATGCTGCTGCCCTTCCGCCTCAGCAGCATGGGGAACCTCATCACCATATTTTGTGTTTATCATATTTGATTCTGATGTAACAACAAGCCGATACACTTCTCTTACATTTACAGCTTGAACTGCTTGCCAAATTCGTTCGGAAACTGAAGGATTGTTGGGTATATCCTCTTCTCGGATTATTAGTGATTTCTCTACGTACTGGTTAAGAAAAACAAGGATGACAACAATATTTAGGTCACAGTAAAAGCTGTCAAGAAAGCAGAGTCTTCCTAAAAGATAATGCCATAATACAGCAATACATAATATTAAATGCCAAAATGTAAAACTGACATAAAATGCAAAACTGACACAGGAGCAGCAGAAACAAAATGTAGAGGGAGAGAGAGAGCATAGAAAATATGAGAATCCAAAGATGGAAACCTGATAATAAAAGATTATCACATAATTTATTCATTAAAAGTGCAGTGATCTGGGTACATGATCTCTCCATAGAAGCAAACATCAACTATCCTATTTCAAATTTTATTAGCAGTGAAAGCAAGTAACTCTTAGCCACCAGAAAGGTGAAGTCAAATCCAAAAAACATTCCTCAATTCCAATTGAAGACCAAACTACATAACTTCTTAAATTGTTTGTTCATAACTAAAACCTGAATATTCCTTACGACTTTCTATACTTTAAAAACATTTCCAAGTTCCAACTTATTTAAATGGCAAAATAATTTATAATTAAAGAATATGAACAAATACCTCAATGAACTCATAAATAACAGAATCCTTTTGAGAAATCTGAAGTGAATAGAATATCATTATTTAACAGACATAAATCTAAACTGAAAGAGTTTAAACTGTCGCATGGAAACATGAAGACATAAATTTAACGTGTCAAGCTGCCTTTATAGCAGTAAACCACGAAAGCTTCCATTTATATATAGAGAATTCAACCAAAACTGCTTACCTTTGCTTGGATGTATTTCTCTTTCATTTGGAAGGCATCTGTTGAAGAAGGTTTAATAGGCACACTTAATTCACCTACCCTGCAAATAATTTGTTCCCAAAAGGAAAGGGTTACAAGCATAACCACCGATGCTTTTAACAAACTTCTCCATTCGAACTTTTAAAAGAGAAAATTTAAAAAAAAAAAAAATGAGTTTCTCCATAAGTTAAAAAATAAAAATATAAAGAAGTTATATAAGAGAACTTTTACAAATTAATTTATGCATAAGCTAATTTTAACTTATGAAGAAACTTGTTTCATTATCTTTTCGTATTTTTTCTCTTAAAACTTTTTGGAGAAGATTGTCCTCGCAGGCTCAATATGCATTGCTACAAGAAATCCGTAATTTACCTTTCATGATCCGGCAGAAGCAAGCCCTCCCATATAGAATTACAGTAGGCATTACCTAAGTTATCAAATAACTCCAAAATGGTATTTTCCCAAACCCTAACATCTAATGTTATAGATCTCACCTGCATGTCACACAAAATATACCTCAAGAAAATGGTAATCAAATTTTAATACCTAATCAGAAATCACATAATTTAAGAAAATTGATTCAGTCATATTATAAACACACACAAAAAAGTATACGCTGTTTCTCAAATGTCAAAACTAATCAATTCTTAAATGAATGCCCTTGGCAATAAAGAAAGAGTGGCAAAAACAATGCAAGCACTTCACGGGAAGATTTAGAGAAAAATACACCACCATATGTTAGAGAAAATTTAGTGAACGGGAATGCTTTTCTTATTCACTAGAACGTAATAGATAGCTTATGCAAGGAATCTGTATATATAGGCTCTTAATAGACTTAGTGGAGTGTATTTCCTAAGCTAATATTACTAAGTGCAACTTTCTAGATTACGTACATTCTGAATTGTCAGTAATTATGTTACAGAATCCTATTTATAGATCAGAGAATTGCTAACAAGTAGATGTAACAGATCAATCATGTCAGTTATAACTTACATGATAGAACAACAATTGATAGAACAGCAAAGAGAATCTCTAACGGCCATAGACACAAGTAAATGGTTAGCATTTATATCCGAAAGAATGCACCTTTGAGATATGAACACCAAGATTTCGATGCACTCCAGAGCATTCAATACATAACAATATGCCAAGGTTTAGAGATGCCCATTCTGGTTCAGGAGCACTACACTCAGCACATTTATCATTCCCTGGAATTCCCCTTAAAATCTTAGAGACACTACCCACTTCCGTGGAATATAAGTCATTACTCAATGATTCCTGACCATCCTCCGAATGACATGACAAAGAAGCACCAGTTGCTAAGTTTTTACTCTCAGAATTCGCTCCACCATATTGAGGCTGCAGCATTTATAGATGAAATAGTGTTGACAGAACATCTTATATGGATATCTTGGCACAATGATATATTTCAAAAAGTTTGAATAGATAACCTCTTGAAGAAACTGTGAATTAAAAAGTAATGTTATAGCTCCAGTAATTTTGTTAACCCAGTCCATCCTATCAGCTTCATTTTCGGCCTGATGAAAGTGATATAGAAAATCAGAAAACTAAAAACCAATCCAGAACTACATTAAGTACGCACACTGAATTTGCTAAGATAAAACAAAGAAGCTCAATCTAAAAGATACAAAACTACAACTTCAACCTACAAAATGTCTAATTCTCCTTAAATAGAAAAACTGCATCACAGACAAGGATCCGTACAAAATAAGAAATGTTTGGTTGTCACCCAGTTAACACAATGTGGTGTCTCATTTTATGAATCAATAAAATATATGGAATAAGTAGATCAGCCACCTGAAGTGTGAGCGTTTTTGAGGGAGAAATTATTCGGAAGCAAAGTCGTAGATCTGTATCTTCTGCATCCATCTTTATAGTAGATGTGCATAGATCAATAGTGTAACAACCTAAAATATCATCATTCATTGATGCAGCCCTGTTGTGTTTTAAACGGAATCTACCAAACATTCCACTAGTTTGTTCATAAGAACGAACATAATTATATGACTGAGAGCCCTGGGGATGGAAGTAAACATTAGGAGATTGCTTAATAAGTCGAAACAAATATAAGAAAAAACATAACTACCGTGGGTTTGACACCCTTGACTCTGTAATAATATAAACTCCTTTGGTTATCAAGTACAAAGAACCTCCGTTTCCAATCTCCACGCGAGCCCGATGACCGTTTTAACAGATAACCTTGTTTAACTGTTTGAAGCTGTAAGCAAGGCCAAAAGTTAAAAGAAGACATCAAAATAAAGAAAAATGGAAAACACAATAAAGCCTATCTATTTAACATAAAGTCTTATACTGAAGAACTTTCACCAATTAACTGGTAAAAGGCCAATTACTTGCCTCCCCTTTGGTTGCAGACAGCATCCCTGAATCTAAACTCCTGTACGAATTCAAGCCTACAACATGGATGCCTTCAGAACCTGACATAGTTTCAGTAAAATTGCTAGAAGCTCGTATATTCTCTAACTCTGCCTGTGTTCTGTATTCCTGAATACGTTTTGCAAGCTTATCTTGCTCAACATTAGCAAGTTCTTTAGATTGTTGTGCATATGTTAACACCTAATTTAACAAAAGTACCAAAAAGAACAACAAAGTCAGAATTTTCATGCAGCAATCTAGGTTTGAGCCATGGAAAGTCGCTATTATCAAATATTAAATACATTACTTCACAGTTGATCATTATAAAATAAAACTGTCAAAGATAAAATCTCGAAGTGTCACAATGTATAACTACAAAAACCCATTCTTTATACATATCGAGATGAGCCCCTGGATTCGATCCTTAGACCCGGTATAAGAATCTATAGCGTAACACAAGTGAAACAATGGTAGGGTTATACAATCGAAGTAACAGTATAAGATAGTGCAGGACATATTTTCTCAAGCTGCGACTAAATCAAATGCAGATAAGATATGCCAGCATAATATTTTTAGTCCTACGCAAATAGCTATTACAAAGTCCCACATTGCCTACCTCAATACTGAGGTGCAGTTTAAATACATGAACAACTTTACTTCATACTTTTAAGATGAAATTTATCACGCTATCAGAGTTTATAGTTCATCTTCATGTATCACCTATTCTGACAGGCATTGCTCTAGTAAGCATATGAGGAAGGTGCATGCTGGAAAGTTCCATGTTACTGCCTCAGATACTGGTGTTTAATTTAAATAACTATTGGAAAACGTCACTTAATGTCAATTGGCTTTAAGATAAATCTAACAAAGACTCCCCACCAGGTGGGCCCACAAGAGGGTAAATGTACACTGCGTTTTGCCCATAAGCAAAGAGGTATTCTTGGGATATGACTGTGTGATCCCACGTCATAAGGCCACAGACCTCACTGCTATGTCAAGGCTCACCCTCAACACTTTTAATTTTTAATCAAATAAACTTTTAAGGTTGATTAATCAACACTCCTAGCAATCCCAAGCACAGTTGAGAACAAATAAGATATAAGACAACAGAGACAAATGCTCCTAAAAAATTATTTTGTTTGGATGTGGAAATATGATCATTCCTAGTCTTGAGTAGTCAATTTATGAAAAGAAGTTAAGGGTAATAGAAGAGGTATTGCAACTAGGAGCCAAAGGCTCTTTATGCCATACTTGCACAAGCAGCACTTAGGCACTATCATGAACAGGAGCCTCGTAATAAAGACACAAAGTATCATATTAGATTATTTAATGCTGACTAATCACCAGAATATTAATACACTATACTAAAGAATGAATCAACAAAGAATATGCATTCACTAAAGAGATACATGAAAAGAATCATACAATAGAAATGTAGTTCCCTTTCCCCACATAGAGTGGGCAACACTTTAAAGAACTCAGATGCATTCATAACGCACATTGTTTTTGTTAAGAAGTGAACTTTAAACCCAATTCAACCTCACAAAACCGTCTTATAAGGTGAGGTTTGCACTCACTTATACATTGTGAGTTACCTTATTTCTAGTCAATATGAAACTTCCAACACAAACCCCTCACGCCAAGGCATATAAATCTCAAGTACAGGACTAGACATTAATTGGTGGTTCGGTAGCAATTCGATAATAGGTGAAACAATAGACCCAACAATATCAAATTTTGCTATGATAGATTTGAACCCATGAATTTGATACCATATTAAAAAGTGGATTTTAAGTCTAACTCAACCTCACAAAACCAGCTTGTAAAGTGAAGTTTACACCCACTTATATATTATGAATTGACCTTATCTGTAGTCAATGTGGAACTTGCAACAATTCTTATTTACATTTTATCACAAATTAGTGTCATCCCTATCCTTAGTCAACTCGATTCTCCATGGGCAACAAAATTGAAAATATGACTGAACCATACTAGGAAATTTATTGTTGACACTCAGGCAGTGGAGGAAGAGTGCAATTGATACTAATGTTCCAAACACTTATAAAGAACACTTCCTCTACTTGTTCCTTTCAGTAGCTAAATGGTGTCGTTTGAAATTAGTAAATAAAATGCTCTAGCTTCAACTTGATAAAGTCAGTTTGGCTACTAAAAAAGAGAACATGTCAATTGTCATACTTTTAAGAAACAACGAAACTACACATTATACCTGGTGAATATAGGGCTCCATTTGGCTTAGTAAGTCATAACCCTAAAGAAAAAAGGTAACATGTTAAGTGCAAAGTGATAATTGAAAACATAAAACAAAAATTATGCAGAATTGACACCAATTCACATACCAGCTTAAAGTATCTCAAATGAGCATCCATTATTGCACTAATCGACTCCAAGAACTCATACTTCTTTTTCGCTTCAACATTCATGAGTGAGTTTACCTGCACTCCTTAAAACCCAATGGCCAGTTTCGTAATAAAAAAACACTGAGGAGAGATGTCAGCAAAAAAGATTCATAATTATAGAAGACATACTAGATTGAAGCGACTTTTTTCAAATGTTGATTTGGAATTTTGTAGATCCTGCCATGGATCAGAGTACGAGATTATTAATCAGATAATGACTCACAGCTAGTCATAAAAAAATATGCTAAAAATTAACGAACATAAGATTTAACAATGTTTCTGTAGAAAAATGACTAAATTCATTTTGAAAGAAGTGTTGTTTTTAGTCCTAAAAAAAATTTGTGATTTTAAAATTAAACCTTGTTGGTGTCAGGCAAAGGACATGGCATATGATGTATTATTAACATGTCTAGATGTATGTCACGTCACTAATTATAAATCATGATAGAAACTGTTTTCAAAAGTTTCAAAATTTATGAGGGCCCAAACCACCATTAATGGAGAAGAATTAACATCAATTTTACCTGTATTTATAGGGATCATAAATCATAGTTTTCCTCAAAAATAAAATAGAACATAATGTATTTCAAGATCATATTAACAGATATGTAGAATCATCCATGAACCAAGATAAAATAAAATCAAAGCTCGTTCCCACAGACAGCAGACCCTGCAATGTGCGATGACTTTAAATAGGTATCTGAACAACAAGGTGCACATATTGGCCTAACCAAATAGTCCCTTAAATTTATAATTTTAAGTTTGGTACTAGAGACTGCATATTATCCCTTCCAAATCAGGCTGGTTATAATATCAGACTCAGAATCAATGGAGATATTACGATACCAAGTGCTAATATATGCACTATTCACACTAAAACTCAATGGATTCATAGGTGCCATAATTATAACAGAGCAGTGTTGAATGCTAACTGTGTTACTGATCATATCAGACCTACTCAAATGTGATACAGGACCTGATCGTATGATAACTAGCAGGAAAGAATACAAAGAAAAGGAAAAGGTTCGAGGAAATTAGAGTGCCTAGTCTCTCCCAAAGTCCAGCCTACCCTCTCAATTCTCACTCCCTAGCCTTACACCCTAACAACAAATCACCCATTTTTTTCACCTTTGCATCTAATTAGTTATATGTAAAAATCCTTCTCGTTCTCTTTCATAAATTTTTTTATCCCCTACAATGCCACTCATTTTCTTTCTTAACATAAACTTAAGTTATTTTCTTAACGTAGACTTTTGTTTGCTTTCAAACTCAGAAAGGAGCCAATTTCAGGATGTGGTGGTATTAGCGCACAACAACAATTTAAAGTCCATGAGTAATGAAATTCCTATGGAAGACTGGGCAGTACCCAAGAAGGTTGGCTATTGCAAGTTTCACATGATATTATATTATATTAGTAGTAGTATCCTTTTAAAGTTGTATTTTCCGAAGTCAAATGAGAAGATTTTTATCATAATCAGAAATCTGACAAAGTACAAGAAACTTAAGAAACCTCAGATACGACTCGAACTTTTGAGAAGCTACTAATCGTATAGAAATTGAAATGGCAAACCTCTTCTAATTCAGATACAATATCTTGTGGTGTATTCTTCTTCAAAGAGACAAACTTCTCTCGTGACTGAATGAAAGAGATAACAAATATGTTAGAGAACATAATTAACATTTGTGTATTTTGGTTTAAATATAACCCAGATATGCATAAAACACAAGATAAATGAAAAACTATGATACTGAAATCAATGATGTAAGCAAATTACTGCTTTCAAAAGCACACACGAAAAATGAGAATGTAATCAAAACTTCATATTATTAGCCATATATGCTTTCAATTCAGCAATAATTATTCCTTGTTCACTAGCCCATCTTTCAAATGTTATTAGTCAACTCTTCACTTTGTCCCCTAGAAGATGTATTTGGCAGGTCAGACCAATATTATTACGTGCATCCTCAAAGAATAGAAAAAAGATAGAGAAAAACATAGACTAAGACTCTTCTTTCTGTATTAGTTCAGCAGTTATAAACTCTGAACACAAACATCAACTTACAAAGGGAATCTCTTCGTTTTACACAGGACATTCCTTGCCACTAACAACTTAAAACTCTCCTTCCCCCACGCCCTACAAGATAAGACTACATATAGACTTTCTCAAAAACCCTCACCCCAACTAACTTCTTAACTACTTATACTTTAAAATTTCTTTCTATAATACACTTCCCACTCGTTCTCATTACTTCCCTGCCTAACAGATTCCTTAACCCCCCTCATAAATAAAACAGAGAATAATAGTAAGACAACAAAACAGAACAGTGTTATTCGTAAACGGTGCTCCTTTCAAAGAAGAGATACGTAACCCAGGGTGAAAGGGAAAAATAGTGTCAAATTTGAAACTACCACCTCTGAGCAACTCCAATGACACAAGTGGCAGCGGAAACAACAGGCGATTGAATCACAAGTTGAGTGCAATTCAAGCAATCGCAATAATCAAAGGACATGGGTGCACTTCAGGACAAGTTGAGTGCAATTCAAGCAATCGCAATAATCAAAGGAAATGGGTGCAGTTCAGGCAACCCTAAAAAAGTACCGTCACTAAGACAGTAAAGAAGAAATGCAGAAGCAAAGCCCCCAAGATTGGGAGCTATTACAAACTAAAAAATGATTAATCTGAATGAGAGAAGATTTTAGTTAATTGATTGTTTGAAACTATGCATCAACCTCTACATATAGGGAATTTTAACCCTAAATTATTGATTACAAAGAGATATCTAGAATCTCCAAACAGCTTCTGACAAGACACTTATCCTACTAACAACAGTCAATTACCTTTAAAGTCTAAAATTCTAATGAACCAATACAAACACAAGTTTAACAATCAAATGACTAAAATCATCCGAACAACTCTCTTAAAAGAAATCCTAAAAGTTAATAAATAAATAACGACTTCAACAGCAGCAACAATGAGTAATATATAGGGTGAATACCCAAATCAGACATCACGAAAAAACATATTCAGGCATCACAAAAGGAAAAGGATTATCACTTAGACACTGTACAACAAAAGCATTGAACAGTAGTAAGAATTTCTAAACATCACAAGGAATACATAATTGATCATAAGAATGTGAAAACAATACCTGATCATAAGATTGGACAGCTTTGTCATAACGACGACGAGAATCCTGATACAAACAAGCATAAAGTAAATCTATAAATGTAATGTTTGTGTAAAACAGAAATTTTACGAAAGAAACAGTAACCTAGAAAAATAACTACCTTTGTATCTTGCAAATCAATGTTCATAAACTCCGCCAGCCGGTCAATCAACACATGCTCTACCTATACAAGAAATATGTCACCTAATTACTCAAATAAAAAAAATCTATGCCAAAAGACATTTAGTAAGATGGCCTTGGAAATTGCCCACCATGTGTTGCACTTTAATTTTTGTTTCTCTTGATTCCTTTACTATGCAACCAAACATTCATGAAAAGAAAACCTTAAACAAGGAAAGAATTTCCAACAAAAGTTTGATTTTTATTACACACAAAGATTAAACCTTCAAACTATTCTTCATTGGTGTACTTCCATAGGTTTAGTTGTCATTTACAAACTGTTTCAGTTTTTCAAAATATGGAAACTGTTCTTGATGTTCCATTTGATTTTTCTAGAGTTCTAGAGGAATGGACTGCTTAATTTATTAACCTTTTTTTTTCTTAAATTAGCCCTGCTTTTGACATGACACAATTCACAGACTGTTAGGAACCAAGAACTGAAAAGAGAAAGAAAAAGAAAGGTTTTTTATTGAATAGAATTCCCCTTCACAAAGAGCTAAAGCTCAATCTACAAAAATTCACCCCTCTTCCCCTTTCCTCTCCTTTCCTATTTATATCTAACTAATACCTCAAAGTAACTAACTCATGGATATTCTAACTATGTTAACTAATTCTCTTCTTTGTGTATCCTAACGCAGGCAAAACAATGTAAAAGGGGAAACAGAGAAAAGGTCACATAATTATCATTTTACTACTATATGCATGATAAATGCATGATTTATACAATCATTACAAAATCTTTGAACAACATCAGCAAATGGGCACTCAATACATTAAACAAGCTTATATCCTGTCAATTCATTATGATTAACTTTAAAGTGGGATAAAATATGAGATTTTTTTAATGTTTATTTTAGAAAAATTTTAGGACGATAAGAAGAGAACAAATCCATTGCCTTCAAGAAAAAACACCTAAAGTAACAATTAGCTTCGTCACTATTAACAGAGAAAAATACTGTGGCTGGTTAATGGACTCACCTGTGAACGAAGAAGCTCTTTGAAAGAAGCTAGCTCACGCAATGTGGTAATAAACTTAGTTATGACAGGACCTACAAAAAAAAAACAGTTGGAAAGAAAAATACACCTTACACTTAGTAGATGGTCAAAGCTGTCTTCATGATACAAGGTATCCCACTTATTATGTTATCATAAGGCCCCAAACCAGAATATATGGAGCTCCAGCATATGTTCAACACTCCTCAATAAGTATTTTCTTATAAAATCATTGTTTATTAATTCCGACACTTGAGCTGACACATGCACCTCCATACAGATGGACACTTCAAGGACACTAAATTTTTTACAACATTCAGAAAAAATAGCTTTTGTTGTAAAAAAGATCATTTTATTTTTTTAGTTAAGGTTGTTTATATTTAATTTATTTGACATACACATAGTGTTGTTTTCCCAGTGTCCATGTCAAAGTTTGTGCTTCAGAAGCACTTTTTGGGTTGGCTTGTTTGAATATAGAAGTGAAAATAAAACAAAAAATGAAAATAAATTTCAACAACCTCCTATTGATACACTAACAGGGTCATCTTGGCCACCACCAAATGCTTCTAATGAATCAGCAAAGGTTATTTCTCCATTATATGCTTCCCCCAAAGCTGTCCTGAGGAATTACAAAATAAAGAATTAATAATGTCCCGCTGATGTGGTTCCAACATATGGTTTTTAGGCAAAAATTGATTAGTGAAATTTTCTATTAAAATGTGGTTGTATGTTTAAAGACACGTCTTTTATCTACCACACCACAATCACTAATCAATAACCATCCACAGTTACAATTTGATGAAAAATCATTATTTTAAAAAAACTAACTCTTTTCATTTAATTAAACTCGATGAACATTTATAGTTAGATTTTCAACATATACAAGTTCATGGCCAAGTTTGGTAGTTAATATCAATTTTGGGTTCAAACACATTTGCATTAAATTAGTAAACCAATTAAAAAGTGTCAAACAACTTAAAAGATAATGGTGAGGCAACACAGCTCACATATGCAACGGAGCTATCTAGTTCCTTAGCATATGTGATCGGCAATAGCAATCCCTTAGGAATAACCATGACTAGAGGTGAAAAAGCGTCTCTATATTTTTTTCAGCTGTGTTGAAGAAAGACATTCACAGATAAAAAAAAAAAGTAGAATTGACTCAGTAAATAAAAAATAGATCCAACACTCTGTATAGGAATGCCCTGGAACACTTACATAAACTTCTTACACCCACTATATAGCTTCTGGCATCGATCCCGTAACTCATCAGTTGTTTCTTCAAGAGAAAATAACTGTCCCATGGAAGATAAAAATAAATTTAGCAAGAAATCATATTGACAAAAATGGTAATTAACTAGTAATTTTCCAAAAGAGTTACTAATCCAAGAATCTTCATCAATATAAATAAATGGAAATGCATATGTACACACTTACTTCGGAGAGAAACGGGAAAAGTTGCTTAAATTGAAGAGAGTAAAGAAGTACAGAGTAAACATTAAGGAATGTACATGCTGGACACAAAAGGAACAACAGGAAGAATACGTCTTCATACACACACACACATAAGGACATTGGCTGAGCATATGATAGAAAAAAGAAGACAAATCTATCCTACAAAAGTGTCAGTGGAAGACATCTACCTTTCAGAGAAATCCCGTATAAATTCCCATTTCCTTGCTCAAATCCGAATCAACAAAAACAGAAATTCCAAAAGCAATCCTAAACTAAAGCCTCACTCCACGACTTCCAATCAAATCCCTAAAGTAACTAACCATACAGAGCATAGACAGTATTTTTCAAAAAGGCATATGTAAACTCTGAATCCAAGCTTGTCTTAGCAGCAATTTGAAGATTTAGGAGGGAAAGGAAAGGGAAAACAAATCATCTTGAAAAACCAAGTGCAGAGCATAATGTTGTAGAAGAAAGGAGTGTTGTGAGCACAGCAAATCTGAAGCGAAGCTAAAATTGAAGGAAAATAGAAAGCGAAAAGTGTGATTGAAATTGGGAAAAAAGACCTGTTTCTGGAACATAGGGGAATCGTCGAGCTTGACGAAGGCCGATGCCATTGTTGCGTTGGTCTGTGTGGCGAGGTGGCTCAAGCTCTGTTACGTTACAGTTGAGATCGCATGTCAATGTTGTGTTATGTTATGCACACACTTCTACAGACGGAGACGGAGATGCAGCTATGTAAAGTGACTATTTTGTCCCTGCTGTTAAACCATGCTTGTTTACTACTTGCAAATTATTTAAATAAATCATTTATTTACTTGTTTCATGATTTGTTGTAGTCTTAATTAAACTTTTAGTTAAGTGCTTTTAGTTTATATTTTGTTAAATTCTTTTACTATATTAATTTGGAGACGACTATTTATAATTCAAAGGAGATAAATAATGAATGCTATGTTTTGAGCACAATTATAAATAGTTTTACATTGTTAAAAGTAATTGTAATGTTTTCTTATTTTTTTTATTTCTAAGTTATTTTTTTACTTTTGTTTTATACTTTTTTTTTTTTTTAGTTTTTAAGATGACTTAAACATTTATATTTATATATAAGGATACTTAAATAGTCATTATAGAAAATTAGTTTTTCATTAACAGAATTTTCATAGTTCGTGAAAAAACTTTTATTTTTATCAATAATTACTTTCTTTATGACAAATATTTTTTAATTTATTAATACGTTAGATTGTGGCGTTTTTTGCTATTATTTTTATTGACTTATTAATCTATTATACTGTAGTGTCTTTATATATGTTTTATTTTGTGTTTTTTTGTCATTTATGATTTATTTTGTGTTTTTCTTGTCATTTATGATTTATTTTATGTTTATGTTCTTTTGAGAATTTAAATTCAGAACAATCATATATTTTTTTTATGGATAAGATTGCATCTTATCATTTTGTATGACCTGGTATCACAACAAGGTTTTAGTTTGAATTTTCTTTTATATCTTAATTTTCTTGTCATATAAAAAAATATTGAATGTTTATATTACGTATTTTGTTTTAAATTTATGTTTGATTTATTGTTCTTATAATTTTGTAAGGAGTAAAACCATTGAGATTTAATCTAAGTTGAGTTTTTAAATATTCACGTTATTCGTTTAATTTGTGTATTTATACTTTTGATTTATGGAAATAATCTGTGTTTTTTCTGTTAACTGTATTATTAATTAATTGTTTACTTTGATTTGGCACGAGTTTTAATGTTTCAAATACAATTTGTTTAGTTTTGTTTATTTGCAGTTGAACTGCAAAATTAAAAAAGAAAATAATAGTATATTTAAGTAAAATAAAAATAAAAAGTAAGGATAAAAAACAAATAAAATATTGTACTTGTTTTGGTTTTCATTAGTCATGTTATTAGGATATT
The DNA here is from genome assembly GCF_016808095.1 of Vigna angularis. Taxonomy (NCBI): domain Eukaryota; kingdom Viridiplantae; phylum Streptophyta; class Magnoliopsida; order Fabales; family Fabaceae; genus Vigna; species Vigna angularis. The sequence goes on from NC_068974.1 coordinate 38,531,862, forward strand.
GATAAGTTTCATGATGATAACTTTCGCATTTGAAACATCATAGGTATTTGTTTTTGTCTTTTGACAATAATATTTTAAAATTTTGTATTGTATAATCCAAAATATATATGTTACACAATCTAAAACTATAATTACAATAGGACTATAATTAGAATTTAAAAATATAAAATGCAGAAATGCAAGAACAAATTTTCTTTTAAAAATCACAACACACTAAAGATCAAGAAGAAAAAGGAAAATTTCACAGCTGAATGGACCTAGGCCCAAATTCAACAAACCCGACAGAAAAGTGAGGAGGCAATTACTTCCTCCACCTCGTCAATTTTCTTTTCTCACCCTACAAAACTTTCTTGAATATACTTTCCGTAAAACTAAACGAAGTCTGACTTTCAGACAAAAAAAAAGTTCAGAATTGTTTACTGTGTTCAGCAAAATAAATTTCTGAAATGATGGGATCGCAGGAAGTAATTCTCAAGTGAAGAAGGCACGAGTCCATGTTACAATTTAATATTTATTTCCATAAATTAAAAAAATTTAAAATCCTTTTATTCTTCTTTTAATATTCAATATAATATAATAAAATTATTAATATTAATTTAAATATTCCTCATTTTCCATAATTTTTCCTATTTATTTGTTATTTTATTTTTAAAACATCCTCGTTATACATTAAAACTCTTTTCTTTTAGTAAAATTGACTTTTACGTACAGAAAACCAGACAAATCCAAAATCTCTTTCGGACGTAGTTTGAAAATATTTGGTTACCGCCAATAAAAAGTTATCGCTTTACCTATTTTGTAAAAAAGCATAAATTGTCACTTTTTCCCCCTTTTTTATATTCTTTTTAACATTTTAAATAAATAAATATAAAAAAATTCATGAATTTTATAAAACATTTAATGCTTGTATACTTTTTTAATTCAGTTTTATACTAAAACAAATATACCAGTTTTTCTATAATTCATATTTGGACACATTTGTTTTATCTAATACGAACTAAAATAACTTGATTAATTTCCGGAAAATGGATTAAGCCATAATAATTATTGCTAACAAACAACAAAAAATTAAAAATTGTTGTTACAAAAAATTAAAAATAATCGTTAAATGTTATGTATGTGAGCAAGTTGACACGAAACTTATAATATATCTAAAACATTTGAATACTGAAGGATGCGTCGCCTCGGTCGGAGAGAAACCCGTGATTGATTATTCTATTTTCTTAATTTAATTAATAAATTGTACCATATATTTAAAAGTACTCTGCATTTTCTTTCTTTGCTGCCTAATAGTTTGGCAGGAGGCACCGACGTTTCTAATTCAATTATTCAAAACAAAAGGAAAATAAACCTACCAAAAGTACTTTTGAAATTTCAATACATGACAATTTTTATATATTAAATTAAATAATTTTTGTAACTTACCATTTTAGTATATTATATATATATATATATATATATTTTTTTTCACATTAGACATTATTTATTTTTCTCACCGTACATACATGAGTAGACAGCAATTTTATGGGAGGTTTTTCTTATCAAACTTTCTGTATTATATACAAAAAGAGAATTAATGTTCTTTTTAATATATATTGCCCGTACATACTAAATTCCAATTTATCTTGTTAATTCAAAAAATTCATGTTTTTAAATTTAAGGGTGAAAATGTTAAATATAATTGTACTAATTTTAAGTTTAAAGTAATAAAAGATAACTGTTGTAGAAGTTAATGAAGTTGTAATATATCTTAAAAGATTAAGTAGATTTCAAGATAAATTTGAGAATTTTTAATTAAATTTTGATAGTTCATTTGGCACTAAAAAAATCAATTAAGTATGTTGGAAGTCCCACATCGACTAGAGATAAAATTAATCTATAATATATAAGTGAGGTGCAAACCTTATCTTACAAGCCGGTTTGATTTAATCTTAAACTCATTTTCTTATATTTAGTGTTTAATTTCAGTACTCATTAGTCTGTTGTTAGGTTGTTACAATGTTTTAAACATCTAAGATGATAGTAAATGCTAATAAACAAAGAAAGAAACTTCTCAATGACATTAAAAAAGTGAGTAAAAGTATGGTAAGATAACATTTTTGTCATTGTAATTGGATATTAGATGTACAGTATCTTTATCATTAACTACCATAATGGTTGTAGTAGGGTCCATGTTCACGTGTTACCAAAGCATGAAGCAGAGAACTCAAATTGCATTATGTGACAAACACAAATGTGAAATACTAAAATATCAGCAAATATACTTTGCTTACCACATCTTCACTTCAAAACACTGTTTTCTGCACCAGACAAAATCTTCACATAAGCTTTTGCTATTCCTTCCACCAACACACATACACCAAAACATTTATGTGATTTTCTTCAATTATTTCACAAGCTACAACAACTTGTTCACTGCATGGAACAATAGGGCAGATTAGGAAAATAAATACATAGGGGTATCAGCTACCTAGCTCCTGTGCCTCCACGTTTACAATAACACCAAAAATTTGTCACAGATGGGGACATGTACATGGGATCTGTCATAAAATAGCCAAAACTAAAACATTATCAATGACACTGTACACTCACGGCACAAAAAGTGTATTTAATAATAAACAAAATCATTATATAAACAATAAAAGAGAGAGAGAGAGAGATGAGGAAGCAAGCATTGAAGTTAATAAGAAGGGTATGAATGATGTTGCAGAGTTGTGGCTGAAACTTGTTCATAGTTTAATTGGGTGAGTTGGGAATGATGCAAGCTTGTGCAGCATATAAAAAATTAAGCCACCTATTTGGGTTAGAATATTGAATAATAACATAAAACCAGACCACTGTAGGATGATAACAAGATTTATCTTTCTCTTTTGTCAAAAGGGGTGCATAATCATATCCAAAAGCACAATTTTTTTATCTGTTTTCCTTCAATGCAGAAGTAGCCATGCCGAAGCCTTGTGACTTGCAAATCAACATCGATGGTCAGCAGATATTTCTATTGAAAGAGGTATTCACTTATATGCTTTCTAGTTTGATATACTTCATAGGAAAACTATAAACATTAGTTGTTGTCAACACTCAATCCGAATGAATATACAATTGTGTAAGGTGATCTGACTCTGGTTTATGTATTTTGCAGAAGGTTATTTCAAAATACTGTGGAGGGTTGAAGAAAATCTTGAATCACAGAAAGAGAAGAGGTCATGTGAAGCAGGAGTTGGGGATTAGGATCAATGATTTTCCTGGAGGACCAGAAGGGTTTGAGCTAGTTTCAATGTTCTGTTACAATAATGGAAAAATACAAATCACTGAAGCTAATGTGTGTCTCCTACACTGTTGTGCTGTTTATCTTGGAATGACTGAGGAGGTACTCAGCAACAATCTGTTGCAGCAAACAGAAGCTTTTCTCCAGGGAATCTTCAACTGGAAATGGAGTGAAACACTTGTGATTCTCAAGAGTTGCGAGCGGTTTTATGCATATGCAGATGGTTATGGTCTTTTGGAGAAGATCATCAGTGTCTTAGCCAAGTTTGTGCAGAATTCAGATTCAAACCTCCTCATGTCCTCACCTTCAGCATCATCATCATCTTCTTCACCAGAAACCAATTCTGCTAAAAGATTCTCTTTTTCATCCAAGAAAACTACCCCAGAAAAAATAAAGTCAACTTTGTCACGCAAGGCATGGTGGTTTGATGATTTGGCAACTTTACCACCAAATATCATCGAGAAACTTGTCCAGGCTATAGGAGCATACAAAGCTGATAACAAAGATTTAGTCCTCACAAGATTTCTGCTGCATTATCTGAAACTAGCTACTCAAACCAGAGTAGTTAATAGCAGCAACAACAGTGCATATGCTGCTCTTGCAGAAACTGCAACTTATGGAGTCATATCAGTTGGAAAAGAGATATTTTCTTGCAGAGGCCTTTTTTGGGTTTTAAGGATTGTATCAAAGCTTGGGTTGGGTAGAGATGTTAGAACAGAATTGGAGAAACTGATTGGTGGGATGATTGAGCAAGCTACACTGGATGATCTTCTGGTTTCTGGGCATGACATGGGAGTTTATTATGATATTAATTTGGTGATAAGATTGGTTAAGGTATTTGTTGATATGAATGGCTCTGATGATGGAATGTGTTTACAGAAACTGAAAAGGGTTGGTCGATTAATTGACAAGTATTTGAGAGAGATATCCCCTGATCAGAACCTCAAGATCTCTAAGTTTCTTGGAGTAGCAGAATGCTTGCCAGACTCAGCAAGGGATTGTTATGATGGAGTCTATAAAGCCATTGACATCTATCTTCAGGTGAATAACACATACCCTTTCCCTTGCTTTTCGTATGCATCATCTTCCTCAATGATCATAGGAATGAAAAAGATCAAAGAGATGATTGTTTTACTTGAGATAGCAAGTTTTTGGTTTTTATTTCAGTTTTTTCATAAATAACTACAAAAATATTACAGTATATAGTTTTTATCTTGCTTTCTGACACTAAAATTTGTACAAAAACCAATAAAGATCCCTTATTATTTTATTCTCAATTTGTTTTTCTTTTTCTTTTTAATTAGTTTTATTATACTTACTTGTATACATATTCTTTTTATTATATAAACGTATACACATGACTGTATTATGTGCCATATGCAATCAACCAAAAAAGAAAGAAAGAAAGAAGAAGGAAGGGACCAGGATACATACAATCTTATTTAAACATTTCTCTAGATTCTCAAATTATTTCCCCCATCTTTCTAAGAGCATCAACTGTCGTTATCAGGAGCTTCAATTGCAAAAATATATTATATTATATTGGATGCTGTAGTGTAAAAATTTCATGCTAAAAATATTTTAATCCGTATATTGGGCTTTTTTTTTTGTTGTTTTGTTACAAAACACAGGAGTGGGAAAAAATCTAATAAAGTGAAGGCATTGTTGCTCCCTTCACCACCCCAAGTGATCCTGCACTTTTCCACTATTTTCATTTATTCTAAAAATACTTTACATCTTTCCACTATTTTCTTTTATTCCAAAAATACCCTACACTTCCTCACTATTCTCAACAATCTTTCTCTTTCTCTCTCTGCATTAATGGAACATTTATATTCTCAACAATCTTCCTCTTTTTCTCTCTACATTAATGGAGCATTTACATGGTTCAGATTTGAACTTGTGATATATTGCAAAATGTAAAATAACTTGAATATTATTTACATGACTCAAATAACTTGAATAAAGTATTTAATTTATTAGATAAATAATATAAAAATATTATTAAATACTTAAAATATAAAAAAAAATTATTTGTTAAAGATTTGGAATTTATTTAGTTATTTCGTTATTATAAAGTTAGTATATAATAATAATAATATATTATTATTTACTATTAATATTATTATGTTTATTATTTTGTATTTGCATCTAACTTTTAAGTTTATAAAGTGGAAGTGGTAGAAGCACTAATATTGAAGTTTCTCTGAATTTTATATTTTGCAATATATCACAAGTTCAAATCTGAGCCATATGAATGCTCCATTAAAGCAAAGAGAGAAAGATTATTGAGGATAGTGGGGAGGTGTAGGGTATTTTTGGAATAAAAGAAAATAGTGAGGAGGTGTAGACTATTTTTGGAATGAAAGAAAATAGTGGGGAGGTGCAGGAACACTTGGGGTGATGGAGGGAGCAACACCAAGGCATGCGATCGAGTTTGGAAATTCTTGAACCCCATTTATAATAATAAATCCCCAAATCCATAAGTAATTTAGAACAGGAAATTACTGTGAAAAAAGATTTTAATTTATACAATCTCACCATAAATAAATAAATAAATATGTATATATATTGCCTTCCAATAAAAATTTATGGAAAATATACTATTAATAGATGATAATATATATTTCCTTTGCACCGTTAATATACAGAATGTTCGTGATTAAAAAAACTATTATTCATAAGTTTCATTCATCTCAATATTCTGAATTCTTGCTTCCAACTGAACATGACAGCATTTAGCTACTACATAAAATTTTGTTCTTTCTTTTATACTACCGTATTTGACTAGTACTGCTAAGTATTATTTTCTGAACCAATAATGATTTGCAGTCTCATCCAATTATCACATTTGAGGAAAGATCGAGACTGTGTAGATGTCTTAATTACACCAAGCTCACCTTTGAAGCAAGTAAAGATCTGGCCAAGAACCCCAGAATACCTCCCAGGGTTGCAATGCAGGCTCTTATTTCTCAACAATCAAAAGTTCCAACAATTGACTATGTAACTGAGAGTCCAAGAGTGAAACCTTCCCAATTAGTTTTGTACAATGAAAAAACCAGAAACAGCTTCACCAAAGAGAAGAAAGAAATGGAACTCAACATAGACAAGATGCAATGGGGAGTAATAGAACTGGCGAAATTACATAAGGAAATGAACGGTCACGTATCGAAGTTGATCTTGCTTGATCCTCCTCGTTCTTCATCCTCACCAAGATTTTGTTGAGTATCTTTTCTTCATCTTCTGTCACTCTCCACCTCTATCCAAGATATTATAGTGTTTCTGGAATTGTAAAAAGCTGTAATTGTAATTTTATCTTGTATTTGCTTTAGAACTTCAACGCCGTACATGGAATCAAATAGTAGAGATTTCGTTGCATACATCAATATTATTTGATAGTTTTCTGCGAACAAGAGAAATAATGTTATTGTGTATTAGGTTCTAAGGGTAGTAAAGTTTTGATTGCTTCGGACTTCGTTGTTTTAATCCATCTGTAAGCTTGGGATATTTTCTGAATGGAATAAAACAATAATGAAAAAGTGCAGGAAGAGATGTTCACAGTTCTGAGTGATAATATGTTTCAGAACAAACCCTTTTTAATATTGTTTCCAAAAGTGCTCCAGTTTTATTTAAATCAGCCAAACTTCTAGCTTTGCACTCAGTAAAATAGCCCACTACCTTTTAGTTTGTAGAGAAAGAAAATTCATCTGGCTGTCCTTGTTTCCTAAAGTTGTTAGCCTCTGGTTATACCACAAAGGGAGAAAGGAAAGGAAAGAAGATAGACACAAGTAGAGGAGTTATCGCTCACGATTGGTATTGTTTGCTTAAAAAGAAAGACCTTTCCTAATTTCCTTTGGTTTTACAACGAGAAAGAACGAAACGCAAATAGAATGATTGGAGTATATCTAAATATGTGGTGAGTGGAGACCACAAAATTACTTACCCTCCTTCCAAAAGAGTATGAAAAGAAAACCCTTTCCTAATTTCCTTTGGCTTTTACAATGAGAAAGAATGAAAAAATCAATAGAATGAATGAGATGTAAGTATGTGGTGAGTGGTGCCCACCAAACTACTTCCTTTCCTTCCAAAAGAATATAAGAATGGTGGGGCATATGGAAATTCTATCATCACTGCAATCATTTCCCATCTTTTGCAAATATGCTCAAATATGGATGAACTTCAGCCTTTCAATTCAACATTTATCATTTTCTCTATGTCCTAAAAGCACATAACAAACAAAGCCAAGAATAATTGGTACGTATAAAGATTAACAACAATGCAATGATCACATAAAAACGTAAAAGTAATTTTATTTAAGGAGTTCACCAAATAACAATAGAAAGATATTCTCCTAAACAAATAATATATTTGCTTCCAAAATACTCATGATATGAATTATGAAGCATCAGAATTTCAAAGGTGCAGATGCTGATAAGTAGCGCACATATGAAAAATGTAAGCAAAATAAGCAGGAAAAGGATATGGAAGACAAATGAAGTTCAACTATCAAGCATGAGTTCATGCTATCCAAGAGTACAAATTAGTCACCATCAGCAGAAAACCCTTGAAGCTTCCAGTATTTGGTGTGATTGAACTTTGCACAATAATTATGTTATAGAAAATGTTTGATGTTTGATGAAATATCTTCAGCCAGTGCTTTTGTCCCAGTGCTTTTGTCCCATTGTATAGGTTTGAAAAATGGTCATTCTTTCTGGAACAGCTAAGTGGAACGGAGTTCCTCTTCAGTTTCTCATGCGACATATAAAATTAATCACAGGTAAACTTCACAAAACTTGATTTGATCCCATCTATGTTATAATATTTCCAGTCAAGAAGTCACACTTTGTTCTTGTAGTGAATCTGTACTACATCAACTATAACACAAACAATACAAAATTTGAAAGCAAATAAGTAAGAGGACTACTAAAGTAATAATGATAGCGATAATATACTTAGAAAGTTCAGAACATTTGACACAGTAATTTAGTTACCTGCCACTGCAAGGATAATCATTACATAGACATCCTTTCGCAACAAGTACTTTATGATTGGACAAAGACACCAGCCTACAAGCTCGACAAATAAAAAAACTAAGTCCAACAAAAAACTCAAGTTTAATTAATAATATTAGAGTTGTTCAAAAACAATGATCCACACATCATGTTCTTACATCTTTCACTACAATCCTGTCTGGAAAACTCAATTTTGGCAATAACCATTCCAACAAGTAGGCTGAGGAGTTTTGATGATTGGTTGTACCAGGATGCTCATCTGAAAGGCAAGAATACGCTGATATTATGGCGGATGACAAAAGCAATTCTCAATTAAAAAAGTAACAATGGAATCCAAACCTGAAGAGTGGACAAGTATTCTGTGTGTAACAAAGGACTGAGACAGTTGAAGAAGCAGTATCAAATTAGAAATCTTAAGACTGAATTTCAAAATTAAGCACACATTAGAAATTAACAAAAAGAAAGCATTAGGGATTAATTTTGGCCCCTTTCCTCCACCCAGGAAAATAAAATGCATTAGAGAAGCCATAACAGCAGCCAGTTCATAAATTTGTTTCACTTTTAAGTCATACTCAATATTTAGAAAAGGTTCTTTCTGTAAACAACTGTTATTTCATCAAATAAATAAACATAAAGTACAAGGGAAGATTATTTGAAGCAGCACCTGAAATTTAATAACTAAACAACTGCTTTCACATTTAATGTTGTCATACATAATTAAATTATAATCAAAAGCAGAAACCAGTGATAGTCTCACATCCAGGTCCTGTTAGAATATATTATCTATAATACGAATAAAGATAATTGTGGGTAGTTATCTATCGTAAACTTTTCCCAGAAATTGTTTAAGAATATCTTTATTTTATATAAGAGGCTTGCCAGATACAAGGCGTCAGGTTATTTATATAATTGTTAAATCAATATCTCGGATAATTACTCTCAATTTCTCCCCCTTTCCCATCTCTCCCACCACAACTATTATTTTCTAGTGTCCTTCCACTTCTATCATTTTTAATTGATATTTCATATATCATTTCATTTTTAGGTCTTCACCTAGAAAATATAAGATCTTAGTAGATTTTTGTAATGGGACACGCATGACAAAAGTATATGATATACTAGTAGCAAAACTTCTACCTGCCAGACAGATGGCATGTATTCACGATACTGAAAATTTTGATGGTTTCTTGTCATATTTTTTGAACATCTTTCTTCCATGTTCCTGTTATAGGTATCATCATACAAAAATCAAGAAGCACAACTGGGATTAGAACAGATGATACAGCCTACGTTTTATTAGTGGCTGATCAATGAATAGCAAAACAAGGATACAAAAATATTGGGACATTGCAAATGCAAAGGACCTGACAAGTAAACTATGACAGCCGATTGGGTTTCACTAAATTATCTTGGCTTTACAATGTGTTGAAAAATATTAGAGAGAAAATAAGGGAATAGAGGCATGAGAAACATACTTATAAGAGATAAAAGGACACTGTAAAAAGGAAGGAAACTTATGAGACCACAAATACTTTTTTAAAATAAAGATGAGAACGTTCTTGCATCACAATACAGGTTATAATCCTAAGCAGGTTAACATTACAACCTGTACCAATTATATGCAAAATTCTGATATTATTAAAAAAAAGAAAGGGGAATACAAAAGTAGTAGACCAAAGCAAACCCATTAGGAAAACCTAAAATGTAGAAGACCACGTCTATCTCTATAATACTCATAAGACATGCAAGGAGGAGTAGCACCACCGAATGAATGCTAAACCCCTAATACAATGGTTAACTAAACTATCACCACACCTATTACCTGCTCCAAAAATATGAGAAATCCATTCCAACATTTATATTAGAGGATAAAGTACACGGCGGTGTTGTTCTCAATCAATTACCGAATGACCAGCCTCCTAATAATTAATAGCAGCCAATCAATTACAATGATTCTCCGACTAATAACCCTTGAAATGGATAAACTCTTCCTTAACCCACAACTCTACTAAATAATTTTTTATGCTTTCCACATATTGCAAGGTGTTATCAAAATCAACCTCCCTGAACCAATCTAAAGATATCTTTCTGATCATACAAGATTTTAGGTGAAATTCAAGAGTTCTTCAAGCTTCTCTCTTCAGAAATTGAAAGGATCATGTTTTAAATTCCACAACCATTATAGAACTCACCCTTTGACCTCATTTGAAGCTGTAGAATATCTATTCCCAAAAATCACTGACTTTGTGGCCATAATAAGCATAGGGTGCACCTGAAGAAGTTTTTTAATATTCTGTACTACAGCTTCTGACACAGTCTGAAGGAAAAGTTTTTTTCTGCATCACATGATATCTGCAAATTAAAATCAACATATATCTGAACCAATGATACACACTTTTTTTCTCCTTGCTTTGTATCTACAAGTTTTCACACTTTAAGAAAGTTAAAGAGGGACAATTTGATCATTTGAGACCGATAATTCAGAATTAAATTGATGCTCTGAGAACTTTAAAACATGAGGCCGAAACACAGCACCATCCACTAGGAAATACCAACATAAATATAACTTACTTGCTGGTTTCTCTTTGAGACAAGAACATTGATGCACGATCCATCCAATGAAAAGCTCCGATGCTGCCAAACACAGTTCACTCAGTCCAAGTTTACTTATTGCATAATTTATTCAGAGCCGATGCCACCATAGTTAACGATGCAGCAACATTAAAAATAACAGTTGGAACCTATGAAACAGCCGCATCATTCCCCACAACTATACACAATATCTCCGGATTTTTAGAGTGAAAAGTTATTCACATGGCATTCCAATATATCAAAGGAGACCACAGAAAAGAAAAGACTTTTATGTTTTACAGTAAATGAGCCAGCCCACCTAAGAATAGTATAAACACTAAAAAAATCGTGTAAGTGGTAACGGTTATGGATGGAAAAAGAGGAGAATTGACTTTGACCAGAATAAAAAAAATAGATGCAACTAGAAAATCAGAAACCAGAAAAATATGGTTGAATGAGAATAAATTCAAAATCATTCTCTGATGTTTACACTTAAGTGTCTAGCTTTTTGCTTAGCGCTTTTCCTCTGCTACACATTTTCCCTTTTCTGTTTTTTCTATATATATCCTCTTTGTATTTGTTTTCAGTGAGTTGAATACCTTTTTGTATCTTGGTATCATTCGCTTCAATAAAGGAGTTTTGTTTCTTTTCTTCCTTTCCTCTCTTTCAACATCATTGAGGTTTTCAGTGTTTGTTTCTACATCGTTCCATCTTCTTTGAACTATGGATCAAGGATACTCTAGTATAAATAATTATTTATCAAAACATGACATTACAAAATGTCATACTTTTCAACAATAGTATAACAATTAAAAAATTGACACTTAAAAATGTCATAATTTACATGAAAAATATGACAGTTCTCTAACAGTTGTGTTATAATGTAAAAGCAACAGTTTTAAATAACTGTCACATTAAAACTCCAACAATATGATTTTTTATAGTGAAAGATCCCAACTAGACTCGACAAATAGAAAAGGTACCCAAAAATAAGAGCAGCTTTATTGTACAAATCATAACAAATTCAAGAAAAAAGCAAGAAACCAACCTATCAATCATGAGCACGTGAACACCAACTCCTTGAACTTCTTTCTCCTTCTCTAAGCGACAATGCAATGTCTGTTGAAAAACAAGAGGAATAAGATACATTAACAGAAGTAATAATAACACTAGGGTAGTAGTGCAGAAAGAGATGACAGTTATAATAAAATGGTTTAGTTAATTTTTAAGAGGTAGACTTTAAACTTAACATAACCCTACAAAACTAGCTTATAAGATTAAGTTTGTATTCACTTATATACTCTAAAATTAACCTTATTTCTAGTCGATATGAGACTTTCAATAAGCCGAAGTATATAAAACTGACTTTATCTCTAGTTGATGTGAAACTTTGAATATTACTCATTTCATTTTATACCTCCACAATCTTTAAGAGTAGTCTCTACCTACAAATAAGGGTGAGCAAGAGATGGGTTCGGCTTATCATTTTCCTAATCTGACCACAAATTTTGAGTTCATCTATTTAAATTTAAACAAAATTCAATCAAGACCCAAAAATAAATGGAATAAACGGAGACAACCCAACTTTTTGAATGTAATATATAGATGGTATCAGTATGTATAACTAAATCATAAAATAGAAAAAAGTATAAAACTTAAATTATGGTATAATTTATAATAAATATTGTACCCATCCAAATTAACCTCTGGGCTGGGCTAGCTAGCCAAGTTGGGCAGTGTTCATCCCTGCCTAAGAATTACTTTTGAATTAGATTTAGTCATGTAATTTATAATCTGTTTTAGTTCTACAATTCTGGACTTAAAAAGTGCAAGTACATCTAAAACCTAAAGTTTATGCCAAGTATCGAGTAAATAAACATATTAGGATACAAGAAAGTACAGGTAATGCAATGCAAAAGTACAATTCAATTGTATGATTTGTATCACAAAAGCATACAAAATGATAAAAGTGAAAAATGGCTTACCCTGAGAGTGTGAAGAAACTCAAAGCTATCGTAACAACGGACATACAAAAAACGGGCCATGCAGAGATGGTACAAGGCCTGATCATAAGAATCTGTTCCGTGTTGCGTGATGCGATGAATGAGCAATTGGGAGAAGCGCGTGATGTCGAAGCGGCAATCGAGGTCGAGAAAGAGGACCAAGTGGTCGAGGCCTCCGTAGGGTTTGGGGAGAACGGAAGTGATAGCGGCGTTAATGAGAATTTGGGTTTTGGCGGAGGGCGAGGGTCCCACAAGCTCCAGGACGTTGCCGACGCGGAGAGGAACCCTATGCAGCGGCGGAGGAAACACGAATGGCCGCACGCTGCTCACTCTGCTCAGCATCTCCGCTCCACTCTCATCTCCCTCGATCCACTTTTCAATTTCCTCTCTCTCTTTCTCTTTCATTTCTCTTCTTACTCTTCAAAACTCAATTCACCGTTTCTCAGTCTCACTCAAAGCACACCTCTTCCCGCCTAATAATCCTGCACACAACAAGAACGAGAGTTCGCTCGCTATTTTTTTAGTTAACAACTTTTTTCTTTTAATAATTTTTTAATAATAGACTAGATATTATTATTTTATTGGTATGTAATCATGTACTACCACATTAGTGATTATACAAAAATTGTCTTGTTAAAAAAATATTTTCCTTTTTTTTTTACTTCTTATTTTCTAAATAGTTTTCCTCTTTTTTTCATTTGATAAAAAAAAGTTAAATATATTTTTACTTTTCAATTCAATTTTATAAAATAATTTTTTAAAGTAAAATTTTAAATGTAACTTAATCTTGTAAGATCGTTGAATAAAATTTACATCTAATTATATAAAAATTTACATCAGTGTAAATTAACACATTTAATATTTAGTGAGGATGATACGTTTATTAAAGAAAATATTAATATTAATATAAAATTGTAAAAGTATTTTATCTTTACTTTTTTATATTATTTTTTGTAATAAAGATACATAATAATTACTAAAATATAAAAAAATATTTTAATTGTAGTGAAGTTAAAATAAAATTACCAAAGTTATTATTTCTCATTAAAATTATAATTATAAAATGTATATTGTCAGGCCTCGTTAAATACACTCAAACCCCACCTGTTTAATCTCATTTATTACACCCAAAACCCTGCTCAGAACCATTAAAACGCACTCACAAACTCTCTACGCTAACGCCAAGTGTCAAAATGGAAGATTCGGAAGTCAGTAAGTGGAGTGCAGGTGTCAACAGGAGAGCGCACGACCGTTTGGTCGTGGGGTGAATCAAAATGATTTCTGAAAAACTTGTTCACTCTCCTCTGCATGCACTTCTCCTTCCCAACGCTGACTTTCCATTTCCTCCTCCTTCTCTCTAGAAATTCCCCTTCTCTCTACTGTAGCTCACTCTTCTCTGCTCCGATCACCGTTCAGGCACCGTAGAAGGATTTCTGGCGTCGTGAGCTTCATTCTGGACCGAACAGTTCCAGATTCTGAAACTGGTAAGTTTCTCTTCTTCGTCGAGCGTTCATTTGTTACGTGCAAGGTCAAATTCTGGTTGCATGAAGGGGTGTAGTCTAAGTTATTCTTGATTTTTTTATGGTTAGATTTAGTTGGAAGAGTTAAGTGACCTTTAAGGGTAGGAAGTTGCAGACGAGCGAACCCAAAATCTTACGTTTAGAACGTTTCACTCACTAATCCAGGTAAGGGAAGCTTATTTGATTTAATTCGTATGTTGTGTTTTGTATGAACGTTCTTTATTTGACTGCATGAGTATAATGCATGATGTTTGATGAGATTGAATTGCATGAACGTTTGTTGATTTATGAGTGGGAATGAAATATATGAATTTACATGATATGGATTGAATGAAATGTGGAAGTTGATGTTGATATGAATGCATGAAACTATGAGATTTCATAATGAGAAATGAACTGGAATGAAAATGGATTGTATAAGAATTTCCCCATGATAATGTATGTTCGTGCTGAACGGTCTTTGACCGTTCGGTTTTCCCTTGTAACATAGTAAAAATGGGATTCTTCATTTGGATAGAACCCTAGTTGAGGACGAGCGTCCTCGTGTTATAATACTATGCTTGAGCGTTCGACCAAGCACTGTTGTATCTGGTATTCTTTGATAAACTCCATTCTTTTATATATATGTAATAGTATATTTTTCCGTTCGTAAACACTACTCCGAAAGTCCCTTAGTATAATTATCAAGTCTACTGTTATAAGCTAAATGGTGCTCGATCTTATACCAAGCGCTCGTATTGAGAAGTGCTCGGTCTTACACCTAGCGCTCGCTCTAAGTGGTGTTCGTTCTTATACTGAGTGTTCGTACCCATTCGTGTAAAATTAGTCTAAATAAAATAGCGTACGTCCAACTTCAGAAGAACTTTCCTTTACCACGTTCGGTTATTGACCGACAGTGGATTTCAGTATGAGAACTATCCTAAATATGGTTCGTTAACGTCTTGATGTGTCTACCCTTGAAGTATTTGGCCCAGAGCCTCCACACTCGGTTTATTCCTTGAAGTATTGGTTTGAACTCACGAGAGTCAGTTTCATTCAACTGATTCACATGGTAAATAACGTTCGTTACTTGGAACCTGATATTACTCAAATCTGATCGTAACTCTATCGTTCGTACTCTGATCTAGAACGGGCGTCTTCTCGGTTCCGTCCACAGTGTTCGTCCTCGTTCTTAGTGAGGACAGAACGTTCGGTTTTTGATGGTCTTCCTATTAATGATGAAAATGAATATGGATTGATGAAGAATAAATGATGAAGAGTTTATGAGATGAATATGAGATTATGGAATTGAACGAGCGTTCCAGGGAGGAACGACTCTAGGATGATATTGAAATTTGTAAAGTATGAATGTGGACAAAGCTTAGCTGGCGATTCATCCTGATGTTCCGTGAATACTCGTCCTCAAGTAGAGGGGAGTAAATCATGTGTGGGAACAGCAGGAGGTCCTAGTCCTTAGGGGTACTTTGGACGGAACGGACTAACCTCGGGTGACAGCTGATGAGAATTCCAGTTACTACATCACCCGGGTGCACGAACGTCGTAGCTACACAGAATTCATACAGTCCGGACAGTCAGTCTAGTATCAGGAATTGATTGAATGTATATTGGAATATATTTGATATGTTTGATATGTTGAGAAATGCATGTTATTACTTGAATTAAATTACATAAGCTTACCCTGTGTTTTTCTTTGTGTTGTCCTGTATCTGTACGTCCGTCTTGTCTTTGCAATGATCATCCTTGTGGATGTGAGCAGATGGTGATGCGTTACTGGAGGAGACGCTGGAATAAGGAATTTTAGAGGAAGAGAACCTCGTTGATGTAGAAGTGAAGGCCGAACAGTAGTCCGTTCGGTTAATTGTTTAGTTTAGTTATTTTAGCGAGTTGTCTTGGAACTATCACTTTCCCTTTTTCCTGACTTAACCGTTCGGTATTTTGTTTTGTAAACCGTTCGGTCAAGTTAGCTTATTGTACATCTCGTTATTTTGTAACTCGCTTCTTGTAAGGCCGTTCGGCCACGAACGTACTTTAGCTTTAGTGTAAGACTGAATTGATATGTTAATTAATGTGATTATTCTATTTGTATGGTTTATTACTGTATTTATGGGATGTTAAATATATTATTAACAAATTATTTAAATTGTAGTTTTTTAGTTAATTATATCTTTGCTTATTAAGCTTCTTTTTATTTTTTTTTATAAAAAGTGGCTACGACCAAAATAAACTAAAGTGTCATTTGGTGTCTCTTCTAATTTTGTATATAATTTTTATTCTTTCATTCTAGTCCTAAAGTTTCCAAAAAATTTCAGTTTGTTTCTCATTCCTTAACTGTTGTGTTGTTTGGTAAGTCGAGGTAACTTATTTATTTAATATGATATCTAAATAATTATACATATAATAAAAACATCACATTTATTATTAAGTAATAATATAAAATGATTTTTTAATGGATAAATTCATGTATAAAAAAATTATCTGATCCAAACAAAGAACTATTTGACAATTTAATATAGGAGTGGAATTATCATAAAAAAAAACCGTAAAAGGAAATCACAAGAAAAAAAGAGTTAAATTTAATATTATTATGAAATGAAAAATGTTGACATTATTTTTAATTCAAAATTTTAAGATAATAAATTTATAGATATGATGTTCTACTTTCTTAATTTTTTTTATTTAATATGAATTATGAAACTTAAATCATCCTTAAATTCCTAAGTGTAATATAAAATAGATGTAAAAACTTATTTTTTGGTGTGAAAATATCATTTGGCAAAATAATATGTTGTGGCTTGGAGGCGCGTGACTGTGAGGAGACGTGGCTCCTTGTTAAACGTAAGACATGTTTTTTTCCCGTGCAGTGTTAGGAATGCGTAAGCAACCACGAGGTTTGCACATGGCAACTTGTGGTTGGCTTTGCTTACAACCAAAACGTGAGGTTCTTGTTCTCTTAATTCCAGAACAACCTTCAATATCCACATTATGTTCTTCTTAGTTTATCTCTTTCACACTCTCAGGTCATTAATATTTTTAAGCTTTTGTTAATATTCCATCAACACCAACAAACACAAACCCTTTGAAAAAACATTTCTGTTTTTCTGTCTTTCACGAACACTACCAGGTTTGCTCTCTACATGCACTTTACATGTTCGATAAAGCTATTGATGATTTACCACATGTGTATGTAAAGGAATATAGGTGTTATTTCTGGTTTGTACTAGAGTTTTTGTAATCTTCCATTGGAAATCTAGTATTGCCTTATGAAAGGAAAGGACCAAAACATAATAACTTTCCATATCGAATTAGCATTTTCTATTCATATCTGTAATATGACTGTCTTGGTTCTGAAGTAGAATTTGGGAAAAGCATAAGATGATCTCTTTGATCTACTCTCTGCATGGAGTTAGGATGATGTTAGTTAACTAAATTCCTGCTTATAAGCTGGTCAATTTGATCAGAGGAAAAATTGTCTCGGTCTACTATTATCCCTGGCTTTTGTTGCTATAATCGTCAACTGGTCTTATCAAATTTTGCATCTGCTTCATGATGTTTCTGACCTACTTTTAAATACCCATTTTATCATTTGTCTAAAAAAGGAAGAAAAAGAAGTTTGTGTAGGGTTTAGATTTGAGAACAAGTATGTCTGTTCTTTCCTTTTTTTTTGTGTGTGTCTCTGCTGACAGTGTTTCCCTCTTTCCATGTATTTTTGAATAACAGCGAGTGCAGGACACGATGAACATTATGTCCACCCACCAGTGTTCTTGGCCCCTTAGAATTCAAGATCATCCTGACAAAACAAGCATTAATAAGGCTCCATTTTGTAGAGGATTGGACTTGCTTAATGTTGGATACCACGCTCAAAAATATGGTCACAGTGCCAGAAAATGCAGACCCATTTTTTCCAGTTCAGGAAGCAACAATATGGATGCCTCTGATTCAGATGAAATTGATAAGAACAAACCCCAGAACGGTGAAATGGAAGGAGTATGTTGACTTTTCAGTTTTCTGTTATACATGTAATTCATTACATTCTACTATATTTCACCACGTTGGCACCTAAAGCATATGCTCTTCCTTTGCCTCTATTATCTTCATTCTTTTCCGTTCCTCTAAATTATCATTACTCATGAAATTCTATGTTAGAAATACAGTTTTTCTATCCTTTAATTTGTCAACCTTTCTGTCTTAGTTCCTATATTTCATACCTTATTCTCCTTTTTCTAGTTTTCTTTATGGAATATAGTTGTATATTTAAGCAAAATCAATCTCGTATCCTTGATTGTATGTTTTGATGAATTTATGAATTTACATTATGTAGGAGTTGTTTTCCAATTGATTAAATCCAGACTCAGTCCTAAGAATACTGATTAAGTATTAACTTTCCATTGCTGTGTCTACATCTGATTCTGGCTCTTTTTGAAATATGCATCAGGTGAACAGTGAAATTCTTAGAGAGAACCTCGAGAAAATAGTTGGAAGAGATGATTCCACTTTTAGTGGATTTGACCTTGCTACTCTCATTAGGAACAAATATGGGAGGTCTTATGATGTTCAGTTGATAAAGAAGGTAAGTTTCTAAACAGGTGGAATTGTGTGTGAGATTTTCATGGCCTGCATGACAAATGCAAAATATATAATAGCTTTTTTATTCCGAAGTACAATTATTGAGAAATGAAGAGAATTATCCAGCACACGTAGTTGGTAATTGCATTTTGCTGTTTTTTCTTGCATAGAATTGCCAACAGGAAAAATTCCATTAATGAGCTGATATATCCTCTTGTCAACTCTATCAAGATTGCATTTGTTTATCAGGCATACACTACGAAATACTGAAACATACATAGTGGTGTTGTTCATAGACATGCAAATAGGGACCAAATCACAGTGCACATTTCCACCTTTTCTCACTTTACAGCATGTATGTTTCTATTTATCTGTTAAAATGCTTGCGGTTGAAAAAATTCTGATGGTAAAGAGTTGAATCTTGTAATTAATAATTATATCCTGCAGTATGTTTAATTAAAAAGTAGGTTCATTCCATCCCACCTTCCTTTAGAGTGGGAGAAAGGAAATTGTATTGTTAAAAGAGTTGGATATGCTTACCTGCCATGTATGAACCAATTTCAGAAGTTACTGGCATCCTTGTTCTTGAATTTTGTTGCATTATCTGTTTCCTTCAAATTATATATTTGTCCTTGTTCTTGAAACTTCATATGCGTATTTGATGTTTGTTTCCTACTTTCACATTTTACTTATGAAGTCCTTGGAGCATTATATCAGCTATTTGGTGTTTGCTTGATTCTTTGAAATTGGATAAATTGCTGAACTAAGACATAGTTTGATCTTCTATGCTAGGAATTCATGGGAAGAAATCTCCTTGCAATGAATGTAATGTGGAAGTACATGGAGCAGGTATTAGAACTTTTGTGCTATGTATTATCCAGTGTTTTCTTGGCATAAATACATGACTTGAGTAGATTCCAAAAAATGAAATGTACGATTCATTGGATATTAAGAAGAAAGAAAAAGGAAAACACTGGACACAATTTTTTTCCCTATAATTTTTGTCATAAGGAGTTGATGTTGTTATTGACTTCTCTTGCATAAATGAATGGCTCCTGCACTTTTCGCTTACCCAACAGCCACACTAACTAATTCTGAGGGAATTCATTCAAGCTGACCATGTTGCAATAATCAAATGAAAACAGCTTATGATGCCTTATATTAGTTTAGAAAGGGGCACAGAAGAAAAAGAGGCAAAAGTTTCTACCATTTCAATTTCATAGATAGTATTGGTAGAAAGTAGTTTTAGTACCCAAACCATGCATTTGGTTGTGCTCTAAAGTACATGGTTATTAAAAGCTTTTTGTATTACTATGGAAGTGCTTGTATACGTTGAAGTTATCCACGTAATAATGTATTTCAGTATGTCCAATATCGTTTTTCTATTAGAGATCTTTCCCATTGACTGAAGAAGAGTATATTTTGAGGCTTGACGATGTTGCAAATACCTTGAAATGTTGGGGAGCTGTCTCACATATTCGGAACAGCCTAGAAAAGTCAAAGGAACGACCTCGAATAGGGAAGGTAAAATTATGCTCTTCTTTTATACTATTACCTAGATGTTGTATGGTGAAAGGATTATATATATATACCCTTAGAAAAGACAGAAGACACACATAAGAAAAACAATAAAACAGTGGCTGCTCGATGCAAAGCTCACTGGTAATGAATAAATAAGAAGTGCTATAAAAAATGTAAAATTTTGAATCGAGATTTTTATTTTTTTACGCTGACAATAATCGTAGACATAAGTTTTGGCTGGGAAGAGAAGAAAAACTGGTATGTGCATGTTGTAATATATAATTATTTGCTGCAGGCAGTAAGCATTTTTATAGATATGGATGAGTCAGGTGCTCGTGCCAACGAGTGGATCTACAAATAGAATGGAAAGCATTGGTGAGTTGAAATGTTAAGCTAGTCACTGGATTCAGATACAGCTTGGGAAAAGTCCACAGCCGCAGGACCACCACTTTTTGTGAATTTCGTTAGTTTGGAATTTTATTATACTTGGATTTTAACATCTCCAGATGCATTTTCTAACGTTTCTGATGGCAACTTGGCATCAGGGCTAGGCAACAATAATTTTGGTTCTTCCCTTCTTTTTTCAATTGTTCATATTGATGTAAAATTAGTACATATAAGAAAAGCATTCATACTAGTTAATGTAAGAAAAACATTTATATTAAATTTATAACAAACTTGTTACAAATTACGGGGTATATTGATCTTAATGGTTGTTAATGTTTTGTAAGCCCGTTCCTTTGGAGAGTTTGAATAATTTGTCAGTAAGTGAATATAGGCATTGACATTGAACTGATTGATAGAGAATACGCTTTTCAAAGCTACTTTTATCGAAAATTTTCCTAAAAGAAAGTTTTCAGCAGCAAAAAAATAAGAGCAGACTACTCTCGATAGATTCCAATCCAAATTCTAAAAATTGTCCACGTTAAGTTGCGTGATATAAAATAAGAATTTAGGTATTCACAGCTTCGAGTTCATAGATATTAAAACACAGAAGACAGAAACAACTCATTCTACAAAAACTGAATTATGGCAACAAAAAATTAAACTTATGATCCATTTCAATAACAGCTACAATTTACATTCTGTCTAATTTATCTTTGCCTGCTTTCTTTACAATACTTATAAGCCGACCTAGCATTACCATCTACACAAATAACCTCGTTGATACATCAAAAGTTACATAAACCTCTATCACGCGCTGTAAGGAGCCGGACCAGTCATATTACCTCTTTACAATCACAGATCAAGACCAGACAAGTCATTCTTTGCTTCAAACACTACAAAAGTTTCTCTTTTTTTTTTTTCTGGTGGAGGAAAAAAGAAAGAAAACCTATAATAAATCCATTTTAAGAGCTACTATTTTGAATTGGTTGTGGGGGACACTGGTCCGCTGTTAAGAGCTTCCTAAGAGAACGGTACTGCAGGCGGACATTCTCTCCAGTTTCAATAATCTTGAGCAAATACCTGGCATCAAAGTTCAACATTAAATGAGAATTTTACTTTTCCACTCTTTTCCTGCTCAAATTAATATTGCAAAAAATGTACAGGAAGTATGATAAGATACATGATAGAAATTAAGTATGAAAAGTGTAAAAACCATTATAAATGGCAAAATCCCCCACGCAAAACCCAAATAATATTCTACACGTTCAGAAATAGAACATTATAATTGTCTCAAATGTATACATGTAACGCTACAATGCTATTAAAACTAGATGGGATAGCAAGGCCGCTCACATTCGGTCATTTAAAACGGCATATCGGCACAGAGTAAAAACTTTCAGAAAAGTTGGAAAATAAAGAGTTGATTCACTTGATTGAGACTGTTTGCTTTCAAACGGGTATACAAAAACTTTATAAGTCAATCTAAGATATCAAGTATATTATCCATAAACCGAGGAACCTGCGACGGTGATTTTGGTTGGTGACGAAGACAGCATGAGATACAATGAAACCAAGCAAAAACCTCTATACCCTTGGACACCTAAATGGGAAAATTCGCCGAGGCATAAAAAGAAGCCTAATAATTATGTAGTTTGCAAGTAAAGCTTTTATTTAAACATTTCAACATTAAGGGTAGCTTATATCACAAATTATATCGAACCTACAGACACTTTAACAAGTTCATTCTTGATAACTCACCAGCCATTGAGACACTGAGATGTAATCAGAGCTTCTTTCCCAACAAATTTTTCTGGTGTTCTTCTGTTACCCTGTAGAAATTGATTGTTCATTATTCTACTGACCCTTGAATATATTAATTGCCAAAAAATTGAAATTATAACACTGAAAACTTTTACCTTAATAATAACTTTCTCGTTTACCGAAAATGGATATTGCACCCCCCGCTGAAGTCCATCAGGAGCACTATAATCTCCATTTTCCTGAAACATTTGAGAGTCAATAAAAAAAATTTCTCCTGAAAATATCAGAAACCATATTTAATTATTGCTTCTACACAACACTACTTGTTTGATGGGTTTGAGTCAGTCAATTTATAAGTTATATTATAAAACTAGAAGTATTACATTAGCAATAACTTAATGGCAAGAAGATAGAAATTTGGTAAGCATTAAACTAAATATCAAATAAAGGTTTTAGTTAAGACCACCTACACTCATGCCATAGTGAACCCCAGAATAGGAGCAAGTTGAAGAAAATTATAGGGTCGTCACTTAAGGTACAGACCAAGATAAAGATTAAAAGGCTGAAATTGTAAATGTGCTTATAAGCTATACCCTTATAAAGTTTGTTCAATACCTGCCTGAATTCTCAGATTACCCTAATAACCAACATCAGATGAACGAATTGCGAAATAAAGGGGCCAAAAAAAAAAAAAAAACACTTGCACATCCGATATACAATCTCTCACAATTCCAAGCTTCTGGGTCATAATTGTCCTAAATTTTCAGAGAAAAAAGTGCTTCTGGGTCATAATTGTCCTATACTGATGCCGATAAAAATATAACCCCAACTGTAATCTGATAGGGGATTAAAAGTATATGTAAGAAGGAATAAAAAAGGCGGGAAGTAAAGAAGTCAGTTAGCAGTTTGTTAGAAGTATATGAGAGTATAAATAAAGAGTTTGTTGAGAAGGGCGGGGGAAGAGGGTTTTGTATTGTTTAGTGTGAGAGGGGGGAAGATGAGGCTTCCTTGATAGCTGTGGGAACAATTGTATTTTCTTTCATTCACTAAATACAATCAGAGGTTATTCACTGTGTTGAGTTTGTCTGGTGTGTGTTTCTACTCTTTTTCTTGACTTCTTGATTAAAGAAGTCTATCAACTTGGTCCGACCTGCTGGATCCAAATCAACGGAGAGGCAAGATGGAGAATAGGATGAGTGCACTGGAGGGAAGATTCGATTCCATGGAAGCAATGTTGATGGAGATGCGAGCAGAGATGAGAGGAAGGGCTCGAAATGGGAGTCGCGACCGTGGAAGACGAATTGTTAATCGCGATCGGGAGAAAAGAGGGAACCAGCGGAGGAGTTCGGAGGGTAGCCATTCGGTGAATGGAAGTAGGGAGACATCGGAGGAAGAACGCGATGACGTTCAGAAGAGTTGGATGAAGAGAGTGGAATTACCCACTTTCGAAGGGACCGATCCGACGGGATGGATCGCAAGAGCAGAGAAATTTTTCGAAATACAGAGTGTGACTGAAAAGGAGCAAATGAAGCTGGTGTACATCTGTATGGAAGGGGAAGCGAACCATTGGTTTCGCTTTTGGCGGAAGAAGGTTAAGAAACCTACCTGGGCGACATTGACGGAGGCGATGGTTAGGAGATTCGGAGGTAGACACCGGGGAACGATTTTCGAAAAATTAGCAGCCGTGCGACAGCGGGAATCAGTGGATGAATATGTGAGGGAATTTGAAATCCTGGTATCTCAGGATATGGGAGTAACGGAGGAACAACTGCTTGGGTATTTTTTTGCGGGACTCCAAGAAGAATTGCGGGATCTCGTTCAGCCTTACAATCCTCGCGACCTGTTAACTGTGATGGAAAGGGCGAGGGATGTGGAGCAATCGGGGTTGGTGGCGAGGGTGACCAGAGGAGGTGGGGTGAGTAAAGGAGGACCAATTTGGGGGAAGTATACCAGCAGTGCGGGCACAGTAGCTAGCACAGAGATCTATCGAGGGTCATCAGAGGGGCGCGCGAACAGTAGCGAAGGTCCGAGTCAGAAGAAAGAAGCGACGACCCTAACCGCTGGTTCTAAAGTGGAAAGCACGTCAGGCGGCGGCGGACCAAATCGCGGATTGCGAATGCTGCCGTATCCAGAATACCTTAAGAGGAGAGAGGAGGGTCGTTGTTTTCATTGTGGAGGACCTTACAGCCCTGGGCATCGTTGCGCGGAGAGGAGTCTCAAGGTGATGATCTTGGGGGCTGACGACGACGAGGCGGAAGTGGCGGAGGCAGAAGAGGAGGCGGAACAGCGATGCATGGAGTTGTCAGTGTATTCTGCTGGGGGAATCTCGCAATCGAATACGATGAAGTTGTCGAGATGGATTCGAGATCGGAGAGTAGTCGTCCTCATTGACAGCGGAGCAAGTCATAATTTCATCTCGACACTGTTGGCGGAGGAGATGGGTTTAGAGAAGGAGGAGACGACGCCCTATAGCGTTTGCCTGGGGGACGGCCAGAGAAAGGAAACGCAAGGCCGTTGCGTGGCAATTTCTTTGATACTGGACGAAGTAGAGATTAAAGAGAATTTTTATCTCTTCGAACTGGGGGGCGTCGACGTCGTGCTCGGAGTGGAGTGGCTGGCTACGTTGGGGGAAATTAGAATGGATTGGAAGCAGATGACAATGAAGTATGGCATGGCAACAAGAGAGATAGTGATAAGGGGTGATAACCGATCTTTGAAGAAGGTCGTCAATCCCGAGGCGTTGCAGAAGGAGACAGAGATTGAAACTCTAGCGGTGGTGTGGGGTATGTATCAGTCTGAAACAACAGGGGAAAAGAAGGGAGCAGAGGATTTAACCCCCATGCAGGAAGCAAATCTGGAAAAGATTTTGGGGGAGTTTGAGGGAGTTTTTGAGATGCCGCAGGGGCTTCCTCCGGTCAGAGAAGTGGACCACCAAATAACTCTTAAGGAAGGTACTGGTGCAGTGAACGTGCGACCATACAGGTATCCTCACTTAATGAAAGCTGAAATAGAACAACAGGTTCAGGAGATGTTGGGCCTGGGTATTATTCGGCCCAGTAACAGCCCATTTTCCAGTCCAGTAATTTTGGATAAAAAAAAAGATGGGAGTTGGCGTTTTTGTATAGATTACAGAGCTTTAAACAGAGTAACTATTCCCAATAAATATCCAATTCCTGTGATTGAAGAACTTCTAGATGAATTATACGGGGCTGCTTATTTTTCTAAAGTGGATCTCAAATCTGGATATCACCAGATAAGGATGAAGGAGGCAGATATATCCAAAACAGCCTTTAGGACTCATTTAGGACATTATGAGTTTTTAGTAATGCCCTTTGGCCTCACAAATGCTCCGGCCACCTTTCAAGACATGATGAATTCATTGTTGAGACCGTTCTTAAGGAAGAGTGTGCTGGTATTTTTTTGATGACATTTTGGTGTACAGTAAGTCATGGGGGATCATGAGGAACATCTTCGACAGGTGCTGAAAGTGTTAGAACAACACCAGCTGTTTGCCAACAAAAAAAAATGTGAGTTGGCAAGCGACATATTCGATATCTGGGGCACATGATATCTGAACAGGGGGTGGAAATGGATGGAGAAAAAATTTCTGCAGTGACTGAATGGCCAGCACCCCGTTGTATTAAAGAGTTAAGGGGGTTCTTGGGACTCACTGGATACTACAGAAGATTTGTCAGGAATTATGGGAAGATTGCCCGACCCCTTACGGATCTTTTGAAGAAGGGGAAGTTTGAGTGGACAAATGCCGGAGAGGAAGCCATGCAAGCTCTAAAAAAGGCAGTGACCACTGCTCCGGTTCTGGCTCTGCCAGACTTCTCACAGCCTTTCCAAGTTGAATGTGATGCTTCGGGGAAGGGAATAGGAGTTGTGTTATCACAAAATAGGAGGCCTATTGCTTACTACAGCAAGGCATTATCGGAGAGTTCGTTGGGGAAGTCAGTGTATGAGAAGGAATTGATGGCGCTGGTATTAGCTATTCAACAGTGGCGTCCCTATTTGCTGGGAAAAAAATTTAGTGTCTATACAGATCAAAAGAGTTTGAAGTATTTACTTGAGCAACGCATAACGACTCAGAACCAGCAAAATTGGTTGGCGAAACTCATGGGCTATGAGTTTGATATACATTACAGGATGGGGGCATCCAACAAAGTTGCGTACGGGTTATCCAGAAAGGGAGAAGAAGGGGACGAAGGAGAAAGGACGCTGTTAATGATAACCAGGCCCTATTGGCCTGACTACCAAGAAATAATAGACGAAGTGGAAAAAGATGCGGGGTTAAAGAAAATAATGGGAGAAGTGAAGGAAGACCCAGATTCACACCCTGCTTATACGTTGGAGAATGGGAGACTCCATTATAAGGGAAGGTTGGTGCTTTCAGCAAAGTCAGAATGGATTCCGAAAATCCTTGCAGAGTTTCATGATACTACGCTTGGGGGACACTCGGGTGTCTATAGAACCTATAGAAGAATTGGCCAAGCTTTTCACTGGATGGGCATGAAAAAAAGGGTGACCGACTACGTAGCCTCTTGTCTTATCTGCCAGCAACATAAATATATGACGTCATCTCCGCAGGGATTGTTGCAGCCATTGCCTATTCCCAAGGCCATTTGGGAAGAGATAAGCATGGACTTTGTGGTCAAATTACCAAAATCTCAAGGCTTTGAATCAATAATGGTGGTAGTGGACAGGCTGAGTAAGTATGGGCATTTCATACCCATCAAACATCCACATACAACCAAGATAATTGCAGAGATTTTTGTAAAGGAGATAGTACGTTTGCATGGAATTCCTATATCGATTGTTAGTGATCGGGATCCCACGTTTGTTAGTACATTCTGGACGGAATTGTTCAAAATACAGGGTACCCAATTAAAAATGAGCACCGCCTACCACCCAGAAATGGATGGGCAGACAGAGGTTTTAAATAGAGTGTTAGAGACCTACTTGAGGTGTTTCTGTTCGGAACAGCCCAAGGCTTGGAGCAATGTGTTGCCATGGGCTGAATACTGGTATAACACCAGTTATCAAGGGGCTTCGAAATGTACCCCGTTTGAAGTAGTTTATGGAAGAAAGCCCCCGGTAGTAACCAAGTTCATCCCGGGAGAAACAGTGGTGGAAGCTGTGGTGCAAGATTTACAGACGCGGGATGAGGCTATTTCACAGTTACAATATCATTTGACCCGAGCCCAGGAGCGGATGGTCCAGTATGCAAATAAGAAGAGAAGAGAGTCTAGCATAAAAGAAGGGGATTGGGTTTTTTTGAAAATAAGACCTCATAGGCAAGTATCTATGCCGGTCAAGTTGCATCCCAAATTATCTGCCAGATATTATGGCCCTTTTCTGGTGGAAAAGCAAGTGGGTCCAGTGGCTTTCAAACTGCAGTTGCCTGCCACTGCGAAGATACACCCGGTGTTTCATGTATCACAATTAAAGTTGGCTGTGGGGGAGCATAAGGTGGAAGGGGAGCTACCAGTAGGATTGCAGGCGGACGGCCCATTATATAGACCCTTAAAAGTACTACAAAGAAGAGGAAGAAATGAACAAGGGGAGGAGACCACTCAAATATTGGTTCAGTGGCAAGATGGAGGGGTAGAGGGAGCGACTTGGGAGGATGAAACATTTATCAATCAGCAATTTCCTGATTTCAACCTTGAGGACAAGGTTGTTGAAGAGGAGGGGAGTATTGATAGGGGATTAAAAGTATATGTAAGAAGGAATAAAAAAGGCGGGAAGTAAAGAAGTCAGTTAGCAGTTTGTCAGAAGTATATGAGAATATAAATAAAGAGTTTGTTGAGAAGGGCGGGGGAAGAGGGTTTTGTATTGTTTAGTGTGAGAGGGGGGAAGATGAGGCTTCCTTGATAGCTGTGGGAACAATTGTATTTTCTTTCATTCACTAAATACAATCAGAGGTTATTCACTGTGTTGAGTTTGTCTGGTGTGTGTTTCTCCTCTTTTTCTTAACTTCTTGATTAAAGAAGTCTATCATAATCTGATAGAACTTAATATTCAATGTATCACTAAGAAAAATGCAGTTCAGCTCCATATACTAGAGATATTCTCTAGAACAAAATCAGAAAAGACAAACAAAGAAGAACACAGAAAACAGGATATCAAACCAGATACACAACCACTCCTCCATGCCGAAAGCCTCTGCTTCCCACTAAAATCCTTATATGATTATTTCCTCAAGTTCCAGTCACACCCCTGCATTTTTCCTCTTATAATCCCCCTCACAATTCTCCAATATCCTTTTCCAGTTGTCCAAACTGGTAATTTAGTTATTGTTAGAATATTTACCCTATTTATCATCATTATATTGTGTCTAGTATATATAGTAGTACCTAGGTCTGCAGCTAGGATTATCCTATTTATCATGTATTTTTGTATCATAACTTTCTTATATATAGAATGAGAGTGAGGGATTTTTCAAGCCCTCAATAATTATTTTACAGTTTCAATCTCAAGTGTTATTTCACTCCTCCAACCAATTTCTCTGCAAGCTCCTATATTCATAACCACAGGTTGGCTATATGACTGCAAGCTCCTATATTCATAATCCAGTGGCCCAAATTTGGTTTTATCTTACATTTTATTATCTTTTAAATATAAGAAAAACAAACAGTGAGACACTTTTTCCATTCTCTCCGACTGCAGGGAATTCAAAAAGAAATTGCCACTAATAAAGAACATAAGATATGAAAACAAGAAATATCTGCACAAAGATGGCATTATCTAGTCCCTACTGTTAAATTTCAAATCAAACCTTCGATAACCTTAGTGAATAAAAGCACTGTAAAATTTGAATCTCAAATCTGGAATATTTGAATAAAACAAGACATTTCTAGATATCATTTTAAGAAATGGAACTAACAAAAGCTGAATAACATTTTTACAAAGTACATTTCTGGAACAATCGCATTCCAGTCAACCTCATGCTTTCTCTTAGACATTGTTGAAGTAGTATATAAAACATAGCGCCACCAACAAAAGAAGCTAAAAAACACTTCATCATTCTAGGCAAATCATACCATACACAGTCAACTTAAGATGTCTCCTAATCACTGTTAAGTAAAAATGGTCGCTGTATATTTGTAAGCTGTCTCACATTTAATGTATAGCTTCTAGGACATAAGAATGTTTTCTTATGACACTACTTTTTATTCTAAGATATAAGAATGTTTTATTCTGCCACTATTTTTTCTTTGAACATTTGCTAATATTTTGGTTGAAAAGGAAAAAGAATCACATGATCTTAAGTTGTATACCCTGTTCACTCTTCTCATTGAATCCATTTGGTCACCCATTTCTTTCCGCCGCTTTCGAAGAGCAGCATTACGAAATAACCTCCGTTCATCCTCATGCTTGACAGCAGCAGCTGCAGCTCTAAGAGCTGAAAAGGAATTCAAATTACTTTGTCACAAAAACTAAACAAATATATAGCAGTGAGCAAAAAGCACAAAAAAGATATAGCAAAACCAGAAATAAGGCTATATATAACATGTGTATTAGTGTATATAGTGCAGATGGATAAGATATAAACTACAAAAGAAAATGGAAAATACCAAGATTAGGGATCAAAGAACCAGTTTCAATTTCTGTATTGCAGAGAGTACATCTGGACTGTGACAGAAACAATAATTGTAAGTATGATTCTTGTCTCTCCCCATCTAAAAGTTTAATTACATAATGAGAATGAAAAGTAATAAAAACGAGACGATGCTAGTACAAGCAAAATCAGAATCCAAAATGTATGGAGGTACAAATACCGAGAAAACAAGTTTAAATACACAGCATAATCTGGTAGAATTTGATACTGGATTTGATTGCAAAATCGACAGCGTTAATTAGCTTAAAGTAGTTAACATTTTGTTATAAAAATTAAATGTTAACATTTAGAAGACCAATGCAATATTTAAGCTTATTAACTTGGGATGTTCCCGTAACTTTGATATTTGCTGGATGTATCTGTATGCAATTGTGACTACCAATAGATTTGTCAAAGATTCTACAATCTTATATCAGCTCCATAATTTCCACAACTCACAAGGTTTCAGATACTTCAAATCTAAGTATTAACTAGTGATTCTCTTCAGTACACTGAATTCATGACTATTATTCACAATATTGTAAGCAGCTGACCCATCAATTCCAATTTTACACCAACCTTTTATTCCTAACATCTACAAATTATTATATAGAGAGCATCATAGACTTAATCTTTGCACTCAAGCAAGTATCAAGAAAAACATGTGCAATTGTGTCATTATGCCAGTATCACGTCATGTTCATCCTGCTATTGACTGCTTGCAAGTAAGTCCTACTATGTCCACAGATGGTTCAAATGCATAAATGCCGCTTTCATGGGCAATGGACCATATTTCTTAATACAGATATAACCTATATATGTTTTAGAAGACAGAGATAGGAAAGAGTCCTGC
Organism: Vigna angularis; assembly: GCF_016808095.1. Taxonomy (NCBI): domain Eukaryota; kingdom Viridiplantae; phylum Streptophyta; class Magnoliopsida; order Fabales; family Fabaceae; genus Vigna; species Vigna angularis. The sequence goes on from NC_068974.1 coordinate 38,562,921, forward strand.
TTACTGTTTCAATAACTCTCCTCAGCATGAGACCACCAAAAGAATGTCCACATGAGACAAACATGGCATCTTCAAGGAATGTGCCACTGGAAAACAAAATTGGAAGAGGAAAGGAAAATAGATATCAGAGTTAGATTAGATCTTAGTACATCCTTAAACATAATCATAATAAATGAAAAGGACGCAAAATGAGGCAATAGCCCAAAATGCAAGTTAAGAGAAGAAAAGCTTAACATATGACCAGAAAATGCTAACAAAAAAACACAAATGTTGCATTAGATATTAAAAGATCCACAATTAAAATTGCTGTAACAAACAAGTCAATTGACTTAAAAACCAACCCAAAATTTCAAATTCCAACTCTGCAGTTTTCCTTAATCCAGTGTTATCTATAGCTTCATTGTGCAACATAGGAAAGTCAAATATCAAAGACCAATTTCTCTTCTCCATATTACATCGTGAAATTTTGATTGATGCCATTGATAATATCATGTATATTACATCGTTAAATTTATTGCATGTCTTTTTAAAAAATTGCACACAAATCATAATAAACGGAGGAAATGTGCACTACATCAAATTTCAGAATATAAGATTTCAAAAAAAAAAGTAGTCAATGCCAAAGCTTTGGGCATACAATGCTCAAACAGCATGGTGTCACTTTCATGTATTTCTGCAATTACACTACACACGACCATTACAAAACTTAGCATAATGCTTTTATGTATTTGTCAAAGAGTGGAATTATTAACTTTTAAGTTTTAATAAACTTTCATGTTATAGCAACTTTTATTTTATTTTTTCAAGAAATTTAGAAAGATCTGTGAGACTATATGTTTGCAAGCAATAAAAGTGGGAGGAACGAAAAAGAGAAAGAAAACATGGATAACGATGTTTTTCCTTTGTTTGGTTTGAGAGAAAGTGAAAGGAAAAAGAGAAAAATAGCTGACTTCAACAGACAAAAACATTCTAACTCTTCTTTCCTTTGACTTTCCCTCCAATCTGAATCTCAAACTTTTCTCTCTCATCTCATGCAACAACAGCGTTAATAATAAATCATATAACAACATAGCATTAATATCATGCCTCTCAAACAAACTGCTAAATCAGTTGGGGAGTTGATATTAATGTGGTAAACTACACTTACGATAAAGGATCTGATAGAACACTTCTTAATGATGGCTCCTTGTTCATACTGTGTTGAGCAGCAACCTGAAAATAGAAGGATTATAAGTGTCCACATACATAAAAAAAAAAGAAAAAAAAACAGGGAAATAGTGCTAGAAGTTTTACGAGAAGAATCATTACTTATGCAAGAGCTCTTATAAATGACAGGGAGACAAGAACAAGACCATTACAATTTTCTGATTAGCTGGCCTCAATGGTTAACCAGATCTTCCAATGCCAACAAGCTTACAGACAAAAATACTAGACATGTAAACTTCATTTACAAATAAGTGAAACTCGAGAACTACACTCAAATTACTTTAAAAGATCAATGCAGTCAGCAACTAGGCATAGGACACAGGACAGCTTACACAAAGGACTAGTGTGTGTGTGTGTGGGTATAGCATCCCATTGCAAGAGCTTAATTTTCAGTTTTGGTCTCACAGAAGAACACTGGCAAACAAACACGGAAGAAGCAACAGCGTAATCCAATGATCTTAACATTCCACATTTTGTGTAGAAAATTGAAATTGAATTGCAAAAAAATTTATTAGGCACATTATAGTAAAATCCAAGCGAAAACAATATTACAAAAGAAAATGAAGTGTAGACATTGTTTTAGATTAATTTGCTGTAAACTGTATTCTGCTTTCTGTTAAGATATTTCATATTAGAAAGAATCTCGGTGGGTCTAGATAGAGAGGAACTCCAATGGTTTTTGCAGCTTACAGTTGGCAAGAATATGAATGACAAGATTTTGATTAGTTTATAGTTTTACAAATATCTGAAGTATTTGTTTGGGTAAAAAAGAATTCGGTATCTTGAAAGGTACCACTTTACACTTCCATATATTATGGTTAGAATCTTCTTTTGTTTATCAGATCATGACCCGTGTGGGAGGACTTCCATTATTCATATTAAATAAAATAGTAGGAGAGATAACTTACATCAGCATTATCACATCTGCTGCCTATCAATTCTTCAGCAGCAAGGTCATCCATAAATTGGCTTACAGAAATTCGAACATAACTTTGGGGAATAATATGGCCAGCTGCTGCTATTGGGGAACAATCTAATATAGCATTGCCCAGTGGCATGAGTCTATATGCAAGAGAAGTCCTACACAAAGCGTAAGAAAGTACCTGAATAAGTTCCTTGGAAATCTTATCAACCACAAATACAAAACGTTTTAATATATATATATATATATATACACACACACATATATATAGTTATATTTGGTACCTTCCTCCACCATTAGGGCTCAGAAAATAATCAGGAGAAGCTCTATATGATGCTGCAGGTCGTAGACCAGCAGTAGCATAACTAAGTGCCTTTCCTGTTATCAGTAAAAGATCTCCAGGCCCAGAACCACTGTCTGCCAGATACCAGCGCCCACTGGGGTCACATATCTAGAGAAGAAAACAGAGATTGTTTATAAAACTGGGAAGATAAATCAACTCATAAACCCACCAATCTTTAACTTGACACCAAACAAAATTGCCCAAAGGTTAGAAAATAAATATTGGACAATGGCACGAGAGAGTAAATTTCGTGGGACCTAATGCTAATTATTTTTTCTTTATCGAACTAAGACACTTGCACTCTCTACTTGTTCATCTATACAAAACAATGTAAAAGACACCTGAAGACCAGGAGTGTCAGAAGAAATCAACGTCAACAATCCCTTTTCAACTTCACCATTCATGGTAGGCTTACCACCTCCAATGGCACCTCTTCCATTTTGCAAAGAAGAATTTGAGTATGTTGCAACAAGAACTGACGATGACACCTCATTAGCAGGCAACGGAGAATCATCAAGCAAATGGTTAAAAACGCTGCACAAAGCAAATCTGTCTTGTGAGCAAACACACATGATAAAAAAACTGGAAAGAAATTAACAATAAGCCAATACACAACAACGAAACAGTTAAACTAAAAATGGAAGGTAATCCATCACAATATATGTTCCTTACTCGCTTCTAAGACGTAAATATCTTGCAATGGCACTCAAGGCAGATCGAGACACCTTTCCCATGCATCGATAAATATCAGCCATGCAGGGGGGAGAATAATCCCAATCCTCCAAAGCCCTGAAACCATAAAATAAAGGTAACAAAAAAGGATTAAGCCAAACTCATCCCAAAACAACAATTTTCTATCAAAATACTAAAGCTCCAGACCAATCAAGCAATAACTACTAGTACCCTGTCTGAATAAACTTCTCCATGCACAATCACTGAATAAAAAAAATAACTATGCAAGAGACATTTGAGCACTAAATTCATGAAGAGATTAAAAATTAATTTAAGCTTGTAAGCACTTATAAAATTAAGCTTCCCTGGTATGTCAAAATCAACTTCTCTAGAAGCACTTAACTTTCGCAGAAACTTTCTCATCAAATCTAAATTAAACAAAAGCTAGAGGATCTATTTAAATAAGGTTCCCCACAAGTACTTTTAGGAGATGTACTTTTAAAGTTGAAATTAACTTGTGCATAAATTAAAATTAACTTGTACAGAAGTCAAAATCATTTTTAAGAAAAAACTAATGTAAGAGAACTTCTTCAAGATAACTTATGTATAAGTAAATCTTACAAAGAAGTGCTTACATAATCTTCCCCTACAAGTACTTCTGGAGTTCACCCAAACAAAGACAGAGTAGATAAGTTCATTTTAGCTTATTTGAGGAACCTCAACTCAATTTATCTCTCTTATGTCCGTCTACTGTAATTGCCAAGGGAGAAATTTATTTATACCTTCCTGCTCTGTACATGTAAACCCCACGGCTACCCTTTCCAACACCAAGTTGGGCCCTACTTCTGAAAAATAACCGTGCACCTTCCAAGCCGCATCGCATCAGAGCAGTGTCCTCGCTCCCCAATTGGATCAACGCGGCATTGTGCCGCAGCAGAGACCCACACAGCGCCTCCATTGCTCTCAGATACGACCCCGCCGGTGCCCCGTCATAGGGGGCAATGTCCGAGAGGCGGACTCTCACCAGCGGACACGTCGGTACCGCCGTCAAAGCAGACTCCACCGCCGTAACCGGCAAGGGATGCGAGGTGAGCGGGGGTTGGCGGAGGGGAGCGACGACGGAGAGCGGCGACTGCGAGGAAGGCGACCTAATGGAAGTGGCGGCGGGGGTTGTGGTGGCGGCGGCGACGGTGGAGGTGGAGGATTGGGGAATTTTTAAGTGCGGCACCAGTGCAGAAGGATTCTGCTGTTGCTGTTGTTGCTGCTGCTGTTGCATGATCACTACCATCAATCATTCTGAACCGTCTTCGGGTATATGACTGATGGATGACTCGGTTAGGGTTTCTGAGTTCGTTGGGCTCTGTGATCCATTTTGATGGCGCCCCACTCACACGTTCATGTTTTTTGCTTTGTGTTTTTGCCTTTACCTGTGGAAGTTGCGGAACTCCTCTCTTCTACCAGGGTTTTTTTTTTAGCTCACACCGGAGAGAAGATCTAACTCACTTTCTAAAAAAATATTAAATTAAATTAGGGAAAATTATCCTAAATGAGATTCACGTCATCTCTCCTTTTAAAGTAGGGATTCAGACTGTAGAAGAACTAGCTGAGAAAAAGTAACTGAAAATTAAAAATTTCGTTTAAATGGGTGTATTAAATCCATAAATTTTACAAATAAACAAAGTTTGTAAAATGAAATATTTTCTTATTGTTATTTACAAAAATAAGACTGTTATTTAAATCAATTATTTTGAAAGACTGATCATATGAGTGGTTTGCTGAAACAAACAAAGTTCTTAAAAAAAATCGCATTTATCAAACATAAATTAAATTATTTTACAAAAATTCCATTTATAATTTACTTGACATGTTTTTGCCAAACACACACTTACTTATGTTTTTAATAATATATATATATATATATATATATATATATATATATATATATATATATATATATATATTATAAATAAAGGGTTTTTTTTCTATCACATTATTTCCCAATTTTACCTTTTAAATATTTTTTAAACTTAAATAATTATCTTATTAATTTTAGTTATATTTTTTAAAAACATTCATCTATTTTTTAATTTGAATGTTTTTAAAAAATTAATATATTTTTTATCATAAAAATATTTACAAAATAAATAAATTATTTAAAATAAAATTATAAAATTATTTATATCTGATTTTAGTGTAATGTTGGTTTCTAATCATATACACTTTTACATTTCTTAACTATTGGGAGAGAAAGAAGACAAGTGGTACTTGATTTTTCTCGTTCTTTGGCTTTTCCTTTCTTAAAACTTCATTCCTCTTTATTCTAGTCTCAATTTCATTTTTCATTTTCATCTATTTCAAAAATTAAGCAGCATCATGTTAATGTTTAATTAAATTAAATTATATGTGATGAATTTGGATGGAAAAAAGTTATATGCATGACGATGTGATAATTTAAGACTATACAATAATAATATAATGTATGAAGTGTGTGTAAATATTGTATGTACATTATAGTGTTTGTATTTCTTTTTCTTTTGGATCGATACAAATGGAATGACTTGAAGAGTAGTCTTTTCTAGAAAGGAAAACTATCACTTGTGTCTTAATGTGAGGTATATAAATGATAAAGGTTGTCATAAGATTATTCTGAATTTTTTAGTTATTGAAAGCAAATAGATACAAATAATTACTTGAGAGACTTCACAGGTTCAAATCTAGAGTGTCAATAATAGTTGTATTCGAGAAAATGGATTGGAGAGTCACTTGTAGACATTATAAATATAGTTTTTAGGAGGTTAAGTAATCTACATGATTTCATGGTACTAGCCTATTCATCTGTTTGTTCCAGGGTTTGACTATGGTTATTAGAATGTGAATAAGTTACAAGAATTTCCATGATGTTAATTGTATGATTTGAAAATACTAAGTGATTATTTTCATAGATTCTTTTTTACTTTGTTATTTTTTATTTAAAACTTAAAGTTTTAAATTATTTTTAGTTTATTTTATCTTATTTATTATAATTTAGAATACAATTATATTTTATATAAAACTAAGTGATTAATGTAATTTATGAGAAATATTACAATACATAGATTATATATTATGTTACGTTTGTTTGATATCAAATTTGAAATACTTTAAAGCAGTAGAGTGGTTATACAATTGTGTTGCACATATTTCATTTGTTTTTTAATACAAATTAAGAACATTTTTTTTTAATTTAATTCCAACGAAAGGAAACGGAGACATTAAATAGATATATTTTGTATCATACATTATAAACAATTCAAATCTAAAAAATGTTATACAATAAATAAGAGACTTTTGTTCTATTTCTCCTTAAACTATCACCATAAACTAACGAGACTTGTGTATTGGGATACAAACAAAGTCTTACATCGATTAAAAGAAGAATTAGATATGAGTTTATATATACATAGATACTTACATTGGTAAGATAACTATTGAAGTGGTAACAAAAGCAAATTCATAAACACTTTATCCAAAGTGAACAATATCTTATTAATGTGAAGATATATGTATATTGAATTTTCCCAATATGATCTACTTTGAAATCACATCTTCTGATAATAATTTTTTAGTTGTCTATAGTTTGTTCCATGTATAAATGTTTAGTGCACAAGTTAACAATTTTTTTTATTTAGACAACATTCTACCCACGTTTTTTTTTTCAACCTTAAAAACATCCCTAAAGTTCTCAATGAAAAAGATTTACAACGTTTCATTTTTATCAAACGAAAAAAATAGTGAACATCATTGGAAAATGCAAAAGTATGACTAAATATTGTCAAAGTGAATTTTATTTTCCATAATTTTGAATAAAGTTCTATTCAAAGTAATGAGTGGTTGAAATTTATCATACCAAAATTAAGATTTAAATAAAAAACAAAAAAAAACAAACTATTAAAACTTCAATCTCATTTCTACGCAGTACATAAAAAACTACCTCGTAACGAGAAAATAATACTATGTTAAACGACTCCAACAATGTTTTAACTTTAAAATAATTTTATACTTTTTATGTTTGTATTAAACTATTATTTATATTTAGTCTATTTAAAACTAGTGAAAATACATAATTAAAGAATATCAAAAAGCATTATAACTCACAAATAAAACTCAATATTTTCAAACATATCGTAAGTACACATATTTAAAGCATATTTAATCAAAAGTTCATATTATATTAAATCACAATTCAACACGAGCACATATAATTAACCAAATAGATTAATTTAAAACAAGTATAATTAGTCTTTATCACGTGTGAAAATAACTTTTAACAACTTTGGCTGTCTAAAACACCTTCTATCTTACATGGGTTCTATTTACATAAAATGACATCACAAAATGATCAACACCTATCACAAGAATCATTGATAAACAAAAAATTATATTAATGATTCAAAAAACACAAGTAAACAAGAAAACCTCATCTATAAAACAAAAACAATTAATCATAAAAGAAAGAAAAAATAACTAAATACTTGAGTAACAGAATTAATTGGTCTCGAATATTCAATCAGAAAAATAAAAAAAAATAAATCAAAAAAACACTAAAAATAATTCGTAAAAAAATAATGTATTTTAAATCAATAAAATTTGTTTATAATTTTTTTATTTTCATAAATTATTTTAATATTAAAATAAATAAATTTTATTATTTTTAAATTACCGTGAATTCTAAAATACTGTAACATCCCAAAAATACAGTAAAAACCATATAATAGAATTAATTACATTTAATAATGAACCAGTTCAGTTTTATACTAAACAAACGAACGATTTTGGCCGAACGGCCTTACATAGGGTTGCCCAAAAGTAAACTGTACAAGATTTAGGGAATCATGACCAAACGACTTACAAGAGTCAAATTACCGATCGGTCAAATAACAAAAAAAGGAAAGGAAGTGACTGACCGAACGGTCACTTCATGCTAAACTACTAACTACAAACCGAACGTCCTACGGTTCGGCCTTTACTTCAACTTCCACTAGGTTCGCATCTTCCAAATTTTCTTCTTCCAGCGCCTCTTCAAGTAGCGCGCTTCCATCTGCTCACATCCACACGGATGATCATTGCAATGACAAGACGGACGTACAACAAGACAACACAAGGAAAACGCAGGGTAAGCTTATGTAATTTAATTCAAGAAAATAACATACGTTTATCAATTCAAACACATCAAGTACATTTCAACATACTTATACAAACAAGGCCTATTACTAGACTGACCGTCTAGACTATATGAATTCTGTGTAGCTACGACGTTCGTGTACCCGGGTGATGTAGTAACTGGAATTCTCATCAGCTGCCACCCGAGGTTAGTCCATTCCGTCCAAAGTACCCCTAAGGACTAGGACCTCCTGCCGTTCCCACACATGATCTACCCTCCTCTACGTGAGGACGAGTACTCACGGAACATCAGGATGAACGCCCAGCTAAGCATTTCCACATTCATACTTTACCAAATTTCAATATACATTCAAGAGTCGTTCCTCTCCGGAACGCTCGTTCAAATCCACAATCTTACATTCATCTCATATACTCTTCATCCTTTATAACCTTTCACTTAGGTGTCATTTTCATCATCCTTTCTAAACATATAAAATAACGAACGTTCCGCCCTCTTCATAACGAGAACGAACGATAGAAACGAGACCGATAAAATCTCTCGTTCCAGAATGGAATAAGACCAAGAGAATTACTTTTAGATTTGAGAATATCTCGAGTACAATAATATACCAAATATGACGAACGTTATTTACATAGTGAATCAGTTAAATGAACTGACTCTCGTGAATTCAAACCCATACTCAAACAATAATTTAAGTACAGGGGCTCAAGGTCGGATCCAATGAAGGTAGACACGTCAGAACGTTAAATAACCATATTTAGAATCATTCGTATACAGAAACCGAATGTCAGTCAGTGACCGAACATGGTAAGAATATGTTACTGAAAATTTGGGACGAACGCTATTTCATCAAGATTGATTATACAAGAAATGGGTACGAGCGCTTGGTATAAGACCGAGCACTACTCCTTACGAGCGCTAGGTGTGAGACCGAGCACTAATAAACTTATAATAAAAGGATTGATAATTATATTAAGTTACTATTGAAGTGGTGTTTACGAACAACAATAATATACAAGTACATATACATATATTAAGTTTATCACATTAGATTCAGGCCCCACTATGCTTGGCCGAACGCTCAAGCATAGTATTACCACACGAAGGCACTCGTCCTACACTAGGATTATCTCCAAATGAAAGAATCCCGTTTCAACTAGGTTTACTAGGAAAACCGAACGGTCAATGACCATTCAGTAACGAACGTACTTTATCATAGTGAAATCTCATATACAGAATCTTTTACATTCAAACTCATTTTTCTTAACTTATAACTTCATAACTTCAAAACTTTATAGAATTTCTATCGTAATCAATTTTCATATATCATACAGTACATATCATATAAGTTTCATATATTTCATACATTATAACCTAATTCATTCATATTTCATTTCATCTCATCCAATAAACGAACGTTCATTCCATACAATCATATCAACCATCATGCATCAAAATCATTCAATCAACTAAACGAACGTTCAGACAGTTCAACAGCAAACAAATCAAATTAAATTAAATAAGCTTCCCTTACCTCTAGTGTGAACGTACGTCCTTCAGACTAAATCTCAGTTCGCAGAAATAAGATTTCTTCTACCCTCAACGCTCAACCAAACTCTTCAAACTAAAACAAATTACAGAAAACCAAGATTTGGTTCAGATAAGGTGACCGTATGCAACCAGAGCTTGGCTTGCATGTTCATACAAACGAACAACTAAAGACGAGAAACTTACCAGTTTCAGAATCCAGAACTGTTCGGTTTAAGTAGAAGCTTGGGACGTCGGAAATGCTCCTACGGTGCCTGAATGATGATCGGAGAAGGGGAATGGTGAGTTTTCTTAGAGAGAAGACAAGGTTTCTAGTGAGAAGGGGGAGAAAATGAAAAGTTCAAAGTTTGGGAAGGAGGGTGCATGCAGAGGAGAGTGGGACGGAAGTTTCAGAAAAATCATTTTCTTCCCACGTCCAAACGAGCGTCCGCTCTCCTGCCGACACCTGCCTTCCACTATCTGATTTCAGAATCTTCGGGGATTGACACCTGGCGTCCGCGCAGAGGATTTGGGTGCGTTTTAAATGACTGACAAGGAGGATTTTGGGTTGAAATTTACGAGATCTGACAAATACCATATTCTACTCCTTTACAGTCACTAAATAAAGTACGAAAAATAATTTTTTTTAAATTAATAAAAGCATGAATATTATTTATAAATAGCTACTTTGAACACAATTAATGATAATTTATTAAGCATGGTAGACGAAAGCAAGTTTATTTTTCTTCTATTTTATTTTTAACTTAAAAAATAGATAAATATTACTTTACCCTAAATTTAATACCAAATTTTGTTATTATACGAAATACGAAAAGTAACATAAATAAAAATAAAAATAAAAAATTTGGAGTGAGTAAAAAAATATATTAAGGATTGGCATTGGAGGCGAAGAAGAGGAACAGTGAGAGTGTTGAAGGAGTGAGGAGAAGCGATAAATCGCAGATCTAACCAACAACACAACACAGTGCTGTTTCTTTCCTCCGATTCCGGGTACGAGCATTTCACTTCTCTATCCTTCTTCTCTATTCGTTCATTTGCCCATAATTTCATTTTCTTCGACCAAAACCTTTCAATTCTCATTTTTCTTCCACGTTCCCCCTTTTCTATCGATTGTTACACCACCGTTTTGTTTTTCAATTGTTATCATGTTACGAGTTTGCGCACTGTACGAATTTTCAGCCTGACGAAACTTCCCTAAGCATGCGTTTCAACTCAACAATCTCTTATCATGCCTTTTGTCCTGTGATTTGCGCCCCTTCGATTACCACGCTGTTTTTTTTTTTTGGAAAAACTAGTTTGAAGTTTTTCATCATATTGCTTAATTTCATCCCTTAAATCCGATGTCTGTTACTAATTTAAATTTTTTGTTCACTTTATTGTCGAACTTCTCGAATAGCCCTGGTTAGGTTAGGGTTGTGATAGCTTTTGTGTTTTCCTCAGAGGTTAGTCAATTACTGGTCGGGAAACCGTCTTTATTCGTATGTGTGCGTAAGGAAAACTAACTTGGCTTGCTCCTTTTTCAGAGCTCTGGTGGTTCGGTTCTGGTTGCTTCTGATTCATGAGATTAAGGCCCCATGGCAACCCATCCTGGAAAACAAGCTCCTTCGAATGGGTCTGTCTATGTATGCAACTTGCCCTACGGGACCGACGAAAATATGTTGGCTGAATATTTTGGCACCATTGGATTAGTGAAGGTATGGGGTCTCTGCATCAAGCATGCCAATCATTCAAATTTACGTTATCATGTTTTCAAAACTGTTTTCCTACTCAAAGAAAGATGATAAATATTTTTACCTTGGCTGGGTTGGAATCTTATATTTTTATGTAATAAGTGTTCATTTGAATTCGAATTTTGGTTTTTGTCCTTGCAAAATGAGGTTTACTTGAGAATAGTTTAAAATTTTCAGTTTCATAATTGATTTGCCCTTTTTTCCACTTCTGTCTCGTTCCCTTTCTTCTCCTTTTTTTTCTGTGTTGCATTATGTTTTGCAACTTTTAGTCCAATTTCATTTATAATTCATGCTATGCAGAAAGATAAACGTACTGGGAGACCAAAAATATGGTTATATCGAGACAAAGAGACTAATGAACCAAAGGGAGATGCTACTGTGACGTATGAAGATCCACATGCTGCTATAGCGGCTGTTGAATGGTTTAACAACAAAGATTTTCATGGCAATATAATTGGCGTTTTTATAGCAGAGTCAAAAAACAAGGATGATCAAACTTATAATTCAGCAGGAGTAGAACCAGTAGTTGCTGGTACTGTTGTTGGATTAGAGGAAACTACCAAGGATGTTAATGGTGGTAGTGGAAGAGGTAGAGGCCAAAATGATCCTTCAGGCAAAGCATGGCAACAAGATGGCGATTGGTTGTGTCCGAATACAAGGTCTGTGATATGAAATTGGTGAGCAGCTCTTTCTTGCTCTTGTACTCACTTATTCAGTCATTTTAGATGATTTAGTGCAGATAGAATAACATTACTTTCTTGTCATAGCAGTTGCTCCAATGTGAACTTTGCTTTCCGTGGTGCGTGTAACCGCTGTGGAACTGCTCGTCCTGCTGGTGCTTCTGGAATTTCAGGGGCTGGTGGCCGTGGCAAGGGACGTGCTGCTGGACAAGAACCAGGGGGTGTTGGCCGGCCAGTTGGTGGAGGACTATTTGGTCCAAATGATTGGCCCTGTCCAATGTATGATTGTGTTGCATTGGCCTTGTGTGCTTTTTCTTTTGTATCTGATTTCCTTATAAATATTTTGTTTTACTTTTTTATTTACATTTGAATGTCATTATTTTAGTGGTAACACATACACTTTTCTAATAATTTTACAAAACTTGCTGCTTAGCTACATCAATTGGATTACTTTTGTGTTATGTTATTTTTGAAGAACTGTTAGCAAACAATTTAAAACATCTTCAAATTGATTTTTTATGGTAAAATGTATGTTTATGTGCATGGGGTACACAAACCTAACCTATATGCATGCATTATGAGGGCCCAAACAGAAGTTACCAGTTCCTGTTTAATTGACGCAGTTAATAAAAAAATCCTTCTTTTGCACTTGGTTGGATTCAAGAGGTTTGTTAAACATTTGCAATAAATTAGCTATACCCACATTTATGATCCTATTCCTGAGTGTGTTAGCTTTTGTCTTAACTTTTCTATCACATTCCAGCCAAATATATCATCCTGTCTGCTGCTATTCAAGTTGTCTGTCAATTTTAAAGAAGTCCAGCAACCATCATTTGATCCAGTATTACTTTGGTGGCATTTCCAAACTCGAGTCACAAGAGATCAGATCATTATGCTACTGCTATGGACAATTTGGTTTTCAAGAGACTGTTGATACTAAAACGATAGATTACAACTTTGGCATGGGGTTTTATTTGAAAATAATCACTGTTAACTTCTTTGACTATTTTGTAATCCTTTCTTGGGTTTAGGTTGCAACACCAGCTCTTGAACCTGTCCTTACTTGGTCCTTGTGGTGATTGGCTTTGTGTTTTCATAAATTTTAATTCCAGTTCTTACAATAATGTGTGGCAACATTACATACTTCTGTGATTTTGGTGTTCATTACTTGTTGGCTATGGTTTATGGAATAATTTCTGTTCCGTCCCTACTAATTTTTGTATCAACTAAGTTTCTTCATTTCTTGAGAGTCATATTTTACTTAACACCTGTTTGAGGTATTTATACCTGATTTTCAACTTGCATGTCACTTGTGTACACTTTTTGTGTTTTTGAAAATAAAATTAGTGTAATGAATTGCCTTTATCATGCTCTTTTTTCTTAGGTGTGGCAATATCAACTGGGCGAAGCGGACTAAATGTAATATTTGCAATACAAATAAGCCTGGGCATAATGAGGGTGGTGTAAGGTATTTTTTGATTTTTTTATGCCTTCTATTTCTAATTAAGTACACAGGGGCTTATGGAGAAAATGCTTTTTTTTTTCCGTTGTGATAGATAGATACTTGTTTGCATGATTGATTCAGCTTATTCTAGAGAAATCATCATTTTTTTGCCAGCTTTCTACTAGAACTTTTGAAAAGCAAGCAATTATTTTTCCAGAAAAAAGGTAAACCAAACATGCATGTCATGTCATAATGTGGTAGTTATATTTGAAGGCAAATTATGATGTACACATTATCACGCATTATGTACAAATGTAATTTGATTTGTCTCTTTATATATCATTTGAGCATTGCCCTTGTCATTTTGTGGCATTGCACTTTTAATCCAGTCAGATTTTAGAAATTAAATTTTAGAAGTCTAGTATAGCCATATAAATGCTGGTTGCTGATGCCTGTATATTATTTATTTTTTATCTGTTCAAATCTCATTTAGCAATTTGTACGTGTGTGGAAAATTGAATAATCATTTGATGCCGCCTCTGCATGATTATGGCTGTGTCCTAGTTGTATATCAGTGTCCATGGGGCAAGGAGAAAATTATTGCATCATGCTTTTCTCTATATCGAAGTACACAAAGTCACCAATTTGTTTTTTAAATAGAAATGTAGCACGGCTTTCATTCATTAAAATATCAGCAGATGTTTACGATCTTTTCACAGCATAAAAGCACCGTACAATGAAATGTGAGGTCTGTCCCTGTAGAATGTCTTGCATGGTGTTGTTTCATGTGAAATATCATGAAGTATTTCATTTTGGGAGACTGGGAGAATTTCAACTAATGATGTCTTGGCAACCAAAGTTCGACTTAGTTGTAAAATTAACTGAAGTATACATGCTTTAAGCATGGATTAACCACTATTTTCCATTTTTGAAAATGTCTTGGCAACCAAAGTTCGACTTAGTTGCCCCTTTGTTTTTTCATATGTTGCATTGAAGTTGATACTTCAATTTTGTGTATCTTTTTACCAATCATATTTTGTATTTTAGTTAAAAATGTTACTTCAAATATTCTCCTAAGGTTATACTGTCTGATTAACAGAGGAGGACGAGGTGGAGGTTACAAAGAGCTTGATGAAGAAGAAATAGAAGAAACCAGACGTCGTAGGAGGGAAGCTGAAGTAAGATTGGTTGAGAGTAACATGTACTACCTCTGTCTTAAATACCACGTTTGTCTTATAATCTGTTTTTTACTGTCAGGATGATGGGGAGTTGTATGATGAATTTGGAAATCTAAAGAAAAAATTCCGCGCCAAAACACAGCAAGCTGAAGCTGCGCGTGGGCTTCCTGGTTCAGGACGTGCTGGTTGGGAGGTTGAAGAACTAGGTATTACTGCATCTCTAGAGTGCTTGCACTCCATAATTTATTATTATATAGCAACCGCAACCTGCACTAATACTTTTTGAGCTAGTGAAGCTCCCACCTGCACTCTTTCCCCCACACGTTCCATAACACATACATTTCTGGATAATCATTATAGTTATAGGTCTGATGGAATTATCGTTTTCAATTAGAGTTGCATGTTCTCTTAGAATTATAGTTGCATATAATTTATCTTTTCTCTAGTTATATCTTTTCATTGTTCCTTTTCGGCCTATGCAACTAGTTAACTGTCTGACTTTTTGCTTTCTGATCCTGCATACTAAATCAAACTGGTTATTGGTTGTCTTGGTGCATCTATTTATGTAGTAGTTTCATGGTTTATTACATTGTACGTATCAAGTTTCATGGTTTATTACATTGTACGCATCAGGTTTCATGGTTTATTATATTGAGCTGGTCATTAGTTTTGTAGTATTTTATATATTTGATATTGCCATGTTTTTTAAGCTCTCCTGGTTTATTGGGACGTGGATATGCAAATTAGTGAGGATGTACTTGTTGATATAATCGTTTAAGACGTTAATATGAAATAATGAATTGATTGGACCGGCAGTAACCGAGTTCTTGTTGTATATGATACCAATGACAGGGATAGACAAGGATGGTAGAGAAAGTAGAGACAGAGGAAGAGAACGTAATGATGGGGAGAGCAGGAGCAGAGAGCGAAGTGACAAAGAGAGGCAAAGCAGTTGGAATAGGGACAGAGACAGGGGAAGAGATCGAGATCGAGACTGGGATTATGTTGACAGAGACAGAGATTATGGACGAGATCGGGACCGTAGTAGACACAGACATTAAAAATAGTAGCACTCAGGTGTTGGCTACCATGCTTTGTCGGTCGATTTCAATTGCTTTAAATTAAATCCTTAAATTTGGTGACAACTTCCTGCAGTCTGATATTAATGCCCATTTTACTTGGGCATGGAGATTTTGTACAACTTATGGCATTTTTCTTTTGACTATTTCACAAGGACAAGTTGCTGTTTGAGAATGTTTGCAAAAGCTCGAACCATTAGTTGTCATCACCTAATTTCTTGTGTAACTTGAATGAAGTATTTTCATTTGCTAGTATTATCGGGAATGCTTGATTAGACTCGAACAAAAATCTTGTGTAATATATTTCATTTTCTTTTTCCATTACAAACAACTTTAAGTAATAAAACTGATTGTTTTAACCGAGTCTCACCAAAAGCTCGTGTCATAATATTTTATTAGTAACTTTTTTTTATAAAATTTTGGATTATAGTAATAGAATTTTGATCAGTGTTTTGATAAATACTTTTTGCTGATGCTTGAAATATAAGAAAGATAAAAGATAGTTAAAACACCTTTGATTAAAAGGATGAACCATGGTAATTGGTGCGGTTTACAAATATATGCTGAAAATTTATAGGGATGAGATGAGAATATGGGTTGAAAACTTTCCATGTTTTAATTTGGATTCTTTAGTGGATTTTAAATTTTTTGCAATTTGGCTTACCGGGAACTTAAATATTTTTTCATGAAAATAAACCACGGATTTATATTCAAAGAATTTTGATTTGAATCCATTGAAAACAGCTTACTTAGAGTATAAGTTGAAAATATTGAGATTAAAATAAGATGAATTTTTAAGATTTGGGTTCGTTAAAAGGAAATTGGTTTGAAGTATACTTTTTTTCAAATAATATATAAGTATTTTATTAAAAATAAAAAAATAGAAAGATAAAGAAAATTATATTAAATTTATGATTAAATTGGACAAAATATTTATTATAAAAATTAAGTAAAAATATAGATGGATAATAATGAATTCGTATATTTCTTCACAAAAAATATTTTATATTTTGAATTTCATATATAAAAAAAGCAAAAAAATTTATATATGTATATTAAAAATTTTATCATTGGTCAATCTTTTTATATTAAAAAAATATTTTAAAAAATCGTAACGTTTCTTAAAATTTTTTGTTTCATAAGATTTAGTATATCAATTTATTAGAAAACTGTTTCATATATATTATGAGGTGAATAGTTGTTGTGAATTCTAGAAGATATTGACAATAAAAATGACATTTTCCAAAAAAAAAAACAATTGAAGAATCAGATTCTGTTAACACATCATCATCTATGATTTTTAACAAAACAAAATCCATTTATAACCTAAATATTGAGATGATAAATTGCTACGGGCTCATGTTAAATCGAAGACGAAAAAAAAAATTAAGAAATGATATTTTAATAACGTCCTTAATGAACTAAGTAAGCTAATATCTTTATATTATATTTTTGTAAAAAGGAAAATCTATTGATTGTGGCGTTATGATGTGAACTCTTCATTATTCTAACAGTGATATTAATTTTAACTACTTTGGTTAGTGATTAGTATCCACACAAATCTTCTATCTTAAAAATTGAAATATAACCTATTACTATGCACACATAAATCCATAAATTTATAATTTTTTACTTAGTGTTTGGTTTCTCTATTGAATATTTAAAATATATTTATGATTATTGATTTTGATATTTTTAAATATATTAAAAGTATTTGAATGCAGTGTATTTTGATGCCTTTTCTTTAATTTTCAGGGAGAAAACCACGTTAGCGCACAACATTTTTCTTCCCTACATTATCGATATTTGTTACCCAAAAATTGCTTCATGGATTTCTGATTATCTGATTTAATTTAAAATAAACAAATCGATTATTTTTTAATTGAATTGATTTGACTCAGTCAAAAAACAATTATCAGTTATTTGTTAATTTTATTTTGCTTTAATTTTAATATTTAATTCATAGCTATAACTTGTTGTTTAATCTTACTTCGAACAATTATATAGTTATTTTTTAAAAGAGTTATTCCAAAAAATCTAACAAAAATATAAGGTGCAGAGACTTGCACCTTGCTCTATTTAGTTTCGACCACGCTTTTAATTTTTAATTTTAAAAAAAACAAAACTGAACCTAATATTAATTATTTTTTATCTTATAATTATTATTATTAATCAATTTTAACGCGTATTATTGAAACTTTAATTTAAATACTATATATTAATAATCAGTATTATTAATGCATATCATTGTTTCAGAGTAAACCGTCACCAATTTGAAGAGAAATAGCTTTCTGGAAAGTTAGAAGAAAAAATATTAAAATTGAATAGCACGTGTTAAGTGATGTTTGGCCACGGTTAATGGAAGCGCGTGCGTGGCTGGGTTGGACCCTTTGTGGTTCGTTCGTGTCTCCGTTCACAACTGTGTCCATGTCCTCCTTCATTTCTTCCATCGTGCCCCTTTTAAGTCATAACCCTTACCTTCAAATTCTCCCCAAACCCTAACCCCCTTCTCCCCTCTCTCTCCGTCGATTCGCCACCGCTGCGTCTCTCTCCCTTTCAATCTCTTTTTCAGATCACTTTCTCTCTCATTCTTTTCCACCGCAACGTAACTTCTTCTTGCTCAACGGTTTGTATCCGCCTCCATCGGTTCCGTTCCTTTCCTTTTTCTTGTGTATGCGATTTTTCTTGTAGGTCGATTAATTTGTTTTTGTATATATTCCGCTGACGAATTGATTTATATGTACGATATAATTGGATCCGGTCACTTCAAGAAGTAAAAACATTTTAGGTTTTTATGATATCTAGCTCTGGCTGGTTTTTTAGGTGCGTAGAAAGTTAGTCATGTGAGAAATACCATGAAAAGATGGGAATGAACTTTGATATTCTATTCGGCTTTGCCGGCTATGTTTTTTGATGTTTTAGATTGTTTGAGTTGTTTTTTTTTTTCTGTTTTGTCAGTTTTATGATTGTGTTAATCGCAAAAGTTGGCCTAATTTTTATCCCTGGACCTTGGTCTAAGAGTGATTTTTTACGAATTGTGCGTTATGGGATTGGGATTTTCAGGCTGCTGCTTGGGTACGGGAGTAGTGTACCAATGAGTTCTCGGACAGGCAAGGGACCTGCTGTCAGAAGCTACCGGAGGAGAAAGGCAGTTTTGGACCTTGACCTTAATCTTGTGCCGGCTAGTGACAATCGTGAGCACGAGGGACCTTCAACACAGTCAGGGCCACTAGGAGTTATAGTTGAACAGCAGCCACCGGCCTCTCAACCAACGATGATTGATGTGGAAGACATTGATGATGATGTTGTTGAATGTACCCCAGGCGCTTTTGCTGAGGTTTATCTCCCGTCATTTATGGTTTTTTCTATTATTTTTCTTCATTTATTATATTTCATTGTCGCAAATTAGATTTTTTTTTCTCATTTGTGTTCCATCATAGGCTAAAAACAAATCAAGAAGAATCCGTGGGAGGACTATAGTTGATGTTGAACTAGGTAACGTTGTTCTCCACTTTGTCATGCAATTTTTCACCAGGTTGTGCTGATGTTGGACATTATGTTTTTAGAAGTATACAATAGTTGTTATATAAGATAACCTCTTAGCCAGTACACTTGCCTAAACAAAGTTAATTGAAGGCTATAGAATTCAACTGGAAGATATGAACATATTTTGTTTATAGGCAAGAGTAGCTACGATATGGCTTTCTACAATTGGGGGAGTGTGTTTTCCCTTTAGCGCACATCTCTATATAATATATTTCGGTAGTGCCTCACCGAACTTTCGCCCAATGCTTTTCTATGCTGATTGCGTTATTGGGTGTTGTACAAGTATTACTGTATCCCACCGATTAACTTTTACAACCAGGGTTAAGCAGTTGCTAAAGCAAAATAATAGTAAATTTAAACTCGGGATTTCAATTTCATTAAAAAAAATTTAATCTTGTATGATATCATTTAATTTATTTTGCATTCTACTTTTTTGGCCTTGTTGCCTGTGTGCTTTCTGGCTGCCCCAACATCTGATGGTAGGGACTTTGAGAGTTCTTCCTGCTAATGTATCCCGCTGATTAGTTTATAGATGCAGACCACAGCAGTTGTTAAAGCAAATAACACTATTAAATTTAAATTCTGGATTTCAATTTAATTAAGAGAACTTGTAATCATGTATGGTATTGTTCATTATGCTTTTGTGGTCTGTTGTTTTGTGTGTTTTCTGTTTTCTGCCTACTCCAACATCCATTGTCTGGGAAGTTTCTTTATTAGCTTTTAATCTTTAGATTACTTATTATAATGGTGATTAACATATCTGTTATTCGTGATTGTTGCAGAAGATCAGACTCGGCGCAACAAACGCAGACGAGAATTGCGAAATCAAACAATTATTAATTGTGAGAAGTATATAAATTTAGAAGGCAGTAGCAGTTCTATGGTAAAAAAATCCTTAGTGAGATGGCACTATTTTATGTTTGTACTTCACCTTTTGTTCATCTGAATAAAATTTGTTAGATTCGTAAAAGTTGCATATCCACATTGTTAAAAATAATTTGGTATTACCACTTTATCATATGCTTCTGGCTGTGATATTTAGGCATTTATCTACTCTAACTCTATTTTTTATTTATTCCATTGATTTTTAATGTTTTTGGGATATCACGGGTAGCTTTCACATATGTTGTGCTTTTAGAGCAGTTTATTATTTCAATCAGAAGTTAATTTCCTTCATCCTTTAATTTTGTGAAATGACCTGTTTCTATCAAACAACTAAAGAACTTGGTAAACGATTGTGAAGGTTGACTGGAAATCCAATATCTGAATTGAATATTTCTTTTGTAGAGTGATAGTGCTAAAGTGCTTCCTGAACCTCGAATTGAGCCTGTTTTCAACTGTCCAATATGTATGGGTCCTTTGGCAGAAGAAATGTCGACAAGGTGTGGTCATATTTTTTGCAAGAATTGCATCAAGGCTGCTATAAGCGCTCAGGGAAAATGCCCTACCTGTAGAAAAAAGATTACTGTGAAAGAGCTTATAAGGGTGTTTCTCCCATCAACTAGTTGAAGGTATGGTTAAAAATTCAATTGTGATTATTTATGTTGGTTAAAGTGCTTTCTTGTTGTCATATAGATACGTAATAAGTGGTACGCATAGGAAAGACTGTTATTGCTCTTATGGGTTTTGAATAAGTATATGGTTCAATATTACAAAATGATGGTGATATTAAAGTTTCCGTGGCAGTTTACAAACTGGGTGTTTAAAATGGATAAATTCACTGGATTAATTTGTGACCAACTGAGTCCAAAGTACTGATCAAGTTCAAAGTACGTTTTATTTTATGGTAATATGTGTTAAGCTTTAGAGGTGGTGATAACAAGGTGGGAGTAGTAGAAATATGATTAGAAGAGGATATGGAGCCACAAAAGGACAGGATATAGGATAATTGTAAAAGAAGGCCACCCGAGGCACTGATAAGTAGAGCAAATTCAGACCTAAAGGGATAGATAAACTGAGAAGAACTTTTTAGGAAATTGATTTCATGGTGAGCGCTAAACAACTCCAATTGATTGTGTTGTGTGATCAATAATACTATCTATAGTGGGATTGTACGCGGTGCTTGGTTTAAATAAACATGATTTGTATATGGAGATAAATACCATTATATCTGAAGCTTAGGATGTGTGGACAGAAAATGAGATGTTTTAGACGGGAAGAAAAGGTGCTGGAGACATCATATATAGGGGATTCAAGTAGAGAAATTAAATAGAATTATCTGATTAAATTAGCATATTTATAACCTGTTATTTTTCCCGTTGCTTTTTGTAACTTCTTCGATAAGCTTGTAAACTTTAAATGGGATAGATGGCAAGTAAAGATGCTTTCATATGCTTTGTTACATTGTATTTTTCCATTGCATATGCATGTACTTTAGTCAGGGTCAAGCAATAGCTTCGTTTGGCAAGAAATAATTATCAAGTCTCTTGTTTATCTTCGATGCATTCTGACGAATAGTTGCTGTTTTTACATGCAACAGGCTTTCCGTACAAGCTTGTAGTCGGGATGGATATTGGGGGATGTAAGAAACGTCATTGTACTTTGGACATTACTGAATGGCTGTGTTGTTTCTAATACGTTCCCCAAATCAGAGATACTTAGTCTATTGTCGAGTAGATGTATCTCATTAAAATATCGTATTATTAATAACATTATTAAGACGTTTGGTATATGTATAATTCGTTGCTCAGGCTTTCTTATCCTTTCATGTTATGAACTCTCGGTCAATTCCTTTTAGTGGTATTACATGGCCGAGAGGCCGATCAAGAGTCATTATTAAGAGTGGGGATTTATGCCATATAAATCCCTCACGAATGGGTAGTAATCCTCTGCTTTATTGTTATTGGCTTAGAGAAGCGGGTGCCAATATGAATAACAATGTTATTTGAGAACTGTTATGCAATACTAGTTCAGCGTGTTTAGATGATGATATTAGTTTGCTGGTTAAATACCGTTGCTACTGTTTTCTTATACTTGATAAAAAAAGTTCTATGGATTTTCTTGAATCAATATTTTAAGATGCATTAAAAATTTTTGGCCATAGTTTTTGTAAGGATCAATTGAGGAGCCTCAATTCAGTAAAGCGTGGTAAAAATAAGAGCTCTCCACTAACGAACATGAGCCTCACCCTAGCAGAAAAGTCATGCATTGCATTTAAGGCTGAAGTTGAAATGCGTATTTTGGAGAAACATCAAAAAATTCTTTGCAAAACTGCCGAGCCAGAGAAGGACAAATCATGAGGAAATCGTCGTATATTATTGGTTGCAGTAGTACACTTTGGATAAGGAATCTTATGTGGTAATAACACGAGTAAAAGATATTGCATTTGAAAATACCTCCAATGATCCAGCACATTACCATACCAGTTTTGCCATGGAGAAAGTTCGTCCAATACAACTACACTCCAACATTTCTCGATTAATATTATCATTAAAGAAGCACTGATGTTTCTAGAATAAGAATTTATTTTAATTTGAGCTTTTTCATTAAAGATTACTGAGCTGACTATCACATCACATGTAAAATTGGTTCTCTGAAAAACAATTATCAAATGAGAGAAAGAAATAAATTAAAAAATATAGTATACTGTGGGATCGATTAAAAGTCAGATATGAACTAAAATCATGTTTTAGCGTTGGAGCAAAGGACATTGAAAGTTGTAATTGATGTGAAATAAATGAACTGAAAAAAGCAAACTAAAATGAATTTACACTTCAATTAGAGATCACCCAAGAGATTTGTCATAACAATCAATGCAAATCTACATACAAGAGTTACTCGTTTAGCTACCTTTCTTGCTATTCACGTTTTTACATACATTTAAGTAACTTTTAACTGAACTTATTGTAAACTAAGTGTGTTACATTTTTCTTTATATTTTATTTCTCTTTCTCAAATTCGTAAGAGCCATGTCCATCATTTCCTTACGACTACATGTTTTTTCCAATTTTTTTTCTCGATACCCATGTGGAGGGTCACTGTGACTCCTAACACTCTTCCTTTTATAAGGAGGAAGAAGGAAACAGAATAAATTTGGATGAATGATAACCAAGCCTTATTAGGTCAATAGTCAAATACTATGTCAAATATTTTTTTAGTCTTCCCTATCAAAAGATCAATTATACTTTTGTTTATAAAGTGTTGATTGTAATAACAGTCTAATTATAACAGATTAGTATGTAGAATAGAAAGGATATATGCACATTTCATGCATTTTACCAATTTTTTTTATTTAGAATCTTATATTAAACAATGATATTTGTTAGGAGAAGGCTCAACATTTATAATATTTTTATTTATAAATACAAATAGACAAGTTTTAACATTGTTGTTTCTTAAGAAATGTATTTTACGAAACTTGTTAATTGCAACTTGAAAAATGAGAGATGCATTATTTTATTTTATTTTTTGTAGAAAACATGTTCACAGCATTCTCTTTCTTTAAGTTAGTTTCAAATCAATAACAAGTAAAATAAAAGTTAAATGATATAGAGATTTACAGGGTATATTTAAACTGATTCGTGTAAAATACATATATTATGTCTAATTTTTTATTAACCTGATGAAGTTTCTCTGAAACATACTATAGTCACAAAAATACAAATATATACGTGATCCTAAAATTCTATATGTTTCTAATGAAATGACATTACTGTTCTTAGATGAATACACAATTATAAACACCCATCTAGTCTACTACAAATATAAAAAACAATAACCATCACACACAAAAATGCCTAGAATTACTTTTCGAGCTTTAAGACAATTTTGTATACAATTTTTAAATGTTGTCATTAACAAGTCAATATTTTTTTATTTTTTATAAAAAGGCTATTAAAAATCCCTTCTGAGCCATTATAAGATTTACCTACCTTTCACTATTGTTGTTTATCGTTTAATCACATATAAGCACATAGACACATTAAACATAAAGACAAAAAAGAAAAAAAAGATAAAAAACATAAATATATTAAACGATATTCTTGCAATATTAAATGCATGCGATTTTTTTATACAACTTGTCTTATATACAAAGTAACTTATTAAGTCTAGACATGTAGCTTATTTTCTTTTTAGCCATGACCTAATATAATTGATTGATTCTGCCAAGGATGACTAGAGGTTCTAGGAGGCTTAAAGCAAATTCAAGGATTTTTGAGACGTAAAACAATACTAAACAAAAATTTTCTATAACTAATTTTGAGAAACCTAAAACAATTAGACTAAAAAAAATTGGAAGCATTTTCTTCCTGAAAGCCTAAGAAAAAAGACTTTACCTACCGAGTCTTGAGCCGACACTCACTATACAACACTTACATTTCACCATTTCAAAGACAATTATTTGAGAAAAATAAACTTTAAATATATGTTTTCAAAATATATTGATGTAGCCATCTCATTGGGATATCATGTTGAAAAAATATACACACAAAAAATAAGTATTTAAGTGTCTTTCATACCTCTCATAAATACTTTAGACTTATTAACTATTCAATAAAAGCTTGTAAAAAAACATAAACAATTCACTTTATATATATATATATATATATATATATATATATATATATATATATATATATATATATATATATATATACATAGCATATATATTAATTTAAATAAAACACCAATGTCTAATAAAACCAGGTGCTCACGAAATAAACAGTTTATAATTAAATACAAAATAAAAAATAAATAAAAACTAAGGTGACTAAATATAATAATAACATTGTAACATTATTATTATTATTATTTTTTTTACGTGTGTTATGAGATTAAAATAAATTTCATTAAGCTTCTTATTATAATTAGTTAATTTTTAATGATGTGTTCACTTTGGGATGATTGAGAGAGATGACTTGGGGGAGAGTGATTGAATGGATTTAAGGGAATTTGAAAGTAAATTTTTTTGTGTTTATTTGAGTGGATTTGAAGGTAATTGAGAGTGAATTTAGTGGTAAAGTTTGTGAGAATTAGTATAGGATTTAATTGATGTGACAGATAAAAAAAATTGTTTAATAGGTAGAAATTGAAGATTACCAAAATGTGCCTAGTTATTAAGTAATATAAAATTATAATTGTTAATGTTATATTTAATTGTAAAAATGTTTATAAAGAATAAAAAATTAACATTAATTATTTAATAATTTAAATTTAAATTTAAGAGCCTATTTAATATTATCAAATTGTTTTTTATTGATTTAAAGATTAAATTAGAAGGCAAAATCTTAATTAGTTTTTAAGATAATATTAAATGATGTTAAATATTTATATATTAAAATTTAAATTTAACAGGCAATTTAATACATCGTTACAATAATCCATTACAATAGAAGAATAATAATGCTGCATTGAAGAATAAAGCAGAAGTTAATACGTAATTGCCTATGTTTTTTTCTTAATTCTCTTTTTTCATAAGCGACTAAGTTGAAAAGACATAAAAAATGATGTTTTCATAAGAAAAAAAACTATAATTTATTCTACTTCTTTTAAAATAACTTTAACCAAACATATTACGGATAATAACAAGTGAATTCTTTTCCCTTAAAAAAAAACACTTTTTCTGAACACAAATCTTATTAAACATACCTAGTATATACAATAATAATAAGTTGATTTAAATCGACATAATTGCATTATCAATTTGGAATTAATGTCCAATTTCATGAAAAAAACTTATATAGGTATGAAACATACTAAACGATCAATCAACTCACAGTGATATATTATAATCTAATCCACATAAAACATGACAAAATAACATATACTATTTACAAAAATAAACTATTATTATTAACTAAGGATTTTGTTAACATGCGTTCTTAATGAGTTTTTATTTATTTATTTTATTTTATTATCTAAGTCTCTCCAAACCAATCCTTGGATTAATCTAAGTGTCTATCATGGAATCAAGAAAGTGAAATTAGTTAATTAATATAATAAAAAATTAATAAATTTTTTTTGCTGAATGAAAATTTAATTAAGTATCTACACTATTACACCTAGAGCTAGGATTAAACTTCAAATGATCCCCATGTTACTTTCTAACTTTAAATATGTGATTTTTTTTCCAAAAAAAACATATATAAAATATTTTGAATTATTATTTAAGATTTTCTGAAAGTATTTATTTGGAGAAACCTGTAACAAAAGACTCTATCCATTTTAAAAATTTTATATTCCATTATCTATTCTCACCACAACAAATAGACTTTACATTCTTTACTAATCAGAACGCTTTTTATCTTATACAAAAAATAAATGATAAATTTTTATAATAGCTTTTACATATTAGTTGAATGTAATATATCTTGTTTAAGAAAATACTGAAAAATTTCCAGTTTATACACTAGTATTTGTGTAAATGAAATTAGTTAAATTAGCATAAATTAATTATTAAACTCTAACGAACATAAAAATATTATTTTCTTTTTTAATTGGGCCGAAAGGGATCTTTCCAGGCCCATTGCTGATATATAAACACAACCCTAGTTAGGGTTTTACTCAGAGCTTCCTCGCATCGCCAAACAGCAGCTGCAGCAATGGTGAGTCTCAGAGAATTCTACGCCTCTGCTCTGAACATATTTCAACATTTTCTTCGATTCGATTTTATTATATTTATACTGTTCGAATTTAGTAGCTCTGATTTAATCATCGTCGATTTTGATGTGAAGCCTCGTCTTCGTTTGTGTAATGTGCTATTTTTGTTGTGTTTAATTTTTTAGGCTCCCAAGCGTGGTGGAAAAGCCCCGGTTCCTGCCTCTAAGAAGAAGCCTGTATGTATATAAGTTCTAGGAATTCAATTCGGTTTCTGATTCGGTTATATTTATCGGTTTTTGTTCATATTTTTTTTTCTGATTTTGAATCTCAGGAGAAGGTTACTAACCCGCTTTTCGAGAAGCGTCCGAAGCAGTTCGGAATCGGAGGAGCGTTGCCGCCGAAGAGAGACTTGACTCGGTTCGTCAAGTGGCCCAAGACCGTTCAGATTCAGAGGAAGAAAAGGATTCTGAAACAGAGGTTGAAGGTTCCTCCAGCTTTGAACCAGTTTACGAAGACTCTCGACAAAAACCTAGGTGAGATTAATTTGTATAGTGTTGGATCTGATATAAATTTTGTTGTTATGTGAGGTAGGGTTTCGTAATTTTATGTTGTTTGAGATGCATCTTCTACTTAGGTATATCTGAAAGTGTTGGGGCTACTGTTATCGGATATGTATTTACTTAGGTACATCTGAAAGTGTTGGGCTACTGTTATCGGATATGTACTTACTTAGGTGTATCTGAAAGTGTTGGGGCTACTGTTATCGGATATGTATTTACTTAGGTACATCTGAAAGTGATGAGGCTGTTGTTATCAGATATATATTTTGTGGTGACTGTTAGGGAAATTAGGTTGGCGTGCTATTAAGGGAAGTTATCAGCGGTCTCGTTACAAACGTTGAGATAGTTTTTTCCATTAACTTAAGGCTAACGATGATTACGATTTTTAGGTTGTTGTTATCCATTATTTATACTATACTTTTTATTGAAACGCGGCTTCAGCTTTTGTTAGAATACCCTGTTTCTGAAATCGATGTTTTTTATTAACCTAATTTGCAGCAACAAGTCTGTTTAAGATCCTGTTGAAGTACAGGCCAGAGGATAAAGCAGAAAAGAAGGAGAGACTTTTGAAAAGGGCACAGGCAGAGGCTGAGGGAAAAACTATCGAGGCCAAGAAGCCTATTAATGTGAAATATGGTCTCAACCATGTTACCTACCTCATTGAGCAGGTTGTCTTCAGTTTTATTAAAACCTTGTGTTTGTAGTTTATTCTTACTCTATCATTATAAGTTTAACATGTTCATTTGTTTCCTTGCAGAACAAAGCCCAGCTTGTTGTGATTGCTCACGATGTGGACCCAATTGAATTGGTTGTCTGGCTTCCAGCATTGTGCAGGAAAATGGAAATCCCATACTGCATTGTGAAAGGAAAGGCGCGCTTGGGAACGGTAGTGTTTCTTTGAATTTTAAGATTGTCATGCTGTATAACTGAATTTCAATGGCTGTTCTAATTTGATGATTGTTGTAATCCATCATATCAGGTCGTCCACAAGAAAACCGCATCTGTTTTGTGCTTGACAACTGTAAAGAATGAAGATAAATTGGAGTTCAGCAGAGTCTTGGAGGCTATCAAGGTAGTGTTGATGAGACTATTTTGATTTATTTATGCTTTTACTGCTCTTGTGAAATACTAATGGAATGTGTTTGATATTCCTTTCAGGCTAACTTCAACGACAAGTATGACGAATACAGAAAGAAATGGGGTGGTGGAATCATGGGATCCAAATCCCAAGCCAAAACCCGGGCAAAGGAAAAGCTTCTGGCCAAGGAAGCTGCTCAGAGAATGACTTAGGAAGAATTTCTTATATTTGGTTGCTTAGCGACTGCCTTTTAGTGTGTTTTTAATTTTACTTTCTTGTACTTTTTATCTATTTAAAAACATTTGTTTTTCTCATGGGCTATTTCGTTAAAATCTCCAGCTCTGTCCTAGTCCTTGCACCCAATATTACTTTCATTTTGGTAGCAGACTTTTTTATGGTACTTAATGAATGAACTGCATTTGGATGCAGTTGCATCCAAGTTTTGATATTTTATGTTTATGAATTTATTTTCTGTTTATATGGTATAACGAGTACCCCGAACAATCCTCCGAACATGTATGCCTCACCGATTCTCCTTCAATAGTTATAACATCCTTTTTTCATATTTTTTTTCAGCCCTGGAGATATAAGTTGACTCGTTAAATTTTATATTTTTTAAATTAGTCAAGTAATATCCACATTTTGATATTTTCTTGGTTTATGTTGAGTGGATCCTGTTTTGTTTATTGTTAGGGCCGAAAAAATATTTTAAATTTATAATGATTGAAATTATTGTATTCTTTGCAGTTCAATTTTGACCAATTAATTTCATTGAAATAGATTTTTGTATAATATATTTATCAACTATTGGTTATGTGGGATTATGGATGTAAATGGGCGATACTGTATTTATTGATTTAAAATAAGGCTAAGTTGCCTTTTTCTTTTTAACTGTTGTTTCGGTTAATATTTTAGTTTTAGTGCTTTAGGTTTTAAATTTAATTTGAAAGTAATTATTTTTTAAAAATTAACGTAATGTCTCCCCGTTTTCAAAAAACCTAACGTGTTTCCTTTCGATAGATAATGAGAACCTTAAACATCAATTTTTATCATGCATAGTAATTTTGGATGGACACTTTTATCATTCAATACTCCCGGTCCTTCTTTAGCTAGAAGTACGTTGTGTAAAGTCCTAGATGATTGGCAGATTTGGTCGAGCTCTCCCCCCTTGTCTCGACCATCAATCTCCACTCCTTCAATGTGGAGGTCAATTGTTATTCCAGAAATAATCCTATCACTATATATAGTGGACGAAGGATTTGTCGAGTTGCTTTCTCGGTTGTCTTAAAGAAGGATAGATACAGAGTTTGGAAACGAAGGTCCATGCTGAAGACCTTTCAGCCATCTCTCCAATGACTTCTATGACGAACAAAGTTCACGGTGCTCATTATTCTTATTTTAAAGAAAATGAAAAAAATGTCGGACGGTAGGCAAAATGAACAGTAAGAAATTGGTGAAAATGATAGGGTACCCTTCTATTTATAGGAAAATCCGGAAAAACCGTCAATGTATCGGCATAGTTGATCAACGATCTGGATAGAGCACCCATTCAAATATGTGTCGGACGGGCTTTCCACCAGATTACGAAAGAAAGCAGTGGCCCTTAACTATTTATGCAAATCTCAATGTTAGCTATGGCTGCCTAAGGCTAAGGGCGGTCAGTTACTGAACCTTCGAATTTGAAGAATGCTAGACAATGGTCGTTTGGTCAGGTGTGGTTAAGGATTGAACGAATATTTTCAAGAGTAGAGTATTTTTTAGGAGACACTGCAAGGTTAAGAGTAAGTCTAATTAGTGTATAATGGACTGAGATTGAACTATGATTATCCATCTCAAAAACTATAAATAGAGATGAAAAAGTAAGAGATATGTAATTATATTTATTGTGAATTTAAAACATTGTTCTTACCCAAACAATTAAAGAGTAAAAGTGTGAAAGTGTGTTTTGTAAAGTTACTCGATTCTACACTGAAAAAGATAAAAATGAGTATTAACATATTGTTTATTCACTCTAATATTATTCTACCATCTTTTTATTGTCTTAAACAAGTTTATTGAAGTTTAGAATTGATAATATATATTTTTGAATATTATAAATATAAGTAAAATTATCAGTCAATAAATATAAATTATTTAACCCAATAACAACAATAAACAATAAACCCTTATGATAAATGGATTTCATAAGTAACAAGTCTTAAATTTTAGAAGTGTCAAAATAAATCTACAAAATTTTTAAAGAAACAAAATATATAAATATATATTAAAATTAAATAAATAATTTTGTTTATGTATTAAAATTTGGGGGCCACCCTTTATTACAAACCAAGCTATGCCAGTGGATTTGATTACACCAATATATTGTTATTGTAAATTATATTTATAAACAGATTATAGTACTTTTAGTTTGATTAAATAATTTTCTGGTATTTTTCTTTTTCGTAGTTCCGAACCTAACTATACTATTTAGTGTTTTGTGCATGTCTTTAACATAAGTTTTTTATTCTATAATAGGTGTTATTTCATTAATTTTTTTTATTTGTCGTGACATGCATATGAGAGTTAATTTTTGACTTTCTGAATTTTAATTTTCTTAATTTTTCTTTAATTTCTTGTATAAGGTTTTCAGTACTTCAACTGCATTTAAGGATAGTAATCCAAATAAAATCTTAATATAATTAAGCTAAGTTTAGATTCAAAATTTAAGTAAAAAAATAAGTAATAACAAGTTACGTTTAGATAATCTTGATAACATAAGTTGTTATTTATGCATGAACACGATATAAAGCAACCCCACGACATAGCACGCCATATGCGTCACTCACTCGTTCTATCTCTGCTTTTCTTCTATTCCATGGACGATTTCCTGCATCTAATTTGCCCTAATTCTCCATTTGTACGCATCTCTTCCTCTTTCCAATGTTCTTCTTTTGTTTATTTTCTACAACCAACCAACACTTGTCACCTGCTGCTATACATTTTGTGTTTTAATCTACCACCATTTTTCTTTAAATAGTATCGTTTTACTATTGTATTTTTCTATTTGTGTTATTTTTCGACTCCGTCCAAATAAACTGTAATTCTTTATTCCATGAAGACTTAGTCTCCATATATTGCTACTAAATTCTTGTTCTGGGGCTTGCTTGATGGGGGTATGGAAACATTTTTGGAGTTTTGAGATTACAATCATATGGATATTTCTGCTTT
This sequence comes from Vigna angularis, assembly GCF_016808095.1. Taxonomy (NCBI): domain Eukaryota; kingdom Viridiplantae; phylum Streptophyta; class Magnoliopsida; order Fabales; family Fabaceae; genus Vigna; species Vigna angularis. The sequence continues at coordinate 38,594,814 of NC_068974.1, forward strand.
TATCAGCTTAGGGGTGTTTATTTCTCTGTTTTGACAGTTAGCAGTATAATTTCTTTGTTCTTCTTTCTTTTGAACAGAGAAGTAATAAGATCAGTTTCTTTTTCCTTCAGCTTTCTTTAGTTCTTTTTTGATAGGTTTTGACTTCAAAATTATCTACAGTGTGACACTGCCACTTAGTGACTAACATTCTTTCTAAGATATTGAAAAATGACTAAAAATTAAAGGAATATCATAGTGTGCCTTAATGTATGTACATTAAAGATCACGGAAATTCATTGGAATCTCATCCTGATTTACAGATTTGGGATGGAGAGATGCTCTCTGACTGCTTTGAAGACATATATCCTCATTCTTTTTGAGATTTTAGTTTCAGCTCACGCACTATACACACAAGTACATATGAATTGGTTTTCCTTAATATTTCGTACTGTTATAGGTTTTGGAGTTAACATAGTGACTTTTTTTATGGTCGTTGTGCTTGGATGTAGTCAGAAGATTGATTGAAGGTCAGATGGCCAGGTACTCACTGATCTTAGAATTTTTTGTTAAGGGAGGTTAATATTGACGCACTTTTAATATTAGGTTCCAATTTGCATCACGGAAAGCTTAGTTCTTCTATTGAATATCTCATTTGGCATAGCCATCAATGTGATAAGGATAAAGAGACCATCTTACAAAAACAGGTATATAGTGGCATGTGTTTCTTACACGGTCACTTTCTTTTTTCGATAAAATTAGTGATAAGCATTAGATAAAATTTTAAAAGAAGCTATTAAAATTGATAATCTTTATCTCTTTTGAACACATTAGTTTAAACCATTTGCCTGACCTTTAAACTGTTTGCCCTGCTAGATTCGTAAATAGCCTTGGTTATATGCTGTATAGGAAGCATTTGATGCCATTTAAAATGAGTTGTTTTGATTGTAGTAGCAAGCATAGTGTATTCATTTTATAGTATATGTGATTTAGTATAAAGATATGAAAATTACATTTTTGTTTCTAGAGCACATTTTAATTTTGAATGAATTTGCTGTCACAATTTTAGTTTTTTGGAGGATCCACTTCTTTCGAACGGCGTGGACCTTGAGGAAGGTGGTTATCAAGACCTTGGAAGTCTGATTAGTCATCAAACATAATTCTCTTCATAGACTCCTTTGCTTACTCTCAAAATAATTAGTCTCCATGTTGTATGGGATGAAGTGTAGAGTATAACTTTAATTTAAATACAATCTAGTTCTTAATAGTTGGTTGGTGGAAAAGTTAAAGGGGAAATGTACAAATTTTTTTATTAGTATGGGGCTTTTGATAATTAAGAAAATTTCATAATTCTTTTGGAGATAATTATATGTTTGGTTTATTTTTTAAAGAAAATATACTCTTTTCATGTTGTTTTATTCAGTTATTTTTATTTCCAATTTGCAGGACTGATATGATTTTACTTTTACTGTTTTTTAATATTCTTCCTATGCAGGAAAATGATGGAAACTTTTGGGATTTGATGACTTTCAACTTCATAACTCCAATAATGAATCATGGTGTGGTAAAAGAAATTAGACTCTGATGACCTATTGCCACTACCGACTGATATGAGTCCTTCTTCCTGTCATGATGTGATTTTGTCCTGCTGGCAAGTTCAACTGAGTAACAATGGCTCTAATCCATCTATGTTTAGAGCACTCTGAGTGCATATGGATGGCCATACCTCCACCTGGGTTTATTGAAGGTATTTTTCAGTACGAAATCGTGTTTTCCTCCCACACACTGGATAAATCTAAGTTGATGGACACCAAAGCTTGTGCCTTACTCTTTAATCTTCTCACTCTTTAGTCTTTATACGCAATATTTATACCATATGACTGTGATGGACTGCTGGAATTTAAATCGTCCAAGTAATACCTTCTTCAACACTTTCAAATTTTCAATTCCAACATGGGATTCTAACTTTTTCTGTGGAGATGCAAGTTCTAGCCTTTTTATCATCAAATGAAAGGAAATTTAATGTCTGTCCAGTAACTCAGTAAGTTTATGTGTACAGAAGATGCTTTTTGTTTTGAACTATGCATTGATTTCTGTAACAAGCAATGGTTCAAGGCTATCAATCTTATAGAAGATTAAAAGTATATGAAAGGAAGAAAAAGAGAGGAGGGAAGGATAGAGAGAAATAAAGGCGGGAAACAGAGTAATATCAGTTAGTGGTTAGTTTGGAGGGAAGGGGATAGTATAAATAGATGTTAGTTTGTAAATGAGGGGAGTAGCTATTGTGTACTTTTAAGTTTTAGTGGAACATTGTAGGGAGATTAGGCTTCCTTGAGGGTAAACCATGTACATTGAATTCTTTGATTCACTCAATAATACGAGTAATATTCACTGTTAATTGCGTGTTCTTGAGAGTTAGAGTGGGTTGATCGACTTCTTGATTAAAGAAGTCTATGAAGTTTGGTCCGACCTGCCGGATCCCAAACATCGGTAAGGAGCGCCATGGAGAGCAAGGTGAATGTTTTGGAGGGAAGGTTTGACGCCATGGAAATGACGATGGCAGAATTCCGAGCAGAGATGCGAGGGATGGCTCAAGATTTGGGTCGCGTTCTTGGGAGAAGAGGAGGGAACCAGAGAAGGAGAGGGCAGTTGCGACTCGGTCAATGGAGGTCGGGAGAGGCGCCGGGGAAGGTTCTGACGAAGAATTGGAGGACGAACGCGGAGACGTTCAGGGAAGCTGGATGAAAAGAACGGAATTACCCACTTTTAAAGGCACCGATCCCATGGGTTGGATTGCAAAGGCGGAGAAGTTCTTTGAAATGCAGTGACGGAGAAGATGAAGCTGGCTTAGGAGCGAGCTCTTGGTTTCGTTTCTGGCAAAAAAAAATCAAGAATCTAGCGGCGGTGCGGCAGTGCCTTGGAGGAATACGTGATTCTTGTGGCACAGGCACGAGAGTGACGGAGGAGCAATTTCTTGATTACTTCTTCGGGGGATTACAAGAAGGGATGAGAATCTCATCAGGCCCCATGATCCGCGCGATCTTTTAAGCGCGATGGAGAGGGCGCGCGACTTGGAACAGGCGGGGCTCTGTCCGCGGGTGAATAATGGTGGAACGGCGCAAAAAAGAGGACAATCGTGGGGGCGATAGCCGGCCAGTAATGGGAAGTTGTTTTTTTCTTTGGTCTTCTGCATGCATTAGTTGCTTGTCATATGTACTGTGAAAATTTATACTAGCAATGCGAGATAGTGCAACTAATTAACTATAATACAATGATCATTTTTACCAGGACTTTTTCTTTACCAAATTCACTGAACATATAACCTTGTATCAGAAGACTTCCTACACAGAGATAGTGTCAAGTTTGTGGCTTTCCTTGCGTCTTCAGGTATGTCTTTTGATTCGAGTATATTTATTAACACTTTAAAATGAGAAAATACAGCAATTCACCTAAAACATTTTACACTTTATAAGATTTACACGTGCAACAATACAGTACATCCAAAGCTTAAATTTGAATTTGTATTAAATCTGGAGTATTGGTTGTTGCTAATAATTACTTGCTTCCAGCAATTAGGTGCATTTATCATCTCTTTCATAGCTGTGATGGCTGTTGTTGGATCTCGTGGCAGTCTGCCCATCAACTTTGGTACCCCAGGATTGGTTTGTTTGCTATCCTTTAATTAAATCTTTGATTTGATCAACAAATTTATATCAAAGTTGAACATGTAACTTTTTTTCCACGGGTAGAATTGGCCCTCTCATATGCAGCTCCAATTGTGTCCTTATTGGAGAGTTTTTTGTCAAGCTTCACGAAACAGAAAAGGAAATGGTTTCAATTGAAAGAACTCTTCAAGTATGAACAAGACTTATTTCCCTTTATTGAAACGTCTTTAGACATATATACGCTGACGCCTAATATCCGTTTAATGTTTAATAGTACATGGACATTCCTCAAGAAGAACAAACTGGAGGCCTATACTTGAATCAAGATTGGCCAAATCAAGGATTTATCGAATTCCAGTGTGTTACTTTGAAATATTTACCATCTTTGCCAGCTGCACTCTGCAATCTTAGTTTTAGAATTGCTGGAGGGACACAAGTCAGTAAACTACTTTTGAATTTGTACTGAAGTTTTCTTAGGTTTAACACCCATTATGTTTAATACTAATTAGACGACGTGTATTCAGGTTGGAATAATTGGAAGAACAGGAGCTGGAAAGTCCAGTGTGTTAAATGCTCTTTTCTGTCTTATTCCAATATGTACAGGCTCTATCTCAATTGATGGCGTGGATATTAAAAATATTTCTGTCAGAGAACTACGTACACATTTCGCCATTGTTCGTCAGAGTCCATTTTTGTTCGAAGGATCATTAAAGGTACTTTATTTGGATTTTTTTTACTTAATAGTTCTGACGCAAACTCCGATTTAGCTCCTTCTCAATGACAATGTTCTTGCATTCTTTTCAAGAAGAAACTGCATTAGCATTTGTTCTGACTGCACTTACATTTCATCTCTACTTATGCCCTGTATTCTCAATATTCTAGGGATAACCTACATCCTTTCAAAATGAATGATGACTTAAAAATTTGGAATGCATTGGAAAAGTGCCATGTGAAAGAAGAAGTAGAAGCAGCTGGAGGGCTGGACCTTCTTGTAAAGGAAGGAGGGATGTCATTTTCAGTTGGCCAGCGGCAACTTCTTTGCCTCGCCCGTGCACTTTTGAAATCTTCCAAGGTAAGAATGATGATTTAAGGATTTTTTGTCTTTTTTATTGATGATAGTATCTTCTTACGAGGCAAGTTTCCTATAGTCTGTTGTATATTGTTGGATATCTTGCAACCAAATTATAAAAAATAAACGAATACAAATTTTATCTTAAAAATTGATTTAAATTGAATTAGAATTCAATTTCATTTTTCAATATAGTATTATGGTCTATCTTACTAAGTTTTGCTAGTTGTAAGAATCAACTACATGATTCACTCCGGGTAAGTAAAGCAGAAGTCGTCGGTCCACTTACACATTGCAATTTATTCATAAATGTAACCAATGTGGAATCTTCAATAGATACTACATAGAACAAAAGCTTCTGGATGTTGGTATGTCAACAAAATATCACACACCACTTCCAAATCTGATCATTAGGTAATTGAGAGGTTCCTTTTGCCCTTTTAGGTTCTCTATTTGAATGAATGGACAGCCAATGTAGACATTCAAACTGTTTCACTGCTGCAAATTACCATATCCGGTGAATGCAAAGGAATGACAGTTCTCACAATTACTCACCGGATTTCAACTGTTTTAAATATGGACAACATTCTGATTCTTGACCATGGGAAACTCGTATGCTTTATTTTCTTTCACTTTTCACTTGTCCGAGTTGGAACTAGCTAAAGGTCATTATTTGTATATTTAGTGGTCAGATGTTTATTTTCTTCAGCTTTCCTGTCGTTCGCGCAGGCTGAACAGGGTAACCCACAGGTTCTTCTGAAAGATGCACCTTCATATTTTCTAGTTTTGTTAGAGCTTCAGCAATGTAGCAATGTGTAATTGTGGAAGGCCATCTTTTAACATGACATCAGCAGACTACTCGCAGCGCAGATGATTGTCTATAGTAAGAGTGTTATTAGGCGTTTTCGATCCGTTCTGTGATGATCTGCCTGCTTTAAAATACTAAATCCAAACTTTCTTCTATGTTTTCAGCCAACGCCGCACAAGTTTTTCCTAGATCAATGCAACTGCAAAACGTGGTTGCCGTTTCATCCAAGTTATGGATTTTTTTATCCATGTTAGAAGAACAAATTTTAGCTAACAGGTGACATGAGAACTTTCAATTGCTAACTTAAGCTCCTTTATTTCATAGCTAATAATATGCTTCTGTTCCAATTTATAAAAGACAAATTAACTTCACACTTTTAGCTAACAAGTAGATATTTTTTTAATTATAACAAATTCTGCTTTCATTCTAAATTATCCCTGCATTAATGTCTCACAAATATATTTCGTAATAAATATAGGGCACATAAATAATTTAACAACGACTTAGCTCGAAAATAGGTTAATTTTTTTTTATTATAAATGGAATTAGATGTGATGTTATGTAAAATGTATGACTACATGACCTTGTTTGGACATCGTTTAAGCGTGGCATTTTATTTTAATGGTTTAGAAACACATTATAGGTGGATTAGGGTGGGGATATAGAGATATTTGTAACCTAATAATTAAATGGTTACATATATCATTGAATATAGTTTTATATTTAGTCTAAGAGCTATTCTTATTGGTCATTAATTAAAGTCGTTAATTTTGTACTATATTGACTTCATAATGAATTTTCAAATACTTCATTGTGTTGATACCGAATTCTAATAAAGAACATTAATTTAGTAAATTTAATTCTATTTTTTTTGAGTCATTAATGAATTGGAATATAAAAGACTTTGTTCACAATGGAAACTTAATCATACCCAATGATTTTTTAATCTTAATTGGATAGTCCATAATACCATACTGGGTCATCTCTCAAACTAATATTGGGTCACGTGGCAATGATAGTGTGATAGGACATCGACAAAGTCATAAGTCATTGCATTAGTCTCAATTTGGTCCCTTTATTCTTATTTTATCTCAATTTAGTTTCGATTTGGTTGGTTTGGTTTGGTTTAGTGTGATTCAGTTTGGTTCGATTCAACTAAGCATAACTCAGCTCAACTCAGCTTATTTGGTTTGGTTTGGTTGGACTTGATTTAGTTTTATTCACTTTAGTTGGGCTCAACTTGATTCAGTTTGGTTTGGTTAAGTTCGTTCGATTCGACTCGACTTGATTTGGTTTGACTTGGCTCCTCTCGGTTCAATTTGGTAAGGTTCAGTTCGGTTTGTTCGATTTGGTTTTGATAAACTCGACTCAGTTTTGTTTCATTCAATTTGATTTAACTTGGTTCAGTTCGACTTGGTTTGGCTCGGTTCGGGTTTGGTTGGGATGTGTTTGGTTAAGTTCAAGTCGATTCGTGTCAAATCAGGATAGTTCGATTCATTTTGATTCGGTTTTGGTCAGGTTGAGCCCGGTGGGGTTGGGAGTAGGGGTGGGGTGGGGTTAGGTTGGGTTGGGGGTTGGGGTGGGGTTGGGTTGGGTTGGGGGTTGGGTTGGGTGGTGAGGGGTTGAGTTGGGTTGGGTGGTGAGGGGTTGAGTTGGGTTGGGTTGGGTTCGACTGGGTTGGGTTGGGTTCGATTCGGTCCGGTTCAGTTTGGTTGGGATCTGTTGGGTTGGGTTGGGTTCGGTTCGGTTTTGATTTGTTCGATTCGGTTGCGTTCGATTAGGTTGGGTTGGGTTAGATTGGGTTCGGTTATGTTTTGTTCAGTTTGGTTGGATTCGGCTGGTTTCGGTTCAGTTCGGTTGGGTTGGGTTGGGTTTGGTTCGGTTCGGTTCGGTTCAGTTATGTTCTATACAGTTGGGTTGGGTTCGGTTGGGTTGAGTTGGGTTGGGTTTGGTTGGGTTAGGATCGGTTCAGTTCGTTTGGGTTCTTTTGGGTTGGCTTGGGTTGACTTGGGTTCGGTTGGGTTCGGTTGGGTTCGGTTCGATTTGGTTCTGTTCTGTTCGGTTCGGTTGGGTTCGTTTGGGTTCGGTTGGGTTGGGTTGGGTTCGATTATGTTCTGTTCGATTTGGTTGGATTCGGTTGGTTTCGATTCAGTTGGGTTGGGTTGAGTTGTGTTGGTATGGGTTCGGTTGGGTTGGGTTGGGTTACGTTGGGTTCGGTTCGATTGGGTTGGGTTGGTTTCGGTTGGGTTGGGTTCGTATTGGTTGGGTTGGTGTTGGTTGGGTTGGGTTGGTGTTGGTTGGGTTGGGTTGGGTTGGGTTGGTTTGCGTTCGGTTGGGATGGGTTCGATTGGGTTGGGTTGGTTTGGGTGGGGTTCGATTTGGTTAGGATGGGGTGGGGTGGGTTGGTTGGGTTGGGTTCGGTTGGGTTGGGTTCGGTTGGGTTGGGTTCGTTTGGGTGGGGTTGGGTTGGGTTCGGTTTGGTTTGACTCTGATTGGTTGGGATCTGTTGGGTTCGGTTTCGTTAGGTTGGGTTGTTTTGCGTTCAGTTCTGTTCTGTTCGGTTTGGTTGGATTCGGTTGGGTTGGGTTATATTTTGTTTGATTGAGTTGTGTTGGTTTGGGTTCTATTTTGTTCGATTGAGTTGGGTTGGGTTGGGTTGGGATTGGTTGGGATGGGTTCGGTTGGGGTGGGTTGAGTTCGGTTGGGTTCAGTTTGGTAAGGTTCAGTACGGTTCGGTTCGGTTGGGTTCGATTCGGTTGGGTTTGATTGGGTTGGATTGGGTTTGATTGGGTTGGGTTGAGTTCAGTTCGATAAGGTTTAGTTTGATTCGGTTGGGTTGGATTGGGTTCAGTTCGATATGGTTCGGTTTGGTTCGATTGGGTTTGGTTTGGTTCGGTTGGGTTGGGTTCGATTCGGTTGGACTGGACTGGGTTGGGTTGGATTTGGTTGGGTTTGATTGGGTTCGTTTGGGTTGGGTTGGGTTCGGTTCGGTTATGTTCAGTTGGGTTGTTTAGGTTGGGATGGTTTGGGTTATATTTTGGTCGATTGAGTTGGGTTGGGTTTGGTTTGGTTCGATTGGGTTGGGTTGGGTTTGGTTCAATTAGGTTGGGTTCCGTTTGATTGGGTTGGGTCAGTTCGATTGAGTTGGGTTCGGTTCGGTTGGATTCAATTGGGTTCAGTTCAGTATGATTTGATTCAGCTCAGTTGAATTCAGTTCGGTTCGATTAAGTTTGGTTCGATCAAGTCAAATTCGATCTTGTTGGATCCGATTTGGTTTGGTTCGATCAAGTCGAGTTCGATCTTATTGGATCCGATTTGGTTAGGTTTAATAGGATCGGGTCGATTTAGTTCATAGCCAAACATGTAGCTAATATATATATATATATATATATATGTATATATATATATATATATATATATATATATATATATATATATATATATATATATATATATATATATATATATATATATATATATAATACATAAGTATTTTAAGGCATTCATATAAATAGTACGAAAAAGAACAAAAACACAACTCATTCGCTTCCCGCCATTGAGAAGAGGAACGAAATGGCTTCCAGAACCCTAACGGACTTTTTCCAACCCGCTTCGAAGCGCTTGAAGCCCTCGCTCCCCCAATCCTGCAAATCCGGTGACGCCAACGCCTCCACCCTCTCTGTTGACCAGAACTTGCGCGTGGAATACAACAAGCTCCTCGCCAAGTCCAAACGGAATCTCAAACTCTGCGTCGAGAGGGTCTCCAAGACCAAAGGTAACTTCTCTCGTTTTGGAAATGCACTCCCGTTTGTGATGGTTTAAAACGCAGCGTTTTTGTGATGGTTCGTAGGTCTAAGTGGCGTGAAGCTGGAGGAGTTGCTGGTGGAGGAAACATGGTTGGACGCTATCCCTGGTGAACTTCAGAAACCTTATGCACTGACTCTCTCGAAGTTCGTGGAAAGTGAGATTTCAAGCCACGATGACGTCGTATACCCTCCCACGCACTTGATTTTCAACGCCCTTAATTCTACCCCTTTTCATAGAGTCAAAGCTGTCATCCTTGGCCAGGTTCTTCCATTTTTGTGTGGTTTTCTTTCATTATATGTCGCGTTTGATGTTGTTTCGACAAATTTGTTGGTATTCTCCAGAAAAGAAAACCAAAATTAAAAACACAATACTTTTTCCATAAATTTAAAATAAAGTTATACACATATTTGGATTTTTTTTTCTTCAGTTTCAATAATTTTTAAGTAAAATATTTTTACAAAATATGTTTGAGTTTTGGGCTGAAATTTAGTAAGAAACTATAAAAAAAGTTCTTTATTTATTTATTACTGCATCCAAGCAAAACGAATTATAATTCAATGTTTGTTATAATTGATTATGAAAATAGTGTAATTTTCGTCTATGTTCCAAGTGCTTCCTTAGCTTAAGTAGAAGCTCCCTAACGAGTTATTACAGTGCGGCATGGCCGCAATTGTTGTCAAGTTACCTGTACTTTTTCTCAGATTCCTGCAGTTTCAAAAACATGACAAAACTGCGCTTGCATCCTCAACTGCAATATCAAACTTGATCTTTAAATGCTGAAGCGCATAAATTGATTTTAAACTAATAGAAGAAGTTAGATTTGTTTTTTTTTTCTCTCTTTTAAGTAATTTTGTTGAACTTTATCCAAGGAGCCCAGATTGTCTCTCTTTTAGTGATTTGTGGGTTTTTTTATTTAATGTTTAGGACCCTTATCATGGACCTGGTCAAGCAATGGGGCTCTCATTCTCAGTTCCTGAGGGAATTAAAGTCCCTTCCAGTTTGGTGAATATATTCAAGGAGCTTCACCAAGACCTTGGTTGCACCATTCCACCCCATGGAAATCTTCAAAAATGGGCTGTGCAGGTACGTTCTCCTGCATGCATCTGAGTTATGTGAGGGATTTGTCTTTTTTCAAACATTGCAATGGTACTTTCAAGTGGATCGATTTCAATTTTATCCACTTCGTATTTACATCCATGCACTGAACCTATTGTATTTCTTGCTAGTGTCTGCCTAACTAGTACTCCCTGTATAGTTTTTTAAAAGAATAGTGATCGATGTATATTCATTATTTATGGATGAATGCTTGATAACTATTATCAAATGTAAAGTACATAGTAATTGTCATGCGTGATGAAGCTTAGCCTTTCTCGTCTTTTGATAGTTCTTTCTGCGTTAGGTCATCTCCAATGATATGTTTAGTGTGGGTAAGAACAAAATTGTGAGGTATAATGGATCAAATTTTTCGTATAACTTGACATCAGTATATGTACTTCGGTTTTTTTTATAGAAATTCTCGCATCTAAATTTTCTAAGAGCTAAAATCCATAAATTGATTTTAACTAATGGGAGAAGTTTGTTTCATTTTATCTCTTTATTTCTTCTATAATAAGAACTTTTACAAAACTTTATCCAAATTAAGGCAGTATATTTAATGGATAAGGCCTCTTAAACGTTTCCTTCAAATGTTTTGTATGATTTGAAGATAAACTATATGTCAATAAATAAAGTCCCGCCTTAAAAAGGGTGCCCGTTAAATACAAATATGGATTGTTGTAGAAGTTTGACGAGTTTGTGCTATGAAAGCCAAGTTATATGAGTGTAGTTATATTAACATAATGTGTGACTACGTTCTGTGAGAGTAGTTTTTGAAATACTATATCTGATCATTTGAACTTTATTTCAGGGTGTTCTCTTGCTCAATGCTGTTCTCACAGGTTAGACCTTTAGTTTTTGTTGACTTCTAATCAAGTATGTCGATGACTTATTATTTTATCCTTGTATTGTAGTGGTGTGTCTTACTAGTATTGAACTTTTGATTTCAGTCAGGAAGCATCAAGCAAATTCTCATGCCAAAAAAGGCTGGGAACAATTTACTGATGCTGTTATCAAGACAATCTCACAGAAGAGGGAGGGAGTTGTGTTTTTGTTGTGGGGAAATTCTGCTCGGGAGAAATCCAGGTACTACAACTGTGTAACACTATAGCAAGTCTTTGGAACAAACCAGCAAAGAGTGAGCAGGGCTTTCAATAGTTTCCTTGACAAATTTTCCAAATTCTGCATAAAAAACTAGATATCGGAGTAAATTTTTATTTTTGAGATATGGATGATCAAGTTGCTGCAACTGTGCATTTATTAACTGCTGGCTGCTTTTTGGAATTTGTTTTCTTAAACTAAATTGGATGCTTTTCTTTCCTTGCCTGGAAAATAAATTCGGTGAAAACTAGTTGATGAACTTGTGATTGTCATATTCTCAGGTTAATCGATGCAACAAAGCATCACGTTCTTACAGCTGCACATCCTTCTGGTTTGTCTGCAAGTAGAGGCTTCTTTGGCTGCAGGTAACGTTGTTATGCAGTATAATTTAAACTTGGAAAATAAATTTTAGTACCTGTACTTTTGGAGAAACTTGGTTATGCATAAAAAGGACTAATTCATCAATTACCAAAGTTATAGGATTAAAGCCAAGTTTAACAGAAACTGTAGGGATTAAGAACCCATTTTTCCACTGATTCATTGTTGATATCACTGTGAGTGATAATATGTTCAAACTTCTAATTGTTTTGCATTGTTTGTATAATATATTAACCAGACGTTCATGACCGTTATTTATGTTTATGTAAAAGAGCTAATAAATAGGCTAACGGCTAGTGTAAATAACTTCTGATTTGGAAGGAATATGTGCAACAATACTTGATAACTTCTTACATTTATAAAAATTAATTGTTTCGAAATACTTCCTTTTGGAGTCTGCGACATTAAAAAAAGCGAATATTTATATTGTATTTGGAGTAGGGATTTCAATAATTCACGAATTGAAATAGATTATAATTGAATTACTTGCAAGTTATTCTTTTCATTTTTTATATATTTTGTTTTTATGGAGTGATTAAAATATCTTACATTTCAATTTTCTTGTTTCTATAAAGTAATTGGATTTCTCTTTCAAGGTAAAATTCTATATCAAAAATATTTATTTTAAAATGAAAATTTTAAAAATTGAAAAAAAAAAGTCAAATTTAGATATTCAAATAATATTTAACAATTTATTTATTTTTTCAATGTGTGTAAAGATGGAGGGGTTGGTTGTGGAATTCCAATTTACTCCTTTTTAAGTAAAATTCAAATTTTATTGTTTTCATTATTCAAAATACCTTATAAAATTTCCTACTTTTAAATTTTCTTTCAATTTTCTCGTTCAAATAACTCAATTTACTTTAAAAAAAAATTCTCCAAATAAATGAGTTACTCTTTTAAATTACTTCATTCAAACACACTATTAGGGTATACTTGGTCAGGTATATTAGAAAACATAAAAGTCTGGAATACATTGTCATTTTCTTTCATTTGCATTTTTATCTAGAATTGCACTCCTCACATACTCAACCAAGCTCACTATTAGCATTGTAAAATCAATGCAGGATTTAGCTTAGATCTTGAGATGCAATTGATATTTGAAAAAAAAACGACTGATAAATTTTCCTTCATCGACATAAACAATTTATTTATTTCATTTCATTTGGTTTAATTTTATCTGAGCAGGCACTTCTCTCGCACTAACCAACTTCTGGAGCAAATGGGTAGTCATCCCATAGATTGGCAACTATAATTTTTTAGGGAGTGTTTGAAGGGTATTTTGAAGCCTGCTGTCGTAAGTTTGTGCTGCTTCTGAAGTCAACTTCCCTTAATGTACATACGATTCTGTCGATTGCAAACCTACCTACAAATATGCTTTTTGTCGATAGTTTGCCTCTGCAGTACCTTCCCTTCAACATTCTGATGTTATGACCGTAGTTTAGTATTTTGGCTTAACTAGGTTTCTGTCGGATACTAAATTTATTTCGTGTATTATCTATGCGATGTCTTAGTATTGACGAAAACATGTTATGGTGGTGGTGTTTCTCAGAAGGAACAGCTATACATATATATATATATATATATAGACACTAGTTTGGTCGTAGTTTGAGATCTTAGCAGCTATACATGAGGAATGCCATTTTCTTTTTTCAAATAAAGATCATTCAATATTATGCTTGTGTTTGCGGGAGACGAGTTTTAAACTTAGATCTAGATCGGTTTTGTTTTCTAAATAAAAGCAATTTTTTATTGATATTTGTTATATTTGAGTTTAATTATTCATTTGGTAGTGTGGGATTTATTTTTTTGTTACACTTCAATTTTGAATTTTTTTCTAGAGTAGATCATTAGGAAATTCTTTTCCCAAACTAAATTCTTTTATTGTTCAAGAACAATTTTTTGTTATGAAATACTAAATTTTCATTATGTTTTTTATCTTAGATGTCAAAATTAAAAATAAGTTAAAAACTTATTTATATATAATTTTTTTTGAATAATTTATTAAATAAGTTCATAAAAGCTTTTAAAACATTAAATAATTAAAAGAAAATGTTTTTAGGATTGCATTTAGATGGAAGTAATTTTTAAATTTATAAAAATGACTTATTTGAATATTTTTTTAAAATTATTTTACTTTTAAGTTTAAACAAACTCTGTATATATTACATTTTCAACTTTACAAAATAATGAAATTATGTTTAAAATATTATTATAATTAAAAAATTATTTTAAATAGTTTTTATAAAACAAATATTTATATAATCTCTAAAAATAATAATTTTCATTATTAGAAACGAGTATAAATTAATTTTCGTTTTTAAAAATCTGTAAAAAATAATTATTACATTAATTGTTATAAAAATTACCTTTTTATTAGATAATAAAAAACTGTCATTATACAATAAAATTTTTAAACTATAATTTTTTTAAAATATTCAACATTAAAAAAATGTTTGAAGTGAAGAAAAATTATATATTAATAAAACATAATGTGAAATTCAAAAATTACTATAGAGATTTAGAGATTGTAAAAAATAAATAAAAAAAATAACTGAAATATATTAAAAAGAAACTAATTTATTTTTAACAGATCAATCTTATCCTAATCACATCCCAACTCATTTTGAATAGAGTTTTAAGAATTTAATTTAATTTAATTATACCAGTTTTACATTTATTATGTGAAAACATGCAAACAATTGTAATATAAGACAATAAATAATTTGAACTCACTTAGCAGAGTTAAAACTCCTGTATCCCCCATATCAGGTTTTCCTTTTTGGATTTCTAACTTCCTATTATTCGACCAATCATTTTCTGATTAATCCTTTTCCTCTTTTGATTTAGCATAATGATATTCATTAATGAAAATATAAATGCTGGATTCAATTACAGTTCATAAACGATTAAGACATAGCAATCAGTTTTTCATATTGTTTGTATGTATCCTTTTGGAACACTTCCTTATTACCACATGGTCCCTCACCCTAATATTTTTGCATTACGGTCCCTACTGCACTTCTGTTCATCTCGATAAAATAACAAAGTGGAGTTAGAACCACGTGTGTTTGATATTATCGCCCAAGTATCCCAAAGCCAAAAAGATGACAGGGTAATATTTTTAAGAATATTCTTTAAAAAGTTTTAAAAAATATAATTATTTAATAAGTTTAGCTTTTGAAATACAATTGAATTCAATATTTTATTTTATTTTTATATTTTTAAAAGCAACTCTCACTAAATTATTTTACATGTTATTTATAATCCCCTGTTTGTTCTAAACAACATTAGATAGATGCTTTTATGTTTCCCATACCCTAATTAGCTTCCCAAGTACAATTAAGACAGCCGAAATAAACATATTTCATTGAAGTTTTATCCATACTCCCGTTTTAATTATTATTTTGAAAAAACCTTGTTAAATATATTTCTTGATCTAGGTAAAAAGAAAAAAAACTTAAACAACTAATATAAAAAATATATAAAAAATACAACTCTTGCTAATCTTTTATATTTTTATAGGATTATTGCGCCTATTAGAATAAGTTTTTTAATTAAGACTCATTGGGAGAAGAATGATAAATGTTTGAAACTTTGTTTTCATCTTTATAAGGTTATATCATTGGTTGATATATTTGAAATATTGTTTTTTTAATCTCGAAACTTTGTCATGATTGTGGTGTAAAATTATTAAGTGTATTGAAACAATTCCAAATTAAAATATAAACAGAATGAAAGTTCATTTTTTAATAAAGAGTTAAAAATTAGAAAAATAGTTTTTGTCGCAACCGGGATCGCGACGGGACGACGATCCGAAAAATAGAAACGTTGTTACAATGTTTTGAAAAAGAGATTTGGAGTCGCCACCATAGTTTATTCTGGAAAACTACGGAAAAACCATAAAATGATAAGGCAATGGTCTACGAACATGAGATTCGAAGTTCGGGAGTCGGTTACGTGTAGGGAAGGTATTAGCACCCTACAACGCCTGCCTGAAGGCAGTACCTTTAATTAAACGTGCAAAGTCGATGTGGTTTTTAAAATGATTATTATTCCTCGAAAATAAAATTACAAGACAATGCAAAGAAAAAAATATTTTTTTATTTTTCAGGAAGCCCGACAAGGATTGACCTTGTTCCTACGTATTCTCATGTGAGAAATCAGGGGTACGTAGTTCTTTTAGAATTTTCTTGAAAAGTTTGTTTGGGAAATTGCTTTGAGATTTGTTTGGAAAATGATTTTGGATTTTTGGGAAAATGAACCTGACAAGGGCTAGCCTTGCTCCTACGTATCTCCACTTCTGATGGAGAATCAAGGATCACGTAGTTCTGGCTAGCAATATTGATTGTTGTTTGAAAATGTGGATGTTTTTAGATTTTGAAGATTTTTATATTTTTTGGTATTTTTCGATGTAATATTTAAATTTTTTTGCGTAATGAGCATTAGGCTGATGCGTACGATCGCACAAGTACTCATACCGATATTTATTATTACATGTTTTTTAAAGTTTTATATTTTTTATTTTTTATTAAGAAAGAGAGGTGAGTTGAAATATCTATGACGTAAAAATATCAAAAAGCATAGGATAAAATTGTGGTAGAAAATAGGATAAATTTATAAACTAAAAAATGATCAAAATGAATATAAGTAGAATGAAAAGAAAATGTGTACCTTGTTAAAGATTTGAAAGATGAAGCAAGACTTTGCTTGTAATAAGTTGTGAGAAGAGGTAGATTGATGGTGAAGAAGATGAATTTGTAGTAGAAATGTGGTATGAGATTTTTTATGTATAGAGAGATAGTAAAATGTGAGAGAAAAATGAAGTAGAGTTTTGGGATGAAGAGGTTTGGTTTGTGAGAGAAAGAAGATGGATATTATGTAACTTTTTTTTTGTGTGAAGTGAAGAGAATGTAGGTATTTATAGAGTTAAGGATGAAGAAAGTTGATGAATAAAAATAATATAATAAGTTGGTGGAAAATTTAGATGAAATAAAATATAATAAAAAAAAGATGAATAGAAAAAGTTAATGTGGAAAATAAGTGAAAGAAATAATATAAAAAGTTTGTGGAAAAATTAGGTGAAATAAAATATAGTGAATATTAAAAGTTAATGTGGAAAATAAGTGAAAGAAATAATATAAAAAGTTGGTGGAGAAATTAGGTATGGAAATTAAGTGAAAGAAATAATATAAAAAGGTGGTGGAGAAATTAGGTATGGAAATTAAGTGAAAGAAATAATATAAAAAGTTGGTGGAGAAAGTAGGTAAAATAAAATATAGTGAATAGTAAAAGTTAATGTGGAAAATAAGTGAAAGAAATAATATAAAAAGTTGGTGGAGAAATTAGGTATGGAAATTAAGTGAAAGAAATAATATAAAAAGGTGGTGGAGAAATTAGGTATGAAAATTAAGTGAAAGAAATAATATAAAAAGTTGGTGGAGAAAGTAGGTAAAATAAAATATAGTGAATAGTAAAAGTTAATGTGGAAAATAAGTGAAAGAAATAATATAAAAAGTGGGTGGAAAAATAAGGTGGAGAAAAATGGATAATAAAAAAATGTTGATGGAGAAGATATAATTAAAAAATGTAAGTGGAATAATTAGAAAAGTTGATATAAAAATTAATATGGAAATGATGTGGAAAAAGTAAATGAAAAAGGTAGATGATGTGGAGGGTGAGGTGGATGGTGATGTGGAGAATGGGGTGTGATAAGAAAAGATGGGTGGTAAGGAAGTAAAAAAAGTGAGATTATTTTGGGCCATTGGATTAAGTGTTTAAAAGAAAATTTAGGGGTGCAAAAAGTAAAATAAATAGTTTTTTCATTTTGGTTTATTTTTGATTATTTTTTTGATTATTTTTTTTTTTATAAATTATATTTATCCGGAAGAAATTGGGTGTTGACACCTGCCCCTCTTTACTCAGATATTACTGGATAATATGAAAATTTGATATTTTTGTATTATCAGAGTAAAAGCTAAGTAAAGAAAGAAACACTAATTTCGTCTGGATTTCAAAATGGACAATGAACAACAGGAAAGTGAATGAGGTGTCATAACCTCGTGGAGGGTGTCGTAACCCTATGGAAGTGAATGAGGTGTCATAACCTCGTGGAGGGTGATCGTAACCCTGTAGAAGTGAATGAAGTGTCATAACCTCGTGGAGGGTGTCGTAACCCTGTGGAAGTGAATGAGGTGTCATAACCTCGTGGAGGGTGTCGTAACCCTGTAGAAGTGAATGAGGTGTCATAACCTCGTGGAGGGTGATCATAACCCTGTAGAAGTGAATGAGGTGTCATAACCTCGTGGAGGGTGTCGTAACCCTGTGGAAGTGAATGAGGTGTCATAACCTCGTGGAGGGTGATCGTAACCCTGTAGAAGTGAATGAGGTGTCATAACATCGTGGAGGGTGTCGTAACCCTGTGGAAGTGAATGAGGTGTCATAACCTCGTGGAGGGTGATCGTAACCCTGTAGAAGTGAATGAGGTGTCATAACCTCGTGGAGGGTGTCGTAACTCTGTGGAAGTGAATGAGGTGTCATAACCTCGTGGAGGGTGTCGTAACCCTGTGGAAGTGAATGAGTTTGATTGCTGGACTCGACCATTGCCTTGCAGAGGGCCGAGATACCAATAGCAGAAAGTAAAATTTTTTGATTGTTTTGAATTTGAAATTTGGATTTTGTTGAAATTTTGAGATGTTGAATTTTTTATTTTGATTTTTTTGATTTTGATTTTGATTGATTTTTTTTTTGATTTATTGTTTCTTGAGATAGAAATGAGTGTCCATATATATATTTTTTTTTGAAATGAGAAACATGATTGATGTAAATTTGGAAATTACAGGAGAAAGCTTTGATGCATGTTGATTTTTTTTGTCTTTTTGAAAGAAGAAGATTTGATGAATATTCACGAAAAGAAATTCAAAGTTGATGAAAATATGTACATGATATTGACTCTGATGATTTTTTTTTTTTGAAAGTTTTGAAATCAATAAACAAAGTGTTGCATTTTTGTACAAGGATTTGAAATCTCGATATGTAAGAGAAATATGGTTGATGTAAATTTTGAAATTTGAGGAGAAAACTTTGTTGTATGTTGATGATGATTTTTTTTTGTCTTTTTGAAGGAAGGAGATTTGATGAATATACATGGAGACAAAATCAAAGTTGATGAAAATATGTACATGATGTTGAGTTGTGATTTTTTGTTTTACTGGAAGATTATGAAACTATGACACACTTTTTTTTTCTGAGTCAATTTGTTTTCTTTGAAATCATCAAATTTATGAAGATTTAGACCTTCATTTTATTTTTACGATGGATGTTAAACTCTAAAAGTCAAATGTTCAAACTTGTGCGTTCAACATTTTCTTTTGAAACATCAGTGTATGCATGTCTGATATCAAGGGTTGGGACAAATGTATGGAGGACGATTGGAAGGATGTGGAGAGTACTGGGTTGGCTACTTGGGCCTCTTACTCCTTAAAACAGTTACACATGCCAATGTAAGGTAGTGGATACTCAGAAGTTGCCCCAGTTTGGGGGCATGGTAAAAGACGGGTATGGACAAATGTATCTGTGAATTATGAGGGAATAAGTCATGAATCAGGGAGTGAGAATATCATGTGAGATTTGCAAATTGCCTTAATTTTGGTGGTTTTAGATTTTTGAAGTTCGGGGCGAACCAAGATCATGCGAGGCCCAACAAGGGATGCCCCAGTCTTTGTATGAGCTTTGAATATTCAGATGAAAGATTAACAAAGACGCCCAATATTTTGAATGGGTCAAAACACATGAAACTCACAGAGTTGTCCCTAGTTTTGGGTATGAGTCAATTAAGCGATGTTCAAAAAGAGGTTGCCCCCACTTTGGGTTTACGAATGATAAGATGGACTCAAAATCATATAAAGCCCCAAAGCGTCTGCCCCTGTTTTGAGGGTGGATTTATGAATTTCAGTGCGGACAAATCTGAGAGGCCCAACAAGGGATGCCCCGGTCTTGGTACGAACTTTGAATATGTAGATGAAACAAATGTGAGATTAACAAAGTTGCCCCATATTTTGAAAAATCTCAGATTTCACATTGGCCCAGAAAAGCCCATTTCCTATACTGGCTTGCAAAGCCCAGTTTCTATGCTGGTTCGCAAGGCCCAGTTTCCACATTGGCCAAAAAATCTCAGATTTCACATTGGCCCAGAAAAGCCCATTTCCCATACTGGCTTGCAAAGCCCAGCTTCCATGCTGATCCGCAAGGCCCAGTTTCCACAAAGGCCAAAAATCTCAATTTCTACAATAGCTCATAAAGCCCATTTCCCATACTGGCTTGCAAAGCCCAGCTTCCATGCTGACCCGCAAGGCCCAGTTTCCACAAAGGCCAAAAATCTCAATTTCTACAATAGCTCATAAAGCTCATTTCCCATACTGGCTTGCAAAGCCCAGCTTCCATGCTGACCCGCAAGGCCCAGTTTCCATTGGCCAAAAATCTCAATTTCCACAATAGCTCTCAAAACCTATTTCCCATACTGGCCTGCAAAACTCAGTTCATATGCTGACCCGCAAGGCCCAGTTTCCATTGGCCAAGAAATCTCAATTTTTCCAATGGCTCACAAAGCCCATTTTCCACATCGGTCCGCAAGATCCAGTTTTCAGACTGGTCCGCAAAGCCCAATAATAAAAAAAAACAAAAAAAAAATTGTTTTTCAACTAGTATCATCATTTTCATTTCATATTACTTTTCTTCATGCATAAAAAAAATACGCAAAAGTTGAGTCAATTGTTTTCGATGCAAATCGTCCATTTTATGAGATTTCAAATAAAATGTAATGGATGTCATAATCTCCTGTAGTCAAATGTTTAAATCACATATTCTTAAGAGATATCTGTGTGTGCATTGCTTGAAAACATCATCCTTCAGCCCTCGCTATACCTAGAGATTGGCCCCATCATGTTGTTGAGCCCAAATAATAAACACAAAGTTTTACACTGGGGCAGATTTTCCATTACCTCCACTGGCTTTCATTTGGGAGATTCCTAAATCTGTTAGGACAAAACAAAAACAAGAAAAAAATGAATAAATAAAAAAAAATGAATGACTCTTGTTGAGATCATTTAGTCTTGTCTCCTAATTAATCTTTTGAAAATAAATCAATCAAAATTTGAAATGATGTGTGGCCATTTTTCTTCATCCAAAAACAAAAAACAAAATATATCCTTTGATACCAAATTTGAGACAATGAGAAATTTCTTTTCAAAATTTACCCAAACAAGGGTTACCATCACAGTAGAAGTCGACTCAGATTACAAAAGAACACACTTAGTGATCAAATGAAGAGAATTCCTCAAAATTGAAGTAAAAACGGAAAGAATCACAAAGTGATGACAAACAAAGAGTGAAATTTGCAAATTAGCAAAGAAAGTCAACAGTGTTGACGAATGACTGATACAAGGTGCAGATGGTAACTCTTGTTTCAAATAACCCACAAAAATTTATTTGAGCCTTTATATCATTTCTTTCAATACCCTTCAGCCCAAGCCACATTACAAGCCCAATAAAAGTCCACACAGATTGAATAATGGTTGCTTAACCTTTCATAAAGCTTAATTTTGAGACAAGACAAAATGGCTAACAATGGAGTTGTTAAAAAAAAAAATAAAAAAAAACAAATGTCCTCGGAAGAAGGGAACTCCCTATTAATCAAGATTATACAAAGGAAAATCAAGCCAATTGGGGCAATCCTTTCAAGCCAATCATTTCCATATCCATCACAAATTTTTGAACACATTCATATCATATTCAAACTCCTCCCCCGAGTCCCAAACTAGGGGTAACCTTGTAAGAGTTACATAACCTTTCCGCCAACTCTTCAAAACCAGGGCAACTATGTGAGTTTCATATGTTTCGGCCCGGCCCATTCAGAATATTGGGCAACTTTGTTAGTCTCACATTTGTTTCATCTGTATATTCAAGGTTCGTACCAAGACCGGGGCATCCATTGTTGGGCCTCTCAGATTTGTCTGCACTAAAATTCATAAATCCACCCTCAAAACAGGGGCAAACACTTTGGGGCTTTGTATGATTTTGAGTCCATCTTTTCCTTCAGTGAGGGGCAACCTCTTTTTGAACCTCGCCTAATTGACTCATACCCAAAACTAGGGACAACTCTGTGAGTTTCATGTGTTTTAACCCATTCAAAATATTGGGCGTCTTTGTTAATCTTTCATCTGAATATTCAAAGCTCATACAAAGACTGGGGCATCCCTTGTTGGGCCTCCCATGATTTTGGTTCGCCCCGAACTTCAAAAATCCATCATCACCAAAATTGGGGCAATTTGTAAATCTCACATGATATTCTCACTCCCTGATTCATGACCTATTCCCTCACAATTCCCAGATACATTTGTCCATACCTATCTTTTTACCATGCTCCAAAGTATCTACAACCTCACATTGGCATTTATAACTGCTTTAAGGAGTAAGAGGCCCAAGTAGCCAACCCGGTACTCTCCAAATGCTTCCACACATTTGTCCCAACCCTTGATATCAGGCATGCATACACTGATGTTTCAAAAGAAAATGTTGAACGCACAAGTTTGAACATTTGACTTTTAGAGTTTAACATCCATCGTAAAAATAAAATGAAGGTCTAAATCTTCATAAATTTGATGATTTCAAAGAAAACAAATTGACTCAGAAAAAAAAAGTGTGTCATAGTTTCATAATCTTCCAGTAAAACAAAAAATCACAACTCAACATCATGTACATATTTTCATCAACTTTGATTTTGTCTCCATGTATATTCATCAAATCTCCTTCCTTCAAAAAGACAAAAAAATATCATCATCAACATACAACAAAGTTTTCTCCTCAAATTTCAAAATTTACATCAACCATATTTCTCTTACATATCGAGATTTCAAATCCTTGTACAAAAATGCAACACTTTGTTTATTGATTTCAAAACTTTCAAAAAAAAAAAATTATCAGAGTCAATATCATGTACATATTTTCATCAACTTTGAATTTCTTTTCGTGAATATTCATCAAATCTTCTTCTTTCAAAAAGACAAAAAAAATCAGCATGCATCAAAGCTTTCTCCTGTAATTTCCAAATTTACATCAATCATGTTTCTCATTTAAAAAAAAAAATATATATGGACACTCATTTCTATCTCAAGAAACAATAAATCAAAAAAAAAATCAATCAAAATCAAAATCAAAAAAATCAAAATAAAAAATTCAACATCTCAAAATTTCAACAAAATCCAAATTTCAAATTCAAAACAATCAAAAAATTTTACTTTCTGCTATTGGTATCTCGACCCTTTGCAAGGCAATGGTCGAGCCCAGCAATCAAACTCAAATCATTCACTTCCATAGGGTTACGACACCCTCCACGAGGTTATGACACCTCATTCACTGTTCCACAGGGTTACGACACCCTCCACGAGGTTACGACACCTCATTCTCTTCCAACAGGGTTACGACACCCTTCACGAGGTTACGACACCTCATTCACTTCTACAGGGTTACGATCACTCTCCACGAGGTTATGACACCTCATTCACTCTTCCACAGGGTTACGACACCCTCCACGAGGTTACGACACCTCATTCACTTCTATAGGGTTACGATCACCCTCCACGAGGTTATGACACCTCATTCATTCACTTCCACAGGGTTACGACACCCTCCACGAGGTTATGACACCTCATTCACTTCCATAGGGTTACGACACCCTCCATGAGGTTATGACACCTCATTCACTTCCATAGGGTTACGACACCCTCCATGAGGTTATGACACCTCATTCACTTTTACAGGGTTACGATCACCCTCCACGAGGTTATGACACCTCATTCACTTCCATAGGGTTACGACACCCTCCACGAGGTTATGACACCTCATTCACTTCCATAGGGTTACGACACCCTCCATGAGGTTATGACACCTCATTCACTTCCATAGGGTTACGACACCCTCCATGAGGTTATGACACCTCATTCACTTCTACAGGGTTACGATCACCCTCCACGAGGTTATGACACCTCATTCACTTTCCTGTTGTTCATTGTCCATTTTGAAATCCAGACGAAATTAGTGTTTCTTTCTTTACTTAGCTTTTACTCCGATAATACAAAAATATCAAATTTTCATATTATCCAGTAATATCTAAGTAAAGAGGGGCAGCTGTCAACACCCAATTTCGTCCGGATAAATATAATTTATCAAAAAAAAAAATAATCAAAAAAATAATAAAAAATAAACCAAAATGAAAAAACTATTTATTTTACTTTTTGCACCCCTAAATTTTCTTTTAAACACTTAATCCAATGGCCCAAAATAATCTCACTTTTTTTTACTTCCTCACCACCCATCTTTTCTTATCACACCCCATTCTCCACATCACCATCCACCTCACCCTCCACATCATCTACCTTTTTCATTTACTTTTTCCACATCATTTCCATATTAATTTTATATATCAACTTTTCTAATTATTCCACTTACATTTTTTAATTATATCTTCTCCATCAACATTTTTTTATTATCCATTTTTCTCCACCTTATTTTTCCACCCACTTTTTATATTATTTCTTTCACTTATTTTCCACATTAACTTTTACTATTCACTATATTTTATTTTACCTACTTTCTCCACCAACTTTTTATATTATTTCTTTCACTTAATTTCCATACCTAATTTCTCCACCACCTTTTTATATTATTTCTTTCACTTAATTTCCATACCTAATTTCTCCACCAACTTTTTATATTATTTCTTTCACTTATTTTCCACATTAACTTTTTCTATTCATCTTTTTTTTATTATATTTTATTTCATCTAAATTTTCCACCAACTTATTATATTATTTTTATTCATCAACTTGCTTGATCCTTAACTCTATAAATACCTACATTGTCTTCACTTCACACAAGAAAAAAGTTACATAATATCCATCTTCTTTCTCTCACACACCAAACCTCTTCATCCTAAAACTCTACTTCATTTTTCTCTCACATTTTACTATCTCTCTGTACATATAAAATCTCATACCACATTTCTACTACAAATTCATCTTCTTCACCATCAATCTACCTCTTCTCACAACTTATTACAAGAAAAGTCTTACTTCATCTTTCAAATCTTTAACAAGGTACACATTTTATTTTCATTCTACTTATATTCATTTCGATCATTTTTTAGTTTATAAATTTATCCTATTTTCTACCACAATTTTATCCTATGCTTTTTGATATTTTTACGTCATAGATATTTCAACTCACCTCTCTTTCTTAATAAAAAAATAAAAAAATATAAAACTTTAAAAAACATGTAATAATAAATACCGGTATGAGTACTCCTGCGATCGTACGCATCAGCCTAGTACTCGTTACCCAAACAATAAAAAATAATAAAAAAGCCGTGTGAGTGCTCGTGCGATCGTACACATCAGCCTAGTACTCATTATGCAAAACAATAAAAAATAAAAAAAAAAGCCGTGTGAGTGCTCGTGCGATCGTACGCATCAGCCTAGTACTCTGGGCCAATGTGAAAATTGAGATTTTTCGGCCAATGTGGAAACAGGGCTTTTGTGGGCCAGTGTAGGAACTGGGCTTTTGTGGGCCAGTGTAGGAACTGGGCTTTTGTGGGCTAGTGTAGGAACTGGGCTTTTGTGGGCCAGTGTAGGAACTGGGCTTTTTTAATTCTTATTTTTTTTTTGACAACAAATTCCAAGAAAATCATGCTGATAATTTGGAAGACTGTACTAAAACACATTGTTAACAATTTGTATCTTTCACACTTATGCTGTTTTTTTTATTTGACAAATATATTACTGAAGGAAAATTATGCAATTTACGGAAAGAAATCTTTTTGTATTTTTTTTTTGACAGAGAAGGACAATTGGACTCAATGGGCTCCGAACCGATCTTTTTTTTTTTTACTTTCCGACACGGGAAAATCCAGATCGGATCGGACCTGAGGAGAAGTAACATAGAAGGAAGTTGGACTTACCAGGCACATTGACCCAATGTATCAGATGACCTGAGCCGTGTGAACCTGACACAAGAAGATTACAAAGAAAACATTTTTTTTCATTTTTCATAGTTTATGGAACAAGCTAAAAGAAATTCATTTTTTTCACTTTTTTGTTATAAGAGGATTTCACAAGATTGAACTAAAGAAAATTTTGCAACACCACTAGACTCAATGGGCCCAACACTATTCTTTTTACAACCATGACAAGGGTGTGAATTCCTCTATTTTTTATTTTTTTGCACAAATACTTGTTCACACAAATGGAAAGGGAAATTATGAATTGAAAACACAAAATCTTCATAAACATTTTTTATTTTTTTTCAGAAATTCAGATGCACTGGTTCAAGAGAAACCACATATGACAACGGGGCCTAATGGGCTCAAAATTGTTCATCTTTCATTCTCAGATTTTTTTACTACAAATTCAAAGAAAATCACACATGACAACTTGGAAGATTGTACTCTAAAGACATTGTTGAAAATTTGCACTTTGATACTTTTTTGAGATTTTTGGAATGACTTTTATTTTACAAGACTTCAAAGAAAAATGGGTCAAACTTTGACCTGAAGCAAAATGAATGTAGATAGGGAGCCTAATGGGCCGGACAAACCCAATATCAGAGCGACTCAAGGAACTGAAATTGCCTTTTACATTTTTTTTTGTTTTAAAGTGAAGTATGACATTATGTGAAATTTATGAAACATGATGAGGGAAATATTTTTTTGTTTTATTTTATTGAGAAAACAAAACTAAGGAAAACATTACACTGAAAATGGGCCCAGATGGGCTCAACGATAACTATTCCTACTTTAAAATTGAAATCTAACTTGAATTCTCTTTTTTTTTTGACAAATCTCAAAATGATACCTCATTTAACAGCAAAAATGTGAAAACAAAATATTTTTGACATATTTTCAAAAGTAGACTCGAGAGAAAACCACGAATGCCAATGGACCTAATGGGCTCGAGCACTGTTCCTTTTTTTTTTGAATTTATTCAAAATGTAGAAGAAGGAATAAAATCAGACAAAATGGTGTGATATGAAATTACAAACATGCCAAAATAATTCTTCACTCAAATTTATATTTCAGAAGAATTTGGTTCAAAGAAGGTAAACATGACAATGAGGCCCAATGAACCTGAAAAATGTCCTTTATCCTGCAAATGAAAAACAATTTTGAACACTTCAAATTTTACATCACTCCATTTATTATTTTTTTGAAAATTTTCTATTAATCATATTTTTTATATTTTGTTTTATTATTTTTTGGTGAAATCGGATCATCTAAGAAGTCTTGTATTGGGCCGGATCGACCCAACAAAACCCTACCCGTTTTCAAATTTTCAATTTTTTTTATTTTTTATTTTTTGAACTCAGAAAGAAATCAGACTGACACCAGACGGTTGCAGCGACCGGAACTGTAGCCACAGTGGATTTGCTCAGCTATAAAACGGGTATCCCTTCGGCGTCTGAGCGGCATTTTTCCGATCTCGCTCTCTCTCTATCCTTCTCTTTCTCCCTATTCTCTCTCTTCTCTCTCTTCCTTGAGCGTCTGGATTTCTGCGAGGAGCCTCTGCCCCCGTGTGCTTTCGGAGGCGTTCGACTCCTGCGACCAGCTTCTGCAAGCCCTTCTGCTTCCAGGTAAGTCCTCTAAGATCTTAATCCTCTTTCTTTCCTTTAAGTTTTTTTTCGTTCTTCCTTTTTCCTTTCCTCCTCCCCTTTCAGCTTTCTGTTCTTCTTTTCCTCTTCCCTTTGATGCTTTCTTTTCCTTTTAACTCTTTAGCTTTCTGTTTCTGCTTTCCTTCTCCTTTTCGCTTTCTCTGCCTTTCTTTCCCTCTTCCCTTTCTCTGTTGTTTTTTTTTTTTTTTTACGCTTTCTGTTCTTTGCTTCTTTCTTTCCGTTATGCTGTTCAGTTCTTCTTTTAAGTTTTTCTGCTCTCCTTTTCCTTGTTTTCTTTTATGCTTTCCTTTTCCTTATTTCCTGCTCGCTTCTTTATTTTATATTTTTATTCGCTTTCCTCTTCACCTTCTATTTTTCTTTCTTAACTTTAAAAACAAGAACACACTATCTTAAACTAAGGGGTATATAGGCTGGAAACCAGACGTTAATCTCCCTTCGATTGAAGGTATGGCAGAGACAATCGGGTAGAACAACGCCACATACCCAATAAAAACAGAAAACTTAAAAAGAGAATTTTATTTGTATGAACCGGACATGGACCATATGGACAAGGACAAAAGGACATAGATCCGTTTAGGAACCTTTGCGAGGACCATGAAACAGATCACAAATTGGAAAATAAGACTCGAAAGACCCAATACAAAGAACAAAATTAGCTTAAAAGAAACACAATGGAAGAAGACATTAGACTATGAACATAATATTTTTGTTATTTATGGTTTGTTTTGTTTTGTTTTTGTTCTTTTTATTTTATATTTTTTTTTATTTTTACGCTTTAGAATACTTCAAGAGGAAGTATGAGTGAGATGGAAATAGAGAGGTACACCAGTCCGCGGTGGCGTCCTACTGACGATCAGATCAAGATGATGACCAACATCTATAATTACGGGGTCACACATCCCAGCA
Organism: Vigna angularis; assembly: GCF_016808095.1. NCBI lineage: Eukaryota > Viridiplantae > Streptophyta > Magnoliopsida > Fabales > Fabaceae > Vigna > Vigna angularis. The sequence continues at coordinate 38,623,336 of NC_068974.1, forward strand.
GAGCCCAAGTCGTCGAGATTATGTCTCGACTAAGGGCTTTCGGAGATGCCAGCGAATATAACGTGCACTGCTGGTTCAACAACCATGGCAATCGGGTCAGGCGCTGGCAAGCGGAGATAGACCCCACTGGCACTCACTTTTCACAACTGCCGCTATACATGTATGGTAAGAAACCTGATCACCTCTATTTTTTTTGAATTTTACTCTTCCGTCTCTATTACTGACACAAAGTTTTTTTTTTTTTTGAAAGAATACGACTGGGTAATTATGACGGCGCCGAGGCTGCTGGACCTGTTCCCCGTTCCGATCATCATCGACGACGACAGAGACGAACGACAAATCGCTCCACCCATGCTTCTCACCTTCCGAACCAAAGCTCCTTCGACGGAGCTCTCCCTTAGACCACCACAACCAGCTCGGGAATTTTTTCGTTGAATTTTTTATTTATTTTTTTTATTTTCATGGTCTGTAATATTAACGATCAGCATTGATCGAACTCTGAACATCCTTTACTTGTTATTGTTATGTTTGTTTTTATTATTTTTTTTTGTTTTATTTTGCTTTTTATTTTCGAATTTGTAACTTTGCACCTTTTTTGCTATATCAGCTTTTTCTCTTTTTTTGCATTTTTATTTTATGATCGTTTCAGTATATTCAAATTGGTATCTTTGTTCAAAATTCTTCCCTCTGTCCTTACTGTAAAACTTGCTCAAACGATGAAATGAAATTAGATTTTTATGTTTTTTTTTATTATTCATTCAGTCTAAACAAAGATTCGAATCAAATAAACCTTTGAAACAATGAAGAAGAGGACCTAAAAAAAATTTACAATGAGGGAAAAAAATAACTTCGAAAGATGAGAACTGAAGTAAAACTCAAAATTATTTGCATGAAACAACGAAGAAATGGGCTCAAGATAAGCCTCTGATGGAAAACAAGATGAAATACACGCTGACACGACTGTATGGATGGAAAACATGCCTCGCGAGAAAACAATAAAATTTGGGCAAATCTAACACTGCAACTTTGTTTTTTAATTATCAGTTTTGCTATTTTCGAAAAACAGGAGTTTGGCAATTTGCAATAAAGACAAGCGACTCAAGATTTTTTTTTAATAATTTTTTTTATTTTTTTGTGAAACAAATTAAATAAAAAAAATGAAAAGAACAGACAACGCAATTCAAAATCTCTAGTCATAAATTATAAAGCTGTGAGAATATTGCCCCGGTATAATTTGGAAATTAACATGAAACAGAGTCAATAAGGCGATTCATCATTCAGAAATCCCCAAAATGCGAGACATAGGAATTCTTGGTCAATCATCGTAGGTTTTAGTCATCACATTCTTCATTTATCTGACCAGTTTCTCACAGTGATTGAGGAATGTTTCAGTCCCCTTAGGCGGGTCGGAGAGTGGCAATGCAGACTCACCATCAGCTAATAGCTTAGAAACATCTTCAACGAGCGTCCACTGAAATCGGGACGAGCGTCCTCTTCTCACATCATCAGGACGAGCGTCTTCTTCAAAACGAGTGTCCCCTTCTGCCTGAACGATCGTCCTCTGTAAACGTGTTGGACGAACGTCCTCTTCTCATGTCATCTGGACGAGCGTCTTATTCAAAACGAGCGTCCTCTTCTGCTTCAGGACGAGCGTCTTAAATATTGAACGAGCGCCCTCTTATCCCACTGGACGAGCGTCCTCTTCTCACGTTATCTGGACGAGCGTCTTATTCAAAACGAGTGTCCTCTTCTGCTTCAGGACGAGCGTCGTCTTCAGAGAGCGGGACGAACGTTCACTTGGCGTCACTCTGTGACGAGCGCTTCTGCGTGCCTTGTGGTTGGTTCATCTCTATAGTTTGTTGGAGACTCTTCCAAGTTCATTTTTAGCTCCCGCAATGATATATAATTTACGATCTATGCTGCCAAGGGACACACCATTTAACTTGTTCTTCGTTTAAATTTGCACAAAGTTACGCCCATTCATTTACTCTTTTCACATGTGGTTCACAAGGAACAGCCTAAGACAAGTGCAAAAGTTCCTAAAAGTCACTTCTTTTTCCAATGGTGACCCCTGTTCACCTGACTGAGTACCTGTGATGGACTTTCTGTACAAAATCCAATTTTCTCTCAGGTAATCGTTTACAGTGTCCTTGTAATCGATTATATACTGCAATAACTCGTCCATGGGGTACAGGGAATTTAAGGCGTCTCCAGTCTCACGGGAAATGATCCCAAATTCTTCCCCTCTGACAAACTCACCAAATTCTTATACCCCTTGACTCGAATTCCATGTTAATTTCCATTTTTACCATTAGGATTTAATCACAAATTTATAATTTCTCGACTAGAATCCACAAAATGTGACAAGACTATAAAGAAAAACATGAGCTAAGACAAGAAGGAAAAAAAAGATAAAGAGGTAAGATGATATGTACGCGGTGCGTGATTTTTACTAAGCAAACATGAGGGTTATATGAATACACATTTCTCCCTTTTGTGCCTTATCAAAGGTTGAATGACAAAAGTTCTAAGGCCAAATATATGCACTCACAAGGATGGCTTCCTAATGCTTAAATCAGGCCACCAGAGCTATGGCTCTTTTCACTGTTTCTCCACAACAGTCAGAGTAATCAACTAGATGTGGAGACACAAATGAAAAGAACAGACTCTGGCTGGGGTTCTCACGATAGCCAAACAGGAAGTACATCCCAGAGTGACACCGCTACACAACCCCTCTATTTCTAAGTTGCGCTCAGACCCGGGTATAGGGCCCCACTCATGATATGCATATTGTGTGTGGAGGGAGATTATAATGTAAAATAACAATTGCAACAATAAACACAAATAAGTAGGAACTATTATTTCAAACATAAATAAAAAGTAAAAGAAACTCACATGCAATTATTTCAAATATTAAACCTAGATAAAGACAAAGGGAATAAAAACACAAAGAAAAACCACATCGAATTCGCTCATCTAATTAAATGGCCTGACTCTCTGATGTCCCCAGTGGAGTCGCCATCTGTCGCAATCGGGATCGCGACGGGACGACGATCCGAAAAATAGAAACGTTGTTACAAAGTTTTGAAAAAGAGATTTGGAGTCGCCACCATAGTTTATTCTGGAAAACTACGGAAAAACCATAAAATGATAAGGCAATGGTCTACGAACATGAGATTCGAAGTTCGAGAGTCGGTTACGTGTAGGGAAGGTATTAGCACCCTACAACGCCTGCCTGAAGGCAGTACCTTTAATTAAACGTGCAAAGTCGATGTGGTTTTTAAAATGATTATTATTCCCCGAAAATAAAATTACAAGACAATGCAAAGAAAAAAATATTTTTTTATTTTTCAGGAAGCTCGACAAAGATTGACCTTGTTCCTACGTATTCTCATGTGAGAAATCAGGGGTACGTAGTTCTTTTAGAATTTTCTTGAAAAGTTTGTTTGGGAAATTGCTTGGAGATTTGTTTGGAAAATGATTTTGGATTTTTGGGAAAATGAACCTGACAAGGGCTAGCCTTGCTCCTACGTATCTCCACTTCTGATGGAGAATCAAGGATCACGTAGTTCTCGCTAGCAATATTGATTGTTGTTTGAAAATGTGGATGTTTTTAGATTTTTGAAGATTTTTATATTTTTTGGTATTTTTCGATGTAATATTTAGATTTTTTTTGCGTAATGAGCACTAGGCTGATGCGTACGATCGCACGAGCACTCACACGGCTTTTTCTTTGTTTTTTATTGTTTTGCGTAATGAGTACTAGGCTGATGCGTACGATCGCACGAGCACTCACACGGCTTTTTTTTATTTTTTTTTATTGTTTTGCGTAATGAGTACTAGGCTGATGCGTACGATCGCACGAGCACTCATACGGCTTTTTTTTTGTTTATTTTATATTTTGGGTAACGAGTACTAGGCTGATGCGTACGATCGCACAAGTACTCATACCGATATTTATTATTACATGTTTTTTAAAGTTTTATATTTTTTATTTTTTATTAAGAAAGAGAGGTGAGTTGAAATATCTATGACGTAAAAATATCAAAAAGCATAGGATAAAATTGTGGTAGAAAATAGGATAAATTTATAAACTAAAAAATGATCAAAATGAATATAAGTAGAATGAAAAGAAAATGTGTACCTTGTTAAAGATTTGAAAGATGAAGCAAGACTTTGCTTGTAATAAGTTGTGAAAAGAGGTAGATTGATGGTGAAGAAGATGAATTTGTAGTAGAAATGTGGTATGAGATTTTTTATGTATAGAGAGATAGTAAAATGTGAGAGAAAAATGAAGTAGAGTTTTGGGATGAAGAGGTTTGGTGTGTGAGAGAAAGAAGA